>NC_040088.1:43747500-44372500 GCF_003369695.1 Bos indicus x Bos taurus | reverse complement strand
AGTGTGGTCACTAGGTTAGTGAGCTGGGATGGACTATGGAAGACACCTGGATGTTCTCCCACAAGGGGGTGAGGGAGTTGGGGTATTGATGCACCAGCTCCTGTAACTCACTGGTTGAGGGCTGCTCCTGGGGGTGGTGATGCCCCTTGCACAGGTGGAGTAGCACCTATGGGTAGAGACAGCCCCAGGGGAATTGAGGGGCAGGTGCTGGCGGTTGGATGTTGGGCCAGTGAGCACCCAAGAGCTAAGGAGAGAAAGGTGAGCAGAGCAGCAACAGTGATTGCTAAACACCTACTTCTCTTTTTTTAAAATATAAATTTATTTATTTTAATTGGAGGTTAATTACTTTACAATATTGTGTTGGTTTTGCCATACATCAACATGAATCCGCCACGGTTATACATGTAAACACCTACTTCTCTGTTCCCAAGGACGTGGTTTCATGTTGTTGAACAGGTTGGAAAGCTTATCGTGACCCAAGAAGAGCGCAAAGCATCACCCAGCACTTCCTCTGTCTGTGCGTGGATTTGTCTTGCTAGGCGAAGCCCTTGGACTCACCCCATTTGTTTTTACTGCATCAGAATGTGTGTTTGCACAAGTGCTGACCGCTCACTAGGCCCTCCTGCAATAAGTGGGAGCTTAGGTAGACCCAGCAGAGGAGGCCTTCTGGCCTGGCAGCAGCAGAGGAGCCCTTCTGGCCGGGCCAAGAGTGGAGGGCTTTCAGGAAGACATCCCTCCTGTCCTCATTCATCTGACTGCATCCGTGTCTGTGCTGGCCTTCAGGGGACCTCAGCAAAGCTCAGGACATGTCAAAGTTGAGAAAAGGAGAAACCAAGGAGCCCTGCATAAGCTCCTTCTGCAAGAAAACAGAACCTTTGTCCACCAGGCAGATCTTCTTTGCAGTCAACTAAAGTAAAAGAATTCTTTCTAGGAGCATTGCTGGGGCCTGAGGTCTAGAACATATGTAAACTCAGGGTCAAGACTGAATGTGAACCCTGAATCAGAATTGAGAAATGTGTGTCCTTTGCTCTCTGGGATATGTGTTATTTCAGGGGCATTTACTGGATTGTCCAGCTTCAGAATTAAGCTAGAGTATCCATATCCTCAGGTAACCAGTTCATCCCTCACTGGGCTCTGTCTGGTGTGAAATGGAATCTATATTTTATAGAAAATCATCTTTCAAGGTGGCTCAATGTGTTTAAAGTGGGGAACCCTGTTACCCTGGTATTCAGGTCTGTGGTCTCATAGCTCTTAGAGCTCTCAAAGGTGAGACTTCCAAAAAAATACATCCCACTGAGTGATGTTCTTCAGCCCAAGGCCTGACACAATGGGAAGTAACTCTCACCTGGAATTTGAGACATTTGGGTCCTTGAAGGCTAAGGGATGCTGTTTGTAGCCCCTGAAAAAGGCTGGCACCTTATGGTGCCTTAAGACATACCTACAGGTGCTCTGATCTGTCTTTCAACATGAAATTTCTCTCGTTCTCCTCCTCTTGAATATGACTGGCTTTCATGATTCACTTCTAACAGATGGACTGTGGCAGAAGCTCTGTGATCTCTAAAGCTGAGTCCTCTAAGGCAGTAGGGTTCCCCCAGCTCTTCCTCTTGGGATGGTGGCTCAGGAACCCGGCCACCCTGCTGGGAGGAAGCTCAGGCCTCACAGGGGCCATCGGCAAGGGCCTTGCTGACCATGGACAGCCTGCATCACCACCCAGACACCTGAGCAGAGACACCCTCTAGATGACCCCAGCCCCACCTACCATCAGATGCAGCCACGTGAGGCCCCAAGTGAGAGCTGCCTGAGTCCAGTCACCCCAGAACCAGGAGACAGACATGATAATACACAGTTGTTGCTATTCGGAGCTGCTCTTTTGGGCTGCTTTGTATGCAGCTGTAGTGACTGGCACACGCATACACTCTTGGTCATTCTGCTCAACAGCTTCTGGGGCCAGTAGAGAATCTCTGCTATGCATCACTTCCTTCTTTTGTCTGGTGCAGTGACTCACTTGGTGCTCCCCAGCACTGGTGTTTGGTGGGGACAGACAAGGATGGGCATGTTTCTTGGATCCAGCGTGGTAGCTAGAGGTGGCATGAGTTTTCCAGCTGTTCTGATGCCAGCAGGTTGGGGCTGAGGGCCTCCTCTGAGTCCGGCTGCAGAGGGGGTGGAGGGTGGAGAAGCTGTTTCTCTCCATCCAATCGAGATCACAATGGTGGTGGTCTCATTGTCCCCTTGCTCTGGGCTCTTGGGCTGGCTCTGCACACCTAACTGGCTTTTGTGTGGTGACCCCACAGTCTGGCCTTTGCCTGGGGTGTCACAGCTGGAGGGTGCACAGCGGTTCGGCTCCATGGCCCTGTCCTAGGCTCTGGGCCTGCAGAGGGCAGGTCCTGGGCACCCAGCCGGGGGGCTTCTCTCTCACGTCCCCTCCTCCCCAGTGCCCCTCTCTTGATCCAGCCCAGGAATGGCTCCTCCTTGTCTTCACTGTCTTGGGGGAAATGTGAAAACATATGGGAGAGAACTGTGAATGTCCTGCTGGGTGTTTCCACAGACAGAAAGTTCTGTTAAGGGGTTAGTGAATGGTTACTGGGCTCGGCAGGAGTGACATACTTACATGGATGTTTTATCTTCTCTGAAAACCATAAATTAGAGTCACAAACTCTTAACACGCAGAGACTCTTAAGAAATTGCATGACCTAGTAGTTCATGTAAGTCCCGAGATCCCTTTGTAACATCACCACAAAGTGGTCCTCTGTCCTGTCCCAGGATGTCCTCAGTGAGGGGAGCTCACCCCCCACATCCTGTGAGAGGCCTTTTTTTCCCCTGGGCCTCCAGGTTTATTACAGTTGTCTTCCTCGTGCTGACAGAATGTCTTCCTTTTAGTCGTTGTGAGTTCTGTAAAATAAATCTTATTCCTCTTCTGCTTGGCGTACCTGTAAGGTCAGCTGCCGGTCTTCCTTGTTTGCGTTTCCTTCTCTTCAGTTTCTCAGCTGCCCCCTCCCAGCCCTCGGCCCCTGTATGACCTGAGTCCCCCCTCACTCTCCTGATTACTTTATGCACCAAACATTCCTCCTTCAAACATGATATTTGAAGAACACATGGAGAAGTTGGACTTGATACAGTCATGCTCAGGTGTTAGACATGATTATTACTATTTCAGATGTAAACTCAGCATTCCTGAGTTAGGATTAAAATCCATAGGTTCTTTCCAGAGAAATGGCAAGGGGACCAGGCATTTTTTCAGGGACGAGGTAAGGGGACCAGGTTATTTGTTGGGTGTCTCCTTGGAGTCAGGGCTGGGCTAAATGTGCCTGGACGGAGACCTGCAGTATCTCCTTAATTTTCCTACCATGCCTGTGAGTCAGGCATCCCTGGGGCATCTGGGGGTGGGGGGCGGTGGCAGAGCTGGAGTGAAAGCCTGGCCACGCCCAGGTGCCCCTTCCAGCATCTCACTCCTCCCTGTACTGAACTCCAGGCAGGAACATAGTGTTGACTCATCATTTCCACCCGTGCTGGTCTTTGCCTGCGGGTGATGAACCCTGCATGGGCAGGAGCAGGGCCGTCAATTCACGGTCGTATCCCTAGGGTTTGGATGATTCCCTGAATGCCCCAAATATCTGTTGGCGTTCATTCTTTGTTGAACAAATGATTGATTGAATGAATGACTCCTTGGAACTTCTCTGCGACAGTTGTTGTTTTTCACATTTTATCTTGAGAGAACAAAACCCTCATAACTATAAGAGAAAATACAACAAATTCCAATGTATTTGTTCTGGGAATTAATAAATGATAACATTCTTTAAATGTTGGAAGAAACATTGGAAGAAAAGCAACCTAGACAGGTTATTAAAAAGCAGAGACATTACTTTGCCTACAAAGGTCCATGTAGTCAAAGCTATGGTTTTTCCAGTAGTCATATACAGATGTGAGAGCTGGACAATAAAAAAGGCTGATTGCTGAAGAATTGATGCTTTTGAACTGTGGTGCTAGAGAAGACTCTTGAGAGTCCCTTGGACAGCAAGGAGATCAAACCAGTCAATCCTAAAGGAAATCAACCCTGAATATTCACTGGAAGGACTGATACTGAAGCTTAAGCTCCAATACTTTGGCCACCTGATGAGAAGAACTAACTCATTGGAAAAGACCCTGATACTGGGAAAGATTGAAGGCGGGAAGAGAAGGAGACGAAAGAGGATGAGATGGTTGGATTGCATCACCAACTCGATGGGCATGAGTTTGAGCAAGCTCTGGGAGTTGGTGATGGACAGGGAAGCCTGGCCTGCTCTAGTCTATGGGGTTGCAAAGAGTCAGACCTGACTGAACGACTGAACAACAACATTCTTGATTTGCTTTTAGTCTCTTTTCAGTTATCAGAAATATAACAGTTGCAAAGCAGATGGACATTCCTTTTATTCACCTCCTCCGATTTTCCACGTTCGGAAGCACCATCAGCTTTATTTTCAAGGTGGTTGACCTGTGTTTAAAAGTTTTTGTCTCCTGTATTTGTATGCATGAGCAGTAAGTAATATGGTTTGGTTTGCTTTCAAATTTATGTAAACGTTATTCTACTAGACTGATGTTCTGTGATGGTATGTGCAAAATCATTCATTTGAACTGCTCTCTTGTTTTCCATCGTATGACTTTGTTGCCACTTATTTGTCCATTCCCAGGAATCCATATGTGCCTGTTTTCTGTTCCCTGCCATGGGGTGATTCCTACTCTTCTCACCCTAAGTTTTCAGGTAAGGGACCTTAGAGTCAGCAGTTAGAGGACCCATCTAAGGTGTCACAGTTTTAACAGGTGCTTGAAGCAGAGAATGAACCAGACTCGTCCTCTGTTTCAGGCATTGGCTGTCTAACACCTAACACCTCTAACAGCTTCCTGAAGCTGTCTCCCTTCAGGAAGGGACATGATAAAGGTGAAGGAATTGGAGGAAAAGCTCCAGGGAAGAAATGACCATTTTTAGAGAAGAATGTAAATGTTTGATGCCCACTGAGGTCATCCCATGTGTTTCATGGCAGAGAACAGACCTACATGAGGTAGGAGGGTCGCCCCCAACTCTGGGTCTCGTCTGTGCCCTCCAGGGTAGCTTGCTGGGCAGACAAGATGAGTGTTATCACCACTTTGAAGCTGGCCCTCATTTCACAAAAGCAGCAAGAAGCCCTGGTGACCTTATCTCTCAGCTTAGAGGGTCCCTGAGGGATGGGACCACTTCCGTCTTGGGTGATCCTATGCGTTTTTCCATTTCAATGGTACCTAGTGTCACCATCAAGCAGATTTTGAAACCAGTTAACTTAGAAAGAGACGAATTACTTCTCTCTTCATTTCTCTTTAAAAATGAAGGCTTTGAAAACACTCATCAAGTTTCACAAATTTACCAAAAGACAGTTGAGTTCCTGAGGCAATGATGGCCTCCTTTTCCCTCCTGGAGGATGGCATCACCGCCTTTTAGCTACCTGGCTCTGTTACTGGCTTCGGAGAGGCCCTGGGGCCAGTTTCGTCACTTCCCAG
Organism: Bos indicus x Bos taurus; assembly: GCF_003369695.1. Classification (NCBI taxonomy): domain Eukaryota; kingdom Metazoa; phylum Chordata; class Mammalia; order Artiodactyla; family Bovidae; genus Bos; species Bos indicus x Bos taurus. The sequence continues at coordinate 44,366,995 of NC_040088.1, read as the reverse complement.
AGGAGTTTCCATTTCCTTGTCTTTCATAGCAGATGCTGTTGATAAGCACCTCCCTGGACTGGGAATGGTGAGCCTCAGGGCTATTCACACTCTCTAGGGCCCCTCCAAGATCTTCTGTCTCATTTTTATTCATCATTTGATATGCATTTTTATAAAGAGGGTCCCCAAATTGTGTAAGCTTTGGCCCCAGAAGCCCTGGAAGTGCCTTCTTGCACATAAGGTTGCGTAATTAGTGCATAGAAATTGTGAGCTGTTGTTCAGATAATTACTTAATGAATAACATTTGCCCTGAGTGTAACCCCATGCCTGGAGCCCAGGTAGGGGCTCAATTAGTGGCAGCTTTGGTTCCTCTCCAGTTCTGCAGAGTTCAACTTTCCTGGGGTCTCCATCTTCCAGGACCACGTGGGAAGGCTCAGAGGTACCTGTCCTCCTTCTCAGGCCACTGCAGCAGATTCTCTGTGATAGAACAGGTGAGAATCCTTCCATTCCTAAGTTTCCACCTGTTTTGTCTCTTCTTTCCCCATCCCCTGGCTCACCTGCGGGGTCTAGGGGGAGACAAGCAGTCTGCTAGACAGGGACACCAGGAGGCTGAATGTCATCATCTGTGCTTTCTCTCTCTCTCTTTCCCTTATTATTATAGAAGTATGGTTGATTCACCATGCTGTTAACTCTTGTTATACAGCAAAGTGATTCAGTTACACATATGTATACGTTCTTTTTTTTTTTTTTAATATTCTTTTCCATTATGGTTTATCACAGGATTTTTGGAGGCTCATTGCTTTACAGTGTTGTGTTCGTTCTTTTCTCTTCTTAAAAGACTGTGAATCTGGAAATCTCTCAACTAAAAGATAATGGCAAAACATTGTACAGGAAAAAAAAAGTTTCTGAGAGAGTGCCAGTTACCCAGCAAAAGCTGAAAAAGAGTTTCTTTGGGGAGGACAGGATTGTGGAGGAGGGTCCAGGAGTGATGAGAAGTTGATTCTGGGGCATCCTTGGTGCCTTGGCTTCTTAGTGAATCCATGCCTTGCACACTTGGACCAGGATCTTTGGGCCTGGACTGAATTTGAAGACCTGATGAGTTATTTTTCTCTTTCCTTCTTGAATGCAGTGTGACAGTTGTGTTTCTAAATTTAACTCTTCCTGTTTTGGCTGCTTGCGATATTTGTTCACGGAAGACCCGTGTGGGATGAGAGCAGCTCTCAACGGAGGATCAACACTGCCAGGAGCTGTCACATCCCTGGGGAAGGAAGGAAAAAATATATATTCCTGCCCCCCACACCACACACCAGGGCCAGTTACTCAGGCTCCCCAGTGCACCGCTTTTTCTTAGAATCTCCTGAATGGTGTCTCTTTCAGGAGGAAATGTGAAGAATGGTTTTTCTTTCTGTGTAACTCTGAAAGGATGAGGAAACATAGAACCTCACTGAACAAGATAACTTGTTTGCCAAGATCCTTGCAGTGGAATAGTCACCCCAGGAAGCTCCCCGAGGGCAGGCCTTGGTCTGGCAGTTCCTGCACCTTCTCCAGGGCCCACCCCAGGCCTTGGCATCGAGTGGGTTTGGGTTGGATGTTTGGGGGATGGGTGGATGAACAGCATGCCTGTCTTTGGAGAACATGAGAGCCCTACGTCAGTGATGGTTCCCAGATGGGCTGGGTCAGCTCTGTGGATGAGGGCGGGCCTTCCGCTGTGTGTCCTCCTGCTCCCGGACTCATAGAGCTAATTAAAATAAAACAAATAGTAACACTTGCCTGAAAAATAGGTACTGCCTGGAACATATTAAAAATGATTTCCATTTTCCAGCAATCTGGCCTAGTTTGGAAAACAAACCTGGGGGAGGGGCTTCCCTGAGCCACCAAACTTAGAAAACAGGCTTGTTCTTGGCGAGACCAGACACTTTCACATCGAAACCTCTAAGAGCTACAGGAAATAACCTGCTTGAGTTCATTTAAGCCCACATTTCCCAAAACAGTTGGGCAGCAGAACCCCTTTCTGGTAATTCTGGTTAACTTCCTTGGAGTCCAGGATTCCAAGGGGAAAAGCACCTGGGGAAATCCCATCCAGGTGAATGTGAATTATGTTGCCAATTGTGCTTTTCTGTTTAAGACTTACAGTTCCAACTATTTTCAAAGTCAGGTTGTAGTCCTCTGAAATGTCTCATTCTGGGAAACTGATTAAAATTGACAGAGGTGCAGGTCTTGAGTGCCCAGGGATCCTGTGAACCAAACAGACGTCTGTTCTGACCAAGTGGATGCTGGGTTGCTTTTGGTGTGTGTGCGTTCATGCTCAGTCATGTCCAACTCTTTGGAACCCCCATGGACTGTAGCCCACCAGGCTCCTTTCTGTCCATGGGATTCTCCAGAAAAGAGTGCTGGAGCAGGTTGCCATGTTCTCCTCCAGGGGATCTTCCCAATTCAGGGGTTGAACCCATGTCTCCTATGGCTCCTGCCTGCTACTGAGTCATGTGATTAACTTATCCTAATTCAGCACGAGAATATTTGCATTTTTATTGTTCCTGATTTTCACGGAAACAAATTTTGAAAGTGAAATGTTATCATTTTTGTTTGTCATTATTGACCCCTAATATCTATGTGATGTAGACCTCCCTCCATAGAGGTATAATAGAGGGACCTTGGGAAACAGATGGGGGCTTCCCAAGTGGATGAGTGCCTGGTCAGTTCTCTTTCTTTCAAACTGGCCGTGGCTTAAATTGTGGATGGAGCGTGTTAAGCATATTTTCCTTGCACGCTGTGAGATTTTCTGATGGGCAAATAAAGCAGGTCGAAAGGAGAAGATCTCCTCGAGGCGTGTTGGCCAACCTGATGTTACCACGTCCTTGACTCTTTGTTTCTTCAGTTCCATGGCTATAAGTGTTGCCCCAATCTCCCTTGTAAAAAGAAAGCTCCTCCTTTGAGGGGCTGTGGCTTCGTTTTGAAACTGCTAAAGGCTAAAGACATGCTTGGAGTTCACCAGCGAGAGGAGGTGACATCTATGGTTTCTTCCAAAAGCAGATGTTGAAGTCCCAAATTGGCTGAGGGCTTGTCAGTATAGATTTTTCCTTTGATGCACCCTAGAAACATTTGTGGAGCTAGTTTTTTTATTAAAATGTCTGAAATCATCTGTGCCTTTTGGAATGTGGAGTGGAAAAATACAAAACCGGGCTACAATACACTCTTGATTTCATTGTGAAGGTGCCCATGTCACGACCTAAGTTTTTCAAGCCTTTAACATCTAGGAACACAACAAATGTTTGTTAAATACAGTGAATGAACTAAATGAAACATTCCCTCAAACCCCAGACCATTTAAAAAAAGCTGGTAAACATTTGATTGATATCCTTCTAAAGTAAATTCCATGTATTCTTGCCTTCTGAGACCCAATGCACTGAACCTAGGTTGAACTTTCTCCTGATAAACTAGGGCCCTCCTTTTGTTGAGGAAAGAACATAAACTTAAGTGGTTTTGTTGTTCAGGCACTAAGTCGTGTCCGACTCTTTGCAACTCCGTGGACTGCAGCACACCAGGCTTCTCTGTCATCCACTGTCTTCTGCAATTTGCTCAAATTCATGTCCTGTGGAGCATTATTCTTTGGGGCACTGGACTTTACTTTCACCACCAAACACATCCACAACTGAGCATCATTTCTACTTTGACCCAGCTGCTTCATTCCTTCTGGAGCTATTAGTACCTGCCTGCCACTCTTCCCCAGTAGTACACTGAACACCTTCCAACCTGGGGGCTCATATTCCAGGGTCGTATCTTTCTGCCTATTCATCCTGTTCATGGGCTTCTCCTGGTAAGAATACTGGAGTGGTTTGCCCTTTTCTCCTCCACTGACTTAAAATCCAGACACCCCCGTTTTCTAGCTCCAAAACTCGATTGGATTTCCTAATCTCAGAGACTGTTGGCTATTTCATCTGTCTGGTGGAGGGTCTGAGTCTATCCAAGCCAGTGATGGTGTTACTAGTATATTAATGCAAATGAAGAGCCTCACCAGGTGGCTGGCACACTCTCTAGTCTTTTTCGTCTCAAAATGAAGCCCAAGGATCAGCAGCAGCTTCAGCATCTCCTGGGAGTCGGTTTGAAATAGAGTCTCACACCCAGCCGGGCCCTCTGCCTAAGGGTCGCCAGGTGAGTCTGTGCACATCAGAGTCTGAGATGCGCAGGTCCGGGGTTCCCCTCTCCTACTTGGGAGAGAAAGCACTGAGCCAACTTTAGGGAGTCAAGGGCTTTCTGGAAGCAGGCAGGGTCCTCAGGCTCCTGAGAAGTGGCCCACCAAAGGAGAGTGGAAACTGGGTCTGGATTCTTCTCCATGTAGGCGGGTTAACTTGAGATGGCCCTTTCTTGTTTATGTACCCGCCGCTCCCAAGCAGATGGAGGGTCATCGTTTGGGGGTATAGGGACAGGGACACCTCTCCCCCAATGAGAGCTGGGCTTCCCGCCTGTGTCCTGGGCACCCTGTGCTCTGGGAAGATCCCAGTCATCCACCTGGTTGGGGTGGAGGCACAGAGTGTCACCCTCTCCCCGCTACAGCGTCCATCCTCCCAGAGCCCTGACCCTGCACAGCAGGAGAGCCCAGCAGGTCATGAGGGCCTGAATCGGAGCCAGGTTCAATGCCAGAGGTGACCCCCGGGGATGGGCCTGGTCTGCTTGGTCCTAGGGAGCTGTTTCCACCCCTGGCCACCTTATCCAGGAGCCTTGGCATCTAATTGATGATTTTCAGTTTCTTCAACAGATGGGCCCTTGCCTTCACACTGCCCCTTCTAACATCATTCCAGGGGTCATATGTGATGGTCAGAGGACAGAGGTGTCGGCCTAGCTGGGGGCTCATTGGCCACCAGGAGCTTAGGTCCACCTGGACCTGCTGAATCTGAATGTGAGTCTCACACGATCCCGACGATTCCCAAGCACAGGATAGTTCCACGTACACCCTGCTAGTGTATGCTCGGCAGACGTTCAGTCTTCCTTTGTTAACCATTGTGTAGCAAATAAAAAGCAAGAAGGCTCTGTGTGAGAGCTTGAGGAATGAAGTGCAAGATTCCGGGCCAGGAATTTCGTGCACCAACTCCTCCCTGCTGGGTCCCAGCTGGGCTGCTCCAGGACTGACTCTGGTCACCAGGGGAGGAACCAGGCTACTCTGGTCACTTGTTCCTCCCACACGGCTGGTGCACAGAGCTGTCGCCTGTGTTGCAATCTTGGGACCGCAGGAGTGTAAACAGAGCGTGATGGCGCAGTCCACATGTTACATAACCACCCTGGAGTCCTGCTCTCCAGATGTGTGGATGACTGCTCCCTGCTCCTCGTGCCACCTGTGTCTTTAGCCAGATTCAGCTTCTCTAGGGGAAAGGCAAGGGCCAGCTCCCAGGATGGCCAGTGGGCTTTAAATCTTCTGGGAAAATGCCTTTGTAAAATTCATTCTAAGATGTGTTTATTTGCTTCCCTGGAGTCTCTCAAATTTTTTTCTGTTTTTCCTTTCTTCTTTCCTTCATCAAGAAGCACATTTTAGGGCCATTGGAGCCTCGGTTTTGGTTGCTCACATGCTCGTGTGAAATTGAGTTCAGATCCTGGAGGACTTTGGACATGAACCGAAACCCATGTTCAGGGGCCCAGGGCCGGAGGAGAACCAGCCTAGTGTTGGGCAGCTTTTGGCTGCAGGGTCTACCAGTGATTTCTTGCCAGGCAGAGAATCCCTCCAGGACCACAGACAGGAAATGAGGACAAGGAGCTGACACACAGACCCTCTTCCCTGATTCTGGGGTGGGCGGGCTGGTCTCCTGGTGGGGGTGGGGGGCTTGGGCCCACAGGCCTCACCCCCTGAAGGTGGGGGCAGGGCATCTGACCTCTTCCCTGCACAGTGATGACTCCTCTGCTGAAGGCGTGTGGCTGCCTGGCAGGCTCAGCAAAGGGTCAGGATGATGGTGGGGGCAGGGGAAGAAAGGCTTCCAGGAGGAGGCATCTTTGAATTGACAAGCATCACCCCAAGAAGATGATGGCACGCATCCTTGGAGGTGGTCAAGGGGACTAGAGCGGCGTTTTTTGCTTTAGTGACAGCACATAGCTCCCCTCTCGCTGCCCTGGTCAGCACAGAACTCATCTTGCAGCATGTCTTTCAAGAGGATGACTCCAGAGAAAGGCAGTTATAGTCGCCCAGGGTAGCCCTTGGCCCATCTGAGGGCGTGGCTGCCAGGCCCTGTCTGTGGCACAAGGACTTTTGTCTCTGATTCTTTCATACGTTGCGACTAATGAGTACGTTTGCACCCACTTCCTGCCCATGGTCAAATTCACATTTCAAGTACTGGAATAGCAAATGGACGTGAGCTTATACTCTGCTGCTGCTAAGTCATTTCAGTCGTGTCCGACTCTGTGCGACCCCATAGACGGCAGCCCACCAGGCTCCCCCGTCCCTGGGATTCTCCAGGCAAGAACACTGGAGTGGGTTGCCATTTCCTTCTCCAATGCATGAAAGTGAAAAGTGAAAGTGAAGTCGCTCAGTCGTGTCCGACCCTCAGCGACCCCATAGACTGCAGCCTTCCAGGCTCCTCCGTCCGTGGGATTTTCCAGGCAAGAGTACTGGAGTGGGGTGCCATTGCCTTCTCTGGAGCCTATACTCTAAGAACAGTAAATTCAGGCTAGTGTACTGTCAGGCTTGAAAGTAGCCCTGTGAACCAGAGCACTTGCTTACTTTATAAAGGTGGCAAGGTTATTTGTGGTGATGGAGGCAGCCTTAGTTAAGTTGCAGTGTTGGAGGAGTGCTCAGGAGGCTGAGACTCAGGGCTCCATTTTCCCTTCAGCCAAGGGCTCCCCTCCTCCTCCTGATTTGTGCATGGGATGTTGGCTGACTCCCAGCGGGTGGGCCGGTGGAGAGGAAGGCATTCCAGGAATCCATCCAAAGGTCCAGTTATACGGAAGCTTGGGACAGGTCAAGTATATATAGCTTTATATTTCTATCTTTGGCTCTTTTAAGTTAGAAGAGTCATTTAAGAACACACAATTAGCCTAGAAAGTCCAACAGTATGGAACCCTGTGGAGTAAAAGCTAAATTCCTTTTCATGCACCTGTAACCTCCTCCTCATGAGCTCCAGGGAGACAGTCATTGCCAAGAGGACAGTGACAGGGTGGGTCCTTCAGGATCTCTTTCTGTTCGTTTACAAGTGCACACAGAGAGATGATTAAAGCATAGGCAGGACACGTTTTACACTTCATTTGGCTATTTGCTGAACTGCTACCCCGATGGGTTTTGTTTTCTTCCGTTTTCTGCTCAGCTATTTGTCCAGACCGCATGTGATAGGGAAGGGCCTCGGCGAGGTGGTGGTTTTATTTCAGCCGTTAATGTGAACAAGGAGATGTCACGGGCTTGTAGCATCACTCAGCATCTCAGAGGCCCACAGGCCACCCTCCGAGCAGGAGGGGGGTCAGAGCCTCCCCAGGAAGAGCTGGGGGGAGGCTGGTGCCCCCTCCCTGGTCTGCCCTGGGGCTCTGCACCTGCGTGGCACCGAATGGGCCCCAGGAACCTGAGCGAGTCTGGAATGCAGCCCCGTTCTGGGTCAGGGCCCGTCTGAACTCTGAGGCCCAGACTTGCCTCTCCGAGGTCTTTCTTTTCTCAGTTGACTTGACAAGTCAGAGGTTGAGACTGAACTGAGAGTCTGAAGCGTGTGGTGTTCCAGCTCCCGCGTCTGGTTGGACACGCAGCACCATCTGCTCTCAGAGTCAGTCCTGGGGTTTTGAGCGGCTCTTGAATGTGAACCTTTCCTTCTGCCCTTTCCCATCTGGTGGCAGGGAGGTGTCTCAGTGACAAGTTTAATCCCCCTGGGGCTTTACAAACTTGCTGAGTGACCTCCCTGCTCCTCGCTGGGAGGGTCTACGTTGCAGAGGGTGAGCAGAAGAAAGGGCGATGCTGGACATGTGGGCCGAGGATAGAAGTTCGGGTATCGGGGTGCACGGGGAGGAAACCCCTTCCTGTGAGCACTTCCTGATGACGGGCATGAACCTGTCACCCTGTGCATTCATCCATCATCCAGCTCAGCTTTCTGTGGGGTTGGTCAAAAAGTTTGCTTGGCTTTTTCTGTAAGATCTTATGTAGAGGGCCTTCCCTGGTGGCTCAGTGGTAAAGAATCTGCCTGCCAATGCAGGAAACACCTGTTCGATCCCTGGTCTGGGAAGATTCCACACAGCACGGAGCAATTAAATAAGCCCATGAGTCACAACTACTGAGCCTGTGCTCCAGAGACGGGGAGCCGCAACTGCTGAGCCCACGAGCTGCAAATACTGAAGGCCAGTCGCCCCAGAGCCCATGCTCTGTAACCAAAGAAGCCACCCCAATGAGAAGCCCGCACACCGCAACTAGAGAAAAACCTGTGCAGCTACCGAGACCTAGTACAGCCAAAAATAAATACGTAAATAAAATTATTAAAAAAAAAAGATGAAAAAAGGCTGAACGACATTTCTGAACAACCCAGTACAACCAGGCACTGTTGAAGGACGACAGTAGTTTTTGACCTACAAACTCTCTGCCCCAAGTTTTACTCTGGTTTCTTGCAGGGTCAAGGGTCACAGGGCTGCAGACAGACAGTCTTCCTTCCGGGGCCAGTGTTTTCCAAGGAGGCTGCAGGAAGGGAGCCTGGGCCTGTCCTAAATCACCTCCCCCGCTGTTCTGGACACTTGAGTGTCCTCGCTCACTGAGGCCTTCCTTGTCTGCAGGTTGGAGGGAGTGACTGTGGTGGGTTCTTGGCCGAGTAGGCCACCCAGTTCTCCCGCCTCCAGGCATGCTGCCCGTCCCATGGGCTCCAGGATGAGCGCCAGCCAAGGCTTGTCCTAACACAGCCTGGCATTTCCCAGGCTGTGGCCTGTCAGTGTGTCTGGACATGGGCAGGAGGCCGCATCAGACATGAATTACGCGTGGTGTTTGCCCTACACAGAAGGACATTCATTTCTTAGAACACTAACCACGCATTTCGGCATAAAGCTGAAGCTCCAAAACTTTGGCCATCTGATGCAAACAGCTGACTTATTAGAAAAGACCCTGATGCTGGGAAAGATTGAGGACAGGAAGAGAAGGGGACGACAGAGGATGAGATGGTTGGATGGCGTCACTGACTCAATAGACATGAGTTTGAGCAAACTCCAGGAGATGGTGAAAGACAGGGAAGCCTGGTGTGCTGCAGTCCATGGGGTCGCAAAGAGTCAAAGCTGATTTAGCTACTGAACAACAAAAATGTGGGAAAAAGTGCTGAAGGAGAAATTTGCTTTGATTTTATGGGTTATGAGGCCAAGCAGGCTGGTGGTCAAGACACCTGCTTTTGGGGTACCTACATCCTGTCCCGGCTGGAGGAGAGCACCTGGGGGTAGTTTTTGCCTTTTTGCAAAGATAAGGTCCTTTGCGTCTCTGTACTCAGACCTGCTCACCACACACCCGTATCTGTTTCCTGTACTTTCACTTGTGATAGGTTGCTGTCCAGTAGGCCTGTTTCCCCCTCTTTTTCACCAGACTGAAAATGTTTTAAGCAAGAAATGGAAAGCAGGCTCTGGGCAGCCCTGGTAGGGGCCCCAGTGCTGGTTTTCTGGAGGGTGACGCTCTGAGGACCAGTTGTTGAGAGTGGGGTGAGCATCGGACACTCCCACTCAGGGGCACGGTGGGAGGGTGCGTTGGAGGGACTTTCCACCCAGCACCAAGTGGGAGTCAGTGGAAGGTGGTTCGAAGGGGTGGGATCACGGGCCCAGCCCATGTAGGTCGCTGAAGGGCTGGGGCCAGATCCTTGACCCTGCAGGGCTGAGGCCTTCCCTGCCTCCTGGCTGTCATCACGAGGGGATCTCATGGTAGGGCCCCGGTGCTCACGATTTTATCAAGAACACAGATGCTGGTGATGTTTATATCTGTGTGGACCCAGTGGCTCTGCTGGAGGGTGAGTGGGTAATCACGGCACAACCAGAATCCACAGTTCTTGTGTTCACTGTGCTCACAGGCACTGGTGTCAGGGTTACAGCCTTTGCCCACTAACAATGCAGCTGGAGAGGGAGAGGTGAGACAGAAGCTCAGGAGCAACCAGAGGCGGTAAGCAGGGCCCCCGGGATTACACGGGCCAAGGAAGGGAGGCTGCAGCTGCCGTGGGGGTGTCGGGGGGCTATACAACACGAGCATCTGGTCTCTGGCGAGCGAGGACCATGGTCCATTTGACAGGACAGGGGTTCTCTGTGTCATCTGAGCTACGGTTCATAAATCAGTCAGATGAAAAATCCAATCTTGAGAATGTCTAGCAGGACATTCAGGACCTATGGGATTAAGTCACGCATCCAGGAGCTGTAAATCAACCAGAAGTGAAGTCACCCCGACTCACAGGAGGGGGTGTGACCCCACCTGACGTGGGCCTTGCAGAGGAGACAGTGGGGACGACATCAGGCTGTCAGGGCTCCCGACTCTGTTAGCATCGCTTTGAAATGGCGACTTTTCTGGATCCTCCAGGGCTGGTCAGACGCGTCCTGCATGGGGAACAGAGTTGCCTTGTTCTGTTCCAGTGATGCTTGCGTTTCTCCTCTGCTCCCACGGTGACTCCTCCCTGACCTGCCATGTTTACAGAAAAGAGGCAAAAGGGAAAATGGGTCTTCAGGGCTGATCAGCCCTGCCAGGCCACTGCCCTCACTACCCTGACCCAAGTGGTAGGAGAGACCTGGGTGCCCTAGCTGAGCCACACCTGAGACCTGCCCGCAGCACCTCCTTCCTGCAGCCAAGGGGCTGCCTCTCCTCCCTGAGTCACCATGATGGGTTCATGCCCTTTTTTTGGAGGTCTTTTTGCCTTCCCCTTCTTGTCAGGGACATAGGATTTCTTTTCTGGGGGTGTGGCGTTTACAGGAGTTTTTCAGGTGGCTCTAGTGGTAAAGAATACAGGAGACACAGGAGAAGCAGGTTCGATCCCTGGGTCAGAAAGATGCCCTGCAGGAGGGCATGGCGACCCACTCTGGTATTCCTGCCTGGAGAATCCCATGGACAGTGGAGCCTGGCGGGCTGCAGTCCATGGGGTTGCACAGAGTCGGACACGACTGAGCGACTTAGCATGCACGCACGGTGTTTATAGAACACCTCTCTTCTTTACATTCCTGTGATTTCAGGCAGCTTGGTAGGGGTATTCAGAGCTGCTCTGGGTTTCAGGGAGCAGGGCTTGCCTGGGTCCTGCCTCTGGCTCTGTCCCTCATCTACTCCGGGCACCTGGCCCCACCCCACCCATTTGCTCCTGCCTTCTTTCCCTGGAGTCGGAGCCCACTTTGCTCCCCTAGTAACAGGCTGGCATGGCAGAGTCTGCGAACTTGGATCACCCCTCACCCAGGGTCATGGCTGCACCTCCCTCGGGGGCTGCCCACCAACTCATCTGCCGAGGACACAGCTCTGCTGGCCACCTTAGGGGGAGAGGCCGGCAGTGAGGCTCATGGGGTGATGGGCGGTTGTGCCAGCAGGGCTCCTTCCTGGCCACTCGCAGTGTTGGAGGCCACCATGAGGGAAGTGTTAGTCCCTCAGTCGTGTCCGACTCTTTTGATTCTCTGTAGCCCACCAGGCTCCTCTGTCCATGGAATTCTCCAGGCCAGGATACTGGAGTGGGTTGCCATTTCCGTTTTCCAGGGCGTCTTCCCAACCCACGGATCGAACCCAAGTCTCCCGCATATCAGGCAGATTCCTTACCATCTGAGTCACCAGGGAAGCTTTCAAGGTGGTTTCTTTTCCCTTCTGGAGGCAACCATGTGCTGGCACACTGACCTTCCCTTTGTGTCCAGCTGTGTCCAGACCTCAGGGGGCAGCCACACAGAGTCCTGGTCTGGAGATGTGGGTATCCTTACAGCTGTCCCAGCCCCCTCTCCCAATGTGCTGTTGAGGTGATCTTCTTTCCTCTTCCCGGCATAGACCTACCAGGTGGTTTCAGCTTTGACCACAACACAGCTCAAAGACCCTGGGTTCCACTATCCTGCAAGCTCATGGTGGAGACACTGGGAGGGACAGAATAGCTTCATTCTTCACTCCGTGTGTGTGTGTGTGTGTGTGTGTGTGTGTGTGTAGTATTGCTAATGTGTCTCAAGTCAGCATTTCCCAGCAGAACCACCTGGCAGGGCAGTCAGAGCCTCAGGCTTAGCGCCTCCTGGGACCTGCTTCTGGAACCTGTTCCTGAGACATGGGTGTGTCTCTAAGGCAGGTGTGGCCTCAACAGGTCCCCCCATCTCCCTGCCCCCAGCAAACCTGCCCCATCGCAGGTGCTCGCCTGCATCTGTGGATGCCCTGTATGCACTATAGGAAGTGCTTGGATGTGGTGAAGAACAAAGTAGATTCTTGCTCTGGAAGAACTAGGAGGCCAGAGTGCAGTTTAAAATACTTAGCAGTGACAAAGCGGAGCCCTAACAGGTCAGGACTGGCCGCTGAGTCAAAGGGAGCCAGAGCCCTGTTCTTATCCTTTGGATCGTGGAGACGTGGCATGTGGTGCTGGAGGTGCTGAGGGGGCTCAGGGAGGCATGGGATGGGGTGCTGGAGGGGTTTCAGGGAGCAATTATGTACCTGGTGGTACAGAGTGTTTTGATACGTTCACAGTAGGTACGTGGATTCATACCACGTGTTCAGCCACCTGTGCCCACTTGATGGTGGGTTATGGGTCCTTCTAACGTTAAGGGTTGGTGCACCAGGCTCACCAAAGCCATCGGCTCCTCCCATGCTTGGGGCAGGGTGTATCGGTGGGGAATCCCAGAGTTTCGTCCCACAGACTCCCTAGTAGGCTCGTTCTCCTGGGCCTGTCTCACTTCCGGGCAGCATCAGGGATGGATTGGAAAAGCAGGGTCCACCCAGCTTGCTCACCTGTAATTACGTTCACTTAAACCTGCCGTCATGTCAAAGCCGCATCTGGAGCCAATGTGTCTAAAGGCAAGCTGGCCCGGGCATTGCCGACGGCTCAGCTTCTGTTGCAGCTGGTTCCTGCCTTTGTTGAGTCCTGTCCGGTGCTGGCAGGTCAAGTTGCAGAGGTGTTGCATATGTGTGTTTTGCGTTCCAGTCAAAACATGGTGATTTACCAACATCACAGGGGCCGTATTATGAAATTAACACGAGGGGTGCCTGTGTGGAGCTTCGAAGATTATTTCCACCTCATTTGAGAGACTGTTACAGAATCGCTGCTGTGAAGCTCCTGGATTGGGACATCTGCTCATTTTTCTGGGAGGCATGCTGTCCCTGATTTGGCTCATACTGTGGCCCTTCCGCCTGGAGTGAGCTGCTCTTATGGACACTGAGCATTTCTGGCTCTGTGTCCATGTCCTGTGTCGGGGGTTTGACATGTGCGTGATCTCTCTCTGTGTCTCAACACAAGTGTGTGTGTTTTCTCTGTGTGTTTTCCAGCTGTGCCAAGCAGTTCTCCAGTTCTAAGTGGACACTTCCTGGATGTCCTGCAGATCTGATCCGATCCTCACACTGTCCTCCTGGTCACAGTGTCAGAGCCCACAGGTCAAGGGCTCAGTCCATGAGGCTGCCCCCACTTCAGACACAGTCTGAAGTGACCTTCAGTCCCAGGTCCCAGGTGTCACCTGTGCTTCTGACCCACGGGCTATAAATTGGAGCTTTCCACAACCTCCTCCTTGGTTCAGTTAATTTCATAATTTGGCTTATGAAACTCAAGAGACACTTACTTATGTTTCCCCGTTTATTTTAAAGGCTATTATATGCATGAATTACATCTCAGTAAAAAAAAAAAAAGTGGGGAAAGGGTATTATAAAAGGATACAGACACATCCAGATGAAGAGGTACACAGGGGGAGGTCCTGCCCAGAAGCTCTGTCCCCGTAGGACTGGGGTGCACCACCCGCCCAGCACATGGACATGTTCACCAACCTGGAAGCTCATCAACTCAAGTTGCTCCAAAGAATTTTGATAGCACTTAATCTGCAGACCTCCCCCTCCCCTTCCCTGTGGTTGCTGGGTGGAATTAAAAGTTCTAGCCCTCTAATCACTGGGTCTTTCTTATGAGTAACACCAGCCTGAGGCTCTCCAGGGAGCCCACCTGAGTCACCTCATGAGCTCCAAAGGGGCTCCTTAAGAATAAGAAAACCACTCCCATCACTCAGGAAATTCCAAGAGTTTTAGGAGCGTTTTGCCAGTACAGGGTCCAGGACCAAATGTTGAACATACATTATTATTACCTGTACACATATGTGTGCGTGTGTGTGTGTGTTAGTCACTCAGTTGTGTCTGATTCTTTGCAGCCCCACAGACTGTAGCCTGCCAGACTTTTTTGTCCGTGGAATTCTCCAGGCCAGAATACTGGAGTGGGTACCCTTTCCTTTCTCCAAGGGATCTTCGCAACTCAGGGATCAAAGTCTGGTCTCCTGTATTACAGGCGGATTCTTAACCAGTTGAGCCACCAGGGAAACCCAGGAATACTGGAGTGGGTTCAGTTCAGTCACTCAGTCGTGTCCTATTCCCTGTGACCCCATGAACTGCAGCACGCCAGGCCTCCTTGTCCATCACCTACTCCCAGAGTTTACCCAAACTCATGTCCATTGAGTCGGTGATGCCATCCAACCATTTCATCCTCTCCCGTCCCCTTCTCCTCCTGCCTTTAATCTTTCCCAGCATCAGGGAAGAATCCTGGTGCATCTCTGAGCTTCCAGTGGTCTCTGCCTTTGTTGCCATGACAGCAACTTCCATATCATCCCCCATGTATAACCCCCCTTAAAGCTCCTGTTTCCCTTCCCTTCCGTACTTTCCATGCACCTTCACTCCATTGTCCTGGGATCTACTTCACAATAAACTACTTGCTCTAAGTCTTTGTCTCAGACTTGGTTCTCAGGAAATGCAAAACAGGACACCTTCAGTTTAGTCGCTCACTTGTGTCTGACTCTTTGCGACCCCATGGACTGCAGCACACCAGGCCTCCCTGTCCACTGCAAACTCTTGGAGTTTACTCAAACTCATGTCCATTGAGTCGATGATGCCATCAAACCATCTCATCCTCTGTTGGCCCCTTCTCCTCCAGCCTTCAATCTTTCCCAGCATCAGGGTGTTTTCCAATGAGTCAGTTCTTCACATCAGGTGGCCAAAGTATTAGAGTTTCAGCTTCAGCATCAGTCCTTCCAATGAATATTCAGGACTGATTTCCTTTAGGATGGACTGCTTGGATCTCCTCACAGTCCAAGGGACTCTCAAGAGTCTTCTCCAACACCACAGTTCAAAAGCATCAATTTATAAAAGCATCAATTTATATAAAGCTTTCTTTATAGTCCAACTCTCACATCCACATAAGGCTATTGGAAAAAAACCATAGCTTTGACTAGATGGACCTTTGTTGGCTAAGTAATGTCTCTGCTTTTTAATATACTGTCTAGGTTGGTCATAACTTTTCTGCCAAGGAGCAAGCGTCTTTTAATTTCATGGCTGCAGTCACCATCTGCAGTAATTTTGGAGTCCAAAGAAATAAAGTCAGCCACTGTTTCCACTGTTTCCCCATCTATTTGCCATGAAGTGGTGGGGACTGGATGCCATGATCTTTGTTTTCTGAATGTTGAGCTTTAAGCCAACTTTTCACTCTTCTCTTTCACTTTCATCAAGAGGTTCTTTAGTTCTTCTTCACTTTCTGCCATAAGGGTGGTGTCATCTGCATGTCTGAGGTTATTGATATTTCTCCCAGCAATCTTGATTCCAGCTTGTGCTTCATCCAGCCCAGCATTTCTCATGATGTACTCTGCATATAAGTTAAATAAGCAGGGTGACAATATACAGCCTTGATGTACTCCCTTTCCTATTTGGAACCAGTCTGTTGTTCCATGTCCAGTTCTAACTGTTGCTTCCTGAGCTGCATACAGGTTTCTCAAGAGGCAGGTCAGGTGGTCTGGTATGCCCATCTCTTTCAGAATTTTCCACAGTTTATTGTGATCCACATAGTCAAAGGCTTTGGCATAGTCAATAAAGCAGAAATAGATGTTGTTCTGGAACTCTCTTGCTTTTTCAATGATCCAGTGAATGTTGACAATTTGATCTCTGGTTCCTCTGCCTTTTCTAAAACCAGCTTGAACATCTGGAAGTTCACGGTTTACGTATTGCTGAAGCCTGTCTTGGAGAATTTTGAGCATTACTTTAGTAGTGTGTGAGATGAGTGCAATTTTGCAGTAGTTTGAGCATTCTTTGTCATTGCCTTTCTTTAGGATTAGATTTGATCTTCCCTACCCAGGAGTTGAACAGGGGTCTTCTGTATTGCAGGCAGATTCTTTACCAACTGAGCTATCAGGGAAGCCCATATACATATATATAAAACATATTTATTTGGGAAAATCAGGTAAAAGTATTGCAGACAAACATCATGAACCTTTGTCTCTAATCTCCCCATACATGAATGCAACACTACTCAAGAAATAGAACAGCCACATCAGAGCCTTTGAAAGCAATACAAGTGAAATTTTGAATTGAATTAAAACCTGAGTCTCAGAAACATGCAAGATGATTAGTAATTTATTGAGCAGACATTTACCAAGTCTCTGGTATGCACAGGTCACTGGGCTTGGAAGTAAGGAAGCAGAGGGCAGAGGAAAGCCTGAACTGATAAAGATACTGAAAATATGTGAAGGTCAAAAAAGCAAAAATGAAGAAGCTCATGATGAATGACTTTGGTCTTAGAAAATTGAAAGCCTTTTCTATTTCCAGGCTGTTGGATCAGCTAGGAATCAATACAGGTCATCTTAAGGAGTAAAATTATCTTATTCCTTGGATCTCTAAGATGTTTGTTACACTTGAATGTGTTTAAAATAACTAAAAGTGTGTCAGAGGACAATGGAGGAAAGATGCCCTAGAGTTTTATGTACCTCATCTTCTTTATCCATTCCTCTGTCGATTGACATTTAGGTTGCTTCCGTGTCTTGGCTTTTATAAACAGTGCTTCAGTGAACACTGTGGTGCATATATCCTTTTGGATCATGTTTTTCTCTGGATCTATGCCCAGGAATGGGATTGCAGGGTCATATGGTAGCTTGTTTTTAGTTTTTAAGGAACCTCCATTCTGCTCTCCATAGTGGCTGCACCAATTTACATTCCCACCAACAGTGTGTGTGTGTGGGGGGCGGGGGGGGGGGGGGCGGTTTCCGTTCTCCTCACACCTTCTCCAGCAGTTGTTTGTGGATTTTTTGATTATAGCCATTCTAGCTGGTGTAAGGTGATAGCCCACTGTAGTTTTGATTACAGCAAAATCTTTTTTGACCTACCTCCTAGAGTATTGAAAATAGAAACAAAAATAATCAAATGGGACCGAAATTAAACTCAAAAGCTTTTGCACAGCAAAGGAAACCATAACCAAAGCAAAGACAAGCCACAGAATGGGAGAAAATATTCTCAAATGAAGCATCCGACAAGGGATTAATCTCCAAAATATACAAACAGCTCATGCAGCTCAATAACAAAAATACAAACAACCCAATCAAAAAATGGGCCAAAGATCTTCATGGGCATTTCTTCAAGATGGCCAAGAAGCACATGAAAATGTACTCAACATCACTAATTATTGGAGAAAAGCAACTCAAAAGTCCAAGGAGGTATCACCTCACATTGGTCAGAATGGCCATCTCAAAAAGACCGCAAATAAGTGTTGGTGACAGCATGGAAAGAAGGGAACCCTGCTACACTCTTGGTAGGAATGTAAATTGGTACAACTGTTATGGAGAATGGGCTTCCCTGACCGAGGTTCGATCCCTGGGCCAGGGAAGATCCCTTGGAAAAGGGAATGGCAACCCACTTCAGTATTCCTGCCTGGAGAATTCCATGGATAGAGGAGCCTGGTGGGCTGCAGTCCATGGGGTTGCAAAGAGTGGGACCACGACTAAACAACTAACACTTTCACTTTCACGGACAGCAGTATGGAGGTTCCTTAAAAAACTAAAAATAGAGCTACCATATGAGCCATCACTTCCCACTACCCCCCCCCATGCTTACATTGCCCCAGTTTTTGTTTTTTTCAAAGCCAAATGTGTCAGTTTGAATGGACTTTTTGTAACAGAATGACCCGGAGCCATGTTTGACTATACTTGTGCTAACTGATGAGTTAGCAGGGTAAGCAGGTCGACAACACAGAAGCCTTTGGGTGGTCCAGCCCAGAAATGTCCTAGGACCTGGAGGTTTCACCTAGTGTGGGATTTTTTTTTGGCAAGGTTGTTCTTTTACATTGAAGACTTTCTTTGGTCAGGACATTTCAAGAAGCAGTGGGATCAGGCCTTGTAAAGCCAGCAGGACTAGACAGGCGTATTCAGGTGACCTCCTACCACGAGGCCGGTAGCATCTTCAGGCTTCTTTGTGGGTGCTTTCATTCTGCATTCTATATGAGGGGTTACCAGGAGAGTAACAAGATGCTGAAGCCTAAGGGGAACTTTTGTAACCACTTACCCATTTTATGGAACCTTCCACCAAAGGGGTGCTGGAAACCATGCTTGCCACCAGAGGAATTAAAATCAGTGCTTCATTTGCCAAGAGGGTTGAAGACTTGCTTTAGCTGGGGAATTGTTCCTTTGCTCTCAGAATTATTTTTTATATCTTGGCCAACCATTTGATTGATGTAATTATCATCAACACCATGATTGGCATTCAAACACATCTACTTGGGGACTTCCCTGGCAGTCCAGTGGTTAAGACTTCACTTTCCAATGCAGGGGATATATGTTGGATCCGTGGTTGGGGAGCTAAAATCCCACATGCTTGTAGCCAAAAAGAGCAAAACATAAAGCAGAAGTGATGTAACAAATTCAATGAAGTATTTAAAAAATGGTCCATGTCAAAAAAAAAAAAAGCTTAAAAATAAGTCTACTAAACTAGGACCATTTGCTTTTGAGTCTTTCGGAGGCAGGACGACCTTACTCACGAGATCTCTGAACGTCAGATGAGACCAGGCATAGCAAGTCCCCATGCGGTGCCTGGTGCCGGATCGGAGCTCAGAAAATATCAGTTATGATTACTGAACGTATTTGTTAGCGGCAGCGATCTGACCTTAACACGCGTGAGAATAATAAAAAATGCTCGTCCTGAGTCACTGGGTGCTTCCTCTCATTTCAGTCATTTGAAAGCTGGCTGTCTGCTGTGGCGGCTGATAAGTTACAAATTGATGTCAGAGGGCTAATTTCACTGCCCTCTCGCCTTGTTAAAGGAGGGGACACCAGCCAGAACACTGCTTTTCTTGGTGCTAAGATTCCCCTCAGATCTATCCGATACTGTTTTTAAGTTGTAATGTTTTCCTTGAGGACTGATAAGATCCACAGTGAGATTGGGTGACAAACATATTATCATATCCAAGTTAAAAACCCTTTGGTGTTTACCGTGGGGCACTTAAAAAAAAAAGTTATTTTATTCAAGTATAGCTGATTTACAGTGTTGT
The DNA here is from genome assembly GCF_003369695.1 of Bos indicus x Bos taurus. Lineage (NCBI taxonomy): Eukaryota > Metazoa > Chordata > Mammalia > Artiodactyla > Bovidae > Bos > Bos indicus x Bos taurus. The sequence continues at coordinate 44,347,643 of NC_040088.1, read as the reverse complement.
GTTGGTTTCTGGCATACAGCAAAGAGATTCAGTTACATATATAATATGTATATGTATATATATCCTTTTCTATTTTGGTTTATCACAGGGTATCGAGTGCAGTTTCCTGTGCTATATAACAGGACCTTGTTGTTTATCCATCATATACATGATAGTTTGCATTTGCTAATCCCAAACTCTTACACCATCCCTCCCCATCCTCATCCTCCTTGGCAACCACAAATCTGTTCTCTGTGTCTGTGAGTCCGTTTCTGTTCCATGGATAAGTTCATTTGTGTCGTATTTTAGATTCCACATATAAGTGATATCACATGATACTTGTCTTTCTTGGTCTGACTCACTTTGCTTAGTATGAGCATCTCTAGGTCCATCCATGTAGCTGCAAAGCCATTGGTTGCATTCATTGCTCCAGCTGATGGATGAGCAGTTCTGCTTTTGAGAAAAGGGTTCTTTCTGATTCACACCAAGAGGCGTTACAGTCCCACAAAGCCCAGATTCATGGTCGCAGGGCTCCGTGCTTGCAGCTGCCCTAGTTGTCATCGTCTCCAGATGCCATGCCACTATGATTTGACGTCTCTACCCATCTATTTAATCAGAGAAAATCAAGCTGTGGATTCATTAAAGGGATGCCCTTAGGCTGTGTCTGTAGAAGGCCAGTTATGCAGCTGGACATGGGGGGAAGTCAATGATCTTGTTCTCGCAGGCTCTTGAACACAGTCTGATATTTGCATTAATATTGTGACACATGCTGTCCCGGACAGTGTCTCAGACCGTGGATGAATGAGTTCATCCTCCTGGTATGTTCACTTTTCAGTCTTCGCCCTGGCAGTTGACAGCCAAGGAGCACAGCTTTTCAGTTCTGACAGCTCATGGGGGTGAATGGAAGGAGGGACTTTTTTTCTGAGATGACATCAACTCATTTATAGCCCGAGGCATCATCCTCTTCAATTCCTAAAATAACTTAGATGGCCGTGAGGTCAAAATAGAGTCCCACCCCATCAAGAGAGGAGGCCGGACAGAAGCCTGAGTCCCTTTTCAGCATCCATGGCCAATCTCTAAGCCCTGTTCCCCACTGACTGACACTATGGCTGAGGACGCCTGGCCACCAGACTGTGTGTGAGGGGGTCTTTCCCTCTGGTCGTGGTGTGCCCCCGGGGAACAGGAGCTCTTCCTTCTGCCAGGGTCTGGGAAGCAACAGATGGGATACTTGCAAGGAGCAATAGAGGTAGTTTGGGGAAAGATCTGCTTAGTGAGAAGTAGGCAGGGCGAGAGGACCAAGAAGACAGGGAGTGCAGTCTGTGGAGTTGCTGTAATGAGGGGTCATCAGCGCCCTGAGCCGGAGGAGGAGAGGAAGACAGGGCCCCCGGTGCTGTGAGCCGTGGGGAGGCAGCTTGACAGCAGCTTGGGGCCAGGAGAGAAACAGGCAGTAAGTGCCCTGGACTCTCTCCTCCCCTCCGTAAGCTCCCGCCAGTGGCCAAATCCCCCTGGGAGCCAGCAGTGGCCCCCAGAAGACAAGTCTGGCCTTCTGGAGCTCAGAGCAGGGGCTGGGGCCTGGGAACGGTGGGTCAGGAGGACCAGAGGGAGAATTTCCAGCACATTCAGTTTTCCTTTATTAAAGGCAAAAAGCATAGAACAAAGCTTGTTTCCTTTGTTTTACAGAAATGGATTCTGTGGAAAGCCAGGAAAAATAAATCCAGCCAATAATTACGTTTCTGTTTAGAGATTCATTAGAACTGGACTTTGTACCAGGGGAGAGAGGTGGCCTGACTGTTTCGTGAAGGTTTACTGTTCCTTCCATTTATTTTGATTAACGTTTCTTTATTTCTTCAATTTTATTTTTAAAACATCCTATTAATATTTCACGATACCCAAGTATCAGATCCTTTTGTTCTGTTGTGATTCACACAATGGGAAGAGAGTTTCTGAGGCCCTGCCTATTTATGATGGCTGGAATGGTGGATCTTGGAGATGGTTGTAAACTTCTCCAGGTTTTGAGGGGTTCCTGCTTGCCTCCCTTAGTCCTCCAACTCTGTGGCCAGGCTGGAGAGGGGTGCAGAGGCAGGCGGCCTCAGTGGCATTGTCCCCAGGGTCAGGGTATGTGGGTCACCAAGAGAAAAACCTATTTTCGTGTCCCTGTGAGAGAGTACCCCCAGGTAGGGAGGCCAGTGGGTGGAACACACACAAGATGGAGTGGATGTCACAAGATTTGCTACCTTCACAGAACATACGGTTCTGCCTCCATGACTGATCATCCCACTTATATGTGTGTGTGTGTGTGTTTAAATTGAAGTATAGTTGATTTTCAGTGTTGTGGTTTTTTTCAGGCATATAGCAGAGGGGGCAGCTACATGCTGACCTTGACTGGATTTTGTACTGGAGGAAAAATTCTCTAAGGGACATTATTAAATAAGTTGACAAAGTTTGAATTTGAACAGTAGATTGGATATAAGAATTATATCAATGATAAAATTATTGAAATTGTGTGCCTGGATCATGTAGAAGAATGTTTTTATTACATGTAAAAGAATGTTTTTATTACTGAAAAATAAGCATTGAAGTATTTAAAGGTGTAGGGCCATGATGTGTGCTATTTACTCTGGAACAGTTCAGAAATAATGAAGAATGGATGGATGGATGGGTGGGTGGATGGGTTGGTGGATGGATGGATGGATGGGTGGGTGGATGGGTTGGTGGATGGATGGATGGATGGGTGGGTGCATGGTGGGGGGATGCATGGTAGGGGGATGCATGGTAGGGGGATAGATGAATGGATGGGTGAGTGTATAGATGAATGGAGTGGATAGATGGATGGATGGAAATAGAAGGCTATAAATAGAAATTATATAGCTATAAATAGAACGATGAAGCAATGGGGCAGCAAGGTGAATCTGGATAAAGGGTTTATGGGCATTCAATGTACTATTCTTGCAACTTTTCTGAAAGTTTGAAATTACTTCTGAAAAAAAAGTTTAAAAAAGCTCCCCTTTTATTGATGGATTGATTGATTTATGCAGGATTTATGCAGCATCAGTCAGATCCCATTTTGCATGCAGTGTGCCAGGCAGACAAGCCCCAAGTTCTTATGAAGTGTCTGTTCCTGGGGGAACGTGACAGAATAAAGAAATCTACAAAGAATAAAGTTGCTAAGGAGAAGGGAAGTGGGGTCATCAGGTGGTGATGGGGTTAATGGGAGGGATCCCATTTGGTTGGGGTTGTGGGGAAAATGGAAACCTGGTTATGGGAAGGAGGTGGTGCTGTCCCCACCCAGGGAAGAACTTTCTGGATGGACGGACTGGCTGCTGAAAAGACCCACGTAGGCCAGAGATCCTTGGGGAACAGAGAAGGACATTGGGGCTGGGGGTGGGACAGGAGGGGTCAGAGCCTTGGGGCACTCAACCACTGGAGGAATTTATTCTCAATTGGAGAGGAAGCTGATGGAAGGTTGGCAGAATGGAGATGATTTTAATGAATTCATGTTTCCAAAGATTGCTTTGGCTACCTCCTGGGGTATAAGCTGTAGGGAGACATTGAGCAGGAGAAGAGGCCTGGGGGCCACCTCTGTAGCCCCTACCAGGACCAGGAGAGGCAGCCTGGACTCCCAGCTCTTGTCAGTTCTCCCCACCCCCATGGGTGTGAACGCCTATCGGAATAGAGGGTGACTGTATAAGCACACGGTCTCTTTTTTGTCTTTTATACCAAAACATATCTTCAGCACACTCACTCAATGCCTCTCAGCAACTCTAAAAATTGACCAGAATTCTTTTTCCAACATGACTTTGACACACGCCAAGAATGACAAAAATGCATCTCTCTCCAATTTTTTTTTTTTTGCTCTTGAGCTACTTTCAGGCCTGAGTGTTGGGGAAGAATAAATAGAAACGCAGATCATGACTAAAGAGGCCCCATTCCACAGGGAGAAAACCACCCAAAATCTCAGAGGAGTGTCTGAGGGATCACGGGAGCCCCTAAAGGAGGAGGAAGTGGCCAGGGGGCATCAGTCCCTCAGGCACCCAGAGGTCTCATGGAGTATTTTATTAAAAGAAATAAAGGCTGTAGTCTTTCTTGTGAATGAGTTCCCATCTCGGCTTTTGCCCTATGCCATCAGCCACCCTCTTCTAGAATCTAGAATCCTGAAGTCTGGGAACCAGGAGAGTTTAGGGAGGACATTCTAAATATCCCATCCCCCCTTTTTTGCTCCCCGTGTCCGACAAACTGGGTTTTTTCTTTAGCAGCTGGAGGGGCCCAGGGACTGGGTGCTGGTGACTACCGGATGGCTGTTTTGTTGAGGTACGATCCTGCCAGAAAGTAGAAATGAGGGGCCTGGAGAAGTGGTGATTCTTCAGGGTGGGTGGCTCTTGATCTTCACAGGTAGAGCAGTGTGTGTATGTATGGTGAGCATGTATCTCTGTGTATGTGTGTCTAGCAGGTAGGTGTATACACCTTGGGATGCTGGTTGTTTCTGGAAAGATATTTTTATCTGTGATGTCAACAGTCCTAGTTAGGTGTTTTGATGGTCATAGAGAGAGGTGCCTTTTATCGTCTCTCTGGGCTGGTTTTCTTGCTCTGGAGCACCACTCTACCACAACCAGGGCACTCAAACCAGGGTCTGTGAAGCAGGTTCTGGTGGGGCTCGTGTGTATGCGTGCTTAGTCGCGTCACTCATGTCTGATTCTTTGCAATCTTGTGGACTGTAGCCCGCCAGGCTCCTCTATCCGTGGAATTCTCCAGGCAAGAATTTTACTGGAGTGGGTTATCATGCCCTTCTCCAGGGGATCTTCCCAATTCAGGAATTGAAACATCTCCTGCATTGGCAGATGGGTTCTTTACCACTAGAACCACCCGGAAGCCTGGTGGGGGCTTGAATGGACCCCAAATGGATGCTGTGTGTGTGTCTGTGGAGAGGTGGGGGACTTGGCCTGCTACAAAGTGAGAAGAAGAAGGAATGATTCCACCAAAGTGGTTTGTGGCATCAGTACGAATCAGAGAACTCAGAAGGAATGGAATTTTTAAAAAAGAGCCAACTCGTGTATGCAAATTTCCATTTTGTTGAGCAAACAAACTGCTACTGAGTCTGGTCTTGCTAATTTTTAATTTTTTGCATTGTAAATAGATGAATCGATCATTGAAGGTGGTAATTTGAGAAAAATGGAAGGGAAGAAAGCAATGCTGGCATAACTGTTGCCTGCTCATTGTACCTCTTCAGGGGTAGTAAATAACCCTCCAGGGAACACAACTTTGATTTTGGATATAGTCACAAGGCCGTCGAGCAGGAATAACGTGTGGGATCTCACTCCATGTTACCACTTACGGAGAACGAAGACAACAAAAGTAATGGTTGCCACAACCCTGTGAATGCACTGTTGTCTCTGATCTGCCTTGGGGACCAAAATCTGCAGGTGCTCGAGTCCTGGGTATAAAACAATGTAGTGTTTGCACATAACCTATGCACATCCTCCCCATACTTTATTTTTTTATTTTTAATTATTTAAAAAAATTTTGGCTTATGGGATCTTAGTTCCCCAACCGGGGACTGAACCCAGGTCCTCAGCACCAAGCACGCTAAGTCCTAACCACTAGACTGCCAGGGAATTCTCTATCCTCCCTATCCTGGAAATAATCTTTAGATTACTTATAATGTCTAGTGCTATGTAAATAGTTGCCAGAATGAAGCAAATTCAAGTTTTGCTTTTTGGAACTTTCTGGAATTTAAGAAAATATTTTTGATCCATGGTTCATTGAGTCTGTGGCAGAACTGTATTAAAAAGTTTGACTTGCACATTTTAAATGGGTGGATTGTATGAGATGTGAACTGTATTTGAATAAAGCTGTGAGGGGGGAAAAAAGACAGCAAAAGAAAAATAGACGTGTTTGACATGAAGAAACTAAATTTTTAAGAGTCAAAGAGATAACACACACACACACAGATTCTCTTCCATGTGATCCAGTCCACTTATTGTAAAGATTTGATACTGGCTGAAAGATCTTTAAGCTGAACTCTGGGGACAGTTTTCAGAACCAGGGACTTACAGTGTTCGGTTTCTCAATGGAGTCAAATGTCCTTGGAAGGTGGTTTGATTTTTGGAAACAGCTAAAATAATTCAAAGGTAGGTTTGGTGATTGAGTCATCAAGCTGAGAAAAACCAACACTGTAAAATAAAAAATAAAAAAAGTTCTATGGAGTTAGAGCAATTATTTTCTTTTGGGAGATCCCATAGCCTGACTCCTAAGGCTAGGGCTCAGCAAAATACCCCTGTTTTGTAAGTAAAATTTTACCAGACGCAGCCACGCCCAATCGTGTATGTGTTCTCCATGGCTGCTCTTTTGGTTCAAGGACACATTCAAGACCATGTGGCCTGCAAAGCCTAAAATATTTACTGCCTGGCCCTTTACAGGAAGAGTTTTCTGGACCCTGACTTACATTCTTCTTTTGGCTTTTTTGAATGGGAGAAAAATCTTCCTGTTGGCATGGGGAGCAGTTCAAGGAGCCTGTGTTTGTCCCCCCGCCACCCCTTCCTGGCCTGGGGGAAGCTGGTGAAACCTCCAATCTGCAAAATATATATGAACTTGATACATGGTCCCACTGTAACCTTTTCAACCCCAGCACATCACCGTTAATTAATTACAGAGACAGAACTTCTGAGGCACACTCTGTAAGCATGTGAGCGTGAGGGAAGTTGGCCTTGGGGTCGCATGTTGGATCTGCCACTTAGTGTGTGGCCTTGGGCCAGCTGGCCCCTCCGAGTCTCTGTTTCTCATGAACAGGAGAATGTTACATCACAGTCCTTGTGTGTGGCAGTCCAAAAAACTTTGCAGGGAGGATTAAATTAAAAAATGGACTCCCAGGGCCTCACACATAGTAAAAGTCCATAAATGGGAGTTCTTCTCAAAGCAACATATTTTAGTAAATAAGATGATGGCCTTGGAGAAATGGCTTGCTCAGAACAAGTTCATATCTGCCATGGGAGTGTCTTGGGAAAGTAGTCTTCCTTCGTCCTTTGGGAACCCTATTGTGTCTGTTAGCTACAGCTGTGTAACAGGACACCCTGAATTTCAAGTGTTTAAAATAATAAGCATTTACTGTGGCTTCTGAATCCAGGGGTCAGCTGGGTGGGTGGTGATGCTGATCTGGGTCAGGTTCACCTGCTGTCAGCTGAGTTGGTTCCTGAGCCTGTAGTCATCTGATTATATCTGGGGGGTGGCTGGATTGGGTGGTCTCATGTGTCTTGAATGTCATTCCCACCACATTCTCTTGGCCAGATGAGATCCTACGAACAGCCCAAATTCAAAGAACAGCTGTCCCCAGAAATGAATGAGCTGAAGAATCCAATTGCACGGGGCCTGGACAGGGATAAATGAAGAACTGGGGACATTTTATAATTGATCACATTGGCTCCTTCACCAGGATAGTAAAAAGTCAATCAAGAAATCACAGACGTCATGCCTTTCATCTATATGAATCGTTAATTTAAGTATCCAACTATTTTCAGCAACCACTGTTAGCTTTATCTTAAGACACTGACTACACAATCTCTACCTTTATAGGAAGGAAAAAAAAGCTATGAAATGAAATCTTTAATGAAGTTCTACTTGGCAAACCCAAGTTCTCCCTTGCCTTATCATCTCTCCAGACTTGGTACAACAGGTCCTTTGACAGGACATTCATTTGGGGTCTGCCTCCCACAGTTTGTCATGTAATAGGGTCGGCAAACCTTGGGGCCTGTTGGGTGGTTGCATATCAAGTTTCTCTGATATTTTTACAAGCACCACAGTCCTCGGAGCCACCTGCGAAGGAGCCCTCAAGCCCCACTTCACAGACTCATGTGGTTCCCTCGGGATGTATCATGCCTGCTCACTGCCACCAAGGCCACTTGAGACATGAACATCGTGGCCGGATGGGGCGCTGTCTTGGCCTCTGGGATCAGGCAGTCCTTGGATGATGTGCTGGTTTGATCTTATTGGCTCTTCTGTTTTAGCCAATTGTTCAGAGTTGAACCAGATCTTAAAAGCATGAAGGGCTCAAGAGCTTAGCCTCTGGAGTCAACAGAACAAGGAAAGCTGACTCCATCCCCTGCAGTTATGACCTTGGGGAAGATGCTGACCTTGAAGGCTTTTGGTCTTATAATAGCAGGATGGGATCAGTAACAGGACTGCAGAGACACCACGAGCTAGTGGCTTGGGATTCATCTGAGTTCAGTGTGTGGGATAAGCACTCACTCGATGACAGCTCTTATTATCGAGATTATTTGTATGGGTCTGACTCCAGTGTAGTGAGCCCCTGGGCGATTTTTAAGTCTGAGTTACATGCCGGATTTTTCCTCTTTGAAGGGGTCTCTGCCGCCTTTTTGAGCCTGCGTCTGGGCGGCTCCTTTTGAGTGGGAACATCCAGGGGTTGCCATGAAGATGTCATTTTTTGAATCGCACAGGGACTTTCCACTCGAGAAAGGGGGTGGCTTCTCTTCAGCAAGGGATGCCTGCCAAGCTCCAAAAGAACTATAAACTTGCTGAATCGTGGAAAGGCATCCTTGGACCTGAAGCTCCCAACAAACCAGGACCTGTTTGTCATTAATTTGAATGCTTCCAGAGCATTGTATCAGACCTGCCTGGTGTCTCCCCGGGGGGCTCTCACCAGGCTGTGACCACGGACTGGAAAACTCTTTGCAGTCCTCCTTCTTTTCTTGAGGGCCACGATTCATGCAGGGCTATCATTTTTTGTCCTTAGGTAGCTGTTTCATTTGTTTTCCTCTCAGCTCAGCATCCATGTGGGTGTCTGCAGAAGGGGAGAGCTCATAACTCAGTATACTCCGTGAGAATCCGTGCAGATGTGTATTCCTACGCTATCTCTGAACCCGTGTAACAATTTGTAGAACATAATGTCAGTTCACTTATCGAGCTGTTCAGAAACTCTTTTATTTCCTGTTTTCTAAGGAGAAGTTATAGGAGCAGGTTAGGAGCACCGAAGCTGAGGGGTTGGTCAAGTTAGAAGAAACAGAAAGGACTCCATAAATATTGGCATTTGCTTGCGCTTGGCTTCCATGTGGTGTTTCAGAGAGACCCCACCCTGTCCTACCTGCTGGGTAGAGTTGTGTTCTTAACCCAGGGCTGCGAGGTTTGCCAAGCCCTGCAGGCCGAGGGCCAGAAACTGACAGGGTGGGGACAGGGCTGGGCTGGAGATGGGTCCTAAACACAAGCTGAGTTGTTTGAAGGAAGCTCTGAGTTAGTAACACCTTCAGTGTTTGATCCATCATGTGTCACCCGTGATAGGTTGGGTAGAGGGGGATTGAAATAAAGTGAATTGTTAATAATCCCCAAAGGATGTCCCTGTGACAGTGTGTGAAGCAACGGATGTCTTTATGTTTATGTGTTTCTCTTTTTTTATTTTTTAAATTGGGAAAGTATGATAACACATTTACAGGAGACTTGGACAAGACAAAGCAAAGTTACATATAGTTCCACTCTATATTACAATTATTTTTTAAGTAGATAAGATTTTTAGTTGGAGTTTCAGTATCAAACTCTCAAAAATTAACAGAATGTATATACAGAAAATTAGAAGGATATAGTAAACTTGAAAACACCATGAACCAATTCAACATAGTTAAGATTTATACATTTTTCACACAACAGTAAGATACAAATTATATTCATGTTCCCATGGACTATAAAGTATGACATACCAGAACATACCCAGGGACATAAAACAAGGTGCAAAAACTTCATGGTCTAAATGTATTAAAACCATACAGAGTCTATTGTCTTATCACTGTGGAATTATATTAGAAATCAATATCAAAAGATATTTGAAAATAACCCACATATTTTCAAGCGTAATGTGACATTTACCAAGAGAGATCTTTGACTTAGCCATTGAAAGCCTCAATAAAGTTAGAAGACTGAAAAAGGCTTGTTTGATGAAGCGACAGTCTAACCAGGACCCTCACCCCTGCATGTACTTTGCATCTGTTGGGTGTGCTCTTGTCCCAGGGACATGGGGCACATGAGGACCCAGGGGGTGGTCTCTGATCTTTAGGACTAGGATGGTGTCTGTTATTGCTTGAATTGTGTCCCTCCCGCAAAGCTGTGTTGGCGTCCTAACCCCCAGCATCTCAGAATGTCACCTTATTTGGAGATGGGGTCGTTGCAGAGGGGATCAAGTTAAGATGAGGTCATGGGGCTAGACTCTAGTCCAGTACGGCACATGTTCTGAAAAGGAAGCATTTAGAGATGATTCCCATTGCTGCACAGCAGAAACTAACATGATGTTGTAAATCAACTAGACTTCAGTAAAAATAAGCAGGCAAATAAAAAATAAATATAAAAAAATAAATAAAAATGTAAAAGTCAAAAGAGGAGACAAGTCAAAGAGGAGACATTTGGACATAGACCGGTGGGGATGCCATGTGAAGGGAGTGGGGGTGATGCCTTGGCAAGCCCTGGGTGCCTGTTGTTGTTTAGCTCCTAAGTCGTGTCTGACACTTTTGGGAACCCATAGACTGTAGCCCTCCAGGCTCTCTGTCCATGGGGTTTCCCAGGCAAGAATACTGGAGTGGGTTGCCATTTCCTACTCCAGGGGATCTTCCTGACCCAGGGATCGAACCTGGGTCTCCCTTATTGCAGGCAGATTCTTTACTGTCTGAGCCACCAGGGAAACCCAATAGGCAAACCAACTAATTATTTTAGGTTGAAATGTTTAAGTTAGGTTATGAAGAGGCTGCTGAGAATCACTGGGGAATTTTTCCTTGAAGAAAGATTTTCACACACCTTTCCCTCCCACCAGGCACTCTGGATCAGAGTTTCTAGGAGTAGAGTCCAGGTGTCTGTATTTGACAAAAGGTCTGAAGATCACTTGAGGGTCATACAGATTGGGTTTTAGAGTGTGTTCTAGTGGGATTCTAGGCCGTGAAGAGTTGTCCATCTTCCCGTAAAGCCTGGGCTATAACACCTGACTTGATGACCCAGGGAGCATTGTGTGTTTCACTTGAGAGATTCTAAAGGTTAATATTATAGTGTCCCACAGAAAGGATCCCGGACTTGGAAATGGAGTAAAGGCTTTTGCATCGTGACTGGGCATAACTCCCAGCCATCCAGGAATTCTGTTTTGGAATTTTACATCATTTTGTGGAAGTCCACAAAATGGAAACAGTTTCCCATTCCATAAACCCATAGAATGCAGCCTTTTGGACATCATTGAGCTGATTTGTTTGTTCTACAAATGAAGAAACTGAAGGCCACGGAGGGTGCGGCCAGCCGTCTGATCCTTGCAAAAGACGGGTCTCAGTTTGGAGGCTCTGGGTACCAACTCTGATGTCCTTGTCATCTCTTCTGCTGACCCTGTGTCCATCCAGCTGTAGCTCGCTGACCACAGCCCTGTGAGATCTGTGCTCCAGATGGGCCCTTCCTGTAAGAGTCACCGTGATGTGGTGACAAAAGAAGCTGTTTCTGGCTAGGACCTCGGCTGGAACTCGGGGAGTGTGCCCGGCCCAGTAAGAGCATGCTTCGCACTGCATGGGGCAGGGTGGAGGGAGTCATGGCTCCTGCTCAGGGCGTTCTGAAGGCCTTCTCCGGAAGGTTGTCCACATCAGCCTAATTCCACATCCTGTAGACCTGTGCGTGTCATCTCCCACACCTCAGGGACGCTCTGTCCTGGTGGTGGTCATCATTCTGGGAGGAAAAAAGACCTTAGAGAGAGAGAGACCACCATGTAGTGGGAGTAAGCACAGCTCCTGGGCTTGGCCCCCGATGTCTAAGTCTCAGCTTCACCCTTAATTGCAAGAGAACCTCACTGGGTTCCCTGGGAGCTCCTTTTTTCATCTCTAATAATATATACCTTTGGGGTGTCTGTGAAGAGGACACAAAATAGTAAGTATCGAAAAGTACTTTGAAGCTTTATAAAACACTAGTTATTACTGTTGTTATTATTGCAATGTTGGCCTGCATCAGGTTGATATGGAAACTCAGGATGGGGCACAAACTTTCCACTTTGTACCTTCAAGAAGGGTTAAGTACCAATTTCTGTTTGTGGGTTTGGTTTTCTTTTGCCAATTTTCAAATAATATGGAAATATGATGCTGTATACAGTAAGTTAAGCTGACTGGCTCTGTTCTCCTGAAGCTTAAAATCTAAGGCAGAAAATATTGGCAGTGACAGAGGTGACTGGGCCATTGGTCAGAGCTGATTCCTTAATTAATCTGCCTTTATGTCTTGCCCAAGTGATGGGAAGCAGGGATGGAGCCATGGCACCTATGCTGTGCTCTAGGTGGACCCACCGTGATACATTTCTGCTGAGTTGGCAGTGTCAGTCTTTGGACAGGTCAGATGACCCGATAAGATCATGTCCAATTGTAGGACAAACATACATTGGAATCATGGTCAATTATTAAAAAATAGGTCTGTGGATATTGGGTGACATGGGAACATATTTATGATAAATGTTCTAGGTGCAAAAAGCGAGTTACAATTTGATTAGTATAGATGCTATACTATTTTTTGGATAGTATAGATACCAAATGGTAAGAAAGGGTTTCTGGTGGTTGGAAGAAGTTATTTCTGTTTTCATCTTTGTATCTGTTGTATTTTTCAAGGAAATACTAATTCTGCCAGATGGTTGTGGCTTCACTTGAATTGGGTCTTTAAAAATTTTTTTTTATTGGAGTATAGTTGATTTACAATGTTGTTTTAGTTTCAGGTATACAGCAAAGTGATTCAGTTATACATATACATATATCCACTTTATTGTTTTAGATCCTTTTCCCATATAGGTGATTACAGAGTATTGAGTAGAGTTCCCTGTGTGCCCAGTAGGTCCTTATTAGTTACCTGTTTTATATATAGTAGTGTGTATGTGTCCATCCCAATTTCCCAATTTATTTCCCCCACCCACTTACCTCTGGTAACCATAAGTTTGTTTTCTACATTTGCGACTGTGTTTCTGTTTTGCACATGACTTCATTTGTACCCCTTTTTGTTTTTAGATTCCATGTGTAAGTGATATCATATTTGTCATTGTCTGACTACTTGAATTGGGTCTTGATGGATATATAAGAGTTGAAAAGGCAGGAGGCCATCCTGAGGAATGGGAGTAGCATTTGTGGAGACATAAAATAGAAATGAAAATAGACGTATGGCCTAGTCTAGAAATGTCTGGGCCACATGCAGATGGTCAGCCAGTTAGGGTTTTCAGTGACATCTGGCTGGAACAGAGAAGCATGTTGGATAAGTTCAGTGAAGCTGAGTGGTGGAGGGTCTTACGGGGCTGCTGGTAGATTTATCACCATAAAGGGAGAGGTGATTAGAAGGTGTTGCATGCTTGTTAAGAATGCTGGCGAACAGGGTGCCTGGCCCTGCCACATTTTCCAAAATTACTGGGTCATGGACCTTACCTGGAGCCAGTACTGATATTGAAGTATTTTAGACTCAGTCCACACCCTGGAAATAAGCCCTGGGTTCTGAGCCTGGAAAGACTCATGGTGGACTTCACTTTTGAGTATTGGTTTCTGGGTTGGGGAAACCACTATCTGGTTATCTGTGGACACCGCCCCCTCCAGTGAGTAAACAGGACGTTGGTCCATGACGGGGAGGGCAGTAAACATGTTCAGGCCACAATACAGTGCATTGCTGTATCGCTGAAACAATCTTGCATGCCATTTTATTGTTTTTAAGTTTTTGCTCCTTCATTATTTTTGAAATTGAGAAGGAAGAAATATAACTGCCTTTGTTCACAGATGTCATGATTGCTTATGAGAAAATCCCAAAGAATCAATAAAAAAAGCTCATGGAACTAATAAGTGATTGTAGCAAAGTTGCAGGATACAAGGATTCAAAGGTCAATTGCTCTCTTGTATACAAGAACTTGAAGTAAAAAATACAACACTATTTACATTAACAGCAAAATAATTAAATACTTAGGTGTAAGTCTAACAAAACATGTATAAGATCTATATGAGGAAAACTAGAAGACTCTGATGAAAGAAATCAAAGAACTAGATAAATGGAGAGATATCCCATGTTTATGGATAGAATGATGCAATAGCGTTACGGTGTCAGTGCCTCCAAACTTGATCTTGACTAGATACAATGCAATTCCAATCAAAGTCCTGGCAAGTTATTTTGTAGATATCAGCAAAATGATTCTAAAGCTTATCCAGAGAGGCAGAAGACCCAGAATAGCCAACTCAATATTGAAGGAGAACAATGATGTTTGGGGACTGACACTGACTTCAGCCCTTTTTATAAAGCTACAGTAATCAAGGCAGTGTGATATTCACCTGAAACTGATAAATGTTGTACATAAATTAGGCCTCAATAAAGAAGATTTAAGCAAATTCCTGTTGTTTATTTTAAAAATACACTGCAATAGTGGTGAAAGTAGAGGCAAATAGATTAACGGAACAGAATGAAGAGCCCCCAAACTGGAGGGAACCAAGAGGTCCTTCAATATGCATATGGGTAAGCAAACTGGGGTACATCCATATGATGGAATATTATTTCAATAAGAAGAAATGAACTGTCAAGCCACAAGAGAACATAAAGGAACCTATTGTGCATGCATGCTATATGTCACTTCAGTCGTGTCTGATTCTTTGCAACCCCATGGACTGTAACCCACCAGCTTCCTCTGTCCAAGGGATTCTCCAGGCAAGAATACTGGACTAGGTTTCCATGCCCTCATCCAGGGGTTCTTCCTGACCCAGGGATTGAACCCAAGTCTCTTATGTCTCCTGCATTGGCAGGCAGGATCTTTACCACTAGCACCACTGGGGAAGCCCTCTTAATAAAAGCATATTGCTAAGTGAAGGAAGCCAGCCTGAAAGGCTTGCATACTGTGTAACTCCAAATGTATGCTCTTCTGGAAAAGGTAAAATTAAGGAGATAGTAAAATATCCATGATTGCCTGGGGTTCCAGGGGATGGAGAAAGGGAAGAATAAGTAGATGGACCATTAACCACCTATATGAGATATTTGGAGTGGTGGAACTCTTTCGTATAATACTATAATGGTGGATACATCATTTGTCAAAACCCATAGAACTGTACAACACAAAGAGTGACACTTGGTGTATTATTTAAATAATACTAATGAGTCAATATTGGTTCATCAGTTGTTATAAATACAACATACTCATGCAGGATATTCATAACAGGGTAACTGGGCCGAGGAGGGAATGAGAGGACACAGGGGAACTCTCGATTGTACGTTCCACTCAGTTTGTCTATAAACCTAAAGCTTCTCTTAAAATAAAAATCTCTTAATAAATGAAAAGGGAAACATTATATAGACTGGAGTTTTAAAAATATAAATATTTGTGGGTGATTAACTTATAAGTTAGAGTCCAGATCTTCCCCATAAAAAATGATTCCAGGATAGAAATGAAAATGTGATATTATCAAAATAAAAAACGCTGTGCTGACACACACAGTACAGAAGATGACCGTGGACTTGGGAGCAACGTGTGCTGAGCCCCATCGCAGCCTGTGCCTCAGAAGCAGAGACCATAGATGAGTTAGAACTCAGCTTCAGATGTCTCGTCCACCAGGTGAGGGTGGGGCTGTGAAGGGGAAGGGAGATGCCGTCTTTGAAGCGTGTTGACAGTGGCGCCTAGAACAGTCCCTGGCCTCTTGCGCTGCCTCCAGACCTCTCAGGGTGCTGGACTTTGATCCAGTCACTTCTCTTTGACCCAATCAAGGCTTGTCCATCTTTGGCTTCTTGTCCATGCCTGGGCTGCCAGTTGATGATGGACAGTGACTCTGGAGGTCTCAAGGTGGAGATGGACCTTGCTCCTCAAAGCCATGTGTGCAGGCTCTGCTGGAAGCCACGGGCTCCCCACGTGCACCTTCAGTTTCACGCTGTCGCACTCCAGACGTTCTTTATGGGTGGCAAAGGCGGTTCACACTTCAGACGGACCTCTTGAGGATGATTTGCTTTCTACAAGGAGAACTGGGAACTCCCAGCTGGTTGGAAGGTTCTGTCCACTCTCATTTCAGCACTAGTGGTCCAGTCTGCCATACGTGCGAACCCAGCCGTATCTGGATGAGCGAGCCACCTGTGGTGGGGCTGAGCTGTCACAGTGCAGATGTGGGTTATTTCTGTCGTCTTGGAAAATTCTGCCAGACAATACAGATAAGAAGTATTGTGCCTCACTCACTAACTGCCTCCTTATCTCCTGCATGCATCTGTTCTCGCTGTGCATGTAGTCACCACCTCAGTTCTGGCCCTCAGTGCTGACTGACCACTACAGATGTCCTTTAGCAAGTCTGGCAAAGTGCTATACCTCCTGCTTCTCAGACGACAAAGCTGTGTCTCTGCTGCGTACACAAACCCTGCCAGGACCCACCTCACTTGTGCCGTGTTATCTCTTCCCGCTCCCCAGCACACGCCTGTGTGCATGGCCTGTGCACACAAGACTCCTGATGTCCTGCACGCTCATCTTTCCCTTCCATACCCCTGTGCAAGGTCTGACGTTCCTCCTCCACCCTTGGTGTGGTCTCCCTTCTCTCCTCCTGTCGATACCTTCTCTAGTCTGTGGCATAATTCTCAAATCTCACCTCCTCAAAAAAGACATCATGGCCACCCAGCCAGATAATTCTTTCTTGGGGAAATTCCCTGATAATTTATCCTTTCCCTCCCTTGAGATGCATAGCTCATCTTGCTTCAGGAAATTTGTCTGTTTGCATCACTCGTTCTCACTTCCTCCTGGAAAATACATCCCTTTTGAGGACAAGCGCTCTTTTGCCTTCATCTGTGCCGGCTAGACTCATGCTTTGCCAAGCAATACATATTTGTATTGCTTACAAGACCCTCTGGCCAAGAAACCATCTCCAGAGTCACTGCTCCAAGAAGCTGTTTCCTAAATCACCATAGAAACAAGCCAGCATACTTCCACAGATCCCACATAGGGAGACAGCCATAGGGCTCCTGTCTCACCCTGTCTCTCTAGACCAACAATTAGCCACACTGGTCAGGTGTTTCCTTTTGCTCACTAAGGGATCAGCTGGTGTAACAGACACTGCTGATGCCCAGATTATGTCTGTGCACCACCCAGTCTTCTCTTGCCTGAACCAGAGTCTTTTTCCTAAGGGGTTTTGGATGTCCTCCAAAGCCAGAGAAGACTGCTCTACCTGCCCTATGAAGCAGACCAGAAGTTCCAGAAAATGAGCATCCTTGGAAACAGTCCCCAAGCAAGAAGTGATGGGAGATGGGGTACAGATCCTCTGGCTCCCTCTCCAGCTGTGTGGACAGCTCTGAGCTGCTGCTGCATGTGGTTCCCCAAGAGCACTGGCTTCCAACCCCACAGCCTAAGTGGCTTGATCACTTAGGTCTTCAATGTCTGCATTCCTCCCCTGCCCCACTTCCCCATGTCAGAGTTCCCTTTCCCTCCCAGCAAATGAGCTGCCTTGAATCTTTGTCTCAGATTCTCCTTCTGGGGAGTCCAAATTCAGATTGAATGACTGGTGGCTCAGACAGTAAAGAATCTGCCTGTAATGCTGGAGACCTGAGTTCAATCCCTGGGTCGGGAAGATACCCTGGAGGAGGGCATGGAAACCCACTCCAGTATTCTTGCCCATAGAATCCCCATGGACAGACAGTCCATGGGGTCACAAAGAGTTGGACACGACTGAGTGACTAAGCACAGCACCAAGTTACCTTCATTTCTGGCATTCTGGCCTCTTTGATTTTGACATCCTTCAGTGAGCTCTGGTTGGTATTTTGTCTACGCTGTTTGCTCCCTCTGAGACATACATCTAAGCTCTTAGCTGGAATGATTGCTTCATTCATGTTGTACAGCTAATCCTTGTGAGTGACATGTTCAGCCAGGGACCCAGCAGGCTGAAGAACATGTCTTGAGAGTGTGAGCATGGTTGGAGGGCTCCAGGAGTTCCGGAGAAGAGGGTGTGGTGCCATTCTTCACAGCCCTAGCTCCTACCTTAAGCCAGGGATTATTGAGAGTCACCAGCTCTACTGCTTCTAAGGAATGAATACCCAGCTGGGGAGTTTATATATGAAAAATGTGAAATACTGTCAATGTTAAATATCTTTTTTCCCCTGTAGTTCATAAAAAGAACATTTAATTAAAATATTAATAGAATTTGGTGGAAGACATCAAAGTTACTTTGCAGAATTTCTGTGATAGACTTATTTTTATCTGGATTTAGTCCTACTTCTCTTTCCTGAATCCATGCCCTTCTGTCCTCTGTTCATTCTCTTCCTTCCTTTCTCTTTGCCTCTGCTTTTACCACGTTATTTGTGCTACTGTATTTAAACGATGTTAAATTGTTTGCTTTTTAAAATACACATACAGATAACTTGATTTAACTGTTTAGCATTTAAATGTGTTAGGACTTTCTAAACAAAACAAGGATCCATCTGTGGCACACATGTAGCCATCTCCCCTCCATTGCTCTTGCCGGACATCAGTTCAGTTCAGTCGCTGAGTTGTGTCCGACTCTTTACGACCCCATGGACTGCATCACGCCAGGCTTCCCTGTCCATCACCAACTCCTGGAGCTTGCTCAAACTCATGTCCATTGAGTCGGTGATGATGCCATCCAACTGTCTCATCCTCTGTCGTCGCCTTCTTCTCCTGCCTTCAATCATCAATCAACATACCCTCAACCCAGAGCTCACAGAAGCCATTGCTGGTTGATGGGCATTCCCATAGGAGATGAAATTTTTCTGATTTAACGTAAGTGCTTAGAACAGGGAGACCAGTTTATACTTGATATGCCTGTTAGTTTCACATATCCTTATCCTCTGTTAGGAGAACAAAGAGAGGAGGGTTCTAGGACAGCTTCTCCTTGAGTTCTGTGGTTTTGAGTCAGCCTTGGGTGCAGCCCTGCGCTGACCTATTCATCACCTTGAGAGAAATCCAGGAAAGACGAGAACCATGCGCTGAGTTTTCACTCACCTCTGTCCTAGCCCCAGTGACAGTTTACTGAAGACCTTTAACAGTGCATACAGATGGGGGTTCCTCTCCTCAATGTGTTTATACATTCTGATGCCACTAGCTTTTCCCAAAAACCAGTTCCCAGGTCCCTTGATCACTGTCATCATTGCCCTTGGACGCTTTCATGTTGGCCTCTCTGTGATGGTGCCCAGGGGCTCAGGTCCAGGGCCACCGTCCATAGAGTCTTTCTAGACATTTCCCCCGAGTCTGTGCTTCACCAGTCTTCCCCAGAAATGGCCTTGGCCTTGTAGGCACTATCAGCTGCACTGTAGGTGTGGCTGACACTTGTTTGCTTGGGTGGGTGGATTGTGGCCTGCTTTTCAGAAGTCCAGCTCACTCTTGCTCTTCCCTGTCTATATCATCTCTGTATCCTGGGTTACACAGCATCTGGACTGACCCGTGGGACCCAACTACGGTGCAGGACTGTTCTCTGAGTCCAGGCCTGACTCAGCAGGCCCCTAGACCTCTGTCTTTCTGGCCACCCCCGTCACTTCTGGCTTCTTGTCCTAGTTTGTCCTCCTGTTCCAGCCTGGGATTCGGCTTGGAGAACTTCTTCAGTGTTTGCCATGTCCTCTGAGTTATGTGATTAAGCTTCTTGCCAGCCCTCGTATGGGCATTAATGCTGGTCCCTCGCAGCCTCCTCCAGATCCCTCTCCTGGGGTATTTGTCAGGGTCTTTACACCACTGGCACCCTACCAGAGGTTGTCTTTGTGCTGCTTCTTCTGCATACCTCCTGAGGCTCTTGCACATGTCTCTTGTTTGATTGCTCCATTGCCTTGATTTCCCCTCCGGTGATTGGTTTGGGTGGCGGGCCAAACACTGTGATACCCAGAGAGTCAGTGGATTTTAAGAATTATGGAAAACTTCTCCAGGCCCTTCACACTCAGTTGACCCATGAGTATGGCTCCAAATAGTCTTATGCTTGGCATCAGTGCATCAGGAGGAAGTGGTGCCCACATGTTCCTGGGTGTCTCAGGTTCCTGGAGGCAGGAAGATGGGGATTCATGAGCACGTGTTTTGTTGAGGGGGAGCTCTCAGGTGGAGTTTGTGAAAGGAGGAGAGAAGCAGACAAGGCAGGGCAAGAAGCCAAAGGGGATGCTTGCTCAGGCCAGGTTCAGCCTGGGCCTGATGGAGTGTGGGGAAGGGTCACTCCTGCAGCTCTGGTCACACCCCGGATGGTCCCTGCTCAAGTGAGGAGCCTGAGGCTACTTGTATCCATCAGTCCTTGGACACCCCCCCGGGCATGAGGAGCCCAGTCTTCCAAGGGGCAGTTCTGAGGACAGAGTCCAAGCTGTAGCCCCGGCAGCAGGGGGTTGTGGTACCAGCTGCCAGGGGAGCTCTGGACTGGTGCCCATGGCAGCAGGAGCTCTGGAGGAGAGGATCTGATGCTTATTGCAAGGCTGCTGTGAGTGATGTGTGGGGAAATTTCACATCCATCCCCTCGTTTAATTCTTAAAATGCCCCATAAGCACCGCATTGTGTTCCCCTGGGTGGGATCCAGGAACTTTCTAGGGTCTGGGAAATCAGGACTGGAGGAGCTGGGGTTTGAACTAGATTTGTCTTTCTGGGTTTCTCTCCCCAAGCCCAGTTCCCTGCTCTGGACCTCACTGCTGAATTCTGCTGTACCAGAGACCTCAGTTTCAACATGTTTTCAGCCTTTGGTGGGGAAAATCATTACCTAGGAATCTCCTGAGGACTTTTCCCCAAGGTAATCTTTTAAAGTGTTGAAGGCTCTCCTTCAGACCTGTTTGCTTTTATTTATATGGTTGCACATTTAGAAGTCAAAACAAACCTGTTTGCATCCCAAACAAGCCCATGATAGATTCAGATCACTAGTTTTGAAGGTGGGTTATTTAGAGGCAGGGGGAGGCTGAAGGTCTGATATGAAAGGAGAGATAGTATAATAACAGCAATCAAAAAAATTACATCTTGGGCCATTCAGTGTAGAAAAACCTATAGCTGAACACTCTACTTGGCCTTAAGAATGTCATTTTATTATATCCCAGAATTAACTGGAATTCATTTGTTTATTTTTTTTTTCAAGTTAATTTATTTAGTACCTATCATGTGTCATATACTGTGCTAGAGACACAAGGATTATTGAGACGTGGTCCTTCTCCAAGAAGAATATGTGCTTTAAAAATTGCTTAAAGAGGAAACAAGAAACGAGCAAGTGTCTCCCCTGAGCAAGGTCCTTTATCACATTAACCCAACTAATGCATATATCAGCTGATAAGCTCACGAAAGGATATGCAACACCATTAGTCATCAGGGAATTGAAAATTCAAACTTCAATGAGATAACACTGTACACTCACTAGGATGGCTCACATTTAAAACCTGACAATGCCAAGTGTTAGCAAAGATGTGGAACAACTGGAACTCTAATCTGTGGTTGACAGAAATGTAAAATGTACAGCCACATTGGAGAACAGTGTGGAGTATCTTATAAGTTAAACATACACTTGCCATATTGCCCAGCCATTGTACTCTTGGTGTTTCTCCCAAAGAAATGAAAATATATGGTCACAAAATGACATGCATGTGAATGTTCATAGCAGTTTTATTCATAATGGCCCCAAACTGGAAAAACCCAGATATATATCAACTAGTAAATGGATAAACCAGTAGGGTTACATACATGTAAAGGACCACTATTCAGCTTTTAAAGGAATTAACAACCAAACACACCACAACTTGAATGCATCTCAGAAACATCCTGATAAATGAAAGAAGCCAGATATCAAGGAGTACATACTGTGTGATTTCATTTGCATAAAATTCTAGAAAAAGCAAACTAATCTACTAAGGCAGGAAGCAGACTGGTGATTACATTGGTGCCAGGTGGGCCCATGATGGATGCACCACAAAGGGACGTGAGAGAACGGTTGGGGACAATGGACTTGTCCACTTTAAAAGGCTGCAGTTTATTCAAATCAGTTATACTTCAATAATGTTGATTTTTAAAAAAGCACATAGCATTCTTATCCATTCATCTGCTGATGGACATCTAGGTTGCTTCCATGTCCTGGCTATTATAAACAGTGCTGCGATGAACATTGGGGTACACGTGTCTCTTTCCCTTCTGGTTTCCTCAGTGTGTATGCCCAGCAGTGGGATTGCTGGATCATAAGGCAGGTCTAGTTCCAGTTTTTTAAGGAATCTCCACACTGTTCTCCATAGTGGCTGTACTAGTTTGCATTCCCACCAACAGTGTAAGAGGGTTCCCTTTTCTCCACACCCTCTGCAGCATTTATTATTTGTAGACTTTTGGATCACAGCCATTCTGACTGGTGTAAAATGGTACCTCATAGTGGTTTTGATTTGCATTTCTCTGATAATGAGTGATGACAGCAGATGAATGGATAAGAAAGCTATGGTACATATACACAATGGAGTATTACTCAGCTATTAAAAAGAATACATTTGAATCAGTTCTAATGAGGTGGATGAAACTGGAGCCTATTATACAGAGTGAAGTAAGCCAGAAGGAAAAACATCAATACAGTATACTAACACATATATATGGAATTTAGAAAGATGGTAACAATAACCCAGTGTACGAGACAGCAAAAGAGACACTGATGTATAGAACAGTCTTATGGACTCTGTGGGAGAGGGAGAGGGTGGGAAGATTTGGGAGAATGACATTGAAACATGTAAAATATCATGTAAGAAACGAGTTGCCAGTCCAGGTTCGACGCACAATACTGGATGCTTGGGGCTAGTGCACTGGGACGACCCAGAGGGATGGTATGGGGAGGGAGGAGGGAGGAGGGTTCAGGATGGGGAACACATGTATACCTGTGGCGGATTCATTTTGATATTTGGCAAAACTAATACAATTATGTAAAGTTTAAAAATAAAATAAAATTTAAAAATCAGAAAAAAAAAAAAAAGAATTTAATGGTACCTTTGCATTTATGGTTTGATATAGAAAGGTCTGCTAAACTGTTCAATTAGTGACAAATTAGCCTTATCTATTGGAGAAGGAAATGGCAACCCACTCCAATATTCTTGCCCGGAGAATTCCCGCCAGGCTACAGTCCACTGGGTTGGACACAACTGAGCGATTAACACTAGCCTTTTCTATAAAGAATAAATCAGAGGCCAGGGGATCATCCTGATGAAAGAGAATATTAAAGTGCTCATTTAGAGTTTAGAATGCAAGTCAAAGTATGTCTTTTTAACAGTTTATTTTTTTAAATAAATAGTCTTTCAATAACAACAACAAAAAGCACATAGCAGCATGCCTAGCATGTAGTAAATGCTCAATAAATGGTAGGTTTAAGGGAAAAATTCAAGTCCACTGCCTGCAAGGTTCTCACTAGCCTCACTCCTAAGATACATCATTTCCTATTCTATAGGCAGTTCTGAGGTACAGAAACCCCCATGGTCTTCCCTGTGGGGCATAAACACGTACCCCACTCTGTGTGGTGGACAAGGCTGCTTCCTGCTGGAAGCAATGGTGTTCTCTTCCATCTTGGGATCCTTTAACTTAGATTCAGACTTCCTGAGGCCTGGCCACACCTCTGCTAGGCTGAGTCGGAAATCCGCCAATTCCCCACGCCCCTGCCCCACCCAGGCATCCTTCCGGCCAGAAGGGAGGAAGTCACATGTGGTTCTAATCACCAAATTACAGACTCAGCCTTCACTTGAGTTTCAGGTCATTTTGGAGGCTCCCTTGGAGACTGGACCCGCTAGTTCAGTTCTCGTGTTACATTTCCATCTGTGTTCAGAACAATTCACAAGACAGGCCCTGGGTAAGATCCAATAAAAGGAGACTGAGAGGAGACGGGTTCAGGACAATGGCACAGTGCAAAGAGCTCACCTGATCCCTCAGCTTTGCATTTTTTATCTGCTGAGATAAACAAGTACAACTTTCTTTTCCTCTTTAAATTGGGATCTGATTTTTATTTCTGACCTTCTGTGTCCTGAAACTGTGGGGACCCTCACGGACTTTAGTAGCCACTGACCTGACTCCTTGGAGACCCCAACCCTGCTCCTCCTCCAGGGATGCTCAAACCCATTGGCAGTCTGCTGAAGGATCTTGTTTTGAAGACATTGGATAAAAAACAGGGCAACAGAAGACAATTTGCCTCTGTTGAAATATATCTATCAGTGTAGTGAATAAACAGCCCGGGGATGGAGTAATAATCTGTGTGCTTCTTTATTCCATGTTCAATAGCAAGAGCTGGTGGAGGGTCTGATAACTACTGTAATTTTGAATTGTTGGTGAGCATAAATGCTGTCTTGAGATACCTGCAAAGTGTCATGGGCTGTAAAATACTGACAGCTATTGGTGATAAAGGCTAAGAAATTGCTAATACACCATGCAGTTTGCTGCCCACGTTTATATTTGAGAGTAATGCTGCATTTCAGGTAGAAGTTACTAAAAAAGATGTATTTCCTCATCCCTGTTCAGGGTCCCCTACATTCTCTCCCTAGACCCCTTGGTTAAGAACCACTGATACTGGGACCAAACTCTCCTCCCCACCAGACCTTCCCATTGGTTTGCACCTCTCCTGCCAGTTGAGTACATCACCTCCTAAAGGAAAAAAAAAATCTGACAAAATATTTCAGACATAAAGATGTCTAGGAAATAATATAATGAACATCCACATAGCCATCACTCATCTAAGAAGTAAACTATTGCAAATGCATTTGAACTCCCCCTTTGAACTTCTCACTGTTCACATTTGAATTCTGTTCCCTGCCTTTGAGGGCTTCCCTGGTAGCTCAGTTGGTAAAGAATCTGCCTGCAATGCAGGAGACCCCGGTTCGATTTCTGGGTTTGGAATATCCATTGGAGAAGAGATAGGCTACCCACTCCTGTATTCTTGGGCTTCCCTGGTGGCTCAGCTGGTAAAGAATTTACCTGCAATGGGGGAATACCTGGGTTCAATCCCTGGGTTGGGAAGATCCCCTGGGGAAGGGGAAGGCTACCCACTACAGTATTCTGGCCTGGAGAATTCCATGGACTGTATCTATCTATATCTAATCATGTATCAATATATGTATAAATATAATCGTATATCAATAAATGTATATATTATTATGTATCAATATATTTATATGTATATGTGTATGTATATATCTATATAAGAATGTACCAATCCTACTCCTCTTTATGGCTGAACTGAACAGTATTCCATTTGTGAGGTTCTATCCCATTTGTTTCTGCTCATCTGTCGATGGACATTTGGGTATTTCCACTTTAAGCCTACAGTAAATAGTGCTGCTCTGAACATTAGTGTACAAATTTTTGTTTGAACATCCCCATGGTCCACTTACTGAAGAACCACCAAACTATTTTCCACAGAAGTTTCACTGCTTGTATCTTTTTTTATCCTTTGTTTCTCCAATTAAAACAAACATTCATTCAAGGTGCCCATGTTCTAAGATTCCTGTGTTTCTGTGAGTATCCTTCATATCTGCTCACCCAGAGATTCTAGGAGACATAAGCTGTGAACAGTCCACATGGAGCTCCAGCACCTCCTCTCCGCATGGAGCGACTCATCCTGAGAGCCCCCTCCCCACAGCCCCACTCCAAAGACAGCTGTCAGCACCTGCTACCACTGCCCGCATGGGCACCTGCAGGTGGAGAGAGGACTGGCCCCTCCCTGGGATGCGGTGGGAGGTGAGCTTGTCTCCCATCGGGAAGGACATCACGGATGTGAGGCGCCTCTGTGGAGTTCCATCATTGATGCCCCTGTTCCTCAAGGAGCGGGTTCCACCCATGTGCTTCAGCAGAGGTGCCATGAGGAGATGGTGACCTGAGAACCTGGTGGCCTGCAGAAGAGGATGCATTCACTCTTGGCAGGGATGAGGTCCTGATCCTGCTTTCCAACTGTCTGCTTGGAGACAGGACTGGTGCTTTGGAGATGGCTCAGTTAGGGTTCTCACCTTAATCAGAAACAAGGATTTGGGTACAAATAGATTGTTTGGGAGGTGATCTCAAGAAACACCAATAGGGGGTGCTACCTTTGAGGATGCCTGGGGCTCAGTTCCAGCATGGACCCTCTGGAAAACAGTGTCCAGCCACTGACAGGTGAAGAAACTGGGGTGTTCATCCCTCAAATCTTATCCACATAGGTTGATCCACAGTGTTTCTTGCCTGCCCATGTAGGAGTCGCACACACACCTGGGCCCAGATAACATCTTCAGGCAGGAAGATGCAGGACACCATAGGCATGGGTGGAAACTGCCCGTGGAGACCTCTAGGGTGGGATCAGCACTGCTGCAGGGAAGGGATGCAGAAGGAGAGTTCATCAGAGGGTGGTGAGAGGAGCCCATGTCTGTATCTCGGGCCTGGCCCAAGTCATCTGATGCTTGAAGTCAGAGAGATGACTGAGAAGGTCTTTACATCTCAACCTGTGGATATCTCAACATCTCAGCATGGGACTGTCTCACCAGGTGCCGTGAATGTCTCTATGTATCAATGTGTGAAAATCTCAACATCTGGATCTGGAAATGTATCCTTGTGTCAATCTGTGAATATCTCAATGTTGAACATCTTGACACATCAACGTGTGAATGTCTCAACATTTCAACATGTAAATGTCTTAACATCTTAACATGTGAATGTCAACCTGTGAATGTTTCAGTAGTCATAATGCACTCATGTCTCAACATCTCAAGATGCAATGTCACAACAGACCAACATGTGATGTCTCAACTTGTGAACTTGTGTATGTCTCAACATCTCAACATGAAAATGTCTTGCCTTCTCAGTAAATGATTGCCAAACTAACAGCACATGAATGTCATGGCACCACGGCTCCAAAGAGTTCAGTGAGCCATTATTTTTTTTCTAAACAGAGCCCCTCAGAGCACTAGTGAAATACTTTTGTTGTTCAGTTGCTAAGTCCTGTCCAACTCTTTGCAACCCCATGGACTGCAGCATGCTGGGCTTCCCTGTCCTTCACTATGTCTAGGAGTTTGCTGAAATTCATGTCCATTGAATTGGTGATGCTATCCAACCATTTCATCCTCTTCTGTCCTCTTCTGTTTTTGCCTTCAATCTTTCCCAGCATCAGGGTCTTTTCCAATGAGTCGGATCTTTGCATCAGGTGGCCAAAGTATTGGAGTTTCACCTTCAGCTTCAGTTCTACCAATGAATATTCAGGGTTGATTTCCTTTAGGATTGACTGATTTGATCTCCTTGCTGTCCAAGGTAATTTTAAGAGTCTTCTCCAGCACCCTAATTCAAAAGCATCAGTTCTTCAGTGCTCGGTCTTCTTTATGGTCCAACTCTCATATCTGTACATGACTCCTGGAAAAAATGTAACTTTGACCAGATGAATCTTTGTCACATGGAAATCTTAACCCCTGTGGAAATTCTCTTCTTGTACGAATCAGCATTGGATCTTACAGGTGGAAAGATACTTGGTCAAGCTTTGTAACAATCCAGTAGCTTGCCATTTATATAGCGACCAGCCTGCTGGCAAGATCAGATACTCCTATGCCCTTGTTGAGGTGAATGCCTCTTGGCCTCATGGCAAGACAATCTAAGACCCATGCACTTTTCTAAAAGTGGCTGTGAATTACTGTCACGACCCCCATCCAGATAATTGCAGTTAAAATGAGGTCACAGATTAGATACAGAACCTCTGGCCCTTGTAGAGTTGGCCTCAAGGGGAGGAGAAGGAAGCCCTGTAGAATGTAGACTCTCGGGAGTGAGAGTGGAGTTGACTAGGGTGCCAGGGAACCTGGGCAGTAGTAAAGGTCGGCATCTTGAGAGAACTTTGGGCTACAAGGGCATATCACTCGTCACAGCTCAGTGAATGTTCACATAAGATTTGTGCATTTTATTGTGTCTGAACTGCATCTCAATAGAAAAGTACCACAAACAAGTATGAATATGATATGCATGCTGAAGAATTCAGGGAGAAGTGTGCTGGTCTCTGTAACATGATTTTATGTTTTTGATTATTCATTTATTGGTTGCGCTGTGTCTTAGTAGCTGTACCGGCTTTGTCTGGTTGCGATGAGTGGGGGCTACCCTTGTTGTGGTGCGTGCTTCTCCTTTTGGTGGATTCTCTTGTTGTGGGGCACAGGCTCTAGGCACGTGGGATTCAATAACTGGGGCTCATGGGCTCTGTTGCTCTGAAACAGGTGGAGTCTTCCCAGACCAGGGATTGAAATTGCATCCCCTGCGTTGACAGGTGGATTCCTATCCACTGTGCCACCAGGGAAGTTCTCTGCAGTATAATTTTAAATGCGTTTTTAAAAGACATACTGGTAGCTGGATAGAGGAGTGGACAGATGGGTACCTATGTGATAAAACAAGCCTTTTATAATGTGATGTTACAATCTAGGTTGGAGGGGTAATGTTTTCCCAACTTTTCAGCATTTTTGAAAATTTTTCATAATAAAATATTCTAGGAGAAAGTAGACTTGTTACATGAACAAGTCCAGCCATCCAGGTCCCCCTTAACTCCTATCACAGACCCTAAGAACATTTCCAATTGTATCTCATTTTCTTGCCTCATACTCATTAACGTTCTGGATTATTTTTAGAAATCTTGAAATTCAGATCCGTGTGTATTTAAGATAGCAAAAGGGAGTGTAATTACTTTTGAAAATTTTCCATTAAAAGCCTCTGCAAGGTCGATTCTTAATTAGGGCTAACCTTTAGAAACCTGGAACACCTCACTTAAGTGAAATCGCTCCTTCCCTGACGATACAGGATGAGTGAGCTGCTGTTTTAATTAGCATTTCTGGTTCCTGGACAATCACATCATCTTATCTTTGACTTGGCGTCAGCATTTTCAGGGCATTTTTACATGTATCACCTCAAGGTTTTAGGGAAAGGACTTTGGAACTAAAGTCACCGAAACTTGTATTCTGTCGAAACTGTCTCCCTGCTGTGTGTGACCATGGAGGCATTTCTTGATCTGTTTCATCGTGATGCTTTTATGTGACAAGTGCGAATGATGACAAGGAAAATACAGGTTTCTCTTAAGACATAAATAATGCAGGCTGCTGCTGCTGCTAAGTCACTTCAGTCTTGTCCGACTCTGTGCGACCCCATAGATGGCAGCCAACCAGGCTCCTTCGTCCCTGGGATTCTCCAGGCAAGAACACTGGAGTGGGTTGCCATTTCCTTCTCCAATGCACGAAAGTGAAAAGTGAAAGTGAAGTCGCTCAGTCATGTCCGACTCTTAGCAACCCCATGGGGTGCAACCTACCAGGCTCCTCCATCCATGGGATTTTCCAGGCAAGAGTACTGGAGTTGGGTGCCATTGCCTTCTCTGAATAATGCAGGCAACACGTGTTAAAGAGTCTGACGCATAGTAGGCTCTTCACCAGGTGGAATTGTCAGCCTCAGTTCCATTCCTGAAGTCTGCGTTGCATTTCTGTAATGCAGAATGAACACTGTCTTAAGTGTTTCCCAGAGAAGACAGCTGGTGTTTGGAGACGTCCCTCCACCCCGGGAACTTCCCTCTCCCCACCACTGGCCCCAGCATAGAGGACTCGAACCCTTGACTCTGAGTCCACTGTCCTTTCTACTTCGACCAATCTTCCCCCAAATGTAGTGGAGGGATCAAGGAAGCAGAAGAAGAGCGTGAGGATGAACTGAACTTGCGTCTCCTGTGGTCTCAGGGCAAAAAGGGTGTTGCCTCATCTGTTGAAAGTTGAAAAGAATTTCGTTGAAAGTTATTAACATCTGGGGATTCCCCAGTTGTCCAGTGGTTAGGACTTCATACTACCACTGCAGGGGCCATAGGTTCCATCCTTGGTCAGGAAACTAAGATCCTGCATGCCACACAGTACAGCCAAACAAAAACAGACAAACTAACAAAAAAAGAAAGTTCTTAACATCCGCCGGAGGATAGTTAAAAGACAGACTGAAATTATACAGCAGACTTGCGTGGACTTTTACAAAATCTTTTACAAACCTTTGAGCCTCACCTACCCCCACCCTGGACCTTCACTGTCCCCCACACCCCCACTCGCCCCACCTGGGACCAGGCAGTGGTAAGGACCCTGGGGCATGGTGGAGGGCCCTGGTGTTTGGAGAAGTTCAGGGATTTGCAGACCCCGACCCTGTGGGTGTCCCAGAGTAGTGGAGGGCTTGAGCTCTCATCCCTGAGTCCACCACTGTTCTGTTTTAGCCAGTGGCAGTGGGTCAGTGGTGCAGCCAACACCTTCCAAAGGGCCCTGGGTCCTTTCCAGATGCCCTCTTCCTTTCTTCCTTTCATGCCAAAGCTGTGGAGTTTTCACACACAGCAACTGAAGAATAACTGTGTTATGTACCTGACTATTCCCCTGGGGCATCGCGTCTGCCTCAGACCTGGTCATCTTGGACAGCCTTATGCCAGGCATCTCAGTTTCCCTGGAGGTTTGCCCATCTTCTTAAGCTTATCATCCAGAATTGGCTACTGACTTTGTTTGCAACATAAAGGGAGGAAAAAAAAGTGTCTGCTTGAGAACATCGTCAGCTGTTTGGGTGCCCCACCAGTGCTGAGAGTACAGAGCCTAGCGTGTGTGTCTGGTGGGGATGCCCATTCACAGAGGCCATGGAAGGAACAAAACAGTCAAACCAACCCTGGGAGAGAGTGATGGCCAAGGAACACACACCCTCAAGGGGCTTATTGTTTTTACAGCATACTGGGGAGTTACGACAGACTGCTTGGAGCCTTAACAATAGCTTATTTTGTATTGGATGTTTTAAAAAAGCAAAGGATTTTTTCTTCGTTGTATGTTACATGTATGCCAGGAAAAATAGTTCCTGGAGAAAAAAAAGCACCTCGAGGGTCAGTTTGCAACTTGAGAGGGGCTTTTGGGTCCAGTGGCCGGGAAGCCATTTTTTTCTGAGCGATATGTGTCTGGCAGGGATGCAGATAACCGCCAAGGGATGGGGTGACCTGGGAGGGTCCCCTGTGTTTAGTGATAGGTCTTCAGTGGGAGCTGTGAGTGTGATGGTGACTTCACCGCTGGCCAGGAGGGACGTGGGCCGCAGAGTATCTGGTGTCCAAAACCTAATGGGGAGCAGGACCAGGGAGTGCCACTCTGGGCTGCTGGCCCCAGGCAAGCCTGGTGTCTGCATCTCAGGAGCAGTTAACTTGTAAAGCACAGGTTGCCTCAGCAACCCACCCAGACCACAGACCATAGGCCCCAGACCCCTGGTGTTCTCTGGGCAGTGCTGTCGTCTGCAGGGTTGAGAACCTGCCAAGTCCAGGGCTAGCCGGGAGCTGGCATGGGGAGCAGCAGGCGCAGTGGAAGGAAAACGGAAGAACAGCCCAGGCTGCCATCTGTCCAGGGCTCCCTGGAGACCATGGAGGGACTCTTGAGCAGGAGCTCATGGTCTCCTGGGAACAGCACCCCCACAGGGCTTGAGGCTCTGCTGGTGCTGACTCATGCTGTCCCGGAAGGCCCTGCACTTGGCAACCCGTGGGCCAAAGAGAAGTGTGCTTCCCCACTGGCCTCTTCAGTCTATCTGACTTTCCTTCTGCCAGACCTGGGGGGACTCCAGGTATCCCTCAAGCAGCAAATGTTTCTCAAAATGCAGTTTGAGGACCAGCGGGTCCCTGGAGTGTGTGAGTATTGCATGTTCTCCAGCCCCATCCCAGACCTCCTGAGTCTGGAGCGCTGGGGTGGAGCCCTGGAATGTGAGTTTCCCTATGCTCTCCTTATTGCCAAATTCAGACTTAAATTGAAGAAAGTAGGAAAAACCATTAGACCGTTCAGGTATGACCTAAATCAAATCCCTTATGATTATACAGTGGAAGTGACAAATAGATTCAAGGGGTTAGATCTGATAGAGTGCCTGATAAACTATGACAGAGGTTCGTGACATTGTACAGGAGACAGGGATCAAGAGAATCTGCAATAAAAGAAATGTAAGAAAGCAAATTGGTTGTCTGGGGAGGCCTTAAAAATAGCTGTGAAAAGAAGAGAAGTGAAAAGCAAAGGAGAAAAGGATATACCCATTTGAATGCAGTTCCAAAGAATAGCAAGGAGAGATAAGAAAGCCTTCCTCAGTGATCAGTGCAAAGAAATAGAAGAAAACAATAGAATGGAAAGACTAGAGATCTCTTCAAGAAAATTAGAGATACCAAAGGAACATTTCATGCAAAGATGGGCTTGATAAAGGACAGAAATGGTACAGACCTAACAGAAGCAGAAGATATTAAGAAGAGGTGGCAAGAATACACAGAAGAACTGTACAAAAAGATCTTCATGACCCAGATAATCATGGTGGTGTGATCACTCACCTAGAGCCAGACATCCTGGAATGCGAAGTGGGCCTTAGGAAGCATCACTACAAACAAAGCTAGTGGAGGTGATAGAATTCCAGTTGAGCTATTTCAAATCTTGAAAGATGTTGCTGTGAAAGTGCTGCACTCAATATGCCAGTAAATCTGGAAAACTCAGCAGTGGTCACAGGACTGGAAAAGGTCAGTTTTCATTCCAATCCCAAAGAAAGGCAATGCCAAAGAATGCTCAAATACCACACAATTGCACTCATCTCACACGCTAACAAAGTAATACTCAAAATTCTCCAAGCCAGGCTTCAACAGTATGTGAACCGTGAACTTCCAGATGTTCAAATTGGATTTAGAAAAGGCAGAGGAACCAGAGATCAAATTGCCAACATCTGCTGGATCATCGAAAAAGCAACAGAGTTCTATAGAAACATCTACTTCTGCTTTATTGACTATGCCAAGCCTTTGACTGTGTGGACCACAACAAACTGGAAAATTCTGAAAGAGATGGGAATATCAGACCACCTGATCTGCCTCTTGAGAAATCTGTATGCAGGTGAGGAAGCAACAGTTAGAACTGAACATGGAACAGACTGGTTCCAAATCGGGAAAAGAGTACATCAAAGCTGTATATTGTCACCCTGCTTATTTAACTTATATGCAGAGTACGTCATGAGAAATGCTGGACTGGATGAAGCACAAGCTGGAATCAAGATTGCTGAGAGAAATATCAATAACCTCAGATATGCAGATGACACCACCCTTATGGTAGGAAGTGAAGAAGAACTAAAGAGCCTCTTGATGAAAGTGAAAGAGGAGAGTGAAAAAGTTGGCTTAAAGCTCAACATTCAGAAAACTAAGGTCATGGCACCTGATCTCATCACTTCATGGCAAATAGATGGGGAAACAGTGGAAACAGTGACAGACTTTGTTTTTTTAGGCTCCAAAATCACAGCAGGTGGTGACTGCAGCCATGAAATTAAAAGACGGTTGTTCCTTGGAAGAAAAGTTATGACCAAGTTTTAGTATGCTTTAATAGACAACATACTAGAAAGCAGAGACCTTACTTTGCCAACAAAGGTCCATCTAGTCAAAGCTATGGTTTTTCCAGTAGTCATGTATGGATTGTGAGAGTTGGACTATAAAGAAAGCTGAGTGCTGAAGAATGGATGCTTTTGAACTGTGGTGTTGGAGAAGACTCTTGAGAGTCCCTTGGATTGCAAGGAGATCCAAGCAGTCCATCCTAAAGGAAATCAGTCCTGAATATTCATTGGAAGGAGTGATGCTGAAGCTGAAACTCCAATACTTTGGCCACCTGACGTGAAAAACTGACTCATTTGAAAAGACTGATGCTGGGGAAGATTGAAGGCAGGAGGAGAAGGGGCCGACAGAGGATGAGATAGTTGGATGGCATCACCAACTCAATGGACATGAATTTGAGTAGGCTCTGGGAGTTGGTGATGGACAGGAAGGCCTGGCATGTTGCAGTCCATGGGGTCACAAAGAGTGGGACATGACTGAGCGACTGAACTGAACTGAACTGCTGCCCTCTGGGTGAGCCCAGGTACACTCCTCATCTGGACCTAGGGATGGAGAGGAACCAGGATGGCCTCTGCAGAGTATGGGGCTTCCACTGTTGGCATTTTCAAGTCTCTTTCCCATGGTAGGTTCTCCCCGTGGGCTTTAGGGTGGGTCTCTGAATGGGAGGACCATTAGCAAGATATGGGGCAGGATATGGCTAGAATAGGGTACTGGGAAATTTCTTTTGAGCTGATATCCAGAAATGAACAAGATTACTTTCTAAATGATAAGCTGTGTGTGCGTGTGTGTGTTAGTCTGTCAGTCATGTCTGACTCTTTGCGATGCCATGGACTGTATATAGCCCTCCAGGCTTCTCTGTCCATGGAATTCTCCAGACAAGAATACTGGAGTGGATTGTCATTCCCTTCTCCAGGGAATTTTCCTGACCCAGGGGTCAAACTTGGGTCTCCTGCATTGCCGGGAGATATTTTTACTATTTGGGCCACCCAGGAAGCCCAAGTGATAGGTTATAGGTCAATAAAACAGTCACATCTTTCTAATGGTGTTTTTGTTTACACTTTACAGAAGAATGAGAAGACATCAGTGGTTCATTTCCAAGGCTAGTCTTGTAACTCTGGTCTGTGACGGGTCTTGCTAGGACCCCCTGCCCCCAGTCCTTCCTTGAGCAAAGGTTGGACAGTCCAACAGCAAAGGTTGCCTGTTCCCTGGTTTAGGCTCTACGCTGTGAAAATGAAGATCCTTTGCTTTTTTTCTTTCTGATTTTTCCCTGACATGCTGGTCCAGGTATTATTTATTATCTGGGTTTTTCTCCTTGCCTCCAGGCAAGGACTACATTTAAGCCAGTTCAAACTTTGCAACTCTTAAAAATAACTCTTTCTTTGCTTACCCCTTCCAGGTTGGCAGAGGCTTTCTTCAAACAGGAAATCCATCTATTTCTACCTGCCCACCCTCCTGCTTAACTCACGTCGTGATCTGGTCTTACTTTTTCAAACTACACATTGACAGGGTCATTGTATGTGTGTGTGTGTGTGTGTGTGTGTGTGTGTGTGTGGTGAGGTGGGGAAGCAGTGGGAGAGTACTGTTTTTTCCTTCCATTGCCAAAGGTCCTGATCATCAGAGTGGAAGTTAACTTCTTTAAAGGCAAAGCAGTCGTCATGGCCCTTTGTGAACAGTCATGCCTTCTGTGGGCTCATCTTCCTTTTTGTTGTTCAGTTGCTCAGTCGTGTCCGACTCTTTGTGACCCCATGGACCCTCTTATTGTTCCTAAAAGTTATCCCAGTACTTCCCGAAGTGAAGGTTACTATGACTGTTTTAAAGAACAGCTTATAAATACCGCAGACCTGTGGCATATATTTAAGCTGATAATTATCTCCAATGTGACTTACTTTCATACTGAAAGGAGATCTCTGGAGATTTTTCTTTTCTTGTAGTCTCTTCATGTTAATGGGTTTGGGGTGTGATTATGGATTCAGTCTCTCCTCCCACCACCTCCTCACTCATCCCAATGACTAGACTTTTATCTGTCCTCCTAAAACCAGGATATAGTCATCAGCTCTCCTGCTCTGGATGGGTCCCCAAACTACATATGCCCCTCTCTTCATGAGACCCTAAGTAATAATGACAGAATCTTTGGTCACAGAGAGACCTTTGAAAAGTGAAAGTGGAAGTTGCTCAGTTGTGTCCGACTCTTTGCGATCCAATGGACTATACAGTCCATGTCGTTCTCCAGGCCAGAATAGTGGAGTGGGTAGCCTTTCCCTTCTCCAGGGGATCTTCCCAACCCAGGTTTTGAACCCTGGTCTCCCGCATTGCAGGTGGATTCTTTACCAGCTGACCCTCCAGGGAAGCCCAAGAATACTGGAATGGGTAGCCTATACCGTCTCCAGGGGATTTTCCCAACCCAGGAATTGGACCAGGGTCTCCTGCCTTGAGAGCTATCAGAGAAGCCCTAGAGAGACCTTTGACATCATCAAACTTACTTTATCAAAATTTAAGGAAAAAAAAAAATAGGGACCAATGATTGGGTTCCGCTTTGAGGCAAATGTTACAACTTGCTGAGAAATGAGTGGGAAGGATTTAGAAGGTGAAATGTCAGTAGAATAAAGATACAGGTCAAATGCCTCTGCTTCCCCCCCACCCCCCGCCACCCTCAGGTGTGCCCCTGGCACCCAGTATGCCATCCATGGATATGAGTGCAGAGGACGCCTCGTGAGGTCCCGGCATGGCTCTGACGCAGCTCCCTCTCCTTTGAACATGGGGGAACCCGTTGGCTAGCCAGCCCCTCACCAAGGAGGACTCCCTGGAGGACAGTGTGTTCTCTACACTGTTTATCACATGGAAGGTCCTGGCCACATGCATCCCCAGAGCACTTGACATGTGGCCAGTGCAACTGATGAACTAAATCTTGACTTTCGTTTAATTTTATTTAATTTACATTGAAGTGGCCACAGGTGGCAGCCTGGCTCCCTGTAGAGGAGGTGCTCCCCCATTTATGAAAACCTGGAAGCTGAGAAGGGAAAAGACCAGGCTTTTGCAAAGAAATTGAGATAATTGAGGCTTGAAATTTTCACTGAGGTGAAACAGAGCCTTGCTTCATTATTAACAAATAGGCTTGGAATGCAAGCAGAGAACTAAACAGAAAGGCCTACTGTTTCTTTCTTTTTTAACCCTTCTTCATCCAGTAGGATGAATTGCAGAAAACTCTAGAAGTGTCCAGGGGCTTTTGTTTTGACTAGGAAAAGAGTAGAGCTGACCGTTGTCTGAGTAGATGCCCAGGTTTTTGGACTGGCTGTGGTCTCGGAAAAGAGTAGAGCTGACCGTTGTCTGAGTAGATGCCCAGGTTTTTGGACTGGCTGTGGTCTCCCTACCTTCCATTTTCCCACTTGCCGGTCCTTACCATACCTGGGAAAGGACCCTACCTGGGAGGGAGGAGGAGACAGGAGTCAGCATCAGTTGGTTTTGCCCTTGGTGGCTGTGTTACAGAGAGGGTCTGGCTGGGAGGATATGAATCATCCTCAAAGCTGGAACTTCCTTGGTAGCCTAGGGCCTGACCACTTGACATTGGTACATTCCCCATGTTTGCCTAAGAAAACTGTTCTGTTTTGTAATGATTAACCAGTGTCCATCCCTGGATATCTGTTGAATAACAGGCTCCGTGTTTCATGCTATGAAATTCGGGAGAAGTGGTATTTATCACCATGACACATGGCACCATAGAGTAGGAAAAGTAGAATTCGCACTCTTGGGATAAATGGTGGAAGAGTTAACTATCAAGTGTCAATTTTTCAGTAAAGGATGGGAATGAGTGTTAGTGTGTGTGTGTGTGTGTACCCATGGACATTTAGCTTGCACACTGGTGGCAGTCAGTGAGACAGCAATTGGAGGGAAGTTGGATTCCTTTTAAACTGAGAACCATCTTGCTTGGTGTTTCTGCTGAGAACAGTTTTTTAACTGGTGGTGATGACTGCTGACAGGAAAGGTCCAGTCAGAGAGAAAACAGGACAGACAGAGTTAAAAGTAGCCAGTGGGGCCCAGGGATGTCCTGCGAAGGTGGCACCCATTTGCCTGTCCCTCCCTTTGACATTGGCTCCTGTCACCCTCCTTTCTGGCACATGGCTTTGGCTGCTCTCTGCCCTGGTAGCCTCTCAAGCTTGGCTTTGGCTGTGGGGCTGGTGTGTGCCCTGTGTCCAGCTGAGGCTGGGCAGTGCCCTCCTCCTGGTGCTGAGTGGGTCCCACCCCACCCCTTCTGCAGTCCCAGGGCCCCTGCTCCACCCCTCTCTCCAAAATAGCAGCCATGACAACCGTTGGCCCCAGGACCCAACAGTGTAGCCAAAGGATGCTTTATTGAAAGAAGAGCTTTTAATAAAAGCTAAATCTCTTCTGAAACAAAAATGGGGCCCATGGTCTCTCAGTGTCCGGAAATTTCTCAGTCCTGACTTTGCATAAGGACACAGCAACCAGCTTTGGAAGGACTTCTCACTGGCCAAAACTGGGACCATCTGAGATCAAAATAATTAGTGATAGTAACAGTCGAATAAGATCCATAGAATAAGATAAGAATCTGTGAATCAGAGGGAGGTGGGAGGGGGGTTCAGGATGGGGAACACATGTACACCCATGGCTGATTCATGTCAATGTATGGCAAAAACCACTACAATATTGTAAAGTAACTAGCCTCCAATTAAAGTAAATAAATTAATTAAAAAAAAAGAATCTGTGAGTCCACATTTGAATAAATGAATGGATGAATGAATAAATGAGACACATTCTTCCTTTGAGTAGAGAGATGATGAAATTAGAAAAATCACCATATGGCAACCTTCATAATTGTTTCAAGCAAGAACCATAAATAACAGTTCAACTAGTGACTAAATGCTTGATAAACAGGATATTTACATCATCTTAAAGCATATTCCCATGGGATAAGAAAATAGGAACTTGACAGTGAGGAAGCTGGCTGACCCTGTCCTAACCCAGTGTAGGGACAAGCTGGCACTGTGCCTCCTGATGGGATGCCCTGAGAGGGGCACAGTCACTTCTGGGGTTGTACATCTTGAGGAATCGACAGGCAAACCCAAGTTGAGGGGCAGCCTACACAACCTGGCCTGCAAGGATGTGGAAGGCCAGTGAGAGCAGCTGTCCCCAGTTTGGAGGAGGCTCAGGTGACAGTTCAGGTGTGTGTGGTGTGTGATTCTCGACCGCATCCAGTGCAGAAATGTGTCCTTTTCCAATAAAATGAGAGTGAGATAATGAGGGAAATGAGTCAGGTCTGTGGATTCGATCATACTGTTATTAGCATTGTTGATGTCCACGTTTTGACAGTTTTGCCACGCTTGTGTAAGAGTATGTCCTTACTCTTGGGAAGTACACTGAACTGTGAAGGTGTAAAGGGTACCATACCTGCCCTTGACAGGACCTGTCAAGGGACCTGTTGGGGGGATGGACTGCTCTTGTGCCTCTGTTGGGTTGTGGGTCACCAGGGCGCCTGCATTTGTTGAAATGTACTGAACTCTACACTGAACTTCTGTATGTTTTTCCATCTGCACGTTATGCCTCGTTGGAAAGTTAAATCAGAAAAATCAAACACTTAAAAAAAAAGAGAATTCTAAAATTGTTTAGTGTATAAAGCCATTGAGGTGGGTGAAAGGCCTTCCAAAATGGCTACGTTGAAATTCTAGAGTCGTCTCTGATCCAAGCATGTTAATTTTTAAAACTAATGCACTACTTCACGGTTGTATCCTGTTTCCCCTCCTAGCATGTAGCATCCTATGGTGCTCAGTGAATATCAGCCAGTTGTTTGATGATTGCTATCTTGGATGCTTCATCCTCTTCGAGACCTGGCAGATGGGAGAGACATTTGTGTTTCTAGGGGAGGAACAGAAAGCGACCCCAGGTCAGAACTTTCCAGGCGCTCACAACCTTGGTGAAATCACTTTCCACCCCAGGAAATTCTCCCCATCCACCAGGCCAGCTGCAGGGCTTATGGTTTGGAGCCTGACAGTCTGCTTATTGGAGTTTCCTTTTAAGGGACCCCAGCCAGCTCCCCGCTTTGATGGCAGAGTTTGGAGAATGTATCTGTTGCTTTTAAAATCACCCTCCGGTGCCAGGAAGCTTCGGGGGTAGTGTCATCTCTCCACCTCCGAGGCAGATGGAGTAAAGATGTCATGCCAACCTCGCCCAGTAAGGGGATGGGAAGTTAGGATGCTGAACCAGGAGCAGAGGGAGCAGAGTCCGGTCTCACCTGGGCAGTCACCCCACTGCTCTGGCTGCTCGGAAAAGGAACTTGACTCCCACATCCCATCAACGCTTGGCCATCTGAAGCCTGGCAGGTCACGTGGTGGTCCCAATTCTTTTAGTACATTCTTGGGTTCCCTGGGCAACATTTCAACCCTTGTTTCAGGTGGGGGCTCTGAGGCTCAGAGATACCTAATCACCGGAGTCTGGACTTTCTTCCCTCTTCTCCGAGGTTCTTCCCAGTACATCAGGCAGCCCGTCTTAGTATGGGTTCCCGGGAGCAACCGTGAGCTAGGACTTGAACTCAGTCCTTGTTTGGGAGGTGACCCGGGGAAGGGAAGGAAGCTTTGGATGGGAGGGAGCCGAGGGACATACTCATCCACTCCCCTGAATCTCTGGTTTAGGGCTGCGGGGAGCAGAGTGGGTATAATTCTATCCATCATACAGCTAGGCAAAGAGAAACTGATGTTGGTAGTGGACGTTGAGGGACTGAGGAGGTATATTGAGGGAGACCCAATACAGAGTGTATTGAGGTGTATTAAGTGTCTTCCCAGGGCCAGACCACGTGGAACAGGCTCTAGGAGCTTTGAGAGGAAAAGTGCATTATGGACTCCATGCCAGATCTTGGAATCAGATCCCTCTTGCCTGGCAGCCAGTGGCCCGGCAGTGGCTCAGAAAGGCGTAGGCGAGGGAAGAGGGAGAGGAACTGGTTCTCTGGTTAATTCCATAAAAGGAACCTCGGCCTCCCAGCTGCCAGCCATCAGTGATGACCACCCACACCCCCGCTACAAAGGTTGGGGCAGGCTCCCTGATAACCTGCCCTCTACAGGCTGCCCCTGCTTTTGAAGGTGATGGATTTCCTTCCCCTCGTGGATGGGACCCGAGACCCAGTTCTAACCCCACATGTGGAGCCCCAACCACGTGACACTGAGAGAAGTCCGTGACTCCCCATCGAGATCCCTCCTGTGCCGTGGTTGTGTTTGCTGGATGTCTGCTTCTGTGAAGAGACAGAAGCTGAGGGCAGGCAGGAGAGAGAATAGAAGACTCTTATGAGGAAAGCTCGCTGCAGGAATCTCTGGAGGAGGCGGGTACATGACCCCTGGCGTTCCTGGGCACTGCCATGTTGCTCCTGGCCGTGGCGGCCCTCTGAGGGCGAGGGATACTCCTCTAGGAAGCAGAGCTGATTGAAAACAAAAAAAACAAACAAAGAAAAAGGCCCATGTGGGAATAAAGATCCTGACCTTGGCCTCTTGGCAGTACCCACCCAGTTATGTCATTCGTGTGTTTATTAGGAAAATGGTGAAACACAAAAAGGAACAAAGCAGCAAGTCAGCAGACAGACCTAAGCTCCCACCTCTGAGGAGCTTCCTGTCTGTTACTGGCAGTGCAATCTCCTGGAGAAAATGGGCGTTAGTCTGAGCCCCATGGGCCCCCGGTTATACAAGCGACACTTAGACCAGGAGGTTGGGCCCCGGGGAGAAACAGCGAATGTGAGACGTTTCCTCCACCACCACCGAGCAGAGGACTCGGGAACAACCAGCAGATTTCCGCCTTTCTCCGTGGCAGCTAGAATCACAGACTTAATCAGGTGGCATCAGGAGGCAAATATTTGGACCTGTCTATGGAAAGTTCTTCTGCTTCACCATTTCCTGTGGTGGCCTCGGGGCTGGTTGGGACCACAAGGGAGATGAATTACATGGAGAGGGCGCATGCCTGACTTCATTCCCAAAGAGGAAAGAGAGAGAGAGAAGGAGAGAACTCCTTTAGCTTTGTGACTCTTTGTCCCTTGTCATGAAAGGGAGACCCTGGCACTGGGCTCTGGTTGGGGGCCTACGGATTGGCTCCTTGCCCTCAACCCACTTTGTCTTTTCGAGCGGATGGTTCCCGGTCTGGTTTTTGTTTGCTGCTGGGATTTAGTTCCTGAGAAAGGATCTGACTTTTACAAAATAATTTCTCCCTCGGCAAAGGCCAAAGGGAGTCCAGCCAGAAGCAGAGGCCTCTCAAAGGGGTCCCACTGAGTCCCATCAGCATCAGCCCCACCATCCCCTCCTCTGTAGAGGCAGGGCCTGAGCCCAGTGGCTGAATGAATGAGAGGCTGAGGGTCTGGGTGGAGTAGTGCACCATATTGGTTTATGGCATCAGAAGTTTAGAAAACTGGAGAGGACTGGGCCTGAGAGAGAGAGAGGACTTTGGTTTCTCAGACAACAGGGCCGGCCTGGAGGGGACTCATGACCCTTTGACCCTCACCTCGAGCTCACACGTGCCTTGGGAAAATCTGGACCTTGTTTCCTCATCGGAAGAAGAGGAACACAGGGCAGTGTGACCTCTAAACCACAAGAGGACAACCAGGGGGAACAGAGGCAAAAGCCAGGGAAGGCCCTGGGCAGAGGGCCTGGGCTGGATGTGCTGCCAGCCTGGGGCAAGGCACTGAACTGCACAGAACCCCTGTCACCACCACCCCACCCCCCGACCTTGCATCTCCCCTGAGTGCTGGATGCATTTCGGGGGGCCCTCAGAAGACCACTACTGAGGCCACGAGGACATCTCAGCCCCTGGCCTCCAGGGTTCTCTGCCTGGCCTTTATTGAGCACTTGTAGCCAGTAAACTCGGACTGCCTTCTGGACAATCTGATTTATTGGAAGGCTAGAGGGAAGAGAATTGCTTCTTAGGATAAAGCAGACATAGGTAGATTCTGCTACCTATGTAAAATGTGCTTGAGTTTGGGAGGTCGGGTGGGATGAAGTGGAAGGTTGGGATTGACATATACACATTGCATGCATACATGCATCCATGCTTCAGTCGTATCTCACTCTTTGTGACCCTATGGTCTGTAGCCTGCCAGGCTCCTCTGTCCATGGGATTCTCCAGGCAAGAATACTGGAGTGGGTTGCTGTGCCCTCCTCCAGGGGATCTTCCCAACCCAGGGATTGAACCTCTATCTCTCATGTCTCCTGCATTGGCAGGTGGGTTCTTTACCACTAGCACCACCTGGGAAGCCCCATATACACTGTACTATGTATAAAATAGATAACTAATGAGAATGTACTGTATAGCTCAGGTAACTCTACTCGGTGCTCTGTGGTGAGCTAAATTGGAAGCAAATCTAAAAAAAAGCAGATATGTGCATACATATGGCTGATTCACTTTGCTGTACAGTTTATACAACATTGTAAAGCACCTTACTCCAATAAGAATTAATTTTAAAAAGAGATGATACTTTAAGAATAATGCTTGTCAATGGATTCCATGCCTGCCTTACCCCACTGGTACACTAGCTCCTCACCCCTCTGATTGGCACCTGGTGGAGCATTAGTTGGTGAATAAATATCTCAACTCCCTCTCCCTTGGGCTTCCCTGATAGCTCAGTTGGTAAAGAATCTGCCTGCAATGCAGGAGACCCTGGTTCAATTTGCTGGGTCGGGAAGATCCCCTGGAGAAGAGATAGGCTACCCACTCCAGTATTCTTGGGCTCAGCTGGTAAAGAATCTGCCTTCAATGCTGGAGAGACCTGGGTTCGATCCCTGGGTTGGGAAGATCCCCTGGAGAAGGGAAAGGCTACCCATTCCAGTATTCTGGCCTGGAGAATTCCATGGACTACAGTCCATGGAGTCGCAAAGAGTTGGACATGACTGAGCAACTTTCACTTTCACTTTCCCTCGCCCTTGTGTAAGAATAACCCTGAGGTGCATGGCTCATGCATTCTCCCTAGAATTCCCTGGGAATTGGGGTCAGGCCCCACCAGCCCACAGGGATAACTGGCTTCCCAGATCGTGCTTTACTGGCGGCCTTCCCTTCCCAGGGTCATGTCCCCCCCACCCTCCTGCTGGCCATCGTCCACCTCGCAAGTTAGTCACCTGCATCGGCATCCTTGTCACAGAGTCGGCCTCCTGAGAGCCTGAACTGAGACCCAGATTCTTGGGCACCAAATCCCAGCTCCTCCCATCTAGGCAGCAGTGTTTTCCCCTTTACCTTCTGAGGGGAAAGTCTCCCCAGGCTCCTTAGAGAGAAGCCAGGCTGTCTTCCAAGACTAAGCAGTCTTCATAATACCAGGGGTGGAGAACATGCAGTTAAGGTTGGGGTATTTTCTTCTTTTATCCTGAAGAGAAAGGAAACTGACCACACTCCCTGGCACACGCCCCCCCCATGCACCTCCCCGGTTGGCTCTGCTTCTTGTCCAGAAAGGGAAGTGAGGGTCAGGCAGAGACCCAGGAGAAAACCCCACTGTCTGAGCTTCTGGCCTTTGGAAGACAGATTGGGCCCAGAGAGGTGACAGAGTCCCCAAGTCACCGCATTTACTGTGCGCGGGACCTCATGTTCTGTGAGGGGGAAGAAGGGCGGCAGGCATCGTAAATCACGGGGAGTGTGCCGTGGCCACCTCTGGGTCGGGGCTTGGAGATGCAGCCATCTGTCAAGCAGGAGGCCAGGCCGTGGGCCCCCCTCAGCTGAGCCTTGGCGAAGAGGGGGGCCCCTGAAGTGAGAGGGTTCTGCTCTTCCTTCAGACACCCTTGAGAATCAGAGAAGTTGGAAAAAACACTTCAAAATCTCCTGAAAAATGTTTTTCTGAATTTGGCAAAGATGAACTAGGATTGGCCATGTGAGTGGGGAGGGCCTTTTGCTTTTATTTTTTACCTTTTTTTTTTATATATATAAGAGTATAATTGCTTTACAACGTTGCGTTAGTTGCAGCTGTGAAATGAAGTGAATCAGCTATATGTATACATATATCCTCTTCGTCTTCAACCTCCCTTCTACACCCCCTCCATCCCACTCTTCTGGGTCATCACTCCTGGGCATATACCCTGAGAAAACCATAATTCTAAAGATAGATATACCCTTGTGTTCATAGCAGCACTAATCACAATAGCCAAGACGT
Source organism: Bos indicus x Bos taurus (assembly GCF_003369695.1). NCBI lineage: Eukaryota > Metazoa > Chordata > Mammalia > Artiodactyla > Bovidae > Bos > Bos indicus x Bos taurus. The sequence continues at coordinate 44,303,345 of NC_040088.1, read as the reverse complement.
GGAAGCAGCCTAAATGCCCATCAACAGATGAATGGATAAAGAAGACATGGTCCATATGTGCAGTACTCAGGCTGTTTATGGCTGAGGAATATTACTCAGACATAGAAAGGAATGAAATTGGGTCATTTGTAGAGATGTGGATGAACCTAGAGCCTATCATGCAGAGTGAAGTAAGTCAGAAAGAGAAAAACAAATATTGTATATTAATGCATATATGCGGAGGGCCTTTTTGTTAATAAATAAAACAAAGTCTCCAAAATTCTTATGGCTGTTAGAAGCTTCTCTTGTGTGTCTTGAAACAGACTGAAATAAAGAGATGTTGAGGACAGCCCAGCTTTCTTATTTAAAGCTGATTATTAAAATGGAGGGGCTTCCCAGGCGGCATTAGTGGTAAAGAACCTGCCTGACAAGGCAGAAGACCTAAGAGATGCAGGTTCAATCCCAGGGTTGGGAAGATCCCCTGGTGGAGCTCATGGCAACCCACTGCAGTGTTCTTGCCTGGAGAATCCCATGGACGAGGAGCCTGGCAGGCTGCAGTCCATAGAGTTGCAAAGGATCAGACACAACTGAAGTGACTTAGCGAGCATGCATTAGAATAAAAACATTCTAACCCAGTACAAGAGGTAGGATGTGTATGGGTATGTGTGAGCCCAAAGACAGACGCTGGAAGAAAATACATGAAGGTGAGGGCAAGTGGGCAGATAAGGTGCTCTCGTGGAATCCATTGTGCACCCCAATTTATATTTCCCCGTAATGCTATTTTGTTTGTAGTTTTATTTGTTGCTCATGAACTGCCAGGGTAGGAACAACGTTTTGGTTGCTAAGCGCGTGTCCAACAAGAAACCAAAAAGAAACATGGAGGCCTCCCTGTGTTTGAGATCACTGCTTGCTGGTTTTCTGGTGACCAGTAGTCATAGAAGGGCTCGGAGGGAGAATAAACTGGCACCATCGTACAGGAGGGGCCAGCATCACCCCAGCTTGCTTGTGACCCTGTTCTGTGTGTGCGTCCTCACGTGGATAACTGTGAGCAGCCTGTCGTCCTAGCCTTACTGGGAGCCTGTTCCCAATTCATTATTTCACTCTCCTCCAGGAGTAAGCCAAGGGAAAGAATATGCCCAGAAGCAGATTGTTCCAGGTTTTCTGAAAGGTCACGGCCAGTTTTTCACTGGTTGCTCCCATCTCAGCAGAAATGCTCCAGTGTCCCTCCCTGTCCCTCGAACCAGGGCTTCTTGCTGACTGCGTTTCTTTGAGATAAAACTTCCCTCCGGGTCCAGTAATATTGACGGCCGACTTGGCCACAAGACAGAGGGCTCTGTGTTCTTAATTATTTCTGGATGAGAAGTCCCGCAGGCAAGTGGAGATTCAGGGCCAAGCTGGCTAGGTGGGGCAGGCCCCAGTGTGCAGTGGATTGTACAAGCGGAGAGATAATTAAATTAAGAGCACCAGGTGCAGGCATTGAAAGATAACCATGGGTGTTAATTATGCAGCCCAGCTTCACAGTCCAGCGTTAGGGGAAGAAGTGCCAGGGGCCTGTCTGTCACGTGGTAGCTCGAAGGACTTGGGGGAGAGACATTCATGGTTTCTAGAGAATTTGCCAAGGGCTGCCTACTTGGGATTCTGGTGGAGCTGGGATTATGTATGAGTTGGAGTGTGTGCCTTTTTTTTTTTTTCCTATTTCACACTGAGCCAAGGAGGTCCTTTGGTATATAGGATGGGGAGGAGGGCTTTGGCCTGCATAGAAATGTGAGTGTAGAGGGGAGAATGTGGTGTATGTTGTTTCTGGTTTAGGCACTTCTGGCAGTATTTATTCACTCTGATTCGAAATGAGTTTGATCATAGGAGTCTGGGGCCATGTGTCCTCAATCATAGGCAAGGTGATACATCCCACGGTGACCTGTGACACAGCCACCAATGGGTGTGGACACTGAAGTGGCAGTGTGTGTGTGTGTGTGTGTGTGTGTGCGCGTGCGCCAAGTTGCTTCAGTCATGTCCGACTCTTTGCAACCCTATAGACTGTAGCCTACCAGGCTCCTCTGTCTGTGGGATTTTCCAGGCAAGAAAACCAGAATAGGTTGCTGTGCCCTCCTCCAGGGGATCTTCCCGACCCAGGGATTGAACCTGCGTCTCTTACATCACCTGCCTTGCAAGGTTCTTTACCACTAGCCAAGACAGACCCTGCATATTGAGTGAGAGACGCCGGACCTCATGATCCGTTCTGCTTGATTCCCTTCTGGTGCAAGTTCTAGATCCGGTTGAACCGGATGTCGGGTCTGGGCTGCACCAGGCAAACTAGAGAGTGACGGGATTGTTCCTCCTGTCTTGGTCTGGGGTTAGTTACGTGGAGGTAAACCTGTTTCAGGATACAATGGATGTGCACTTAAAATCTCTGCATTTCATTGCATGTAAGTTACTTCTCAATGAAACAAATGGGAAAAGACCTTCCAAAGCTGTGCCCTGTCATGGGTTTGGAACTCTGATCAGTCTCTCTCAGATTCCATGTTTGTCTGGTTCTTACCACGCAGCCTCCCCCTGTTCACTGAGCCATTCAGAAGAGCCTTTTGTTAGATGGGAGCAGAGTCCAGCACAGGATGGCAAACTAAAGCCCCTGGGGCAAATCCATTCACCCCCATGTATGTAAGAACAGTCCTATGGGAACATACCCATTCACATCAGCTGCAGAGACCCCTGGTCCACAGCTTGAAATATCAACTCTCTGTCCCTTTCCTGAAAAGGTTTGCAGCAGCTCGGTCTAAAGGATCCTTTCTTTCTGGAACTCTTTGCTTGATCCCTGTGTGGGCAGAGGTTCGGGACAGAGAATGCTGGGGAGTCAGATATAGATGTTGCCATTTAGCCCAGTGGTGTCTTGTCCCCTGGAATTTGCAGGGCATGTGTGGTGCCAGCGATCAGCAGTGGAGTACAGTTTGGCCTATATAAAGTTTAAAAAAAGTTTTCTGTGTTGCTGTTGTTAAGGAGGGAGAAATAAATAAGGCCTGGAAGCTGTCCATAGCCAGAGCAAGACTCCTGTTTCAAACCCTCTGTCTTTGCCTGGGGGCTTCCCAGATGGTTCAGCGGTGAAGAATCCACTTGCAATGCAGAAGACTTGGGTTCTATCCCTTGGTTGAGAAGATCCCCTGGAGGAGGAAATGGTAACCCACTCCAGTATTCTTGCCTGAAAAATCCCGTGGACAGAGGAGCCTGGTGGGCTACAGTCCATGCGGTCACTAAGAGTCAGACACGATAGTTTACAGCACAGCCTTTGCCTGTAAGTTATCCCTGCAGGGAAAATAAAGCTCAACCGACTGATTCTGAGCAAAGTACACATGGTCTGGGCGAGACCCAATCAACGTGGTTGGCAAGGTTTATTCAGTAAATGAAGGAACACAATTGAACAAATGAGCTGGTGTCAAAATGTAGGTTTGGTTCTGGGGCTCTATGAGCCACTTTGCTGAAGATGCTGTTTATGTTGTCGATTGTTTGGAAAGGTTTAAACTTCCTTTTCTGCTTTACCTTCTCTCCAAAAATTCTCATGAGCAGGCTGGAACTCTGGGGGGCTTGGTAATGTGGTACACGAGCCCCCAAGCAGAGTCTTTCTTCACTGTGCAGTTATTCTGTGCTTCCTCCATCTACCTGTTTCCTTCTTTTGCCGTTACCAGAAAGAGTTAGGTCTTGGGGAAGAGGGATCAATTGTTATTATTATTATTTTTTAATGAGAACAGCCAAATGTGATCAGTATCACCTAAGCTTGAGAAACAGATCTCTGTTCTCCCTAAGAAAGAAGTGTGTGTGTGTGTGTGTGTGTGGAGCTAATTATAGACCCCAAGAGTCCACCTAATTGGGGACTTAAGAAATCGTATCAGTGCCTTAGTGGTACATTAGACTGTCCCTTGATGGCCCCGGGTTACAGTGGTTACTGTGAGCAGGTGAGGCATAATGTTAGAACTGGAAATTTACTGTCTAATGGAGAGCATTTCAGAGACAAGCCGATGAGTCATGGGTGGTAGATTCATGCTCCAGAGTGGAGCAGTACCGACTTGATCATGTGTCCTGCGCCCCTCGGGTGGGCCCCATTCTTTTTGTTAAGGGTGTATACGTAGAGCCTCCTATGTGTTGGGCACCGTATCTTACTTCATTAGAAGTGAGGGGCTCCAGGGTATGTGCTTACACCCACACACCTCTCACTTACCTTTGTTAACTGGAGGATAGTCATGGATTATCAGGGGCTCGACAGAACTCAGCCAGCCACTGCTTCTGCTGCATGGTAGTGTCAAAAATAATGGAGTCTTTGCGGAAGTCTCCTTTCCTCGCTGGGGCCACTGCACTTGACTACAGCAATAGCAGCAATGGCCACAACACACACACACACACACACACCCCATAATCTGATAGATTTTTTCTATAGCTTCAGATATACATTTGGGATTTGGGGAGAATATGATTTTTCATATTTTTATAAAATATTTTTTGTTAGTATTTGTTAGTATTCTTATAGAATTGCTAACAGTAACCCTGTGATACAGATGCTGGCTAGGTCACATTGAATATGCATTAATTCATCTTAATGGGGCAGGTTGTCATTTGCCAGGTGCCATCCTTGGGGCTAGGGAGTAGTTAATGAGCAAAGCCAAACCCGGTTCTTACCCACAGGGAACTCACAGCATCGTAGAGCAGATAACTGGTTATCAAATAACATTCAAATATCTGTTTGGCAGTTTACTATTGCACAATATTGTAAGTGACATGAGATCACACAGTGGGTTTGGTGTCAGGAGGGGTTCATAGAAATGAAAGTGATCCTGGAGTTGGAACCTACAGAAAGGATTGACCAGGTGAAGGTTGATGGAGGTTGTGCAAAGGCCCTGGGGTCCAAAGGAGCAGGATGTGTTGGAGGATTTGAAAGAAGACTGCAGGGTGGGAAGGTGGGGGAGGGGTTCCAGGTAAAGCTGGGGGCTTGGTAGTGGCCCAGCAATGCAGGTCTCTCAGGATCCTGTGCAGGAGGCAAAATGGAGTCCAAGAACAGCAGGAGCTGCAGTGGTTCTTCTGGAGGTGGATTCACATTTGGAGAAGGTACATTTGGAGTCACATTTGGAAGGATCCCTCCAGCCAGTGCCTGATGTGGACCAGAAGGGAAGACCCAGCAGTAGCACTGATTTTCTGCATGTCTGTTCTTTTTCTCTCACTTTTTATCTGGATGTTGGGGCTCTAGGCTGATTCAGCCTCTGGTTGTCTCTGAGCAGAAGGATGGATCAGGAGTAGTTATTAAAGAAAGGGTGGTTGGAATATTTTGGAATGATGTTCCCTGGGACCTGCAATGAGTAGGAATACCAGGTACCAGCATTAATGGGTGAAACAGGTAAGTGTGTTGCCGACAGGTAAACCGAAGTCTGAAATTACTCCATCCACCATTGGAAGGACTGATGCTGAAGCTGAAACTCCAATACTTTGGCCACCTGATGCAAAGAACTGACTCATTGGAAAAGACCCTGATGCTGGGAAAGACTGAAGGTGGGAGGAGAAGGGGATGACAGAGGATGAGATGATTGGGTGGCATCACCGACTCAATGGACACGAGTTTGAGTAAACTCTGGGGGTTGGTGATGGACAGGGAGGCTTGGCGTGCTTCAGTCCATGGTGTCTCAAAGAGTTGGACATGACTGAGTGACTGAACTAGACTGAACTCAACCAAATCTTGGCTGTGAAGATTAAGTTCCTGTTTTAAAAACAGGTTTTTCCTTTGGCGTCCAGAATAAAGCATTAAGAGGTTTTCCTTGGCAGCCAACCTTAAATGACAGAGCACTGGGAAATGATTTCTGACTCTGTAATTAAGAGCCAGGCTAAAATCACAATAGGTTAAGACATCTGGGTGATGAAGAGACCCAGTGCGGGTAGGGGAGGGGAGAAGTATAGGCTGCTTGACTCAGTGTCTCGCATAGATGTTGCCTGTTCTTAATATTAGATCCACTGTTACCATCAGGAATGTGCTGCATTGCTCTCTCATGTTTTATATTCATTCATTCAGTTCATCCTTTCAGCAAATGTTTACTGAGAACCTGTTATGCTGTGCTGTATTGTGCTGTGCTCAGTCGCTTCAGTCGTGTCTGACTTTGTTGCGACCCCATGGGCTGTAACCTGCCAGGTTCCTCTGTCCATGGGGATTCTCCAGGCACGAATGCTGGAGTGGGTTGCCATGCCCTCCTCCAGGGGATCTTCCCAACCCAGGAATCAAATCCATATCTCTGGTGTCGCCTGCATTGCAGGCAGGTTCTTTACCCACTGAGCCATCTGGGAAGCCCGAGCACATATTATACCAGGCATTATTACAGGTGTTAGAGATGTAATAGGGAGCAAAGCTACCTTCTCACGTTCCTAAAGCTTACATTCTGGCTGGGGGAGGTGATTAAGTTAAAAAAAAAAAAGAATAACTAAATGCATTGTCTGGAAAATGGGAATAAGAGATAATTAGAAAAATAGAACAGGAATAGGGGATGGAGAGAGGGATGGGGAAGATAGTCTAGGAAGGCCTCTCTGAGGAGATGCTGCTGAGCCAGGATGGGAGCAGAGGGCATAGACTATATGGATGGCCAGGAAGCTGGAGCAGCAGGTGCAAAGGTCCTATGGCAGGGGATGGTTTCATCACTTAAATGACGCCCTCAATGTTCATCCGTAGTGTGAGAAAGAGGGAGGAGGCTTGCATGGCTTGGGGAGTGCTCTCTGCTCTCTATGCGCCAAGCTTCTGTTATTGTAGAACCACAAATGCTTTACACAGGAGTGAGCCCCTCTCCTGGGTGGTGGAGGTGAGATGTGCTGAGAGATTGGCAGCCACTCTTTGTTTTCTTTCTTTGTTCCTTGGGGCTCTGGTTCCACATCCCTCCCACTAGTTTCCACCACTGAGGTTAGCAGCTATTCCTCCTATACAAGGAGAAGGTTCCCAGAAGAAATGTTTTGAGTTTTAGCAAGTCAAAGCATGGTTGTGTCTCCTTTCCAACAATTTCAAGATTGACAAAAGTCCCCATTTGTCTAGTGACCTGGAGGGGCAAGTATCCAGTTGAACATGTGACACAGAAAGAAGCAATGAGACTTGACGTGCTGAAGTAGAAATGGAAGGAAAGACATCTTTGGAGGCAATGAAACCACCCAGGTGACATTTGAGGTGTCTGCTCTGCCTTCGACAGATGATGTCCCTGTCCCAAGCATCTCATCTGACAGTTCCTCGGACATCCGCCAAGTGCCGGGTCTCTGCTGGGGGCCTGGCAGCATTCTTCACGGTGTCTGCTCTTGGTAAACACGTCAGCGATTTGTGTGATTCACTCCACGTGCATAAAGGCTATGGTTTGGCTGATCGATCAGGATGCCAGGGCCCACAAATGCAGGAGAAAATGCCATTTCTCATCTGTGGGTGGGAACACAGAAACCAAAACTTTCTCCCCCACATGTCCGTTACACAGTGAATGATCAGAGTCCCTGAAAAGTCCCAGAAGCTGGATTACTGTTGGTGATGATAACATGATCAATTAAAGTCATGTAGGAGTTTGTCTAATTTACCCCAGTGGGAGGAAGACAAAAAAATGGTTTCGAAGGAAAAGAAAGTGAGTTCTTTTTTTCTTTTTGTTTTTTTTACACTTGAGAGTCATAGTGATTAAAATTAAGCAGCTTCCTCATCTTTTTAGGGGAGAACCTGGAGAGGCTGTTACCTCTGCTCTAGGAGCCTGGCGGCTGGTGGATGTGCGACGTGGACTCACATGTCCTCCCTTCTCAGGAGCCACCCAGGGCCCCAGGGTCACCAGAGTCTCTGTGCAGCGTCCCTCCCTCTCACCTTTTCAGGCAATGTAGAAACGTAGAAATCTTATCTAAGACAAGATAACTAAAGTACACAAATCCGGAGGGGAACTAGAGAGGGTTTAATTACAGCTCCCCTCCATCACCTGTTCTGACTTTTTCCACCCAGAAACCAAGCTGTGGACAAACACAGCATATTGGGCCCAAGAGGATCAAGCCAGTGCTCCGATACACTCACTCAGGCGGCTGCCCCACGTCTCTGCGGCAAAGCCTGCAAAATTGTGAGCATTCAGCTCTTACCATTACCATGGACTCGGCTGCCAAAACCTATTTTCCATCCGTTTCTGACAGAGGCTTCTGTTTAAATAGAGAGTGGGAAGAGAGATGATGTCTTTTCAAAGTGATCCCAGCCCAGTTCTCTGAGTGCAAGTGGTAAAGCCACCAAGTCCAATCGGGCTGAATTGATTGATCTTCTTTGGCAGCCCTGATCAGCATCCTCCCAGGAGGCTGGGCTATAAATGGGAGGTAATCATGATGAGATACTTATTTCTCTGGATGCTGCTTGGCTAATCCAGTCTGTTTCCAGAGATATTATCCCTTCAGACAGCCGCTATTCCACTGCTGGTCTTGAGTTCTTTGTTTAACCCTGTACTCAGGAAGAGAAATCTATGGGTATTTTGAATGCAACCAGATGCAGGGAAGATATGGGAGGAGCCCACCCTCCTGTAACATTTCCCTATGGAAGCTGAGGGTCTTTTTTTTTTTTTTTTTTAACTTCCACCTGGACAAAGATGGAGTGTCCTGTGAAATGAGCTAATTGTGTACTTAACATACATGGAATAGTCAGTTCACATGCGGGCATCACATGCCCATGATTGTAAGTGCGCATGTATGTTTTGACGTCCTATGTTCATACGTGGGATCTACGGAGCTTCTGGTTGCATTTTACCTGCTTTGTCTGATCTGCTGGGTTAGGGGAAACTTGATGTGTTTGCATGACCTCCTCGTCACCTCTGCTGATTCCTAGGTAGAAACTTGGAGAACCATTTGCCTCCTGTCCTGTTTTATCCACCGACTGCTTCCACCCCTAAGCTGAAAGCCTTCTTCAGGCATTGCTTGTTAATTTTCTATGACCTCAGCACTTTCACCCATTCAGTGCTTTGTCTTCACTTTCCTTCATGATTTGTCAGACGTCAAGGTTTCACCCAGTTTGAGACGGTGTTCCCATTCATCTCTCTGCTTTCCCAGTCCTCACAGCATGCTTAATACACAGTCATAAATCAAATGATTTAATTTGGTTTGTCCTTCCCCAAATGGCCAGTGGTGCTGTTGACCTTATCAAGGGGAGAGGGGACTGTCCCTGATCCGAGATTGCAGCCCACACCATCACAGGCCTCTTCTGCTTTATATCACCTCATGATGTATATCACAACCTCTGATATCAGGTATTTATTTGTTCATTTTTTCTTGTTCCCAGTACAAGCTCTAGGAGAGTGGGGATTTATTTTGTTTATAGCTGAATTTCCAGTTTAGGATGGTGTCTAACATAGCAGATATCCAGTACATTTTTATTCAGTGAAAATATAATAGCTTAGCTACTCGCAAAGATAGAAAACAAACTTACAGTTTCCAAACAGGATAATAGATTTGGGGTGGGGGATAAATTAGGAATTTGGGATTAACATATGTACACTACTATATATAAAATAGATAAACAACAAGGATCTACTGTATAGCACAGGAAACTATACTCGATATCTTGTAATAACCTATGATGGAAAGGAATCTGAAAAAGAGTACATATATATATTTGAAATTTTAAAAAGTGAAGGACAGTACCACTACCAGTGAAGGATAGTACCAGAATCGAAACCAAAAAATATGTTGATTTTGGTTTGTCAAGGATTTTGACAAGGGTGCCAAGACTATACAATGGGTAAAGGAAAATCTTTTCAAAAAATGGGAAAAGTGGATATCCACATGCAAAAGAATGAAGTTGGACCTGTACCTTATACTACATACAAAAGTGAACTCGAAATGGATCAAAAACCTAAAGGTAAGACCTAAAACTATGAAACCCCAGAAAGAAAACATGGGGCAAAATCTTCACAGCACTGGATTTGACATTGATTTCTTGGATATGACAGCAAAAACAGAGGCAGCAAGAGTAAAAGTATTAACATATACACTGAAACTGCACGTCTAAGGACAGAATCCAGTAAAAAGGCAACCTTCAGAACAAAATAAAGTGCTTGCAAATTATATATCTGGATATTACTATCCAGAATATATAAAGAACCCCGACAAGTCAACAATAAAAAACCAAACCACCCAATTAAAAAATGAGCAAAGGACTTAAATAAACATTTCTCCAGAGACCATATACAAATGGCCAACAAGCATATAGCAAGGTGCTCAATATCACAGATCATTAGGGAAATGCAAATCAAAGCCACATTGAGATACCTCCTCTTACCCATTAGGATGCCTGCTGTTAAAAAAGAAAGAAAGAAAGAAAGAAAAGCAGAGCATAAGTGTTAGTGAGGATATGTAAAAATTAGCACCCTGTGTGCTGTTGGTGGGCTTGAAAAATGGTGCAGCCACTGTGGAAAACAGTCTGGAGGTTCCTCGCAGATTAAAAATAGAATTACTGTATGATCCAGCAGTCCCACTCCTGGGCACATATTCAAAAGAATTCAAAGCATGCTCTCAAAAAGATATTTATACACGCATGTTCATAGCAATGTCATTCACAATAGCCAAAAGGTAGAAGCCGGCTAAATGTCTAGTCGTGAATGAATGGAAACGCATTGCATATATCTGTACAGTGGAATATTATTCTGCCTTAAAAAGGAAGGAAGCTCTGACATCTGCTACAGCACAGAAGAACCTTGACCACATGATGCTAAGAGAAATAAACAATCATAAAGAGATTAAGACTGTATGCTTTCCCTTACATGATGTATTCTAGAATAGTCACACTAATAGAAATAAAGCAGAATGGTAGTAGCCAGGGGCTGGCGGAGAGGAGGTCTTTGACAGGGTCAGGGTTTCAATGTTGCAAGGTAAAAAATAGTCTTAGAGATCTGTTGAGTAGCAATGGGAATAAACTTCATGCTTCTGAACTGTATAGTTAAAAATGGTTAAGATGATACATTTTATGTAATGAGCATTTTACCACAATTTAAAAAGTCACCCATAGTTCCAGTCTAGAATTGACCACTCTCAACATTTCAGTGAGTAATTATGTTAGGTCTATAGATTTTTCTTTCCCATGTGCACGAATGCAAATATGTGCACATGTGCAAATATGTGAACACACACAAATCATTCATTGGTTGACCAGAGAGGCAGTTGAGTCATGATGGGGAAATCCAGCTTTGCTCTAGGGATTAGACGGTGAGAATGCTGGAGAGCTGCAGGGGGTCAGAGCAGGAAGAATTTGCAAAGGAGGGGGCATCTGAGTTGGGTTTTAAAGTATGAGTAGGAGTTTTACGGGCATAGAAGAAGGATCAATGCACTCCAGGTAGAGGAGAAGGCTGTGAGGAGTTCGGGAGCAGTGAAGAGGTCTGTGGATGCAGTGGAGTATTGGGATGGGACAGGCAGTGGTGGGACTGAGCCTGAACAAGGTAACTTGAGCCCTGTTTGGGGGCTTCAGTCTTCTAGCTGTCAGGGAGGTGCCCTAGGGGTATTATTTTTTTTTTTAATAATGAGAATGACATTGGCTGCAACAAAAAGGATCCCCAGGAACCAGAGGTCCATATAGTTAAAGCTGTGGTTTTTCCAGTAGTCATATACAGATGTGAGAGTTGGACCATAAAGAAGGCTGAGCACAGAAGAATTGATGCTTTCAAATTGTGGTGCTGAAGAAGACTCTTGAGAGCCCCTTGGACAGCAAGGAGATCAAACCAGTCCATCCTAAAGGAGATCATCCCTGAATATTCATTGGAAGGACTGATGCTAAAGCTAAAGTTCCAATACTTTGGCCGCCTGATGTGAAGAACTGACTCATTGGAAGAGGCCCCGATACTGGGAAAGATTGAGGACAAGAGGAGAAGGGGGCAACAGAAGATTAGATGGTTGGATGGCATCACTGACTCAGTGGACATGAGTTTAAGCAAATTCCGGGAGATAATGACGGGCAGGGAAGACTGCTGTGCAGCAGTTCATGAGATTGCAAAGAGTTGGACACAACTAAGTGACTCAACAGCAACAACAGGAACCAGTCGTCACCACAGAAGCTGCACAATAGCCCTTGAAGGTGACCATCTACTTCTCTGAAAGAGGAAATTACCATCTCTTGGTGCTCCCTGCGGGTTGAATGTGTGTGGGTTCACTGAAAGGATAGTCTCCTTTTTGGGTTGCTTTTCAAATCTATATACTTTATTTTTTAAATTAACTTTTTATTGGCATACAGTTGATTTACAATGTGGTGTTAGTTTCTGCTGTACAACAAAGTGAATCAGTTGTACATATACACACGCTTTTTTAGATTCTGTTCTAATGTATGTCATTTCAGAGTATTGAGTAGAGTTGTCTGTGCTATACAGTAGATTCTTATTAGTTATCTATTGTAGATACACAGAACCCAATCTTTATTTTTAAATTAACTTTTATTGAAATATAGTTGCTTTATAATGTCCTGTTAGTTTCTACTGTACAGCAAAATGAATCAGCCACATGTATACATATATCCCCTCTTCTATGCTTTAAAGTAGACCAAGCAGTGGGTCTACAGGATATAATAACCTTTATTGTCTGGAATTGTGCTACCTAATAGAGATATAATGCAAGACACATATGTACTTTTAAATTTCTAATAGTTACGTTAAATAAAGTAAAAGAATAGGTGAAATCAGCTTTAATATTTACCCCGCTTTATTGCTTGTTGAAATAGTATTATTTCCATATGTAATCAGTATAAAGTCACTAATGAGGGATTTATAATCTCTTTTTTATTCAAAATCTCCTGCACTTAAAATACTCACCAGCCCCAGTGGCAGCACTCAGGAGCCACATGCAGTTGGGGAGAGCAGGTCAAGAACTCACAGTGGTTTAGGAGAAATAAGCAAGTGCAGTGCATTTGCTAACCCTTTGATTGGAATAAAACGTGATCAGGATTGGTACCCTTTTTAGAGACTGCTCACAGCACAGATCACGTTACTTCCCTGGCATTTAGGAAGGCTTCAGCTGATGGAGTATAATTTTCACTGACACGTTCGCTTGCCAGGATCATATGGTGTCTAAAAAATATGCAGTCATGTCAAATCATGGTAATTAGTGCCAGGAAAAGCTTGCCAGGGGTAGGCATGCAGAGTCATCACCTCCCCTTGGCAACCCTGCATATGGATGTTCTTTTGCATTTTCATCCCAGTCAACAGAACTGAATTCGGCATCAGGATACATCCGCGTGGATTGTGTTAGTAGGAATAGGATTGAATTTTGAGGAGAACTTGGCTGGGATAAACGAGAAAGTGATCATTAGTGTCAGTGTTAGAGGTAGCAACATGATACACTCTGATATTCACTGTATGTCATGTGTGCATGTCAACCCAACGCAACAGACTCAAGGCTTTCACTCTCAGGGTAAGCACATTCTACGCACTCTTCCAAATTTCCCTTATTCCCTGTCTTGCATATTTTTAACATACAGATTCGGAATTCTTGAATCCTACATTATTTTTTTCTCATTAGCAAAATTTCTTCCCCAGGCCATATGTTTTTCTCCCCTCAAAATACAAATGATTTGTTTTTCCTCATAACCAGTTAGGTTCTTGCCAAAGGTATGAAATAATCATTTGAGATACAAATTTTGAGGCTCAGTCCTCCAAAGAAGATAACAAATTAGTTGGAAATTACTGCATTTGGAAAGAAAAGGAGACCTGAACCCAGGAGTTTCGCAGTGTTTTCAAACTTTGAACAAAAGCAGAATCCTAAAAACTTGGTAGATAATAAACATTTATTGGCTTCCAAGGAAGGACTGGCCTTGTCTTCATCTCTTATTTCGTTTTACCTTGAAAATATGTGCCTTCTTCAAAATGTAGGTGGTTATAAAGGGAAAGATTGTGCTTTTTTTTAAAGTGATAGTTAAAGAGGTAAGGGAAATACGATGAAATTTCTCAAGTTGGAGGTTGGAGAAACCAACAAGGCTATTTGCATCTATTATGTAAGTTGGAAGCTGCAGATAAAGAACATAATTTGAAACTATCTTTGTGATGCTGAAAGTCTGTTAATTCTTGATGCACTTTCATGAGAGATTGAAGGAGGAGTATTATAGCTCAGAAGCTTTGCTGTCTGAGGACCTCAGTCCACAGGAGGTGGTGAGATTGCAGGAGGAAGTGGTTGCTAATGGTTCATGAGAAACCTGGCTCTTTCTCTCTCACATACAGAGGAAATCGACACCATTTTCTCATACCATTGCTTTAGAAGAATGTAACCTACCTTACTGAATACTTAAGGCATTTTATACTTCTTTCTCCTAAATCTTTCCTTTCTGCTTATTTCAAGAATTAGAGCCTTTTCTTTTCTCTCACTGGTCATCATTTCCTTTGGGCTTATGATACAATTTCTAAGACTTCTAACTGATATGCATTCACTACTGAATTTAACATTTAAGTGCTATAATTTTTTTTCTTCTTCTTCAAAACCCTTTTGGGATTTTAATTAGGATTGTGTTGAATCTACAGTCAGGTTGGAGAGAACTGATATCTTAAGACTCATGATTCTTCCAACAAATGAAGATGGTATATTTATTTAGGTGTTTAATTTCTCTTAGGAATCTTTTGTCATTTTCAATGTACAGATCTTGCACAACATTTGTCTGATTAATCCCAGATTTATCATGTCTTTATGCTGTTGTAAATGATGTTTCTTTTTAAACTTTTGAATTTTTGGTATCTCATTGTAATTTCAAGTTTTGATTGTTCATTTTTAGCATTTAAGCTTTCAATAGATATTTGCATATTGATCTTGTATTATCCTTCAGCCTGCTAAAGCAAATATTAATTCTAGTAGCTTTTTGTGTATTATTTTAGTTTTTCTTATAGAGGATCATGTTGTCTGCAATAAATACAGATTTACTTTTTTTTCTCTTGCTTTATTGCACTGGCTAGAGCTTCTGTAATATTGAACAGAAATGGAGAGAGTGGCCGTCCTTGTCTTGTTCTGTATTCGGAGGAAAGCACTCCAGTCTTTCAAATTTACTAAACGTAAACTATAGGATTTTTCAATATAGTGTTTATCAATGGAAGAAGTTCCCCTGTATTCCTAGTTAACTGACAGTTATTTTTTAAATCAAGAATAATATTAGATTTTGTCAAGTCCTTTTTATGCATCTATTGAGATTATCATAAGATTTCTTGTTTTAATTTGTTAATACAGTGAATTAACATTAATTGATTTTTGAATGTCAAACCAACCTTGAGTCTAAGATACATCTGACTTGGTCATGATATTTTATCTGTTTTACATATTTTGGGGTTCAATTTGCTAAAATTTTATATATAATTTTGCATCTACATTTATGAGGGATATTAGTCTATCTTTGCTTATAATGTCTGTGTCTGGTTTTGGTACGTAACAGATGAATACTGGCCTCATAAATTAAGTTGTATGGGAGCTAGAACAGTTTGTGTAGGCTTCATATTATTTCTTTCCTAAGTGTTTGATAGAACTTAGCAGTGAAACCTTCTGGATTTAGAGTTTTATATATACTAAAGTTTTTTAACTAAATATTCAATTTATTTCATAGAGAACTATGCAAGTTATCTATTTCTTCTTTTTTTTAAATTTTATTTTATTTTTAAACTTTACAATATTGTATTGGTTTTGCCAAATATCGAAATGAATCCACCACAGGTATACATGTGTTCCCCATCCTGAACCCTCCTCCCTCCTCCCTCCCCAAACCATCCCTCTGGGTCGTCCCAGTGCACCAGCCCCAAGCATCCAGTATCGTGCATCGAACCTGGACTGGCGACTCGTTTCATACATGACAGTATACATGTTTCAATGCCATTCTTCTAGTAGTTTGTTTGTCAAAGATTTAGTTCATTTCATCGAAGTTGTCAATATATTGGTATCAAGTTGTTCATAATTTTTACTTGGTGCCCTATTAATATGTTTATAGAATCTGTATTGATGACACTCCTCTCATTCCTGATCTGTAAATTTTATTGCCAATCTCTAGAAACAATTTTGGGTTTCAACAACTTTCTCTATTGTTCTTCTCTGTGTTTAATTCATTACCACTCTGATCTGTACTATTTCTAACTTCTACTTACTCTGAACTTAATTGTGTTTTTTTAAGCACCTAACTGAGGTATGACTGACATGCAGTTGCTGCTGCTGCTGCTAAGTCACTTCGGTCGTGTCCAACTCTGTGTGACCCTATAGACGGCAGCCTACCAGGCTCCCCCATCCCTGGGATTCTCCAGGCAAGAACACTGGAGTGGGTTGCCATTTCCTTCTCCAATGCATGAAAGTGGAAAGTGAAAATAAAGTAGCTTAGTCCTGTCCGACTCTTAGCGACCCCATGGACAGCAGCCTACTAGGCTCTCCGTCCATGGGATTTTCCAGGCAAGAGTACTGGAGTGGGGTGCCATTGCCTTCTCCAGACATGCAGAAAGCTGTGTATATCAAATGTATGCAACTTGATGACATGGGAAACAAGGTACATCTGTGAAACCATTATTACAATCCATGCCATGAGAACATCCAGCACCTTCTGCCCTATTTATTTTATTGTTATTATTTGTGTGATAAGAACACTTAACATAAGATTTATTGTTGTTGTTTGGTTGCTGAGTCATGTCTGACTCTTTTGTGACTCCATGGACTGTAGTCCGCCAGGAGCCTCTGTCCATGGGATCTCCCAGGCAAGAATACTGAAGTGGGTTGCCATTTCCTCTCCAGAGGATCTTCCTGACCCAGGAATTGAACCTGAGTCTCCTGCATTGGCAGGTGGATTCTTTACAGCTGAGCCACCAGGGAGCCCAACAGAAGATTTATCCTGTTAGAAAATTTCTTAGTGTAAAGTACTGTTAACTCTACACTCTGTGCTGTACAGTAGATCTCTAGAACTTATTAATCTTACACAATGGAAGCTTTGTGCCCTTTGAATAATGCCTCCCTGTCTCCTCCCTGAGCCATGGGCAACCATGATTCTATTCTCTGCTTCTGTGAGTTTGATATAAGTGGTATCATGTGGTACTTGTCCTGTGGTTGGCTTATTCCATTTCGTATCATTCAGTTGCCACAAATGGTGGGATTGCCTTCCTTTTTCAAGGTTGAATAATATTTCATTGTTTACTGTGTGCATACATATATGGTATGTTCACATTTTCCTTATCCATTCATCTTTCAGGGGACATTTACGTTGCTTCCTTGTTCTGGTTATTGTGAACAGTGTGGTAATAAACACGGGAATGCAGCTATCTCTTCAAGAAACTGACTTGAGTTCCTTTGAATATGCACTTAGAAGTGGGGTTGCTGGATCATATGTAGTTCTTTTGGGGATTACAACAAACTAAAAAGCTTCTGCATAGCAAATCAACAAAATGGAAAGGCAGTCTGTGGAATGGAAGAAAATATTTGGTGACTATATATCTGAGAAAAAGTTAATATCCACAATACAAAGGAAACTCCTAAATGCGATAGCAACCAAAGAACAAGACAAAACAAAAAAGAACAAACTATACAAATGACCTCATTTTAAAAATAGCCAGGGACTTCCCTGGTGGTCCAGTGGTTAAGACTCCACCTGCCAGTACAGGAGAGACATGGGTTTGATCTGTGGTCAGGGAAGATCCCACATACCTTGGAGCACCTAAGCCCGTGGGCAACAACTATTGAGCCTGTGGTCTAGAGCACAGGAGCTGCAACTGCTGCAGCCCAAATGCCCTAGAGTCCATGCTCCACAAGAAGAGAAGCCCACTCAACACAACTAGAGAGCAGCCTCCACTCACCACAACCAGAGAACGCCTGCATGTAGCAACGAAGACCCAGCACAGCCATACATACATTTATAAATAAATAAATGCTAAAAAATAGGCAAGGGAACAGAATACACATTTCTCCAAAGACAGGCAGATGACCAGCAGGTATCTGAAAAGGTGCTGAGCATCGCTAATCATCAGGGAAATGCAAATAAAAACCATAATGAGGTATCAGCTCACACCTGTTAGGGTGGCTGTGATATAAACAAACAAACAAATAAATGCTGTCAAGGATGTCGAGAAAAGGGAACCTTTGTGCGCTGTTGATGGGAATGCCATGTGATGTAACGACAGTGAAAAATAGTATGGAAGTTGTGTTTGTTTCCTAATCTTTTAGAGGTGGACCCCAGAGTCATTGATCTGAAACATTTTTCATAGATACATAGTGCCAGAGTTTCTTCTTTGTGACATTCCACAAAGTTTGACGTGTTTTCATTTTTGTGGGGTTCAAAATGCCTCCAGATTTCTCCTTTCATTCTTCTTTAACATGTGGCTTATTTAGAAACATACTATTTTGCTTCCAAGTATTGGGTGATTTTTTTACATATCTTTCTGTGGTTGATTTTTAATTTAATTCCATTGTGGATGGGAAATAAACTTTATATGACTTGATTCACTTTTCATTAATGAAGACTAGTTTTATGGCCCAGAATATGGCTTATTTTGCTAAATGTGCTGTATGCTCTTGCAGAGAACATGCCTTCTGCTGTTGTTGTGTGGCATGATCCATAAGTGTCAATGAGGCCAAGTTGGTGGGTAGGATGGTTTCCTACCTCCTGACTTACTTTCTGGCTACTTGTTATATTAATTGTCGAGAGACGGGTGTTGCAATATCTTCATTCTCTGTTTTATTTTAGATAGTTTCTATTACTGTTGTCTTTAAGATCTCCAACTTCTGAAGTGTTGTCTGCCATTAATCCTGCCCAGTATATTTTCACCTCAGACGTTTTCATCTAGAAAATATTTTCATCTGTAGAAGCTCAACTTGACCCTTGTTAGTATTTTCCTCATCTCTGCATAACTTTTTGAACTTTGGAATGTGATATAGCAACTGTTTTAACATCCTTGTCTGCCATTCCTAACATCTGTATCAGTTTGGGGCTGGTATTGACTGATGGCTTTCTCTCATCAACTTGGGTCCTATTTTCTTGGTCTTTGGCACCACTGATAATCTTTCCGTGGTTATTTAGACATTGTGAATTTTACCTGGCTTGATGCTGGGTATTTTTATATTTCCCTAGGGCTTTCC
Organism: Bos indicus x Bos taurus; assembly: GCF_003369695.1. Taxonomy (NCBI): domain Eukaryota; kingdom Metazoa; phylum Chordata; class Mammalia; order Artiodactyla; family Bovidae; genus Bos; species Bos indicus x Bos taurus. The sequence continues at coordinate 44,284,328 of NC_040088.1, read as the reverse complement.
TCTAGTTTTGGCAAGCAGGGGCTACTCTCTAGTTGCAATATTCGGGCTTCTTGTTGCAGTGGCTTCTCTGATTCTGGGATCCAGTGATGTAACTTGGAAACCTGAATCTTTGTCTCAGTGTCTGCTCCTGTAGGAGCCCAGATGCAGGCCAGCAGCTGCATGAGGATAATTGACAAACATCAGAGAATCAACTAAGGAAGAAATCCCTTTTTAATGTGATGTTATGAAAGAGAAGAGAAAGAATTTACCGCTTTAAAGCTCTAATCTAAAGATTAGACAGAAGCCTTGGAGGAAATGATCACAAAATAATCAAATCCATGATGAACTCAGTAGCAATAAGCCCAAAGTTAAGAGAGTCCATTTCAGGAAAGCAGATTTGCTTAGGTTTTCTCTATAGCAATTTTTTTCTCAAGCCTTGTATGAAAAGTGAGAAATGAATGCAGATATTGGAGCTGTGATTCAACAGTCTAAAGTTTTCTTTAGAAACAAATGAGCCAGGAACCTCCCTGGTGTCTCAGTGATTAAAAGAAAAAAAAAGAATCCATCTGCCAATGCAGAAGACATGGGTTTGATCCCTGATCAGGAAAGATCTCACATGCCTCAGAGCAACTAAGTCTGTGGACCACAACTACTGAACCTGAGCTCCAGAGCATGGGAGCCACAAATACTAAGCCCACGTGCCTACAGCTACTGAACCCTGTACGCCCTGTGCCCATGTCCACAGTAAGAGAAGCCACTGCAGTGAGAAGCCTGCGCATCGCAACTAGAGGGTAGCCCACACAGCAGTGAAAACCCAGCACAGTCAAAATAAATAAATAAAAATTAAAAAAAAAAAAAAAGGAGCAAATGAGCCATAGTGTCAGAAGGACAGAAATGATTAGGAACCAACCCAGGGCTTTGCCCAGACTCCAGAGTTAGGAGTCCCAGGGAATGAAGCCAGGACCTCCAGGAGCAGTCCAGCAATGTGAGGGGGCAGCATTGAGAGGGCCAACATCTGAAGGAAGTTGTTAGCAAAAACTGTGAAAATCATGAAAAAAATCAACTGAGTATTTAAAAACTGTGGGGTAGACTAAAGGATCAGAGAAGTTAGTTTTTTTGATAGATGAAAGCTTGTAGGATATTGCTCTGTCCTTTTGGAGGAGATGAGCAGTGAGCTAGTTTTAGGTATGGTGTTAGGAAGGAAGGCAACACCCAGAAAGGGAACTGTGTGGTCCAGGACAACCCAGAAATGTGGCGTGTGTCAGGCTAAGCAGGCATTAGAACAGTGCTGGCTAGAAAGTGTTCCACATTTTGTGTATCTGTTCCTCTGTTGATAGGCACTTAGGTTGCTTCCATGTTCTGGCTATTGTAATTAGTGCTGCTGTGAACATTGGGGTCCATTTATCTTTTTGAATTTTGGTTTTCTTTGGATATATGCCCAGGAGTGGGATTGCTAGATCATATGGTAGGTCTATTTTTAGTTTTTTAAGGAACCTCCATTCAGTTCTCCATAGTGGCTATACCAGTTAGATTGACATATACACACTTCAGTTCAGTTCAGTTCAGTCGCTCAGTCGTGTCCGACTCTTTGCAACCCCATGAACCGCAGCACACTAGGCCTCCCTGTCCATCACCAACTCCCGGAGTCCACCCAAACCCATGTCCATCGAGTCGATGATGCCATCTGACCATCTCATTCTCTGTCGTCCCCTTCTCCTCCTGCCCCCAATCCCTCCCAGCATCAGGGTCTTTTCAAATGAGTCAGCTCTTCGCATCAGGTGGCCAAAGTATTGGAGTTTCAGCTTCAACATCAGTCCTTCCAATGAACACCCAGGACTGATCTCCTTTAGGATGGACTGGTTGGATCTCCTTGCAGTCCAAGGGACTCTCAAGAGTCTCCTCCAACACCACAGTTCAAAGCATCAATTCTTTGGCACTCAGCTTTCTTTATAGTCCAACTCTTACATCCATACATGACCACTGGAAAAACCATAGCCTTGACTAGACAGATATACACACTACTATATATAAAATAGATAACTGATAAGAACCTGCTGTATTGCACAGGAAACTCTACTCAATGCTCTGTAATGACCTGTATGGGAAAAGACTCTAGAAAAGGGTGGATGGTGACGCTAGTGGTAAAGAACCTGCCTGCCAATGCAAGAGATGTAAGAGATGCAGGTTTGATCCTTGGGTTGGGAAGATCCCCTGGAGGAAGGCATGGCAACCCACTCCAGTATTCTTGCCTGGAGAATCCCATGGACAGAGGAGCCTGGCGGGCTATGGTCCATGGGGTCACAGAGAGTTGGACACAACTGAAGTGACTTTAGCACACAACACAGTACATGTGTCTATGTGTAACTGATTCACTATGCTGTATGGCAGAAACTAACACAAAAGTATAAATCAACTATACCCCAAAGAAAATTAATAATAGAAATAAAGTTCTGCGATGGTGGTAAGTGGTCTGTATGTATACTGCCCGGGACAATAGCCCTTGGCCACACGCGGCTGTTGAGCCCTTGAAAGGTGATGAGTGTGATTGAGGAATTGAATTTTTCATTTCACTTCATGGGCCAGTGGCTTCCACATTAGATAGCCCAGGTCTGGAAGGTGCACCCCAGGGTGATGTGATCTGTGACCTTGAGACGTGACACAAGAGGATGAGCCTGAGGGCTGGGGCAGAGCTGGTGTGGCTTCTCTCCTTTTGTATGGGAAGTGGCATGAAGGCCCTGGCTTGTCCAGGGTCTTTAGTATGTGGGATGGTACCTCCACAGGAATGAACTCTTACTGAGCATTTTATGCAGCGTCTTGTGCTGTGCTGTGCTGTGCTTAGTTGCTCAGTCATGTCCGACTCTGCAACCCCATAGACTATAGCCCTCCAGGCTCCTCTGTTATGCTTTAAGAAGCAGTTTTCAGGTAAGACATATGAGTTCAGCTCTGTATGAGAACAAAGTTGGTGAACAAAACAGACCCAGTCTGTCCTCAGCCTCTTGGAAATGATCATCTAGCCAGAGGAACAGACATTAGACCCAAGATGGTACCAATTTAGTTCATCTTAACTGTGAAAAGTACTCTTAATAAATAGGACAGATGCTGTGAGAATGAAGAACAGGGACTCAGATTCATCTGAGAACAGCAGGGGCTTTGCTGAGAAAGTGACCTTTCAGTAAGAATTAGTTCAACAAAGAGGAAGCCACGGGGAGGCCAGGGAAGGGGATCCTAGGCAGCGGGAACGGAATATCTGGGGTCATGGGGAGTGAAGGGTTTTAGGGGTGTTCTAGGATCCATGAGATGTCAGTGTAGCCAGATTTAAGGGATAATACCATTGTCAGGTGGTAGTGTCTTACCGGCAAAAAAAAAAAAAAAAGTTAAGTGTTTTTTTTTACCTTTTATCATTAGGAATTTTTTTTTTTTAATTTTCCATCAAACCACAGGACATGCGGGATGTTAGTTCCTCCACCAGGGTTTCCTGCACACCCCTTTATTGCAAGGTAGAACCTTAACCGCTGGACTGCTGGGGAAGTCTGCAGTGGAATTCTTTAGTCAGATGAAAATTTCTGGGATGTCTCATAATAAAACAGATGAAGATGAAGACAGAGTTCCCCATGCATCTCCTATGCAGAAGCATGTCTGCAGAGCTCTAGGGCTCAAGGTAACAGTGGTGGAAACACTGTGGAGTCAGCTCCTCTCCTTTCACAGATGAGAGGATAGAGGTTCAAGGCAGGCATGTAATTTAAGGCTCCTCAGCTTGAGGACAGCAAAGGAGACCAGCATTGGAGTCTCCCTGCCCGCCTCCACTGCCCCTGCCCCCATATTCTTTGTGTTTTACTGAGGAGGAGAACATGCTGAGCTGTCAACAGGGATTCCTTGGCACTCCTTTCAGAATTCAGTTCTATTCAGCCAAGAGTTTTGAGCACCTGTTATATATGCCTGGATCAGTCAGCAAAACAGGCCACAGTCCTTTGTGGAGTTAATTTCCCTGAGCTTGTGTTCAGACAGTGAAATACTGGGATGGATAAGCCAGTGGCCATTCTAGTGTTGGAAATGCTCTGGTTCCTGTGACCCAGCACTGTGGGCAGATAAAGATGCCCTTATCCACTTGGCCTGGTGAGGGTGAATGTGAGGGAGTCCATGGTCACGGAAAGGGCCTGAGCACAGGGATTGAGTAAGTAGACTTTGGATGGATGTTATCAGGAACCAGGAGCCTGCAGGTTCCCAGGTTTACCCTGGTTCTTTCCCTGCCTTGCCGTTGGCCCGTCCCTGTGCGTCAACTCAGGGTGAAGAGTCGGGCGTGAGCTTTAATCTAGTTCCTTCCCACTTTGATGTGTTGCAGCGTGGCAAGATGGGGTTCTCGGGTCAGCTTAGGCAACCGTGGACAGTCAGGGTGGCCTGTTCCAGGTACAAGGTGGTCATCTTACAGTGCCTGCCGCTCCTCACAGGAGTGATGACCAATGACAAGTTGAGGAGGTGAAGGGCTGTCCCTCTCATGGAGTTGTAATTCTTTTCCTCTGACATCCCACCCGGGAGGCTTCCCACCCCTGGTTTCCTCAAAGCCTATCACGGTTGACATGGTCTAATTTTTATTTATTTATTTTGCTTTATTATTTTTATTATTATTACATTTTGGCCATGCCATGTGGCTCGTGGGATCTTAGTTTCCTGACCAGGGATCAAACCAGCGCACCCTGAAGTGAAAGTCTGGAGTCTTAACCGCTGGGCCAGTAGGGAAATCCAGTCTTATTTTTAAAAGCCCACTTATTTTCTTCCACGTTCTCTCTCAGGGTCTTTAGGACAGGGACCACAGAAGGTAAAGACAAGCGAAAGCACACGCCCCTCCCCTGCTCCTCACCCAGGAATTGCTAGACAATGTCCCAGGCCATCCTCTGTCCATGGGGTGTGTTCTTGCTGGGGGTGGCTCCCTCCGAGAGGCAGGAATCACCTCTGCCCCCAGTGGGTCTGGAGTCTTAATTCCAAAGTCTAGTGTATTTCTCTATCACTTTGGTCACTGTGTCGCCCGTAGGGCCCACTCCTGGCATCGCCTCCAGCGTAGGGGTCAGGAATGGGGGTTAGTAGTGGGTGTAACTGAAACCAGGCTCCCAGCTCAATGCTTCTTCCATCAGGATCCTCAAGAAACCAGGACCCACCACTACCACCAGAACATCAGTCTCTAATCCATCTTTCTGTTTCTTCTGTGAAGTTTACAGCTAGGAATACCAGTTCACTGTGAGAAAACAAAACTTTGGTGGGCCTTCTACCAGCCTTCTGTCCTAGCTACCTCCAATTCCTTTCCACTTTGAGGTAGGACAGACTCGTGAAACTACACCACCATTGGTACCCAGGCCACATCGATGGAAATGTACCTGAAACATAAAAGGCAGAATAGCATCTTGGGTTTGATCACAGTGATGGAAGTAGAATTTCAGCTGCATATGTCTTCACAATTGTTGTTTTCTCTACATTTTTGTCAAAAAATCACCCTGACATAAATAACCTAACTTCCAATCATATATTTGGCATCAGCATCGGTTTAAAACAAAATTTCTGACTGATTTAAAGCAAAATCCCAAACCTTGAAGTATTTGAAGAATTTAAATATTATTTTCTACTAAGGAAAATTACCAAAAGGCACAGTTGTCTGGGATAATAGGAGTGTACACACTGGACAGTATATAAAATTTAGGTGTTTTTCTTTTTGTAGAGGGAACTTCAGGTGAAATAATGAAATCCTTTTAACACATGGATTTGCAGATATATTCATGTTTTTTTAGTGAATGATTTTCTGCATTGAAGGAGCGTATTAATAAATACTCTGACAGCAAATGCAATTTCCAAAAAGAACCTCTGAAAGCCTGATTTTGAATTGCCTTGTGGAACTTGCTGAAATTTTGTACCTATCCTTCCTTCTTTGATTGCTTTGGAAAACTTACAGTTCAGCCTGAGAGGCTTCGTGGCCTTCCACAATATCAGGGTGACGTCCCCCAAAGGATTCAGTATTTTAGTGCTTATCAGTAAATATATATGATGTGTGTGTGTGTGTGTGTGTGTGTGTGTGTGTTGTGTGTATGAGAGAGAGAGAGTATTTGAATGTTGGTACCAAATGATACTGCATCTGGAAGAGTCCACCTGAGTATTCTTGTGTTTGGGCTTCTGTGGTGTCTCAGAAGGTAAAAAATCCTCCTATAATACAGGTGACCTGGGTTCGATCCTTGGGTTGGAAAGATCCCCTGGAGGAAGGCATGGCAACCCACTCCAGTATTCTTGCCTGGAGAATCCCCACGGACAGAGGAGCCTGGCGGGCTACTGTCCATGGGGTCACAAAGAGTGGGATACGACTAAGTGACTAAGAACATTCTTGTGTTGATTTATATGTGATAACAACTGTGAAATGATAGAGGACTGGCAAAGTTGATTTAAAAACTGAAGGGCCTGGAGTTCAATTTTAGAGCTTTTCTACCTCTTTCCTTCGTGTCCATACAGAGACTAAGAGAACTGACTTTTTAAAATTATTTTTTATTGGCGGATAGTTGATTTACAATGTTGTGTTAGTTTCAGGTGTACAGCAAAGGGAATAAGTTATGAATATACTTACATCCATTCTTTTTAGACTCTTTTCCCATCTAGGCTATTACAGAGTCTTGAGTATAGTTCCTTGTGCAATACAGCAGGTTTTTAGTTATCTATTTTATATATAGTAGCCTGTATATGTCAATCTACTTTTAGATCTTCATCCAGAGACCCAGTTGAATTCCATTCAAAAATGTTTATTGAGGGACTTCCCTGACCATCCAGTGCTTGGCCTTCTGATACAGGAATTGCAGGTTTGATCCCTGTTTGGGGAGTTAAGATTCCATATGCCTCATGGCCAAAAAACCAAAACATATAACTGAAACAATATTGTAACAGATTCAATAACAACTTTAAAAATTGGTCCATATCAAAAAAAAAAAAAAAATCTTTACTGAGAAGCTATTCTCTGCTCATCCACTCTGCCCACAAGGAGGATGTGGTGAGATTCCAGCGATAAAGGAATCTATTGTCTCATGAAGGAGAAGGAGACGAATGACAGATTTATTAGAATGGAGTGATCGCTGCAGTGAGAGGAGAGGGACAAAGTGCAGGAGTGTGGTGGGGAGAGCAAAAGGCAGCATGAAGGGGAACATGGGGCTGCAGCATGGTTCCATGCGTTCCCCATGTCCTCGGGAGTCAGTGCAGTCCCCCTGATTTAGGTGGGCAGTACCATGGCCTTGGCCTCCTGGTGCATGGGTGAAGTTATTCATTGACAGTTGCTTTATCTGTTGTGGCAACCCACTCCAGTATCCAGTATTTGCCTGGAGAATCCCATGGACAGAGGATCCTGGTGGACTATAGTCCATAGGGTCACAAAGAGGCGGACATGGTGGAGCAATTAATACTTAATCTGTTGTGTGTAAGAGGAACCTCCCACCCAACTCATAAGGTATGAAATTGCAAAGATAACAAGCACAAGCCTTGAGGAGGTGGAGGGACAGATCTGGTCAGAGGTGGCAGTTGGGGAACATGCAATACTCCTGAGTGGCCCCCAGCCATCAGAGACAGATATCACTAGTCAGTCATGGCACTCTCTCCTGTTGATCTCTGACAAGATGGCGAACCAGGCAGTTTCTACCCATCAGTGTAGCTGGTCCCAGGAAGATTGTCGTTGTTGCTATTCAGTCGCTAAGTCACATCTGACTCTTTGCAACCCCATGGACTGCAGCACTCCAGGCTTCCCTGTCCTTCACTATCTCCTGGAGTTTGCTCAAATACATGTCCTTTGAGTCAGTGATGCTATCAAACCATTTCATCTTCTCTCATTCCCTTCTCTTTCTGTCCTCAGTCTTTCCCAGAATCATGGTCTTTTCCAGTGAGTTGGCTTTTCATATCAGGTGGCCAAGGTATTGGAGCTTCAGCTTCAGCATCCGTCCTTCCAGTGAATATTCAGGGTTGATTTCCTTTAGGATGGACTGGTTTGATCTCCTTGCTGTCCAAGGACTCTCAAGAGTCTTCTCCAACACCACCGTTCAAAAGCATCAATTCTTCAGCACTCAGCCATTTTTATGGCCCAACTCTCACATCCATACATGACAACTGGAAAACCATAACTTTGACTATACAGACCTTTGTTGGCAAAGTGATGTCTCTGCTTTTTAATACACGGTCTAGGTTTGTCATAGTTTTCCTTCCAAGGAGCAAGCATCTTTTAACTTCATGGTTGTAGTCACTGTCTGCTGGAAGATACCTGTTGACTACACAGAGGATTTGTTTGAAAACAGTAGAAAAAATGGGGGATTGATTTGGTTTATCGATCCAGGGACAGTGGAGGTTTCCAGAGATGAGAGCTGGTTCTTGTCAATGAGTCCTTGGGCAGAAGAGCTTGGCTGTTCCTCGGAAACCCTCGGGCACTGGTGCCAAGAGGCTGCCTATGAAGATTCAAGGCCAGGAAGCAGTGATGGGTCCCTGTGGTCATCTTGTGAAATGATGGAACCAGGAGATTTAGGGGCAGTGGGCTGAGCCCATCAAATGGTAGGCATTTGTCATCTTTAGTCTCTCTGTGTTCCACTTTCCATCCTCTTCCTGGGAGTGAAGAAGGGGCGGGATGAGCTCTGACAGTGCTTGTCCAGCTGCTTCTCTTGTCCAGGGCGGCTGCCTGGCAAAGTGGGGCTGCCTTTCATGTCAGAAACAGAGAGGGGAAAACAGAGAGGGAAGCCATCAGAGTTGCCCTGGCTTCAGAAGAGAACTGCAGGAAGGATGCAGCTGAAAAAGGCCTTCAAGGAGAAGAATTGAGTCACAAAAGTATCTATTTTAGGAGTCTAGTTACTGGTGCTTATCTCAGGCATAGGAAGTAAAAAAAAAAAAAAAAAACCTAACCAACAACAGCACCAATAATAATGAGAGTAATCATTTAGATGTGTCAGTTTCCTCTTGTGGTCCATGGTATGCATTTCTCTTTCTCCACCAAGTTGAATCAGGTATATGTGTGTGGTATTTATATATATATATATGAATCTTGTATGGTTTAGCAAGGAAATGTTGACAATGCTGTTTTTGTTGTGGTGTCTACACCCTAACTAACTCACCAGAGGATGTCAGTGCGTGTGTGTGGCATGGTCAGTCATGTCTGACTCTTTGTGACCCCATGGACTTAGCCTCCTAGGCTCCTCTGTCCATGGGATTATCCTGGCCAAAATACTGGAGTGGATTGTCATTTCCTCCTCCAGGGGATCTTCCCAACCCAGGGATCGAACCTGAGTCTCCTGTGTCTCCTACATTGGCAAACGGGTGTATTCTTTAGCACTGAGTCACTAGGGAAGCCCAGGTGTCAGTGAGATTGGAGTAAGCCCTGGTATCTCTTTCCACTTTCAAGGGGAGTCGGGTACAGCAAGGGTGAGGACTGCTGACAGTTCCAATGGAAGCTCTGGGTTTCACAGGATTAAACCTGTAAAACTGGTTCCTTCTTTGACCATTCTTTCTGTCACACTTAAAAAAATTCCTACCGTTTGCAAAGAAAAGAAGATAGGGACCTCAAAAAACCAAATACCTTTAAACTCAGAAACTGGAGACTTTTAAATGCTTTACTTTATCTGTAAAAGAAACACATTCTCATTGAAGAAAATTTGATAAAATGCTGAAGTATAAAGAGAAATATCCTCCTTATTTTATCACTCAGAAATATACCATTAACATTATATTTGCTGTCATTTTCATGTTATTAAAAATTCTTCATAAGCACAGTTTTTGACAGCTGCATAGTATTTCATCATTCACGTGCAATTAACATGCCTAACAATTTCCCCATTTTTCTTTATTAGAGTTGCTTTCCATTTTTAATGCTATAAATAGTGTTCTGATGACCGTTCTTTGCCAGAATTGTTGTTTCCATCCCATGTCAGCAGGAGAGAGTCCTAGAAGCAAAATATTGGCCCAAAGTTTATGGATATTTTCAAGATTTAAGAAATTCTGTGGGTATAGAGTGTATCTATATACTGTGACAACTCATCTGTAGAGTAGTTCACCAAGGAAGGGAGATTGACCTTCATGCTTTCATTCATTCAGCAAGGGAGCATTTATTGAGCTCCTGCTGTGTACCTTCACCATTCTGGGCAAAGGGGTCATAGTAAGGAACAAGAGAAACTGAGTTGGCCTGAAGGGAAAGATAATCAAGAAACACCTTCAAGAACTAGCCATTTTCCGGAAGAGTTGGGTGAGGAGCCAGTGGTGCTGGGTCAGGTCATTGAAAGTGGCTGGTGGGGAGGAGAACCCACTGCTTCTTTATTTAAAAAAAAAAAACACAACTTTTTCTTTTATATTGGTGTATAGCTGATTAACAATGTCGTTATGGTTTCAGGTGGACAGCAAAGGGACTCAGGCATACCTATATATGTCCACTGCTTCTTTAGATTGTAGATCCCAAGAGGTTGAGACCAGAATTACAAGGAAACACCTTTTTGTTTTTTCTTCAGTGAGTTAATTTTTTGGACCCATTTTATTTTGAGAAGTATAGAATAAAATGCAGTTGTTGGAGGACAGCTGCTCTACAGTGTTGCATTGGCCTCTGCCACATGTCAACACGAATCAGCCACAAGTATACATATGTCCCCTCCCTCTTGAGCCCCCTCCCATCTCTCTTTTAGAGACCTGGGAGGTGACCTTTCCAGGAAGAGATGCAGCGGGTGCAGCGGGCAGGCCAGGACCCTCTGTGTGCAGTGCCGGAGGCCAGGAGTGGGCCTGCTGGGGCAGTGGGGCCAGCTCAGTGGGCTTCAGGAAGCAGAAACAGGAAGGTAGATGTTGACACTGAGGGGTCTGGGGGCAAGGTGCACCCACCAGGTGCAACCTGGGCTGAGCAGCTTTGGGCAGGACAGGTGCCCTGAGAACAGTGTCCTGTGCCCATTCTGACCAGTAGCCAGGAGAAGGTTCAGGGCAGGTTTGTGGGTGAGCCACTGAGTCAGAGGAGGCTGTCTGATTGGAGAAGGGATTGAGGGAGAGAAATTCCTTACACAACTACAGTCCCAAGGGGAAAAAACCCAAGTGTCAGGTTAGGAAATGGTGCAATAAATTAGATCCATAGTATAAAATATTGCGCCACTAAATCATGGCTATGAAGAGTTTTAATAACACAAGAAGATGCAAACGATACCATAGAAAGTTCTTTTAAAAAGAGCTAAAACTTTTTTTATAGTAGCGCCATTATGTAAAAAAATATATCCATGCACAAAATATATACAGAATAGAGTGGTCTTGAATGTTAACGGGGATGTCTCCAGAAAGTAGGCTTATGGTTATCTTCCATTTTCATACTTTTCTGCCTCTTCCTTTTTTTTTTTTTTGCATGTACATGCATTACGTCTCTAATATGAAAAAATAAAATATGTGGAAACATTTTTGAATGCAGTGAAACTCGTGACACAGGTATTCAATTATAGAACAAGACAGAGTGGTGAGAATAGGGGCACTTCTTAGAAGAATGTTGAAAGGGGTAAGGGAACAAAGCAAACGCCTTACAAGGAGCTGGGAGACTTTATCAGAAAGCTTATTAAAGCCTGGGAAAAAAAATACTTAAAAAGAAGTGAAATGATATGGTCCCCAGAGGAGGAAAAATTAAACTCCCCGTTTGCCAAAAGGCATTAGACAATGTCCTTGAAGAAACTGATCAGCTAAGCAGTAGTGACCCCAAAAGATAAGAGGATGAAAGGAAAAAAGGAAGGCATTGCCTTGCTGTGAATTTCAGCACAGAAACTGCCCTACTGTGTCCTGAGACACTGAGTGAGACTTGCGGCCATTTTACCGCAAGAAGGAAGGTCCAAGGAGGAGAAACGTGGGCAGATGAGTGGGGAGGAGGCAGCTGGGGGGAAATTTTAATATTTAGTTACCACCCCCCAGGATGCACGTGCTTGCCATTTTTAACAAGCCAGTGAGCTGAATGTGGGCTTCCCTGGTGGCTCAGTGCTAAAGGACCCACTTGCCAATGCAGGAGATTTGGGTTCAATCCCTGGGTCGGGAAGATCCCCTGGAAAAGGAAATGGCCACCCACTCCAGTATTCTTGCCTGGAAAATCCCATGGACAGAAGGAGCCTAGTGGGCTACCATCCATGGTGTCACAAAATTGTGAGTTGGACATGACTTAGCGACTAAACAACAGAAAACAGTGGGTTGAATGCAGAGAGTCAGCGCCTGCCTGGGTCTGATTTGAAGCCTGTGGTCAGTGTCCCCTCTGGGTAGTGGGTCCTGCTGTGCTGACTTGGCGCAGTTCCCCCAATGGACCAGGGATGAGGAGTTTGTGCTGTAGGAAGAGTGATGGTCATTTGAGACAGATTAAAGAGGAACAGCGTTTGATCTGGAAAGATGAGGAGGATGTATCAGATCAAGAAATGATAAAATGGTGGAACTGAAGAGAACACGCCTCTGCCTCCCCCACAAGGCTGGAGAATAAGTCAGCATTGCTGTCGGGTCTGTGGCTTCCACGAAGGCAGAACCGTGTCCCACCTTGCTCACCATTGGAGTCCCAGCACCAAAGACCTTGTCTGTCTCATAATTAGGTGCTCAGGAAATGCTGGATATAAAGGGCTAAAAGAATTCAGTGAATCATGAGTTGAAAATACCTCAAGAGGTGACACTATGAACAAATTCATTTATTCTTTCTTCAAATATGCAATGAGCATTTTCCGTGCAAGACACCACCTTCAAAATAGACATGAGCTCGTAACACATTTGACACAAGTCAGTGCCCACATTGGATTGTGAAAGGGAGTGGAGCTGGGTGCTGTTTCTGGAAACATCTCTGTTCTGAGGTGGAGTCTGGGAGAAGCCATGTGGTTCCTTCCTGGTTCCTTGGTACTTCACAGCAGCCATGCCTCGACTGACTTCTTCATGAATCCTTTCCAATCTGGTCGACTCTTGAGACTGAGTCCTTGGCAGAGCAAAGGTGGGTCCTCTACTGACTGATGGGCTTCCCAGGTAGCGCTAGTGCTAAGGAAACTGTCTGCTCATGCAGGAGATGTAAGAGATGTGGGGTCGATCCCTGGGTTGGGAAGATGCCCTGGAGGAGGAGGGCATGGCAACCCACTCCAGGATTCTTGCCTGGAGAACCCGATGGACAGAGGAGCCTGGCAGGTCACAGTCCATAGGGTCGCAAAGAGCTGGACATGACTGAGCTACTTAGCACACTGCTGGCTGGCGTGGGGAAGCCTGCTTGGCCCCAGGCTCCTCATGGTGTGACCCTTCCCCTCAGCACATTTTTACATCAGGATGTTTCCAAATCCTTCTTCTCCCTGAGGTGGTGAACTGCCCCAGTGTTCCCAAGTAGCCCACCCTCCTCGGCTCCTGGAAATGTCCTCTACAAATGCCTCTTCAACAGAGAGTGTAATGTTTAGGGGGACACCGTCTATGGGGTCGCACAGAGTCGGACATGACTGAAGCGACTTAGCAGCAACAGCAGCAGCAGTGAGTCTGTGCACTGACCCCACACAGTAGCATGAGTCTTCAGCATCCTTTGGTACTATGTTCATTGGCAAGAAAATAAAGTGAGTATTTGGGAAATGTTGAGATATTGTCGGACCTAGCAGCCTTGGCCATCACCAAGCAGCTTGATGATGGCTTTGAAAGTCCAAGCCTCTGGTCTGATAGAACTGACTTAAGGAAAATAAATGGGGAGCAGTGCAGGAGTCCCTGGGGAGCACCTCATCTGCTTCTGTCTCTAAGCTCTGGCCATCTTTCCATCAGCTGGGATAGTTGTAGGTGATAGTTTTGAGAAGTCAAAACCCACATGCTCTGCTGTAGTGGCCTCTGATACAGTCTGTCTCCAGCAGCTGCACACCATGGCTTTGGGCCTGGGGATGTTGACTTCCCCTTGACACTTCCAGCATACTCACCTTTTGTTTCTAATGTATTTGGCGAACTTCTTTTGTGTTCATCTCAGGATCTACCAGGGTATAAGAAATGTACAATGTGAGCTACAGCAGAGTGATCTTATGGCCCCTCACCCCCACACCTGTTCTCATCCTATTTTTTAGCTGTGGGTGTGCGCAGGGTCAGAGTTTCTCCATCTGCAGCAACGGGAGTACTTTTGAAGGCATTAATCAACAGAATCGTTGAGTATAGCACTAGGCAGATTTCAAACCCCAGAAAGTAGGAATTTAAAGCATTTGGTCTGTGAATTCATCTCATGCTATTTTTATTCAAGCTCATCCAAGCCCTCTTTGTTTCACGCCTAATGAAATGAAACCCTAATGAAATTATTCAGGCAAAGGGAGTGACCAGACAAAGAAAAATGTGCTGGTTGGGATGGCAAGACAGAGCCGAAAGCTCATGGAGAAGACCTTCCTGTAGGACAGAAATGGGAACTAATGGACTGTGACCGCTGCATTTCCCTCGTGGGTGAAATGCCAAGTTAGAAAATAAAAGGCCGGGAGAGTGGGGTAAGGAAGGGGCAGAAAGAACCACCCGAAGGCAGCAGCTTGGAAAGCCTGACCAGTGGAAATTATTTCAGGACCACTCATGGCACAGTAGAGGATGCTCATTTGAGATGCCCATTTGGCTTAATATCTTACAAGAATAGGCCACTGACTCACAGCCTGAGTCCCCGGTGCTTGTCTGGTGTGGAGTAACAGCCGGACAGCTTGCAAATCATTACCTGACCGACTTCTAGCCACTCAACTCTCCCAGTAACTGACCAGTTTGTGTCATTTTGTAGGTGTCCTTCTCTTCGCCTGGTGTCTATTGAAGACATTACAGTGTTTTTAGGACCAAAATAAAAGATAACCAGAACTGGGAAGAGTAGCTAAAATGGGAGAGGGCAGTGCTACGGGAGTGCACCATCTTGGTATGAGGCTCGAATTAGGGGGGTTGACACGTGGCCAGCTGGGACATCCCTCCCCACCACAGTCTGAAGGAACATTCAACCCTTTTGCAGTTTGGCCACCTCCTGAGTCACTGAGAACAGCCAAACCCAGAGGTCTGAGGCTGGGGGGAATTGACCTGGACCTGAAGGTAGTTAGAAGTCAGACCCTTTTCTAAAAACGAAAGAAGACAACAGAAAAATGTGAACATCGGTTTGTGATGCTTCATGGGGTGCCTTGGGCAGAGCTAAGATGTAGTGAATATTTGCTGTATAAATAAATAAGTGGCTCCAGACACTGAGATCCCTGGGTCCTTATGACAACAGAACAGTATAGCAGCATTAGAAAAAAGGTTTGAAAAGTTTCCCAACTCCTCTTCAAGGAGACGATTGCCAGGTTTCAGGTGGGCCCTTGGAGTTGTCTGGGTGTGTGCCCAGTCTTTTAATAGAGTTCTATCCAGGAAGATTCCTGACAGTGGAGTTCCAGTTACACTGGCTACCTCCTCTGGTTCCTGGTTTGGGTTTCTATCAAGGATTCTGACACCCAATAATCACCTTTTACTCTTCCCTCAGCCCCTCCTCTGCAGTACAGACTTATGATTACGTTTTGATTTACAACTTCCTTTTCTGGAGCAAATGAACAGCAGGAAAAACTGAAGTCTCTATGCCATTCTCCTGTAGCTCCCTCAAATAGGAATATTTCAGTCAAGCTCCCTGCTGAAACTGTTTAATATAAATGCACTGAAAGAAAGCAAGGGGGAAACAATCCATCGTTTGTCTTCATAACATTTTAAAATTTCTTTCTGGGCACTTTCCTCATGGTTCAGGGGTTAAGAATCCACCTTGCAATGCAGGGGACATGGGTTTGATCTCTGGTTAGGGAACTAAGATCCCACAGGTTTTGAGCAAGCTAGCCTATGCGCCTTGATGAAAGATCCTGCATGAGGCAGCTAGGACCCAATGCAGCCAAATAAATAAATAAATAAGAGGAAAATAGAATCTCATTCTGTAATGCTATTCCATTAACAAAATTAACCAGCAGACATCAAGCTGGGAAATGCTGGAAACAAATAGGACAGAACAAGAAGATTAATATTTCTAATATATAGGGAATTCATCCAAATCAATAAGAAAAACATTAAGACCCAAAATAGACCAGAGTAAAGGACAAAACAAACCTCTAAAGAGAAAATTCAAGTGGCAAATCAACTTATGACAAAGACGACCAACCTCATTGGTTTTCAACAAAATGCAGATAGAAATAGCCGGGCACATCATCTCCCCTGTCAAAGGAACAGAGATGCTAGGACAATGGTCCAGAAAGAGGTACAGTCAGATAGCATGTTTTGTTCAACTCAAGCAAAGCACAGACTTTCTGGAAAACAGTTGGCCCACAACACATCAAGAGCTTTGAAATATGTGGATGCCCTTTGACCCCAAAAGTCAGCTTCTAGAAATGTATCTTGAAGAGGGCCTCAGATATGTGAGCCCTCCTTGGTGTGCAAAGACATTCATAACAGACACGTGGTTTATTAGAACACCAATTATGAAAGAGTTGAAATGCACCAAATTATGAGAATGGCTCAAAAAATATGGCTTATCTGTTCCATGAAAAATACAGCCTTAAACACGATGCTGGTGAAAAGTTTTTCCCAGTATGGGAAAACTCTTAAGATAGAATGTGACTGGAAAAAAATAGGAAATTATGTCCACATATGATTTCACCTACATTTTTTAAAATGGAAAGAGACTGGAAGTAAATACCAAATGCTCACATCAGTTTTCTTGAGGTAGTGACATGACAGGGAACTATTATATTCTTTTAAAGTGCCTCCCCTAGGTTTTCCAGAAAAGATGTCTATTCCTTTTACAATTGAAAATAGCTGGGAATTCCCTGGGTACAATGATTAGGATTATGTGCTATCACTGGCATGGCCCAGGTTTGATCCCTGATCAGGAAACTAAAATCCTGCAAGGCACATGGTATGGCCAAAAATAAAAAAGAAAGAAAATAATAGTCACCCCTTTTATGTATCTTAGAGCACATCTTCCATCTGTGGACAACTAACCCATAAATTATATAATAACACTGTCCTTTCAGCCTTTCCTATCAAAAAACTAAGATCAAATTTAATTCGTGACCCCAAAAGATAATAGTCTTGACTAATCTAGTTTCTCCCCACCCCTCTTACAGCGGAGATGACATTTGGCTAAATATGGCACACTGCATATGTATTTTACTCCATTTCTTCACAAAATCCTTAGATGTCGATAATAACATAAATTTTAAAAGGCATTGATTGAGGATAATATAAGGTTATATGTCAAATATACCTCAATAAAAAAAGAAAGGCATGGATCCACAAATTCTAAGAGAGTGGAAGCAGAGACTGGTCAGCACGGTTCTGCCATCTGTTGGGTGGAAGAATGAGCAATAATTGACATAGCAGATTAAGTTGGCAACTCCGTCCCTGCAGGATGGGAACAGGAGGGGCCAGCCAGAAAGAACCCTGGAAAGGCTCCGTCGTCAAGGTGCCAGGTACTTGTGAAGGTGAACCTTTTTAAAGAATTTTTTTGATGTGGGCCATCTTTAAAGTCCTTATTGAATTTGTTACAATATTGTTTCTATTTTATGTTTTTTGGCCATGAGGCATGTGGGATCTTAGTTCCCCAACCAGAGAGCGAAACTGTACCCCTTGCTTTCGAAGCTGAAATCTTAACCACTGGACCACCGGGGAAGCCTGAAGGCACAGACTTAAGGGAGATCTGGAGACGGAAGAATTGGTTGATTCTTTGTTAGAATAATGATGTAACCTGATAGAGATATCTTCTCTTCTCCCACAACACGGTCAGGAAACCAGCCCCAACCACAGCTCCAGCACGTTCTCTAAGTTGAGCCTGAGAAGTTCTGACCCAGGTATCACCTGAGCTGAAGGAGTGATTCTGTAATGTTATGGGGGATTCAGTGAAAATCTGCATGCTGAATGGCTAGATCCCTGCTTGTACCCAGCAGTGGGAGGCAAACCTGTTCACACCAGGCAGGAACCTGGAGTCGGGGAGTCTTTGGGAAAATCAATCACCTAAAAGAAAAGACCTACAGTTTAATAAGGACTTTGGAGTTCCTCTGAGAAATTGCTTCATCCCTGCCTGATCAGTCTGCACTGGAGCCCAGAAGGAACCAGCCTCTTCCTCGCCAGAAACAAGACTTTCCCAACTCTGCAGAAACTTTGTTCAAATATGAGTGAACACCAAGGGGTCATTCGAAGTGGAGAGTCAGAAACCAAAGCCAGAAAGTAGGGCAGAAAGAAATTTGTTGGGACACGTAGAGAGTGTGGTGCACATATGAAACATCAGAAGATGGTGAGTGATAGCCTCGGAAGTAAGAAAGTTATTGCACCCATGGAGCAACAACAGCCAGCTATAAAAAGGGACATAAAAGAAATCCTGGAAATAAAATATATAATCACAAAATCAAAAGGTTCAACAAGGGAGGAGTAATATACAGTGGAAGAGATCTCCCAGAAAGCAGAATAAAACAAAAGTGGAATAGAATAAAGGAGAGGAATTTAAAAAAATCAGAGGATGAGGCTATGAAATCTAAACCTAGATCAATATGAAACAAATGAAAAACAGAGAATATGGAAAAGGAGAAGAGAGGATCAAATAAAAACACAAGAAAATGTCCAACTGACAGATAGGAGTTGCCCACTTCAAAAGGATCCATTGAGTGACCAGGTTGCGCTAGTGGTAAAGACACCACCTGCCAATGCAGGAGACTCAAAAGATGTGGGTTTGATCCCCAGGTCAGGAAGATCCCTTGGAGGAGAGCACAGGAACCCACCTCAGTATTCTTGCCTGGAGAATCCCATGGACAGAGGAGCCTGGTCGCAGAGTTGGACATGACTGAATCAATTTAGCATGATAGCACAATTGAATGCCCCTTACAATGGATTTTAAAAGACCCTCATCTCTAAATACCATTCCTTGTTTAAAGAACCAGAGATCCTCGAGGAAGTGGTTAATTCTAGATCTAGGGCAGGAAATGTACAAGATGGAACTGGGGTCAAGCCAGACAGCAACACAGTCATTGAAATCTGGGTTATGTCAGTAGGACTCAGTAGCCAGTTTGGAGAGGTTTCCACTGGTCAAAGATATGAGGGCTTCAGCCTCACTTAGAATAAGGGCTGCACAGATCAGACCACGAGTCCATCATGACACTGAAAAGGAGAACTCATTGGGTCACTTTTGGAAGATGCTAGGGAGCCAACTCCTTATTGTGAAAACTAGCAAATAACAAGAATGAATAAGCATTTATTTTTGTCTTCCTTGTAAAACTGTACCTTGGGTAACAAAACAGTTGATGAGAGAAGGTTTTTCTATAAAACTATTTCGGCTAATAAACAGAAAAGGACACAAAAGAGTGAGACCGTCACTGTCGCATTCCCCAGTGAGATGCAGGATCCTTGAAAGATCGGTGGTTGTCACTGATGACACAAAAAGAGTGACAGGCAGGTGCGTTGTGCCTCCCAGTGGAAGTACGAATCACCACCTGTTGGCACCAGCCAGGCAGTCAAAGTCCAGTGTCTTTTTGCCCCAGCTCCCTAAGACATAAGGGAAAAGTTTAGGCTGAAGCCGAGTTTACTCCAGTTTGCACAGGGACTGGGGATCTAGCTTAAAGACTTTAGCCTTGATTGATTTAATCATTTAAATGAGTAGCCTGATGCCTCCAAGCAAAAGTCCCTGAACCCCTGCCTAGGAAGGGTATTATTGGAGGTTTCCAGCTGTTTATCCATCAGGTGGGATGGTGCTGCAGACACTCAGAACCCCATGGGGAGGGGTGTAAGTCCCCTCAGGACGGCATGGTCAAAGCTGCTCTTCTTGCCTACCTGTCCCCCTGGGAGGCAGTGAGCCAGCTCCTTGTACAGTGCCTCTGTCCACTTCCATGGGCTTTTAGAGAAGCCTGGGCTCAGAGAAGTTAACTCAAGTTTTCCTGATGTCTTACCTTGGGTAAGACATCAGGAGCTGAGCCTACGCAGAGGATTTGGCTGTAGAGGGGATCCCAGGGAACAGGGGGAGGGAGGGAGGAAGAGAGCCGGGAGCATCATGCAGGATGCGTGAGGGCACCAGTCACTTCAGGCAGCTGGGGCTTCACCCCATTAGAGACCTCGGTGATGACCCCTCACGGGATGAGAAAGCAGGGATCTTCATCCACCCATCATTTCCGCCATTGACTGAGGGTCACTGGGGTGCTCACTCCCTGACCATCTGTCTGGTCCCATTGAACCCACACTTTGGCCAGAGACTTGTTGCAGACAGGAGGACATGGGACACTGCCTACCTGGGGAAACTGCCTGCAGGTGACCTCCGCAGCAAGTCAGAGTCAGCAGAGCCAGACTTCCTGGCTCCCATGCTGTGCTTATAACCACTGAATTGAATTGGACTTGGGGTCTTTTATAAGGTGCAGACCCGGAGCTCAGGGAGAGAGGAGAGACTGATGTGACAGGACTGGCCTAAGTCTACTAGGTGATGGTGTAGATGTCACAGGTCCAGGGATCAGGCACTTAGGTAGCTAGTGCTGTGCGTGGGTGCCTCTGGCATGATGCATCAGAAAGAATCGGGGATGTTCCTGTGCTCCGTGTGCTGACAAGGACCTGGCTTCTGACCTGGGCAGTCCTTCTGAGTTTGGCATCTTTGGCAGCCATCCTTAGATGGGGAGATTTCACCCCCTTGCTTGGCAACTTTGGTGAAATGCTTTGAGTAGTTCTCAGCCTTCGTAACACATTATGATCACCTGGAGACCTTTAAAAAGACAGATGCAGCTGTCAGGTCGCTAGAGTGACAGAAGTAATTGACCTGTGGTGAGTGTTGGCGCTGGGAGTTTGAAATTCCCCCCAGGTTTCTAATGAGCAGTCACCGCTAATGAAAAAGTTCTAAAAGCTTAAGCAGGAAGTCCCTATTGCAAGCAGGTATTATTTTATTAATCAGGAAGGAATTGCTCACTTCTTTATGAAACCTCACCTACTGAGTAGGGGAGAGAAGGAGACCCAGCAGAAGGATGTATGAGCAAGTCTCTTTTGTCCGCAGGAATCTGAGAGTTCTTAAGTTAAATTGATTAGTGGTCAATTAACAAGTGATTTGGAGAGGTTCACTGTTCAGGAAATTAATGAAATTAAAAGATGCTTGCTCCTTGGAAGGAAAGCTATGACAAACCTAGACAGTGTATTAAAAAGCAGAGACATCACTTTACCAACAAAGGTGCCTATAGTGAACGCTGTGATTTTTCCAGTAGTCGTGTATGGATGTGAGAGTTGGACCATAAAGAAGGCTGAGGGCTGAAGAATTGATGCTTTCGAATTATGGTGCCAGAGAAGACTCTTGAGAGTCCCTTGGACTGCAAGGAGATCAAACCAGTCAATCCTAAAGAAAATCAACCCTGAATACTCATTGGAAGGACTGATTCTGAAGCTGAAGCTCCAATACTTTGGCCACCTGATGGGAAGAGCCGACTTATTGGAAAAGACCTTGATGCTGGGAAAGATTGAAGGCAAACAGAGAAGGGGGTGGCAGAGGATGAGGTGGTTAGATAGCATCACTGACTCGATGGACACATGTCTAAGCAAACTCTGGGAAATAGTGAAGGGCAGGGAAGCCTGGTGTGTTGCAGTCCACGCAGTTGCAGTGTCGGACTTGACTTAGTGAATGAACAACAGCAACAACAGCTGTTCAAGAGGCCCTGTCTCTGTCACCTTCTGACCGTAAAAGCCTCCTTACCAGCTATACCTCTCCAATTCCCAAGTTTCGGTTCACACGTCTCTAAAATGGGGATGTGCATGATGTTTGACAAAATGCACGTGAACTGTGTGCCAAGCACGCCCAGGGCAGATGCAGGCAGCCGCGTCCCACGTGTGAGGACGGGCCGTGGGCGGTTAACAGAGGAGCAGTGTTACTGGAGTGAGGGATGCTCACTCCTCTCCACGGGGCTGGGTGGCCAGATGCCGTGCCAAGAAGACATTTGAGGAACCAGACTCAGGGGTGAAGACCGCCCTTCCTCCAGCTTTTCCTTTTCCACCTGCTCAGCCCCAACTACAGAAACTGGAGCCAACAGCAGTTAGAGGACGACATGGTAAAAGACCTCCAGTCATTCTGAAGCAGGAGGATGGCTGTGGTCAGCTGGATAGAAGACGTTTACACATTTTGGGGTGCTTTTGTTCCCCAAGAGAAGGAAAGCAGGATGCCCTGCAGGCAGGAGGGATTTCCTGGGTGTCAGCAGCAGAAGGGTTTGCAGAATTGTTTCCTCTGCTCCTGAGGTCACTTTCTGTCTGGTTGTGGGCACTGAACCGTCTTGGCCTCCAGAACCCCATGTGCTGTTTCAACCCAGGACCATCCGGAGTTTGAACAGAGGAGGACAGTAACAGAAGCGGGCATCCTGCCATGTTCAGAGAGGTCCCTGTCCGGCTCCTAGAGTTGGCCAGTTCTGTTGGGGGTGCTGGGTCCCCATGACGCCATCAGGATTTGAAGCCGCTTCTGTCTGGGGAGCCTACTGGTTAGTGCGGGACACAGGCCTGTGGGTTCATCTCAGTGCACCATGATGCAGGGTGTGATGGTGGTAACACCCGATCCTGGAGCAAGGCAGAGGGATGTGAAGGAAGAGCATGCCCCACAAGGAGTCTTGTCTGAGATGAGGTTACAGGAGAAGTTATGGTGTGAATAGGCAGAAAGGGGCCCACGGGGGTGCAGGGGGTGGGGTGAAGGCAGGATATGACAGAGGACATGTACCCCAGCAGGTGTAGATGGGGTCACAGGTGCAAGGGGTTGGGAGGTGGGGCGGTGTTAAGAGCTAAATCAGGAGATCTAGTGGGGACCAGACCCCCGAGACCCTCTGCTCAGTGCCTAGACTTCATTCTGTGTGCCTGGGGCCGAGTAAGACTTATTTTCTCTCCAACGTTTTATTCTGAAACTTCCAAACGAGCAGGAGAGTTCAAAGACTAATACGATAAATAATGCTGCACCTTAAACATAGGATTCCCAAGTTGTTAACATCTGCCCATTGGCCTGCTCTCCTTCACTCTGGGTTATTTTTTCAGAATCTTTGAAAGCAGGTTACAGATGTCATAACTAAATACGTGAGCTTGGGTGTCTGGGAGGAATGCACATTCGTATCCTACACGATCTGATGCCATTGCACACCCACTGCCCCTTCGTTCCCAAATATATCCATTGTTGTTGTTGTTGTTCAGTGAATAAGTCGTGTCCTACTCTTTGTGACCCCATGGACTGCAGCGCACCAGACCTCCCTGTCCCTCACTATCTCCCGGAGTTTGTCTAAGTTCGTATCCATTGAGTCGGTGATGCTATCCAACCAGCATCCTCTGCCACCCTCTTCTCCTTTTGCCTTTAATCTTTCCCAGCATCAGGGTCTTTTCCGATGAGTCAGCTCTTCATATCAGGTGACCAAAGTATTGGCGCTTCAGCTTCAGCATCAGCCCTTTCAATTAATATTCAAGGTTGGTTTCCTTTAGGATTGACTGGTGTGATCTCCTTGCTGTCCAAGGGACTCTCAAGAGTCTTCTCCAGCACAAATACATCAATACATTAGTTCATTTGCTGCATCCTACAACATCCACAAAGTTGTTCATGGATTGCTATACCAATAGCACCACCACCACCAACAGGTTTACTCGGTGAAAAGTGAGATTTCTTTGCAGTTATTTTCTTCTTTAGTACATGTCCCACCAAGGGTATCTAGTCCAAGGACCTGAATTTATTATTTGTGCATGTGACTTATAACTGTGTACAAATCAATTCATTTGTATATAATTAGGGTTTATTATTTCATCTTCAGTTTTATTTTGGGGGAATGTATACTACTTACATTTCAGGAGTCAATACTTAGAAAATTGTTTATGTAGCCTGACTCCAAGGGATGGGTACTTGGTTGTTTCCAGTATTTCACTCTTGCAAATAAAACCATGGTGAATTATTTCAACTTGTGAAAGTGCATTGTCCAGGTAAACCCCTGTAAATGGGGTTGCTGCACTTGCAGCCAGAGGCACGTGTGATTTTGTGAGACATTGACACATTCCCTTCCGTCTATGCTGCACCATATGAGTTGTCAGGAGGTTCTATTGCACAGTAGGTTTGAGAGCAAGTGTCATGGGACACAAGAGGTCCCTGTGGGTATCTGGGCAAGTGATGGCTCAGGGTCTGAACTGCAGGAGTGGGGCAGAGGCAGGGGTTGGGCTGACTGAGGGACTTAGCTTTTGATTGAATGCGTAGCCATGGAATAAAAATAACAGAAGGACAAAGGAATGAAGACCCCCAGATGTTTGGGCTGAGGGCACACTGAGACAGGAAACAGGAGGAAGAAGATGTGTGTGTGGGTCTGTTTCTGTGTACTTGCGTGTGTGTCTGTGTGTGCATTCATCTGTGCATGTGTGTGTGGGTGCACCCACAGGTGCACGAGTTTGGGACACAGACATGCAGAGCCTGTCGCACATGTGGGGCAGCCGGATGCAATGAGCCTCTGGCACTTAAGGCCTTGATTATGGTTGAGGCCAGGCCGTGCATCACCAAATGTCCCCAACCTCTGGAAGCACAGGGAAAATGGAACATTTGTTTTACTTTCCTCGGATGCACATGTGGATCCACTGCTTTAAAGGTAGAGGTCCTTCATCCAAAGGGGCATCTGGAGGTTGAGGAAAACCACAGTGAGCAAGTGATGCAAAAATGTAACTAACTGCTGCTGCTTTTTGCTCAGTCATGTCCTGACTCTTTGTGACCCCATGGACTGTTGCCCGCCAGGCTCCTCTGTCCATGGGGTTCTCTAGGCAAGAATACTAGAGTGAGTTGCCATGCCCTCCTCCAAGGGATCTTCCCAACCCAGGGATCGAACCCAGGTCTCCCACATTGCAGGCATATTCTTTACTGTCTGAGCCACCAGGGAAGCCCAAGAATACTGGAGTGGGTAGCCTATCCCTTCTCCAGGGGATCTTCCTGACCCAGGAATCGAACCAAGATCTCCCACATTGCATGTGAGATTCTTTATCAGCTGAGCTACCAGGGAAACCCAAAAATGTACCTGCTGCTCTGACTCTGTGCGACCCCATAGACAGAAGCCCATCAGGCTCCCCTGTCCCTGGGATTCTCCAGGTAAGGACACTGGAGTGGGTTGCCATTTCCTTCTACAATGCGTGAAAGTGAAAAGTGAAAGTGAAGTCGCTCAGTCGTGTCCGACTGTTCTCGACCCCATGGACTGCAGCCTGCCAGGCTCCTCTGCCCATGGGATTTTCCAGGCAAGAGTACTGGAGTGGGGTGCCATTGCCTTCTCAAAAATGTAACTGCTGCTGCTGCTGCTGCTAAGTCGCTTCAGTCGTGTCCAACTCTGTGTGACCCCTGAGATGGCAGCCCACCAGGCTCCCCCGTCCCTGGGATTCTCCAGGCAAGAACACTGGAGTGGGTTGCCATTTCCTTCTCCAATGCATGAAAGTGAAAAGTGAAAGTGAAGTAGCTCAGTCATGTCCGACTCTTAGTGACCCCATGGACTGCAGCCTACCAGGCTCCTCCACCCATGGGATTTTCCAGGCAAGAGTACTGGAGTGGGGTGCCATTGCCTTCTCAAAAATGTAACTGCTACGAAAAAACGAAGGGACTTGATGTTTCCCAGACCACACGTGATTTTCATCACCCTCTTGGGGGCAGGACAATACCCACTGGCCCCAGTATGAGGCGTGATGACTCTGGTTATGAAATGAGCTGCTGGCTGAGGCCCTCATGGGTGGTCCCTGTGGTGCTGCTGTCCTCCAGAGACCTGCCCTTGTCCCCGACTGGCCTGTCCTGGGCCGACCCGAGGGCAGTAAAGTGTTTGCCGGAGGCTGGGAGCACTGCGAGGCAGTGGATGTAGACCATTTCCGGGATGTGCTCCCTGGATGGAGCCCCTGTCTTCCGTCAGGAAATGCGTCTTCACGTCCAGAGTGGTTCTTGTTTGACTAAAGATGGAGACCTGTGTGTTCATGAGCACCTTAAATAACAGTGGACACAATCCCGTTTTAGAAGCTTATCAACAACTCTGCCCTCTTCACACGTCAGCTAGCATATCTGCAGGAACATGTCAAGGATCCGCTCTGCTGTGCTCCTCACATCTGAGTGACTCAAGTAATTGAAAACTTCTTTTAGTACCAATTCAATGACTGTACATTGGTTGATCATGTATCTGGGTTTCCACTGATTCCAGTACAGACTTTGTTAAGTCTTTCTTGCCTCCTCACCCTGCCTAGTGCACATGACTCAGTCATTTCTTCATAACTCAGTAGAACTGACAGAAAAGTCTCTCTCCTGGCCTGGTTGTGAGGGTTGTGGCTCCCGTTTGCTGTCCTCAGGGTTGGCTGCCAGCTCGTGCTGTCTCCTTTCACCCCTGAACAACCTAGTCTCTCTGCTTTGTGTTTGCTGGTCGACTTGGACGCAGTCACCCGCTCTCTGTAGTGTTAATACTCTGTGTTGAAGAGGAGTCCTGAGGCTCTGAGAGACTTCTCAGAAATCCGTGCCTGATGGCTTCCTGCAACACAAGGGCCGAGGGATTCTTGCCAAGAGCGAGGATGGGAAGGAGATTTCACGTCTGGATGATGGAGCTCTGCCTCTGTGCTTGCCTACAGGTGTTTCTGTTCTTGGAAGTGATCAAGCCTCCAGTGCAACTGACCAAATATGAGCTTCTGCTTTATCACGGGTATCAGTTCTCTCCTTTGAGGGGATGGGGGAGTATGGGCAGCCCTCAGTCTGTCTTTGGGAGGCAGAAGAGAAGAGCATGACTTCCGAGTTTATACCTGTGAATGGAGCTCGGTTACCTGCCTCTCCCAGGTGATAAGCATGGAAAAGTATAACCTGAGTGATCCAGCTACAAATACAAAATACCCTTATCCGCACTTCAGGGCTATTTTACACATATGATAGCCAAGGTACGGTTTCCCAATTGTGATTTTTCTCATCCACCATAAGTGTGAGACGTTTCCTTTCTATCCTCGAGTTCCCGCTCCCCGCCAGTGCTTCTTTTACCCCCTCTCTGTGTGTGTGCATGCTAAGTCGCTTCAGTCGTGTCCAACTCTTTGTGACCCCATGGACTATAGTCCACCAGGTTCCTCTGTCCATGGGATTCTTCAGGCAAGAATACTGGAGTGGGTTACCATGCCTTCCTCCAGGGGATCTTGCAAACCCGGGGACTGAACCCTCATCTCATGTCTCCTGCATTGGTAAGCAGGTTCTTTACCACTAGTTCCACCTGGGAAGCACTAGAACCTTACTGCCTTCTACACCCAAAGAATTTTAAAAGGAAATATAATGCTGATTTGAAAAATCTGAAATAGGGTTTCCCCTGCCAGAGGGCTATAATTTCCAGAAGCCAGTGCCTCACTTCTCTGCAGGTTACCCAACGCGGGAAGAGGTGTGAGCAGCGTGGACAAAAGCAGACAGCTCTGCTGTCCCCCACTGTTCTCATCTTTATGTCTAGAATCATCCAGAAAAGAATCCAGGGGCTAGGCTATAAGGCTGACCCTTGGGAAGCTTCTGACATTTGAGTCCTTTTAATACATGGAAATGCCAGTTTCCAGTGGTTTAACCTAGTGACTTACAGAAGAGAGTCAGCCTTGTGGTTCAGGGCTATTCAAGCAGGATTGCAAGATAATGCTGTCTATCTCATTTTTACAGTGAAAAATCTAGGAAATAAACGTAGGGGCTTCCCTTGTGGCTCAGACAGTAAAGAATATGCCTGCAATGCAGGAGACCCAGGTTTGATCGCAGGGTCAGGAAGATCCGCTGGAGAAGGAAGTGGCGACCCACTCCAGTGTTCTTGCCTGGAGAATGCCATGGACAGAAGAGCCTGGCAGGCTACAGTCCATGGGGTCATAAAGAGTTGGGCATGACTGAGCAACTAACATTTTCTATCTTTCAAATGTAGGGAGTGCCATGTAAACAAATGCAAAGGTAATACACACATACAGCATCTCCAGTGCTCAGTCCTGCCCCATATATAGGAGTTACCGTTATTTCTCAAGTCTGATTCAGTCTGGGATAGAGACACGTTCAGGTAGAAGTTGGGAATTGAACTTGAATTTATTTTGTCATTTTAATACGCTGCCCCCTTTACTGGACAGTGAGTTTCAGTGAGCACCGTCTTCGAAGCACTTCTGATCTGCTAGATAAATAGCGCCTTGGACCGGTGCATCACAACCTACAGACGGTGCCTCGTAGAGGCTCATAAATCTGTCCTCACAGGAGTACAGCCCTGCGGTCACTCCGTCTGTATTATTTCCCACTGACCCATAAAAGGCATCTCCTGTGTGCTGATGACAACCTTGTCATCTGATCTGAAGTCCACTCACCCTGAAGCAGTGAGAATGTCCTCACAGTCCATCTCATTTTTAATCCAGAGGTGTAGCGGGGAAGCCTGTCTGCACGGCTTCGAGAAAGCAGCCTGGTCCTGTGATTAAATAGATGGAGGGAGGAAGACAGCTCAACCCGGCTGCAGGAAGGCATCCCCGGGGAAGCCCTGGGGTCTGAGGCCCAGGGAGGGGCTCTGCTTGGTCTCTTCCTTCCCCCTGCCCCCTTCTGTATTCTTTGCTATAAGTTTCAGTTAGACTGTTGCTGGGGTAAAGCCCATTCCTGGGTCTGGATCCTGAGGTTCTCAACTCTGGGGCAGTTTTCTAGGGGATCAGCAAAGGAGTTGTGAGGATTTCTGGACTCATCAAAAAGAGGACAGAGGATGACAGCAGAGGGGACTGAACTTTTAAAGAGGGTCACCACCCAGAAGGTGCCATCTCCAACCAAGCAGGGGGACCCAATGCCCATAGAGAGAAACCAGAAGAAGGAAGGGAACAGGGAGACAAGGAGGAAGAAGAGATGGAGCTGGAAGAAGGGTGGGAGGGATGGGGGAAGGGGGCGGGAAGGAAGGCAGGAGAGGCCCCTCTCGCAGATGATTTGTGTGGAAATTAAAAGCAGAGCCTGGACTGTAGGGTTTCCGCAGCCTTAGGGGAGCACGTTAATGGGGAAAATAGTGCAGAAAAATGCAGCTGATCCACGGTAAGCGGCCCTGCTCCCTCGAGAGGCCCCAGCCCATGACCACACATACACAGGCTTGCACAGGTGCACAGGCACAAACTCACACAGGCACACCCGTGCAAGACACACACACACGTGCACACACATGTGTGATCATACCCTGCCCCGTCCTTCCTGTTTTGAGTCTTGGCCTCTGCCCTTGTCTCTGACCCTGACCCAGAGGTGGGGTCTCCACAAGGTCCTGCCCTCAGGACCCCACCTGGTCAGGACCTCTGCTGGGATACAGGGAGCCCCGCGGGCTTTGCAGTCAGGGCAGAATAGCCTCTATCCACCTGTGAAGGTTTCACTGGCTGGTTGGCTGGCAGAAAGACTCGTGTGGACACGAGTCTGGTAAAGCCTTGGATTTTGCCCTGGCTCAGCTCCCATGGGGCATCCCAGGATCGTCGTGGGGGCTGCCGAGGAGGGAGGAAGCCTGCAGGGACTTTGTTAATGCAAAGCTTATAAGAAGGAGAACTTGGGAGGCAGGGAGGTAATGAGAAGGAAGGAGGGCAGGAAGGCTTTGGGAGCCTCCTCCAGGATGGCCATGAGAGAGGGTGCACGAGAGAGGGTCTTTGGGGCTGTCAGGGAGTCACAGAGCCAAGGCTGCCTCTCAAGGGCATCCTAGTCCTCCCAGAGATGGGTCTGCCTTGGTGACCCCGCCAACATAGCCGTGGATCTGGCCACCCCATGGGTGTGTGGCCTGAGAGCAAACAGAAGTCGATGGAAACTGAGACCCAAGGCAGAAGCACTGACCTGGCTCTCTTTTCTATGGACTCCAAACAGAAGTCAGCAACAATTCAAGAAAGAGCTTCAAAAAATGATAAAATGATAAAGTAAGTCAAATAATCGTTTGCTAACAAGATACTTTCTCTGTCTGAACTGGGGGAACTCTCTGCATGGCCAGCCAGGCAACACGCCCCCTATTCCCAGCACCAAGAAGCACCGATATTATAAACTGAGTCAGGGGATGGTGGACTTGGAGGGATGGAAGACTTTCTGGATGGTGAGTGGAGCTTTAAACATGGCACAAGGTTGTAGAATCATTTTGTTTTAGAGTCCTTAGAAGTCAGGTTTGAATCCTGTCAGTTTCAGATCAGTGGAATGACTGTCCGAGGGAAGAGCCCTTCTCTTCCTGGACGACCTCATGCTTCCCGCACTGGGCTGAGGTCAGCAAAACGCATCCATGGGTGACCAGAGATCAAGGTCTTCCCATTGAGGCCACAGAGACATCCATATAAACAGCACTTAGCCAGTTCCAACCCCCAAAGCAGGTGGTGTGAGAAGAGCCGCGGTCACCTGACTTCATGTTCAGGAAATCAAACAGGCTTGTATGTCATCTTAAAGATCATCCTGATAAACACTGGAAAATTTCAGAGTTAAAAGAAGCACTCATCAATTACAGAAGACTAGACAGTGCCTAACTCTTTTTAGTCCTTGGTTGCTCTTCTCCTACGACCATCTTTCAGTTGCCCGTTGAGTTTTTTCTGCTGCCCACAGTTATTCAGGTAGAGGTGAAGACCTGTGGAGAATTTCAAGCTGAAGTCTGAATGCATACCAATGGAACTGAATGCAAGCTGAAGCATGCGTACCACTGCATGCATATCTCGAGCTCCAGGGTGTTCATAAGTGAAAGAAAAATGTTAGCGACCAAAGAGGAAGGAAGTCTTTGATCAGGAGCAGGGTCTCTCATCTGACTGGCCAAAGAATGTGTAATGTTACTGCCGAGACCCACTCAGCTGTGCAGCTTCCACTAATAGAGGGAATGGTTTGTCAGCTCTTAGTAGCCAGATGCATTACTGAACCTGTGTTCACAAGAGCATCTTAACACATGGATTTCGTGCTGTCAGTTCCAAGAGGTATAAATGCCTGAGGATGTTTCAAGCTTTCAATGAAGTTTCTTTGATTGGTGGCAGTTGTAATCTTCTGTATCTTAATTAACCTTAGGACTATAGCTCTGTCCTTCAGGTAGCTTCAATTAAGATGTGGATATTTTATCTAGTGGGCTTCCCAGGTTGCACTAGTGGTGAAGAACCCACCTGCCAATGAAGGAGACATGAGAGATGCAGATCGGAAAGATCCCCTGGAGGAGGGTATGGCAACCCACTCCAGTACTCTTGCCTGGAGAATCCCATGGACAGAGGAGCCTGGCAGGCTAAAGTCCATGGGGTTGCAAAGAGTCAGACCCGAGTGAAGTGACTTAGCACACACGTACATTTTATCCAGTGCAAGAATCTCAGGATTTTAATCAGAAGTCCCCCAATGCAGGTGGTAATGGCATGTGGGCTTTCTCTGTGGTGTCTCATCTAGAGATAGTTTAAGTTTTGAGTGGGACAATATTACCCCCAATTTTATTAGGAGATTAATGACACATGACCAAATCCTTATGCAGAAAACACTTATATTTTATTTTCAGACTTTGGGAGTGGAAACTGGGTCAAATCCCAGAGCATTCTTACACAAACTAATGAGATCCTCAGAAATCATGCTTCTGCAGTGGTTTTCATGAATTTTCCACAGGGAATGCACTAAGGCTTTGCCGTTGAATCAGGCCGTCACAAAGGTAGGTCACTTTAGGTAAATTTTCTCCAATATGCAGAGTATTAAACTTGCATCTGCATGTCTTGGATTCTTTTTCCATCATAACTGTTGGTTTTTCTCTTTGAAAAGCACGATAGAGATGAAGCCACTCAAGCTTTCTGCCGTTTTGTGGGAGGTGGATGTGGAGTGTGGTGGGAGTGACTTAGTAGAGACTTGTGTTCAACTAGAAGGTGTTTTATAGAAAATTTGAGGGACTTCCCTGGTGGTGCAGTGTTTGGGACTTTGCCTTCTGATGCAGGGAGTGCAGGTTTGATCCCTGGTCAGGAAACTATGATCCCGTATGCCTTGTGGCTAAAACAACAACAACAAAAAACCCCAAAATATAAAAAAAGGAGCAATATTGTTAACAAACTCAATAAAGAGTTTTAAAAATAGTCCTCATTAAAAAATCTTTTAAAAAATAAGAAAATTTGAGATATGATAAAGCCAACTGATCAGGAGAGGAGCAATGTGAAAACACTGTTTGTTCCACACAGCTTCCCAGAGAAGGGGGTGTGTCATATCACATGAAGCAGTACCAGAGTGGGTCAGGGGTAAGAGTGGAGTGGGGGTGGGGGAGACAGTCTGAGGACAAAGCCTTTATTGTGGTCTCCTTGGAAAGGATCAGGAGAGGCAGAGTGGGCAGCCTTGGGCTTGGCTAGTTTGGTGAGTTTCAGCAGGCTCTGGGGTACAGTGACCGTCCTGGTTGTACAGTTACCTGGGGTACAGGTACCTGGCCCTGGCTTCCAGAAGGGCAGGTGGAGAGTGGCTCAGAAGGTGAGAGCTCCACAAAGGAGGTGGTTGGCGTGAGGGCTCTGGATTGATTGTTTTGAAAAGTATGCTCATGTTTACTGTTTATTACCCATGTGTTTGCTCTAGGAATGAGCTGACCCCTGAGAGAGACCCTCCCTCCTGGGCCAGCAAAGCCCTAGATGGAGCCCGTGAAAATTAAAAAAATAAAAGACCTGCTTCATGCCCATCTCCAAGCTGAAATTCCAGTGGTTTATCAAATGAGAGGAGTGAGGATTTAGAGCTACGTTTCTGTTCCCAGAAACCCCCCATATAAGGGAAATGTTCACGGACATTAAAACCCAGAAGTCACAGAACTTTATTCTCCCACGGATGTCGGCAAACCTGGTGTTCGTCAGCCCCTACTGGTCATGCAATTAAAAGGCTTGGGGGTCAGGGAGGCGCTCTGCCAGCTTTGAGAAAGAAGGGGGACAGTGTTGAGCTCCAGTTTCCCACGGGGGGAAACGAGAAATGTTTTGCAGGTGGATTCAGCCCAGGAAGATTTACATTGCAGGAATAACATTTCAATCACTTCATGAGATGGAGAGGGTTGTAGAGCTCTAGCCTGTACTGCTGGCCTCAGGATGAATGACCTTTTTTGGGAGAACTTGCCATTTCCTTAGGAAAGGGAAGGCGGCTGTCCATGGTTCCTACCGTGGGGCTCTGTGCCCACCCTCCCCCTCTGCATGCCTTTCACGGGGGCTACACAGCTGCTTCCTGGTGCTTATTTGTTCCTGGCTAATTACAGAATGAAGGGATTTCACAGTCTTACAGCTAAGAACCCACCTTTTCCCTCTTTTCTTAGAAAAAGCTGACACTCATCTCATGCCTAATTAGAGAGTCCTGTATGCAGGGAATCGGAAACAGTGATGCACACATGGAGAGGAGGAACTCCTCCCAATGGCGGGCAGCTTCCAGGGGGTTCATTTTTGTTTCAGAAGCTGCACGATCACCCAGAGTCCTCTTGGCCACAGCTAACAGTCCTCTTTGCTTTGTTTTGCCACTCTCTCTGGGGTCCTCAGCACATCTTTCAACAGTTACTTTTTGATGAACTAATCCAATTACCCTGGTGTTGGATTCTGTCAAAACGACCCCAGAATTGCTGTCCCTCTCTATTTGGGATGACTTCCCTGCTAGCTCAGCTGGTAAAGAATCCGCCTGCAATGCAGGAGACCCCTGTTCGATTCCTGGGTCAGAAAGATCCCCTAGAGATTCTCACCTGGAGAACTGGGGACAATCTGTTGTGGAGAGAGAACAGGCTTTCATGACATGTGAGTCTAGATGTAAATCCTGGCTGAGCCACGTCCCAGCTGGGCATGTGTGGGCCACTTCCTAACCTTTCCAGAACTGTAACTTCCTCCTCTGTAGCATGGGCCCACCAACACCACCTGTCCACAACAGGAGGGTCAGTTTGTAAAAGCCTTGCCAGGGTGTAGGCTTGTTTATTCTATGTTTTTTGTTTTTACTGCTTCACTGTATTTTTTATTTTATTTTTAAAACCAAGTTTTATTGCAGTATAGTTGATTGACAACATTGTGATAGTTTCTTCTGTACAGCAGAGTGAATCAGTTAAACATATACATGGTGGTGGTGGTTTTGGTCGCTAAGTCAGGTCTGACTCTTGCAACTCCATGGACTGTAGCCCTCCAGGCTCCTCTGTCCATGGGAGTCCCCAGGCAAGAATACTGGAATGGGTTGTCATTTCCTTCTTCAGGGGATCTTCCCTACCCAGGAATCAAACCCAGGTCTCCTGCATTACAGGCAGATGACTTACTGACTGAGCTATGAGGGAAGCCCAAACATACACATATATCCACTCTTTTAAGATTCTTTTCCTGTATAGGCCATTATGGAGTATTGAGTAGAGTTCCCTGAGCTATACAGTAGATTGCTATTAGTTATCTATAGAAGTGTATATGCTGTGGTTAGTCGCTCAGTTGCATCCAACTTTTTGCAACCCTATGGACTGCAGCCCACCAGGCTCCTCTGTCCATGGGGATTCTCCAGGCAAGAATACTGGGGTGGGTTGCCATGCCCTCCTCCAGGGGATCTTCCCAACCCAGGGATCGAACCCAGGTCTTCCACATTACAGGCAGATTCTTTACCATCTGAGCCACCAGGGAAGCCCAAGAGTACTGGAGTGGGTACCCTATCCCTTCTCTAGGGAAATCTTCCCAATCCAGGAATTAAACCAGGATCTCCTACATTGCCTAAGGCAATGGCACCCCATTCCAGTACTCTTGCGTGGAAAATCCCATGGACAGAGGAGCCTGGTGGGCTGCAGTCCATGGGGTCGCTAAGAGTTGGACACAGCTGAGCAACTTCACTTTCACTTTTCACTTTCATGCATTGGAGAAGGAAATGGCAACTCACTCCAGTGTTGTTGCCTAGAGAATCCCAGGGACAGGGGAGCCTGATGGGCTTCTGTCTATGGGGTCGCACAGAGTTGGACACAGCTGAAGCAACTTAGCAGCAGCAGCTCCTACATTGCAAGTGGATTCTTTACCAGCTGAGCTACCAGGGAAGTGTGTATATGTCAATTCCAATCTCTCAATTTATCCCTCCCCCCTTCTAACCCCTTGGTAAGCATAAGTTTGTTTTCTATGTTTGTGACTCTATTTCTGTTTTATAAATAAGTTCATTTTGTTTTTCATATCCTTTTTATGTTTCTACACCAAAAAACCACAAAAGTATTCTGATTAATAATAAAAAAGGGCATTTATTGTCATCATTTAGTGAGTGCAGTTTCAAGAAGCTCCAATACTTTGGAAAAGCCCCTGATGCTGGGGAAGATGGAGGGCAAGAGGAGACAGGAGTGACAGAGGATGAGATGGTTGGATGGCCTCATGGACTCACTAAATTTGAGTTTGAGCAAACTCCGGGAGATAGTGAAGGACCGGGAAGCCTGGTGTGCTGCAATCCATGGGGTCGCAAAGAGTCGGACAGGACTGACTGACTGACTGCTGTCCAATTATGTAAAAAAGCGGGGGAAAGAGCATATGCTGTTTGTGAGCTCCTGGGATCTCATTGTGTCCTTGTAAGAACCCTGTGGGGAAGCTTTGGGACCTTTACCCCACTGTCCAGAGGTGGAAAGTGAGGCTGGCCGGGCTTCAGCACTAGCCCGGACTCACCAGTCCAGGACTCAAGCTGCCTCCTCAGAGAGTGTGGCTCAGTGACCCTGGAGAAAATTCTGGAAGGAAAAGGCTGTGATGGCAAAGAGAACTTATTCTGAGCCAACTTGCGGAGGCAGCTGCGGAGAGTGCTGGAGCCTTTTAATTAAACGTTGGAAAGCACAGGAGATTGAAAGTCAGCTGCTTCAGCGGGAAGGCTAATATTTACACATAAAAAGTGTCAAACTCTGGAGACCCAGGTCTCTCATTAGGTGGTGGTATAATTACCACGTTCCTGTTTCCTAGCAGTAAGGAAGAAGATGTGAATTCTGGGTCTAAGGTTTGCCTCTGGGCAGGTCTTGGACTTGGTTGCTGGCCGGAGCCTGTTGCCAAGGGCCGAGTCTTCAGTGTTTTCTTAGAGGCTTGTGGCTTTAGGGAATCACTCTGGGAAGGAAGGAGTTACCTTTATTCTCTGCATCCAGGTGACTTGAATGAGCTCTTTGAGCATCGAAGAAAGGGAGGGTGCCCTTCATGTAACCTTGACTCATTCTACCAGAATGCCTCTGGTGGGGAACTTCTCACCAACTTCAGTTTTGTCACCAACTGGCTGTTGGGCTTTGGACACATCCATAGAACTCTCCGGATTTAGTGATTTTCTGTGGAGTCCTGTTGAGCTCTGTTAACTGCACTTTGTGGATGGGCAAATGCGTGGACCACAGATCCTGTATGCAAAGACCCGTACGTGCACCCACGGGGCTCAGAGCCTACTGCCAGCATCTGCCACCAGCTCAGGCCACCGTTGCCATAAAGTGGCTCCGCCAGGCCAAGCCTGGAGGTTTACGGTGGGGCCCTCCTGACTCAGATGAGGGCACTAAGAGCATCCAAACCCACCTTGTGGATCCTGTAACACTGGAAAGATGTGCAGAAAGCACCTTGTTGAATTATGTAGGGTAGCTCCAGCTGCTGCCTGGATAAGACCCCAAATTCCAGCAGCTTAACACCATAGAAGATTAATCCTTACATATGCAAGGTATTCAGTAGGCACTTTTTATACAATGACTGAGGACCCAGGAGCTATTGTGTCCAGCTTCCGCCACCATAGCTGGTTCTGAGTCCTAGGGGAGGCCCACAGTGGCAGCCACTCCCTCCTTTCAAAAGTCAGGATCCTGGGTCTCCACCAGTCCTGCCCAGGCCAGGATGGCTGGACCTGGTCTCCAAACCCACGGTCCCAGCTCAGCACAACAGCAGACACGGTGCTCTGACCATATCTTAGCATCACCAAGTCACCATGGTGGTCCTGGCATCTGCCATATATGGGTGCTTGTTAGGCACAAGTCACTGATGCTTACTTTGTACAATCTTTTAACCTCAGTCATAAGTGCAACATTGTCTTCATAATCCACATTTTCTGATGAGAAAACAAAATATTGGGTTTCAGAGAAGGTGCTTACATAGCTGACCCTAGTCCTGCCTTACTTCAGAGCACTGTAGGTTACACACAGCTTCTCTGAACCCTGAAACCGTGGAATCAGCAGGTGACCTTCTGTCCTTTCTCCCCAAAAGAAGCCTTGGATGGTTCTCCAGATCCATGTTGTATCCCCACAATGGTGCCAGTGGTTAATTGGATGAGCCCCCTCCCGCCCGCCCCCCTCCGCCGCCCGTCATGGGCAGGGATGTAAGGTTGGACTTGACCGTCAGGTCAACTCTGGGCCCCACTACTTGGCAGCACATCATCCTGAAGCCTCTGTGCTGAGTGGGTTTACCTGAGCCAGTCTCACAGGACGTGGTCCAGGATTCGGCAAGATAAACCTGCAAAGCAAATTAGTGTGGTCCCTGCACCGACTCGATGGACATGAGCTTGAGTGAACTCCAGGAGATGGCAATGGACAGGCCTGGCATGCTGCAATTCATGGGGTCACAATGAGTCGGACACGACTGAGCGACTGATCTGATCTGAACTGCACCTAGTAAATGCTCCATGAGGTGTTAGTATCAGAGGGAGAGCAGAGGTCATTTCTCCTCTTTCTCTTAAATAGGGAGGGGGGAACTTCACACCCTGAGCAGGGGAAGTGCAGCTGAGGGGGTCCCTCAGCAGCCCCTGTGCACACAGCCCTGAAGTGGGTGCATTCAGAGAACTGCCCTTTCAGGACCCCCTGGAGCAGCAGAATGGAGACAAGGGCTTGAGTAGTCACTGGGTTGGGGGTGAGTGATGGCAGCAAGTAGGAGTAGGGGCTGGGACTGTGACAGGAGGGAGCAGAGGAGGCTCTGCGACATTTGAACTGGGCACTGCGCTCCCGGAAGTTGTCTGTCACAGAGATGGCTCCTGGAGAGTCCTCCACCAGCCCCTCCCCCTGTGCAGCATCACTGGCCTTGGCCTGCATCCCACGTTGTCATCTTGGTACCTGCCTGCCCCCTGAATGTGTGGCAATGTCTTGAAGGTAGCGGCTACTTCTTGGGACGCCACTGGCCTGTAGAAGACTTTTGTGCAGACTTGGAAAAGGTGCCCCTTAGGCTGGTCACAGCTTTGTGAAATGCGGTCTTAGGGAACAGGAGGCACCTTGGTTCACATTTTTTAAAGGTGCCCTTTGGAGAGGGACTTCTGGGGTCCTGCTAGTGTCCTGTTTCTAGACCTGGATGCCAGTGACCTTGGTGTATTCAATTTGTGAAAATTCAGCAAACCTGGAACATTCAATTTATGCACTTTTCTTATGTGTATATAATACTTCAATGACATTTACCAAAAAATATTAAAGGAATAAGAAAATATATTTTAAAATACCACTTCCTCCAGCTTAGCTTAGCAAGGGCACCAGCGGCCTCTTCAGCCACTGGTGTACCTCACATCCTACACACCTGATCTTACTCGATGTCATGTCTCTGGGGTGCTTCCTATAACTGTGCCCGGCCCCAGCAGGTCATCTTATCAATGGGCATCCACTTAGTCTATTCATCTCTGAGCACAGCCAGCTCTTGGTCCCCTGCATTGTGATAACTCAGCTGTGGGGCTCAGTGGAGAGGTCTCTTGTACAAACCCAAGAGTTTTGTCACTCAAGCTAATCCCCTGCTTTTGTAAGAGCACATGAAAGGCTAGCCAGCAGCCCCTGCAGTAAAGGTATTTTGAGTGATGGCTGCAAGTGGACATGGGGCCCGGAGGTTCTTAAGGTCATCAGGAGGTTACGTGCTCAGCTGTCGATAAATAGCTTTCCACTATTTGCTTAATTATGCCATCCTGTTCTGGTGCTGGTCTCTCTTCCCCATCTCTAGAGGGGACAACATACCACCGGAGCCTCAGATCTCAGGCTGTCAGAGGGACATCAAACTTTGCCAATAATTCCTTTTTCTTCCTCGGCATGCTCGAGTGGGCTTCCAGCCTCAACAAAGGGAAAGAAGGAAACATTTACCCAGAGCCTTATCTGCTCTTCCTGATGTGCCTGTTTGTCCCCATGCTACAAGACAGGATTGTCTTGGTGGCTATTTTCAGGAGCCCAGACCACATCTCATCCCAACGCCAGGACATGATTCAGAGGAGCCCAGCTCCACTCTGGGGAGGCATTGCGGGTGAAAGATAAGGTGCTTGGGGGCTTATCCTGCAAGTACGGTTGCTCTATTTCAGCCTCAGACCAACATCTGAGACACCCAGGGGAAGAGATGGCGTACTTTTTAAAGAACAGGGTTAGAATTTTCCGAGGGCGGAGTTAACGCTTTATCAAAGACCTACTATCGGGGCATCAGGCTCCCAGAAGAATTTCTGTCCTAATTGTGTCTTCTGTTGTCAGCACTCATCAGCGGCGAAGCTTTAAAAAATGGAAAGCAGGTGGCTAATGTGGGGGCCTGAGGGTGTGTGTGTGTGTATGTGTTGGGGGAGAGGGGGGTGGTGGGAGAGGATTATTAGGGAGGAAGGATGTGGAGACTGATGGCATGGTCTGGGATGCTCACTGGGGATGCCTGAGGTGCTTGGCTGACAGATGCCCAGAGGACCACAGCTGCCCCTCCTGCTGGCAGCGTTAGGCTCCACCCTTCAACAGAGCATCCTTCAGGGGTAGTGAGGGATCTGTTTAATTTCAACCCTGATCCCGCCCTTTGGAAGGAAGAGTGCCTAGATGGACACAAGAGCCCACTGTCAACCACCAGAGTCCTTCAGGAGCCTGACCAAGTTCTGGAGGGCCTTGGCTTCTGGTCTCAGACCAAAAGTTGCCAAGATTCCAAGGAGACATGAGAAGTGGTTGGGGTGGTTTACATTGGAGGGGAGGAGCCTGGGAACAGTAGTGGTGAGTGTTGAAGTTTTTTTGTTGTTGTTGTTGTTGAACTGTAGTTGATTTCAGGCTTCCCTGGTAGCTCAGCTGGTAAGGAATCTGCCTGCAATGCAGGAGACCCCAGTTCAATTCCTGGGTTGGGAAGTTCCCCTGAAGAAGGGATAGGCTACCCACTCCAGTATTCTTGGGTTTCCCTGGTGGCTCAGACAGTAGAGAATCTGCCTGCAATGTGGGAGACCTGGTTTTGATCCCTGGTTTGGGAAGATCCCTTGGAGGAGGGCATGGCAACCCACTCCAGTATTCTTACCTGGAGAATCTCCATGGACAGAGGAGCCTGGTGGGCTACAGTCCATGGGGTCACAATGAGTCAGATATAACTGAGTGAGTAAGCACAGCACAGCATAGTCGATTTACAATGTTGTGTTAATTACTGCTATACAACAAAGCGATTCAGTTATACATATATACATTCTCTTCTATGTTCTTTTCCATTGTGGTTTCCTGTATATATAATAAAAGCTTATGTGTGCTCAGTCATGTCTGACTCTGCGGCCCCATGGACTGTAGCCTGCCAGATTCCTCTGTCCGTGGAATTTTCCAGGCAAGAATACAGGAGTGAGTTGCCATTTGC
Organism: Bos indicus x Bos taurus; assembly: GCF_003369695.1. NCBI lineage: Eukaryota > Metazoa > Chordata > Mammalia > Artiodactyla > Bovidae > Bos > Bos indicus x Bos taurus. Next base: position 44,244,053 of record NC_040088.1, on the reverse strand, counting down.
TACTCCAGGGGATCTGCCCAACACAGGGATCAAACCTGGGTCTCTTGCGTCTCCTGTGTTGGCAGCTGGATTCTTTACCACTAGCTCCACCCAGGAAGCAATGTAGCAGCCTACATCTGCTAGTCCCAAACTCCCAGTTTACCTGCCCCCCACCTCCCACCCCCTCGGCCACCACAAGTCTGTTCTCTATGTCTGAGACTGTTTCTTTGTAGGTAAGTTCATTTGTGCCAGAGTTTAGATTCCACATATAATACGGTATTTGTCTTTCTGACTTCCTTCACTTAGTATGATAATCTCTAGTTGCACGCACGTTGCTTCAAATGGCACTAACTCATTCTTTCTATGGCTGAGTCGTATTCCTTTGTATTGTGTGTACCAGACACACTGTATATGTATACACCTTCTTTATCTGTTCATCAGTCGATGGACATTTAGCTTGTCTCCATGTTTCAGTTATTGTGAATAGCGCTGCTATGAACATAGAAGTATGTGTATCTTCCTGGATTACAGTTGTGAAGATATATGCCCTGAAGTGGGATTTCTCTATCATATGGTAATTCTATTTTTAGTTTTCCGAGGCACCTCTGTACTGTTCTCCATAGTGGCTGCACCAACTTGCATTCACACCAACAATGTAGGAAGGTTCCCTTCTCTCCACTCCCTTTCCAGTAATTGTTATTTGTAGACTTTTTGGTGATGGCCATTCTGACTTGTGTGAGGTGGTATCTCATTATACTTCTGATTTCTACTTCCCTAATGATTAGCTATGGCACCCTATGTTGAGCATCTTTTCATGTGCCTGTTGGCCATTTGTAGTTTTTTTTCTTTGGAGAAATGTCTCTTTAGGTCTTCTGCCCATTTTTTATTGGGTTGTTTTTGTTGCTGTTGTTGAGTTGTATGAGCTGTTCGCATATTTTGAAAATTAAGCCGCTGTCGGTCACATTGTTTGCAAACATTTTCTCCCATTCTGTAGGTTGTCTTTTCTTTTTGTTTATTGTGTCCTTTGCTATGCAGAAGCTTATAAGTTTGATTAGGTCCCACTTGTTTATTATTGTTTTTATTTCTATCGCTCAGGAGAGTGCCCAGGTTCTGACTGAACATCTCCATGGCGTCTGCTTCCCATGCCCCCCTCTCCTGTGCTGCCTTCACCATGTGTGCAGCCCCTCCCTTCCTTATACAGGACACTGGTTCGCACTCACCCATCTCCTGAGCCTGCTCCCCCTCCACGTGACTTGCACCCACTGATAGAACAATGAGGGCACCCAAAACAGATACCCAGGAGAGGGCTTTGGGGGATGGAGAGTGTTCTCAGGCTGCCTTAAAAAAAAAAAAAAAAAAAGACTAAAAACAGACCGAAAGACTTCATTTATTGCAAGCATTTGGGCAAAAGATCACCAACATCACAGACAGAGCCATTTTCTATTTTACAAACTGCTATCTCCACATTTTAGTGAATATTCCTTGCAGAAATCTGGCCAGCTTGGTGACGTGACCATTTCATAGTTCAAAAGGTGGAGATGCTGGGGGTTAGGAGATATACTCAAAGCCAGGGACTTAGAGACAGATCTGATGTAATTGAATACAGTATTTATGGGACCCAAGGTTTGGGGAGAGGCTGGGCAACTGGCCCTTCTCATTTCCCGAACATTTAAGGAGCCAGTTGTTGTCAGGCCAGTGAGGGGAGACAGGTTTGCGTTGTGTGTCTCCAACCTGTAACATCCTGACCCTCGATGGATGTAAGGTTCATTGAAGGCGTCTTTTGCACTTGTTGTTTATTTCCTGTTTTGTGATAGGCTTTCCAGGCCAGTAATTCAAAGCTATGAAGTAGTTCGGTGGAGTCTTGATTTCAACACGAGATTTGCAGAATCTGCTATGATTTCATTGGAGGCTAGACGGATAACTGGGCATGGATGGCGTATAGCTAGTATGTTAGCAGCTGGTTGACAAGATTGCTTCAAAACTGTGATTAATGACCTTGGGTGGGAGAAGGGTTCTCTCTCATGGCCCTCTTAACCTCAGAAGTTCATCATTTTTATAGATGATAGTGAACGAGAAATGTCAGTTCATAAAGAATTTCACTGAAGACATCAAAGGCCTGATTATCACATTTGCAAGAGACCCAAGGATTGTAGTCATAACCACAGAGCATTGGGGAGAACCAAGGTTTGAGACTGTCTCCCCATCCTGGAGATGGAGGAGATGAAATTTAACCCAGAAACGTGCAAAGTCCCACACCAACTCTGTTCCTAAAACCAGCTATATGAGTGCTGGGTGGGGAACGGGGGCTAAGGAGTAGTTGCTGTAGAGGGCTGTGTCGCCTGGTTTTGTTCATGTTGCTGTGATCAGATGTGGCTGAGGATGTGTGTCATTGGGAACAAAGGGTGCATGGTAGCATCACATGCAGACTTCCTGCTCTTCTTCCTTCCCTCCCCACCCTGCTGTGTCTCTCATTCTCAGGGAGGTAGGCTCTCAGTGCCCCCTTGAAGACTCCTCCCTCACATCTCACACCCATTCCTGGGCCAAGGATTTGCAAATAGAATGGAACCACCACTGTTGGTTCCTGAATCCCTGCTTGTGAAGAGAACTCATCACTGGAGCAAAATCGGGATCCAGACAGGAGGAGGAGGAGGGAGGGAGAGCTGGGTGTGGAACAAGTAGCCAGAGATGTCAGCTACTCTCTGATACTCTAGGTTTTCTTTCTCTTCCATAGAACCTGATACAGGGTTGGGTCATCAGTGGACAGATTAACTATCGGATTCTTTTCCCAACCATGGCCATGTGCTCAGCCTAACCACAGAGCAAGCTGAAAATGCCTGGAAGCTAATGTCCCAGGAGCAGTCTTCAGCCAATGATGTATGGGCTTAGGAGGTTACACCAGCTCCCCTTGACTCTTTGTGGAACTGGTCCAAGGCCATTCAACTCCATCTCTCAGAGCCTCCTTAGTGGGACTGAGTCCCAACTGCCCACTGAGGTAACAAGCTCATGACGCCCCCTAGACTGGCTTCCTGCCCTCCCTGGCCTCACTCACCCACTCCTTTACTGCTCCTTGGAAACCCTCCTTCCCCTGCAGATAAACTACTTATCTTGGGGTCCGCTACTGGGGGAATCCAAATGAGGACAGAGGCTGAATAATTCAAACTACTTGGTTGGGAGACTGAAATGATCGATGTCTCCATAATACAGAATCAGTTCCTTAGGTGACATTTATCAGGCACCTACTGTATGCAAAGTCCAACACTGCATATTAGACAGTTTTACACAAATGCATGAGCTCTTGGTTTATAGTGTCCTGGGGAAGGTTAAGTAGGTACACCCCACACCACAGGTTCTCTCTTCCACCGACAGTGCCGTCTCCCCCACGAATCCTGTGCTCTTCTCTTCTTCCCCATCTGGATCCATAAAGCTTTTGTTAATCTTGAAAGAAAGACCCATGAGAAAAAGATCTGGTAGGGCGCTGCTGTTTGGGGCCTCACCATTGGGAAGCCTTGGGAGGAGGGCCCATGGGAAGAGAAAGCACGTGTTCATTTCTTCTCCAGGCAAGCATCCGTCTCCTTTTTCACATCCTGCCACTTTGTCTTGAGAATGGCCGGCATTTCAGTGACATTTCTCTCACAAACTGCCAGTCTGCAGTTCACAGTGGCTCAGAAATCCTATCACCCCCATGAATCCCAAACCCCAGTCTTCGGGCAAGGCAGGCTAGCAGGAGCGAGGAAGAGGGGGCTGTGGGTAGTGACCTCAGCCATCAGGGGGCCTTTGACCTGGGCATAAAGCACTTCCCAGTATTCACTCAGGGTGGGGGGAGAGACACTGTGTCTGCAGAGACAAGAGATGAAACTGCAAATCTGGGCAGAGCCCCCCGTTAATGTCTTGGAAGCTTAAATATTAGATCCCGAGCTTTCTCTTGGGATTAATATAAGGGGAGGCATGTGCCAGATATGGCTCCTCTGCAAGCTCTCTGATGCTATAAAAAGAAACACTGCAAAGGGCATCCAGAAAAACGTCTGAACTCAAGAGAAAATGAATAATGCAGTACTTATCGACATGTGGCTTGGGATGTAAAGGGAAACCCTAGTGGCAGGATCCCAGATCTTCCTGGAGCCTCACATTTTACGAGCTGAGTCTTTGGTCATGGTGGAGAAATGCTGCACGGGAGGACTGGCCTCTGAGGCTTCATTTGCTGGGTGACCTGGGGGCACGTCAGTTTACCACCTTGCACTTGAACTTTCAGATGAAGGCATTAAACTGGGGCTTTTTCAAGCAGCATTGTTTTTCATGATACACACTCAGACTGAAATAAAAGTTATTTATGGCCTACCTTTTTTAACTCAAAATGAAAGTGCTTGATTCGATTCCATTTGAGAAAATGTGTATTTAATTAGACAATTTCCTCGATGGGATAGAAGAACACCAGGGAAAAAGTCAGCCCTGCTTTTCACCCCTGAAATGCTCATGCCTGGGTACTTAGAGAGGTGCTATAAAAAGCGGAGCTTTCCGGTGCTCTGCCCTGCCCTGGCTTCCCCGGGCCGCCTGGTGAGCCCAGGCAGTCGCACGGGTCCCGACAGCCACGGGTCACCCATCACGGGACCAAGGCTCCAAAGCAGGCTGCCTCTGAGGACAGACACTCTAGGCCGTCACTCCAGCCGCCCTGTGTCCCATCTGGAAGGAGTCAGCTGGGTGAGCGCACAGAACAGCCCCTGCAGAGGCCCACGTGGATGCTCCAGGAATTAATTACCTCCAGCCCGTGGTAATCGAAAGTGGCAGCTCCAGCTACGAGGCTCAGAGGTGGCAGAGTCTCGGGATCAGGTGCCCCCAGGGGAATCCCAGAGCATCTGAGGGGCGGCGAGGGATCTGTTCCCAGACTCGTCCTCCAGAAGGTCCAGGTTGTACGCGCTCTGCAGTTACATAAGCACCTTTTCCACGTGACTTCTGCACACCTGGGCCGGCATGGCATGGTGGGAGCTGCAGTGGGTCATAGGTCTGGACGAGTTCTGGGTTCACACGTCCTGTGTCCTGCAGAGTGTTTTCCAGCCTGTCTCACACACATGCACACACTTGTCCATACATCTCACGGACACATATACAAACACATAGATATACACATGCACGTCTCTGTGTGTGTCTGTCTGTATCTCAGAGACAGTGGGGTAAAATTAGCTGAGTTTTTAACCAGTTGGACTTTGTCAAGTCACTTACGTCGATGGATTGAAGAATTGTTGTCTACAGGTACTTGAGAACTTTGGACTAGTTGACACGCTTGCCTTGGCCCATTCGAGTGGTAAAATGCTAGTGTTATCAGACTCACTCCGAACTCACTTCTCTCCTCCAGCGTGGACGTAGGCAGGCAGGATTGGGGGGAAGGTGGTCCTTGGAGTGTCCATAAATTTTGGAAGACTTGGGCCCCAGCGCCTGCCTGTAGAAGACTGTGAGCGTGGTGTGTGATGGATCAGTCTCACTTGACTTGAATTGGGTGACTGGCATGGCTTATTGAGTTGGGTTGCTTTTAATGGAAAGTGTATACATCAGATATATTTTAAAAGATACTGAGAATAACCATGAGCATCCCGGCCACTCTTGCTATACTTAGCAACATTTTCTTCCCAGTCAACACATCCTCTAAAATTGTCGCATCTAAGACTCATTGAATAAAACCATGGAGTCAACCCAGGTTTCTTACAAGACCTCCTTGTATTAGTAACCTGCTCATCACCACTCTTAAAGTCTTTCAGTTGGACCAGGAATGGATGGTCAGGCATGTGCCTGACACGTCATTATCTTAAATTCTGGATGCGTTTGAGGCACCATGTAAACATGGATTGATTTTTATGGCACGGACTGTATTGACATCCTGCAAAATTAAACAGACTCTGAGTACTAGATGGAACCTTGGAAAGCAGTGGTTCTTTCATCCAAATGCAATGTGTGAGCTTTGTGAAATATTTAATAAATGGTCAACAACTCTTTATTTTAATAGAATTAGTATGCTGTCTCTCTGGAGCTGAGTATGGATTTGTGATCTTTGGGTGGCTGAGAGAGATCTTGGACACCCGTTGAGTGTCTTCCTCCTTAATATCAGCCCATCCCCTCACCCCCCAAGCCCTATCCCCACCCCCGCCCCAGCATCAGCAAGGCTGAGGGACGGCAAATGCCAGTTTCTATGTTGTTCCTAGGCCCTGCCAGGACTCAAACTTAAATTTTGCGCATATGAATCACCCGGCATCCTGTTAACATGCAGATGATGACGCTGTAGGTCTGGAGTGGAGCTGAAGGTCTGCATTTGTAACAAGCTCCTGGGTGCTGCTGGTCCCTGGACCACCAGTGCAGGGCAAGGCTGCTGGGAACGGGTGTGGAAGGGGCAGGGCCAGGGCTGGGGTCTTTGAGGAGCATCCAGGGCTCCTGATGGAGGGACACGCTCCCCTCAGAGTTATCCAGGCACACCCAGGGTGGCATGCCCTCCCTGGGGGGCAAGTTCAGGCTGCCTTCATCCTGAGCGCCAGTGCCCCCACATTCTGTGACTTGTTCTCCCTCATTCAAGGGACCTAGTGGAGAGGGAGGCATTCTAACTGGGTTCTTGTGGCTTCACGCCCCCAACCCTGACATCCGGGCCATCTGCCTCAACATTCCTCTTGCTTTGCACCTCCCCCGAGGATGTACTTGACGTTGGTGACTCTCCCCCTTGTACCCCAACCCCATCCCCGCCGGTTGCCTGTGTCTGTGACAGGTGGCCACACAGCTCCTGCTCCCGCCCATGTCTCTGCCGTCTTGTTACTGCTTGTCAGAGTCCCAGCCCTGCTACCTCTCACATCCCAGCCCTTGAAGCTGGGCGTGGGCACGCGATGAGTTTTCTGCCAATGAAACATGGCAGAAGCGAAGTGTGCTGTCCTGTGTGGAAGCTGTAAGAGCTGAAGGTGGTTCCCCGTGTCCTCCTGCCCCAAGGGGGTGCCCATAGGGGTCCTATGGAAACCAAGCCTCTCTTAGTGATTCCCGGGGCTCAGCCCCCTGCTGCCCCACGCTGGGCACCTGTGAAGGAGAGGGTTGTGTATTACCGAAATGTGCCCTTGCCCACCCTAGGGATGCTGCCTGGTTACCTGGGGGCCCATCACTGTCTGTCATGCAGGTTCAAGCTGCTGATTACTCCTCCCAAGCTTCTCACCCAGGAACCTGCCTCCTGACGGCTTTAGTTTGGGTTTCCTCTCCTGGTGTCCAGACTCCTTCTAAGCACTCCATGCATCCTCTGAAGTGTGTTTGGAAAACTTTTCAGACCAAGCCTGTTCTCAGTGTGCATCTTCCTGAAAAGCTTGGTTATTGTTGTTTAAGCAACTGCTTCTTGCTGTCGCCTTGAAGAAAGAAAATATCAGTGAACAGAGAATGGATTCTGGTTAGGGAATTCTGTCATTAATCAGAAGAATTAAAGATATCCTAAATGGTGAGACCATTGGGACATCCTCCCTGGGGGACCACCCTCCAGCTCTCCAATGGTGGCTGTGTAAGTGTCTTCATTCAATTAGCCACATTATGAACACCGTAACTGGTCAACATAAAGTATTCCATGGCGTTTAATAACTGCATGCCATTGCCCTACAGGGATGCTCTGTGTTTATTCTCCTGGGCTTCTTTCACGAAGCACTTAATTGATGTCCAATTTCTCTACATCGTAAACACCACTGCATCCTTGTACATCTGCCTTTCCTGACACCAGATTCCTGAAGTGTATTTGCTGGGTCTGATCATGCCGGTTGTTTCATGCGTGAGTTTGTATACAGGAGGGCTGGTTCCCCTCTTTGCCAGGGTGAGGATGTCCCACAAAGTCCCTCCACCAGTGAAGACTTCAGTCGCGATGAAATAACATCACAGACATATGTGTACATATTTGTGTGGAGAATCCCTCCACGAAAGCATTTATCCTTCATCGTCATCTTTTTCCGTCAGCAAATGTCAAGACACAGGAGAGTTTTTTTATCATCTTTTCCATGATTTGTTCTGATACTGGCAAATGCAGAGCATGAATTAGAGGTGGTGACAGGAGAGGGATGGAGAAGGGGTCATAACAGATGGTAGGCACTGAAGTGGGCTCATTGGGGACATGAGGGCAGGACTCCTTCCTTACAGCGCTGGGTGCCCAGCCAGGAAGCTGGACCGAGCAGATGGACCCCTCTCCTCTGCCGCCTGTGTGGACTAAGAAGTCCAGGAGAAGGTCTGTCTGGCAGAGGTGGCCTAGAGATGGGATGAGACCTCAGCAGGGCATGGGGAAGGGAGGTATGGGGCTCCTTCTAGCTGGGTGGGGGTCCTGGGAGGAAGCTGCCCTTGTCACCCACCAGGCTCTCCCAGGGTTGCTGAGGGGCACCCCAGGTGGAGGTGGGGGGTGCCCTGGTGCTTCCCCCACCCACTTTTCCAGCCTCATGATAAAGAGGGCCCTTCACACTACACATCTACAGGCCTGGACGCTGAGCTGCTGAGAAGGAAACAGCACACTGTCCCCAAGTCCCCTGGGGCATGAATGGCTTTCTGTTGACCTTCTTACAGCCGCGTGGAACCTGTGAAAAACCGCCACTGCAGTGGAAGGTCCTTCATCCCCAGGCCATCGGGACTGCTGGCCTTGTGACCACCCTGCTGGTGGAAGTGGACTGTCCTGTCCTGTCCTCCCAGAGCGGGCCTGTGACATGACTGTGACATCCCTCCCCGCCCTCCTCTGACCGCTGGCTCCTGAGGCCCTGAGTTCACGCACATGTGTGCACACATGTACGTACACCTGCCTACATGCACACACATGCATGCACGTACGTGCACAGCCAGTCAGGGTGTGTGTGGGTGTGGCCCATCGAGTGTGTGCTCAAAGGAAGGGATGAGGTCAGTTGGGAAAGGAAGGACCCTGCAGAGACCTGTCTGATCCCAAACCAGACAAAGACCCCTCCTCACTCATTGGCTCCCCGTCATCCTTCCTCTTGGGCCTAGTTTCTGGGGGCTGTTTGTTAGTGCTTAAAATTGTTTCACTGAACACTAATAGCATATTCTGTGTACACAGTACATTTCTCAGGAGTAGTCTCCCTTTTGGACAAGCTTTATGTGCATTAAAGCTGAGAGAAGAAAGGAGAGAGTAGGCCCATTATACAGATTAAGAAACCAAGGCCCCCAAACACACCATGATTTCCTCTTTACCCAAGGAGATTGTCGATGCTGCTTAGACATCTGATCTTCTTTCACTTCTTCAGCCCCCAATCAATAATTCTGCAGGGACTTTGGCCGAGGACCTGTTAAGTCCAGAACAACATCACCCCATAGAACTTTCTGTGGGTTGGAAATCCCTTGCACCAGCCCTGTCCAAGTCGGCAATACCTGCCACCCAGGCTGTTGAGCACTTGAAGCATGGCTGGTGCAGCTGAGGGCCTGGAGTCTCAATGTTGTTGTTGTTGTTTGACCCCTTCGTTGTGTCTGACTCTTTGCGACCCTGTGGACTGTGGCCCACCAGGCTTCTCTGTCCTTGCAATTTCCCAGGCAAGAATACTGTAGTGGGTAGTGGGTTGCCATTCCCTCTCCTAGGGGATCTTCCTGACTTAGGGATTGAAACTGCATCTCCTTTACCCACTGAGCAGTCAGGGAAGTCCTGGAGTTTCAATGTTGCTGAAATTTAACTTACTTAAGTTTAGTTAGCCACGGGTGGCCTGCGGCTGCCGTACTGGACAGGCCTGGAGCACATACAGGAAAGAGCACTTTGAAAGGCAGATTTCATGAATCAAATGTGGTCAGTGCTCCTGCAGCCTTTCTTCCAGGATTCCTTTATGAGAGCAGGTCGGGAGGGTGGAGCCATGAGAGCTGTGGACGCCCAGGCTCACTGACAATCTGGAACAGAAATGTCCAACAGAAACTTCCCACTTAGAACATATTTTCCGATAAGGGACTTGGTCATATTCCTTTTTTTCCCAGAAATATAAGATGCTTACTCACATGGTTTGCTAGAATGCATGCTGGTTTGATGCGAGTAATGACATGTGTCTTTAGTTAAGACACATCCCATCAAAGCCAGAGCTGATTGTGTGCCTGTGATATTACTGATGCTATCCAAGTGGTTAACTCATGCTCGATTCTGGGGTCTTCCAGGAAGGTGGGAAATCTTGTATCTGCAGACCAACTTGCGGTCTCCTCCAGCAGAAAATGAAATTGGCGTGGCACGGCCTGTTTCTCTTTTGTTTTTGATGTCTTAAAACAGCCACACGAAGTCACTGCCCTATCGTGTTGAGTGGTTTATCTCTGGGATGTCATAGGCTCTAACCATGCTTCTATTGGGCGGGCCCGTCCACCACTGAAAGTACATTAGACTCACCAGAGAACTTTAAAAATAACCCACTGAGGCCCGGACTCCACCATGGGCCAGTTAAACCAGACTCTGTAGATGCAGCCTAAGAACTCACATCTTTGGAGCTACCGGGGAACGTATGCTGGGTCCTCAGGCTGGGGCACTCAGCTTTTGGTGGCCTTTTCTGTGTTCCCCTAGCCATCTAGTTTTGTATTTCATTTCACTGTAAGCTGCCCTGGGTCTATTTAGAAGTAGATTGGTAAACCTCAAATAAAAGTCTTCATCCTATGCGTTATAGAAAGTATACCATGTTTTCACCATATATAGAAGTTTAACTTTTCTTGAATGTAGGATCCCAAATGATAAATCAGAATTACTATAAATGTCAAACTCTGGCATCGTTTCAGACCTAACCCCTGCTGCTACTCCTCCAATAGTCCTTTTGACCAGAAAGTCTCATTGCCTCAGGAAAGATGCTGCAGACTCCCGACACGAGGATTAAGTTAAATGCACCCAAGAAAAGAGGACAGTGAGCAGCTAAGATGCCTGCAGTGACACGGGGAAGGGAGTCCAGCCGGGGCCACCCTTTTTGTCAGCCACCGTGCGGTGGCAGTGGCCCGTGGGTGTTGTATGTTTGCATCCAAGAGCAAAGTATACTCCTTGCTCCAGAGGGAAGCCTCTTGTGCTTCTGGAATATCACCCTGGTTCTTCTGCCCTCAAAAGGTAATAAAGTACGTGCCTTTGCTGATTAGGAATAAATGTCACAGTGTCCACCATGATGGAAGTCTCTGATTTCCATGGCTCTGACCCGTCGCAGCAGGAGCTCATGAATCTTTCATGGCTGGCCTATATTTAGGGCTTTCAGTGTCTGAGGGCGATAAAACGTCCTGCAGGGATGGAGTTCTCTGAGTGCCCTGTCTTCTGCCAGGATTGGGGCCTATTTAAAGCACACCTCACCTTCCTAATGCACAGAGATTCTGATGACCACAAGAAGCTGTCCTGGACTTGAGATTAGATAAAAAGAACTCCCTTTCAAAAAAAGTTTTATTAATTTATCCAAAATATATGAGAGTGACTATCCACTATGTGTCTGGCCTCTTGCTGGGTACCATGGTGGATAAGACAGGATCCCTGAGCCATGAGCTTATATTCTATTGAGAGGAGACAGAAAGCAGATAAGGAAACAAATAATCAGGTCATTACAGGCTGTGGTCATTGCTGTGAAAGTAATAAGCAGGGTGGTGTGAAATGTTTTAAGCCCAGAAGTGACATGACCTGATTTGTGTTTTGAAAGGCCACTCTGGTTGCCAGAGGAGAGTGGCAGGGGAGATGGATTACAAGCGGGACACAAGTGAAAGCCAAGACACCAAGAAAGAGGCCATTGCAGTGGTTCAGGAAAAAGATGGTGAAGGTGATCAGAGTAAAGAGAAGGGGCAGACTTGTAATGTACGCGAGGGTACAGTGGAGAGGGCTTCCTGAGGGTTTGGATGGGAGAGGAGAAGGAAAAGAAGCAAGGAAAACTCCTGAACATGTGGGTCAACAAATGGGGGGATTGTTGTACTTTTTCCCCAGACAGGGAAGATGGGAGTGTGCATAGAAGGGGCAAGTTTGGGGAGAAATATCGAATATGCCTTCATCTAACTGATCTAAGTCTGAATGTCACCTAAGTGTACATGTGCCTGGAGTTCTGGCATGTCTAGAGATACGCATTTTGGAAACATAGCTTACAGATGGCATTTAGAGCCATGAGTTGACCCGGATGGACGTTGGAGATGGAGCCCTCCGGTCCTTCACCATCTGGATCCAGGAGAAGAGGTATCAGTGAAGGAGGCCAAGACGGAGTGGCCAGTAAGAAAGAAGGAGAAAAGATCACAGCATCCTCAAACAAAAGAGAGATCAGGAGGATGGTCACCAAGGAAACAAGGTTGGAGAAGCCCTCATTTAAACATCGGGCAGCATGGAGTCTATAGAAACCTAGGCGAGAGCCATTTTCAAGAGAGTTTAGAGGGTGGGGAGTGCGTTAAATGATTAAAGAGTAGCTAAGTCCAAGATTAAGGTGAGGAAGTTGAAGTTTTGCAAGTTTTTCTTTGAAAAAGGAGCACAGAAATGGGGCAGCAGCCCATAGCATGTTAAACTGGGGAAGGCTTTGTTTTTAAGACGAGATGTATTTGGAGGGAGGACTCTGGAACCTGTTTGTTTGTTGATTGAAATGATGGAAGGGAAAAGGAGACTTGTGTTTCAGGAGCAAAGGGGAGACCAGGAGGTAAAGTCGTGGACAGTCCAGGAGGGGAAGTGACCCAGAACAGGCACCCCTGACCTCCTTCTAAAGCTGTGGGGATGCTGCCCTTTAACAGCAAGAGAGAGAGGATATGGTGTGGATACAGGGAGCTTCTAGGCTCTGGCAGAAGAAGATGAGAGTCTGATTGCTCCTAATTTTTCTGAACATAAGGCAGACTGATGAGCTGTTGGAAAGGATGCATTTGAGGAGAGAGAAGAGAGTGTGAAGCCATCACTCCAAAGAGCAGGGAGAAAATCACATAGAAAATGTAGTCAGATCACCCGCTCCCCAGGTGCTCCTTTGGGTTCTAGTGGCCTGTTTGGGAAAAGCCCTTCTAAGCCCAGGTGTGTCATTTCTCTCCAGCCATGTCAGTTGCTCAGGTGTGGCCCAGAGCAGGTGGAGGGTTGGCTTTAACCTCAGGCTGCAATTTTGCCACTTGAATGGGGCAAACACCTCCTCGAGGAGGATTCAGGAAGGGGAATTCAGTGGGAGGGAGCAAGGAGATGCTATGATTTCCCAGGACAGCATCCGGGAAGGAGCGGGGGCCCAGCGCAGCAAGTGTCAAGGGCTTGGAGGGAGCTTCAGGGATTCTGTGCCTGTTGTGAGGTTTCTGGGTCAAGGCATCTTTGAAGAAGCAGTGGGAGAAGCAGAGTAAGAGCAGAGCCTCCATGCTCACATGCTGTGGCGATCTAGTGGACAGTGCTGGGGTGTGCAGCGTGGCCAGGAGGCCCTCACTGCTGGCCGATCCCGAATGTTGCCCCATCTTTAAACGACTGTTTCAGTCCCTCCATGAATCTGGTCCTAACATTCGCAGAAATTGCTTTCAGACTTCATCCTTAATTAATATGCCATTAAGATCAAATTTGGCACTAATTTCTTCCTTGAATTGTATTACTATGCATTTCTGGTTTTGATCTGGAAGCCAGAAAGCCAGGTGTGACCTCCATGAGCATTCCAGGTGTTGACTGTATGTATATAACTGGGGAATGAGACAGGAGTCACCTGGTAAACTGGCTCCAGGAAGCAAAAGCCCCCATTCATGATTGGTAGCCTTTGCTGATTTCCTTGGCGTAGATCCTCCCACAACGGCCAAAGTCAAGGGGAATTTTCTGAGTGTGTAACATGTGGATTAAGAGCCCCAGCCCATCAATGGGTGGAAGGGGCAGGGAAGGGGATACAGAAGTAAGAGCAGGAAAGGTCAAAAAGTTTCCTTTGACAACACTCCCCATCAACGCCTCTTTTTTTCAAATTATTAATTTAAAAAAAAAGGATGCAGACAGTTTGTGAACCTAATCCAAAAATTTCAAACTGTTCCTTTAAAAATAGAGCCATATTTGAGAATTTAAAATATGAAAATAGGAAATTTTCTGGCAGTCCAATGATTAAGACTCTGCACTTCCACTGCAGGGGATGAGGGTTCGATCCCTGGTCAGGGAACTATGACCCTACATGCCTTGCAGTGCAGCCATCTGTGTGTGTGTGTATATGTATATATGTATGTATGTGTATATATATATTATATGTACATATTTTATATATATATACTATAGCATTGAAAGTGTTAATTGCTCAGTCATGTCCAACTTTTTGTGAGCCCCTGGACCATAGCCCAGCAGGCTCCTTTGTCCATGGAATTCTCCAGGCAAGAATACTGGAGTGGGTAGCCATTCCCTATTGCAGGGGGTCTTTCCAATCCAGGGATTGAACCTGGGTCTCCTGCAATGCAAGCAGATACTTTACTGTCTGAGCTACTGGGGAAGCCCATATGTATATTCTATAGACATATACATATATAATGTGTGTGTGTGTATATGTGTGTGTGTGTATATATATATATATATATATATGATAGTCTGCAAATCTCTGCATAACAGAGATTGTTGAGTTACAAAGGAATTTGCCTTGTAGGTCTTTAAATACCAAGTAATCTCGGGGTTTAAAAAAGATTCAATTTTGCAAATATTTAGCTTACTGTTTCTTAAAATACTCTCTTGTTTAAAGCAACAGTTCTTCATTTGGGGTCCATGAATCCTTGGAAGGATGCATGGTGGGGGAGAGTTTAGGGAGCTTGTAGAAGCTTTGCACTAGTCCACATGTGCTTTTTCTATGGAGATGGAACTTTCAGCAGATTCTTCAGTATGTTTATTACTTAGAAGGTAATAGACTCTGTCACCCGCCATGGGGCCCCATGTCCTGTACATCATAAATGCATGTGTGGTCATGTGTGTGGATCCAACAAGGCATTCCAGAGGCACGTGTAAAGTCGGTATCAATCAGTGTCACGAGTACCTTTACCTGCTGGAGGCATTGTCCTTGCCTTGGGATGAGAGGTGGGATGTGGACTTCTCAAGGGTCAATCTGCAACAGATTTGTGGTGGTCTATCTACAACATTGTTCTGGTGGAAACTCACTGAGAGAACAGAACACTTTGTGATGAACACGTTGGCTGCTCCTGATGTGGATGAAATTTTCTCAGGCTCCCCCTGGTGGGGCCGGTTTGAGAGTATGAGTTCTCACCTCACAACTCCGCGAATGCCCCATGTGGTCAGATAGCCTATCTCCACCTGTCCAGGTGTGCCCTTATATCATCTGCAGGTGATATTTCTGCACCTCTCTGGACACCACAGAAGCAGGGCTTTCTGTAAAAACATCATGAGCAAAATGATACATCTTCACAAGGTTAGTATGCTGCTGCGGCTAAGTCACTTCAGTCGTGTCCGACTCTGTGCGACCCCATAGATGGCAGCCCACCAGGCTTCTCCGTCCCTGGGATTCTCCAGGCAAGAACAGTGGAGTGGGTTGCCATTTCCTTCTCCAATGCATGAAAGTGAAAAGGGAAAGTGAAGTCGTTCAGTCGTGTCCGACCCTCAGCGACCCCATGGACTGCAGCCTTCTAGGCTCCTTTGTCCATGGGATTTTCCAGGCAAGAGTACAGGAGTGGGGCACCATTGCCTTCTCCGACGGGGTGAGTATAAATTAATGCTATTCATAGGAATATGAGTGTTTCGGTCTCAGTATAGTTGTTGTAGAGGCACTGTTTTTTCTCCGTGAAGTTTGTTTGACAATTCATAAGATAATTTCTTTCTTTACTTTTCTTAGTCTACAGGATTTTAAAACACGTGTTCCTTAAAACTCTGTACAACAAGCTAGGTAAATATTCATTTACCTTATAAAAGAAAGAGAACTGAAGCTGAGCGCGTATGCAATTGGCAAAGGTCAGAGGTCTAGGTTCCTAGCACATGGTCCACCGCCCACCTGCCAGGGAGGAATAATAATAATAACTAGCAGTGTTGGTACTCGTCGTCACACCAGCAACAGCGGACCTCCTGTGGGCACTACCTGGAACTGGGCTCAGCCCTTCACGTGGGCTTTTCTCCTTTCATCCTGCACTGACCTGTGCCATCCATAGGCTTTGGCATTAATCCCGTCTCCAGGGTCACCTGGTGAGTTACTCACCCTCAGCCAGGCTGCTAGGCCTCTGGGAAACCAAGATCTGAACCAGCTCTCCGTGTTCTTACTGACCACCTTCTGTCAATAGTAGGATCTGTGCAGCCCACACAAGACCCTCCCCCAGGGGAGCTGTCCTGCTTCCACCAAGGGCCTGGGAGCTGCTTTGCAGGTACAGGTGGTGTGAGGAGCCCAGGGAAGGAGTCCTAGGCAGTGTAGGAGGGGTGGGCGATGGGCTGGCAGAGACCTTGGCATCAAGAATTTCTCCGTGTTCTCTCTAGGCAGATTGATCCTTAAGTCTGCAGAGACTTCTAATTAAAAGATGGATTTTTTAATGAATTTTTATTAATTCAGCAATCTGCCTGGGTGCTGAGTTGTCATTTTTGCTAATAGAGAAAAAGGTTGAGTTTATTTTCCAGGACAGTGAAAGTCACTCAACTTAATTAAACTGTCTGAGGAAATTTTCTCCTTGTTTCACTGAGCTCAGGCCCAGGAGCCCACTTCATAAAGCCTGTCAGCCACAGTCCAGCCTTTCTCCCGAAGTTGGGATGGTTTTGGTGTCAGCTGCTTCTGAAGTTCCCCACGTGGGCTCCAGGGTACTGAGCTGAAGTGAAGAACCGCGAAGTGATGCCTGCCTCCAAGTCTGTGCAGGACCCTCCCACTGCCCCTGGACAGGGGAGCCAGGGAGCAGTGGCTGCTGCTGCTGCTGCTAAATCGCTTCAGTCGTGTCTGACTCTGTGCGACCCCATAGATGGCAGCCCACCAGGCTCTCCCATCCCTGGGATTCTCCAGGCAAGAATACTGAAGTGGGTTGCCATTTCCTTCCCCAGTGCATGAAAGCGAAAAGTGAAAGTGAAGTCAGTCAGTCATGTCTGACTCCTAGCGACCCCATGGACTGGAGCCTATGAGGCTCCTCTGTCTATGGGATTTTCCAGGCAGGAGTACTGGAGTGGGTTGCCATTGCCTTCTCTGAGGGAGCAGTGGAGGGCGGTGTTTATCCCCAGTGGCTTAGAACTTCAGCATAACCCAGAGTTTAGACTGAGAGCAGTCTGAAAGAAAATTAAGAATCCAGAACTGCCAAAGGAAACACTTAACTAGATTTGTCAGGACATCAAAAGAAGTTTCTTTCATGAGCCAGTAGAATCTGAACTTAGTGATGCAAAGATTGATTAATAGTAGAGTATCTCTCTCTTGGGCTTCCCTGTAGCTCAGATGGTAAAGAATCTGCTTGCAGTGCAGGAGACCCAGGTTTGATCCCTGGCTCAGGCAGATCCCCTGAAGGAGGAAATGGCAACCCACTCCAGTATTCTTGCCTGGAGAATCCCATGGACAGAGAAGCCTGGCAGGCTACAGTCGATGGGGTCGCAAAGATGGACACAACCGGGCAGCTAACACTACTACATTAGGATATCTCTAAATCTTTTATTTAGATAATACCAACCAAAAAGTAGTCATGTAACATTTAGGATTGACTTTAACAGTGCACAACCTCTATAAAGAAAATGTCAACTTGTATCTAAACAGATATTAAAATATTTTCATAAATATGTGTTCTTGGGGAGAAGATGAAAGCTTATTTTTAAATCATCTTTCCAATTTAATTGAAAAATCTGTAAGATTTAGGTTTGGATTTATCTGAAGCCCTGAACGTATTTCGAAAAAGAGCAATGAAGGAACATTTTTTTCCCTACTCTATATGGAAATGTAGTTTACATTTTATTAAAGCCACAGCATTGAACCAGACAGATGAGTGGTACCCAGGAGATAGCCTGAAACTGACATTAGGACGTGAGCCTAATCTCTAACAGAGGAAACAGCCTTGACCACAGCAGAAGGGAAGGATTTTTAACAGAGCATGTTGGCAAATTACCTGGAAAGACTCCAGTTAGCTTTACCCCTGAGCATACATCCGAGCCCTCCCTCCTCTCCCCCAGCTGCAGTTAACTTCACCCCTGAGCACACAGCTGAGGCCCGCCTTCCTCTCTCCCTGCTCTGTTAGACCCCAGCAGTCCACTTGCTGATGAAGATGTGCGAGCCAATGCCCTGCAAGCCTCTTTCCCACCAACCTAGCCGCTGGATATATGAATGCTCTCGGAGGTCCATATTGATGAGCCCTTGTTATACACCCAAGGTGTTGTTGATTAAGTCATGATAAGTCTGAGCTTACCTCAGATGCAAACCCTGGACCTGATCTAAAAGAGAGCTAAGGGCAATCCTGGCTACAAAGCAAATGACTTTAGTTATAAAATGGGGCTTCCCTGGTGGCTCAGGCAATGAAGAATCCGCCTGCAGTGCAGGAGACCCAGGTTTGATCCCTATGTCAGAAAGATACTCTGGAGGAGGAAATGGTAAGCCACTCTAGTACTTTTGCCTGGGAAATCCAATGGACAGAGGAGCCTGGTGGGCTACAGTCCATGGGGTCAATAAGAGTTGGACACAACTAAGCAACTAACACTGAATCACTGACTTGGTTATAAAATAGAGGCCTGAACATAAAATCTGGAGCTCTTAGAATGTAACGTGGGAGAAAATCTACATGGCCTTGGGTTTGACAATAACTTTTTAGATGCAGTTCCAAACACGAAATCCATATTGTGCAGAAAATAAAAATGATAAGTTGGGTTTTCTGGGAAAGGAGTCTAAAAGAGAACGTATGTATGTAAATGTATAACTGATTCACTGTGCTGTACACCTGAAACCAACACAGCATTGTATATCAGCCACAATTTTTTAAAAATGGAAATTTTAACTTGGTGAATTACTAACTTGGTGAAAGCTACTATTCAGAGAATAAAAAGATAAGCTCCAGACTGGGAGAAAATCTTTGCCAAACACAGGTCTGATAAAGGACTAGTATACAGAATATGTAAAATTACATAGTGTTGTTGGAGAGAGCCGGAGAAGGCAATGGCACCCCACTCCAGTACTCTTGCCTGGAAAATCCCATGGACGGAGGAGCCTGGTAGGCTGCAGTCCATGGGGTCGCTAAGAGTTGGACACGACTCAGTGACTTCACTTTCACTTTTCACTTTCATGCATTGGAGAAGGAAATGGCAACCCACTCCAGTGTTCTTGCCTGGAGAATCCCAGGGACGGGGGAGCCTGGTGGGCTGCCGTCAAAGGGGTCGCACAGAGTTGGACATGACTGAAGCGACTTAGCAGCAGTAGCAGCAGCAGTTGGAGAGAGCTAGGTGAGCGCTTGGAGGTGGTTGCTTCAAAGAAGGTGGGGATTGCGGCTGAGAGCTTGTGGCTTTTGTCGAGGCAGGCTTGGGATGTCATCATCTGTCATTATGGAAACCTCAAAGGGTCTCTCCCAAAACAGAGAATTCCACAGGGGTCTCTGGAGGAGGGCTGACAGTAGCGCTTGCTTCTTAATCCTCCTTTTCTCTATTCGTATCACTGCCCTGACTCCTCTGGGCATGTGTGTGTACTAAGTTGTTTGAGTTGTGTCCGACTCTATGCGACCCCATAGACTGTAGCCCACCAGGCTCCTCTGTCCATAGCATTCTCCAGGTAGGAATACTGGAGTGGGTTGCCATACCCTCGTGCAGGGGATCTTCTGGACCCAGGGTTCGAGCCCACGTATCTTGCATCTCCTGCATTGGCAGGCAGGTTCTTTACCTCTAGTGCCACCTGGGAAGCCTAACTCCTCTGGGCACATATGGGATTTTGGGGAGCTGTGAGTTAGGCACAAATAACCTTGTAAGGTAAGGAGTCTCTTCCTGTGGATGAGCTACAGGGCATCTGCGGGGGCGTGGACTGGTGTGTAGACCATCACAGTAAGGACTGTGGTACCTAGTTGGTTGGCAGTTGAGCGGGAAGAGGGTTACCATGGGAGAAGAAGTGAGCAGGAGAGATTGCAAAAGGAAGGATTCAAGCTGGAGAAACGTGCTTGTCAGTAACGCCCCATCGCGTGGACCTCCAAGGGGCCTGCCCCCGATGGTTGTGCACTGGAGGAGAGCTGATGGTTGGAGGAAACAAACCTCTTGATTTGGAAGCCCCTGGACATGAGCTGGGTCTGGCGTCCAGAGGATACATGATTTCAGATCTTGGAGTCTATATAGGGGCTGCTGCTATTTATAGAAATAATGAAGGCAGGAGAAAGAGGCAGGTGTTTGTAGCTAGAGAGACCTGCAGGGAACAGATGGCCAATTTTAGCTGAAGGCAAGCTAAGTCCACCAAAAAGAGGGATTTTAATTGCAGATTAATTTGCTACCTGGAGGTAATTTTGAGTTATAGAGTTTCTCTTCCACAGTATATGTGTGTGTGAAAGAACTCTTTGGAAAAAGAACAGTGCTTAGCCTGAAGTTAAGGATCACAGTTACCCTAGTTCTTGGATGGGGAGTTTTCTGACCAGGGGTCACCAGCTCTCCCTGGCCTCGCCTGTCAGGGGGTACCACCTGCCTAAAGACCCAATATCAGTGCTCCCGTCAAAGCAAGTGGCTCAATTAGCATCTCTGACAATTTCTCCTGTTTGCCAGCCTGGCACATGAATACACTAGAGACTCTGTATGCTCTCTGTATTAAACCCTTTAGACTTGAGACCAGAAGGGATTACATGACTAATATTGGGCTGGGAAGGTATTGGAAGGGGATGAAATAATGTGATTGTCATTTTCACAAGGGAAGTAGCCTCCTCCTCCAGAGGGAAATAGAAAACCCTACAGAGGAATAGAAGGCCCAGGTCCCTGGACATCTACTCCCGCCCTTGGACAGCCTTCAGGAATCCCATCTACGGTGTCAGTGAGAAGTCCTCAGTCATACTCATTTATTACTATTTGTCATCTAGATTATTAGCAGGCATCTCATTTAGTAATCTGAATCCAGAGATTGCCCGGAGTCAGGAGCCAGGGAGTGACCTGGTCTGGCAGCCCTGGTCTCCTCCCAGCCTTCCTGCAAATGATAAATGACACACCCCTCCCCGACACCCCAGGGAGAGATGAAGTGCCCGCTCGGGGCCTTATTGATTTTCCGTGACAACAGATGCATCTTTAGGATCCTATTTTGATTTCAGAAGTGGTCTTCTGACCCGACTCAGGTCCATAAATCTGCTGATGGAATGGACTGCTACGGCTTTCCTTGACTTCCTTTATGCCGTGTTTTTTTTTGTTTTTTTTTTCTTCCTTATATTTGCCATGGAAAATATCCATGGGGTTCAGATACACCTCCTTCTTCACTGAGGGGAGCTTTCCTGAACTTGAATCTCAAAGATTTTTAAAAGGGGAGTGTCAGGATCACAACCATTGATTCATTTGGTTTGAAAAGTCAAGCTCAGAAAGCTACAGTGCACCCCAAGTGTGACCACACTCTGGGGCACCAGCAATGTTTCTCAGCACCCCTTGGGGGCAGGAGGAGTATTTCCACCAGCAGGAGTCTGGACCCTGGGCCACTGTGGTGCTCTGTCCACAAAGAGCTTTAATACTCAGTGAAGTGAAGGTCAGGCTTGCCAGGCCATTCATATTACAGGACAAGGAACCAAAAACCATAAGCACTTGCAGGAAAAGAGCTGTCTCAAGTTCATCTCTGTCCCAAAACACAGCCCAGGGCCTGGCACCATCAGCACCTGGGCTGAATGGGGATTGGATGGAGTTGGTTGCCAGCACCAAGTCACTTTCAAGAAGGGGGGCATAGCCCAGGCACAGTCAGAAGAACTTGTTGTTTCCTCCATGTGGCCACTCTGTGTGTGGGTGTCTGGGAGGCTGCAGAATTCACCAAGGCCTCTGACACACATAAGCCAGGTTCGCTGACCGACTTACCCCTGTGTGCAAAGATCAGGGTTCTGGGGTCACCGCCCTGGTCCTTTGAGTCTTCTGGAGCTAACATAGGCACCCGAGGCTTCCTTTCTTGCCAACCTCTGATTAGTTTCAGCTCCCTTGTCATGAACCACTGACCACGGGCAGGTCTACAGGTTAATTACTTATTGGCCAAGTCTCTTGCTTTATCCACTGCACACATAGCTCTTCTTGGCTCTATTATCACGCCTCTTCTGAGTTTGTTGGGGAAGCCACAACCTCCTGACTGGCTTCCTGACATCTCTCTGAAGCTCCCCATCCTCACAAATGTGGAGAGAGGATGGCTCTGCCCTTCCTTCTTGCTGTCTTAGCCTTGCTCCCCAAGGAGCCAACCTTGAGCAAAGATGCAAATAAGAGGTTTACATGGGAGGTGATACCAAGAGGCATCAGTGCACCAGTGGGGAGGGAAAGAGGAGGGAAAGAAACTAGTACCAAGCGTATTAGTGAGCAGGTAGCTTTTGTGGGCAGATGGGAGTCTGTATGTCCGGCGGGGAGCTCTGGGACACAGTGGAGGAGGAGGAGGCTGGGAATTTTAATCTCCAGCTCCCATCCCTCATTGGTTAGGGTTGCTCCCGGAGGCATCCATCTTGTCTCTTTGGAGCTACTCCACTGTTCCACCGGCAGGATGGGAGAAAGCCCTGGGCTGGAGGGACTCTGCCGCTCACATGAGGCCCACGAGTGTTCAGGTGACAGCTGGGACAGTAGCAGCTCACTCAGATTTTGAGGACCTTGAAGGAAGACTCAGCCTGGGGCTTTGGTGCCATTTGTGTTTCTGAGTGGACTGGGGCTGGCTGCCCAAAGTCTATGCAGTACAATGCTTCCCTCAGTGAAACAGTGATGGTGGCTGATGTATCTGATGTATGTATCTGATAAAGTGGTTGTGAAACCTGAGAAATGCATAGAAAGCACTTCTCACAAGTCTGGCTAAGAGAGCACACAGACGTCTTAGCCACAGATGGTGGTGTCATTACACTGGTCTTTTGTTGCTTGTTTTAACATGAAATTTGTTCAAAACAGTGTGATCTGTATAATTTGGAATTGTCTGGCCTCACTGACTCAATGAAGGTGAGTTTGAGCAAACTCTGGGAGATAGAGGACAGGGAAGCCTGGTGTGCTGCATTCCATGGGGTCGCAAAGAGTCAGATATGACTTAGTGACTGAATAACAACTAGGAGACTCGAGGGTTTGGCTGGCTAAGAAGGTGCTTCATCTCCCTGGGCCTGTTTTTTCATTTGGAGAATCTGGCCTGGAGGCTGGGGGTCTCTTATCCTTGTTGATTCTGTGAAATGAATATTTATCAAAAGCTGTGTTTTATTCTGTTCATTTTTGCCTCCCTCTTTTACACACCTTAACAACCTTGGTCCTAAGCACCACACTTACACCATTGGACTCACAGCCACCTGAGTTTTGGATTTTCAAAAAATGGCACCAAATTTAAGTGCCCTTGCAGTAACTAACTGGGGACTTTCCCCACAGGAGGCCTAGAGAATGGGAGGTGGGGTCCTTCACTCATGGCTTGCTTCTGTGCCTTTGTCAGAGAACTAGCCCACTTAGCTCCTGAGATCCCACTCTCAGATGAATCCAAACCCTTCTGTAGACCCTGTATCACACTCAGCACGGGGAAGACTCTATGTGCTGATCTTGGAGAAGGGAGGAGTCCCAAGGGGACAGTTGACTTAGGTGAGTTCCTTTGGGCAAAGGGCGCAGTCTTTGAGAGCTGAGTTTATGGCTCAGAAACACCTGGGTCCTAGGAGACCCATCTTTCCTGACAACGGGGACTTGGTGTCCTCCTGGAAGCCTTCAAAACAGCAAAATTGAGTTCAGTTATGTAAGAAAAACCCAATAGGATTCAATAAATGCATATTGATTCCTGTTTAATAACAAGCCTCTGAAAGTCCTCAGTGTTCTTGGCAGGAACGTTATAAATGCTTGTCTTGCCTCCTGCTGACAAGCTGCCTGGACTTGTCTGATGTCTCATGGCTGCACGTGCATCAGAGGGAAGGCCACTTACGAGCACGTTCAGGGCGTTGTTGGGGAAGTTGGGGAGGGAAATATAAATAAGAGGCTGTCCTTGCACACGAGCGGTTGAAGTCCAGAGGAAGGAATTGATATTGGAGGCAGTGCTGTCAAGAGCAGATGCTGTGTTGCTACATCTTGACCATCAGTGTGCACAAAGTGGGTTGAAAGAAAAATTAAAACAATAATGATGGACATTGATAGGGCAATTACTGTGTGTCAGACAGTAGATTTAGGACTTGACGTGCCTCTCTGCTAAGCTGTCCACAGTTCTAGGAGTGCCAAGAGGAAGCAGCCACAATTTCACATGAGGACACTGAGGCCTAGAACTGCCCAGCCAGCAGCAGAGTGAGAATCTGAGAGGCCTGGCTTCAGGCCTTACTGGAAATTCAACCGACTAGGGTGAGAAGAGTCTAATGGGGTGGAGGGAGGGGTCTCAGGGATCCAGGTCTGGAGCCTGGAGTCAAGTGTCAGGAAAATTCAAGTGGACTCGGATGTTTCAGTTGGACGCTTGGGAAAGGGGCAGTCCTACCTGTCCATACAGAGGATGCAGAATGAGAGCCCAGCGTGGCTCTGAGACGGAGGACAGAGTGAGCCTGCATGGGGGTGGCCGGAGGGGAGAGGAGGTTCCCTGGAGAGTCAGAAAAGTCAGGCCAGGTCACTGGGTGACCTTCCCGCATGACCTCTTCTCATCAGTGAGTTTGAGGGCCTCCCCTACTTGACCTCTGCCCTCGGGATTCTCCTTTGAACTCTAGACCCAGCTGACACTGCCTCCTGGAGAGCCATGGGGTCTTCACACTCCACATGTCCAAACTGACCCCTTGGCCACCCTCCAGATCCAGTGCCCCTCTTACCTCCCTGTCCTGGGTTCCCCAATTAACCACCTCCCTGCTTCTAGAGGCAGAAACCCAGATGTCTTCCTAGACTGGCCTCTCCCTAACACCCGCACCAGCTCCCCACTGCACACTGCTGACCACACCTCCTTGGAGGATGCCTTCTTCCTCTCCCCTGGGCTGTGTTCTGGCCCACGTGGTTTCCACCCTCCCACACTCTCCCCACCTTACGGCCACTGTGATCCTCCTGCAGATGAAATCTAATCAAGCTCCCCCTTCTACAGAATGCACATGGGACTTCCCTGGTGGTCCAGAGGCTAAAGACTCCTTGCTCCCAATGCTGGGGGCCTGGGTTTGATCCCATATGCCCCACCTAAATATTTATTTGGCTGTGCAAAACCCGGCACAGCTAAATATTAGTAAATAAATAAAATGAATGTTTTTATAAATAAGTAATGCACCAAAAGCAGCACCTCCCACCTAGGCTGCCTGGGCTGCCTGGCTCTCTCGGGCTGGCATTGCCCGCTCTGCCTCACCTCTTGCTCCCCTACTTCTCCCCACTCCAGCCTTACTCTCCTCCAGTCACATAAACACCACGTTGGTCTCCCTGCCTCCCAGCTCCACTTCATCTTCCGGGACAGGTTTCCCTCTGTTCCCCTCCACCTCACCCCTGCTCTTCTTCCCTCTGTAGGCAGGGGAGTCATGGACCTCGCCTGCTCCTCAAGCCCCAGGGAGCATCTTCCTCATGCTCATTCCAGTTGAAACCTTATACTCCTTGGTAAAATTAAATGATCGGCCACTAGGCAGAGATCTCCTTGTATTCCAGTGCTTATCAAAAAGCCGGCAAGTAATAGGTGCTCAACTTATATTACCTAAGTAAGTGAAGGAGTGAATGAGTGAGTGAATGAATGAATGAGTGAGTGAGTGAATGAATGAATGAGTGAATGAATGAATGGGGGGAGCAATCCCGGGACAATCTCCCTTCTTTCCCATTTGGAAAGTGTTCTTGCTTCTGCGAGGACAAAACCCATCTCTTGCTGAAATGTTCTGAACAATGAGCAGCCTCCTGCTGAGATGTTTCCTCTGGCCACCAACTTGGTGAGACCACAGATATTTCAGGAGGGACCTATGGGCAGAGTCTGAGGACACCCGAAGTGTGTGGCTCAGTCAATAAGCCTTTGTCACTGTGTGCACTGAATCGAACTGCAGGGTTCACGATCCAGTGGGAAGACCAGCCCAACAGACAGGAAGTGTGCTGGGTTATGGGAATGGGCCAAGGGGTTGGAGTTGCCCTGGTCTTTCCCTCTCTGAGGCATGGCCTTCTGTCAGAGCTCATGTGTCAGCACTCCTCCTGTCTCCACGGCAGCCATCAAGGCTCTGCAGCAATGAATTACCTACTTATGATCAGCTTGTTTACTTGTGATTAATGACTGCTGAGGCCAGGCAGCTTAGAGCCAGTGAGCAGATCAGATCTGATTCATTGATTCAAAGCCTCCAGAAAACACCTGCCCTCGGTCATCAATAATTCTGCCTAGGCAGTAGAGGTTGATGGTTCACAAGCAGTAGCTCTTTGGCAGATTTTTGTCTGAGCTTGGCTTCCAAGGCAGTGGGAAGAAGGACCAAAAGAAAAGAGTTCTTGGCCATTGAAATAAACGGAGAAGAAATTCTAGAGGCAGCCAGCCTGGGACGCTAGACACAGAATTTATCTATCTCATTTCAGTGGCTTGCAGGGTTGTGGAGTAGTTGTGTGTGTGTGTGCATTTTAACCAAACCTAAATTTGGGATTTGGAATATTTGGTGAGATCTGAAGGATAGATAGCATTTACATCAGCCGCACCAGCTGTTTTTCTTGCCTCTGAGGTTCAAGGATATTCCAAATGCCCCCAAAGACCTGCCTCCAAATGCCCCCCAAAGACCTGCTTCCTTAGTGTGGTCATCAGAGTTATTGCTTCTGTGAGCACCAGAGAGAAACCGGAGGGTCTACATGGCAGGGAGGCTGGGCCACGTGCCCTGAGGCCTGAGCACATGGGGTCTCTGTGTCGGGGGTGTTGGGAGGGGTTGCCTCTGCTCATGGCTCAGCTTTTTGCAAGTGTGGGGCCAGCTGGGGTCTGCAGTGCTGGTTCTGGCTTTATTCTTGGAGGCAAAGTTTCAGCGCCTCACAGGAAGTGGAGGGAGCTGAAGACACCTTCCGGGGTGGGCTTGAGGATGGTGGAGAGGCGTCTCGGAACAGAGGTCCTGGGTGGGGCTTAGGGGTCAGGGTCAGAAAACAAAATGGCATCAAGACATATTGAAAGAATTAAAAATGGAATTACCATATGATCCAGCAATTCCACTTCTGTAGTACACCCAAAGGAATTGAAAGTAGGGTCTCAAAGAGACTTCTGTCCACCGCAGCATTATTCACAGTAGCCAAGAGGTGCAAGAACCTCAAGTGTCCACCAGCAGATGAATGAAGAAACAGAATGTGGAGTATACATACAATGGAATCTTATCCAGGTGTTTTAAAAGGCAGGAAATTCTAAGACATGCCACAACATGGATGATCTTCTGTGACAGTTCATCACGGGTGAAATAAGCTAAATACAAAAAGCAAATTCTATCCGGTTGCATTTGTATGTGGTACCCACAGTCGTTAAATTCAGAAAGACAGATGGTAGAACAGTGGGTGCCAGGGGCTGGGGAGTTACTGTTTAACGGGAACAATGCAAACCCAGGACCCCTCTCGATACAACTGAATTGGCTCCATGTGTGCTGTGCTTAGTCACTCAGTTGTGTCTGACTCTTTGTGACCCTTTGAACTGTAGCCCCTCAGGCTCCTCTGTCCATGGGATTTTCCAGGCAAGAATACTGCAGTGGGTTGCCATTTTCCTCCTCCAGGGGATCTTCCCGACCCAGGGATTGAACCTGCGTCTCCTGTGTCTCCTGCACTGCAGGATGATTCTTTACCTGCTGAACCATCAGAGAAGCCCTGTTGGCTCCGTGAGGTTTTTATTTCTTTTCCCTCAGTGTATATGGGTTTTCATATTTCAGAACCCTGACTTAAGATCATAAGTTTTAATGGCAAGTGTTTCGTTTTATTTTATTTCATTTTGATTATGATGGCAGGATAATGAAGCCATGACTCCAGAAAATTTAAGTGAATACCAGAGTAATATTTTCAATAAAGGTCACATCCTTTGTTCTCAATTCATAATTAACATTTACTAAAGGCCTGAAGTTTGGGAGATATTATTATAAACATTTACATAGTTTGCTCTTTTATGGATCTTTTTTCCTAATTAATTTTTTCAAATGAACTCAAGGGCCTTTGGAAGAAAAGATAAAAAAGTAGGGTATTCCAAGAAATCACTATTTAGAGACACCACATGCCTATCTGTGAAGTTTTAACTGCTGTTGAGCTTAATAGTGGCCCTTAGGGTGTGTGAATCCTGAACTGTCTTTTGAACTTGGAAGAAAAATCAAATTATGTACAAAAAAAAATGTCAGTGCTGGGAGTATTTTATGGCACATGGTCTTCTTAATTGACAGCCCGCATGCTAGCATCCTGACGGTGGCTCCCTCTGCAGTTCGCCATTTCCTTGACCATGTTGAATAACGGAATCAAGTCTTGCCCTATTTTCTTTCTGAATCCAACACTAGATCTTGGAGGTTTTGGGTAGAAGGAAATAAAAGCTAGCTTTGAGAATAGAGGAAGTTCTTATCAACCGCATGCATGTGATCCTGAACTGCTTGCCTATCTCTAAATCGGTAAACTTCCAAAGGTCTCTTCCAAAGGGATCCCAGAAGCCATGCTTCCTGCTCACCATTGGCCATGTGAACCATTGCCAGTTCACACAAGCTGTCCTCTTGAGCACAAGGGCCATGTTTCTGGCATCTGCCCCTGAGGACAGTAATGAGGTGGCCCAGGGTAGCACCTCTTTAATGCACAGACCATGGCCCTTTGGAAATTGAGAGAGTGGCTCCTGGCTGACTCCCCACAGAAGAAAGTCTTCTCAGACTCCTGAGAAAGCTAGCAGATGGAGATGCCTCCTGACTCTCACCACGTCCTCCTCCAGCCACTAAACCCGAGAGAGAGGCGGGTCGGAGCGCAAGGGTCCCTCTAGCTTTTCTTTGTTGCTAATCCACCTAGTTTTCTGGGGAGAGAGATGTCTGGGCGCCTCCACGTTATCCTTTATAAAATTCAGTTCAGTTCAGTTCAGTTGCTCAGTCGTGTCTGACTCTTTGCAACCCCATGAATTGCAGCATACAAGGCCTCCCTGTCCATCACCAACTCCCAGAGTTCACCCAAACTCTTGTGCATCGAGTCGGTGATGCCATCCAATAACCTTTAAAAAGCTCCAAAGGCAGAATATTTTTTAAACTTTTTATTTGTATTGGCGTACAGCTGATTAAGAATGTTGTGATCGTTCCAGGTGGACCACAAAGGGACTCAGCCATCTGTACACATGTATCTATTCTCCCCCAAATTTCCCTCTCATCCAGGCTGCCATGTAACACTGATAAGAACAGCATATTTGAACCAATAGAAAAGCCTGACCTGGACATTTGCCAAAAGACAATAGTGACTCAACGATTAATGCAATTAGAGCTATTATTAAACTGGGAGGTTAAGTACCCATAAACAAAGGGGTTAGGGCAGGTCCGCACTTGTCCACTGTGTACCAGGTCTGAAAGTGTCCACTAAGATGAGAGAAAACTGAAACCTTCTGACCTTGACAGAGTCATACATGTCTTTCTTAACCTCTGGGCCAGAGGCTTGCTCCCTGGGGATCAGCACAACACTGTGGTTAAAGGCGTGGACTCTGGGGACAAAGGATACCTCATTTAGGTCCGACCCTGACTGTGAGGAGTTGTGTGGCCTTGAGCAAGGTATTGTCTTTCTGAGTCAAACCTCTGCATCTGTGCAATGGTGCCAGTTCCATTCACCTGCCAGAGTGTGTGCATGGCCTGGCACAAGGGGCCAGCCCACCATACCTGATGCATACGTGAGAGGTCTGTGGTCGCTCATCTTTCCCATCCGAGAGCTGATGAAGCTGAGAGGTCGGTGCTGCCATCGCACTCCACTCACTGTGGACCTTTGGCCTTTTAGTCCTGAGGCCAAGGTGCCTGCACTTTAACTGCCTGCATCACCTAGTCACTTATTTGTCATGTCCACATACTTCATGGGGAATTATTTCCTTCACCCTGTTTTCTTTCTTTATTTGGCTCCATACTTCATGAATAATTATTTCCTTTCACTTTTCTTTCTTTCTTTTCTTTGACTGCACTGGGTCTTTAGTTGCAGCAAACAGGGTGAGCATTGTCTATTTACTTACAGTGCCTGGAACGGAGTGAACACTCCAGAATTTTCATCAGATGAATAAACTGAGTACTAAAACCATTTGATATAATAGTCAGGCCTCTACTGCAACGAGTATTCACTGAGTATTTTCTGTACTCTTAGCACCAGGTTGAGGATCACAGAGCAAAATAGTGGAAATGCAAAGTGCTTATGGAATGTGAAGGGGTGGAGGATGTAGGAGTTTCTTAGGAAAATAGGACCAGTTAGAATATGAGAATGATGGGGGGTCAGGAGTCAGGTTCAGGAATCAGGATCAGGGGTCCAGAGTCAGGGTCAAGGGTCAGGATATAGGGTTGGGGGTCCAGAGTCAGGAGTGCACTTGTCCTGCCCACTCCCTGCTCATCCCCCCGAGATGGTCCAGCCCTCCCCACCCCCAAACGCTGAAATGCAGCTGATTCTCCAGGGTGAGCCGCCTGTGGACCACAGTGCTGCCTGACTCGTTGGGGCCTTGGAAGAGACCTGATTTGTTGGGAAAAATACTCTCTTGGGCGTGCTTGTCTTGCACTGTATCTCTTGGCTGTGGCTTTCTTGGCCTTGCTTACCGCATTCCAAGTTAAAATAGCTCATGCTTCTTCCAGGCGGGACCCAGCAGCCTCCCCAGGGTGTAGATCTGTGTGGAGGGAGGGAGGGTCTGTGGTTGCTGCCCTGCCTCTGGAGGGGCATCAGTCCACATCTCTGAGCCTACAGGCCTCCATGGAACCAGTAGAGATGCTGCCTGCATTACCTGAACGTTTAGATCCTGGATGGACCCATCCATAGGCCCTCCTCCCCAAGTCAATCATGAGATTAGAACTCTCTAGACATTTTTAATCCTTACCACGAAGGAGAACAGGGTCTCCCTCTGATAGAGAAGTGCTCCTGTGGTCACAGGACAAAGACTCCAGGAGGACCAGAGGTTGGAAAATGACCAAGAAAAGTGTTGCGCATATTGATCTTTGGGCCATCACAGCAGGGATGCTGGGTTCATCCAAACTTGTTATCTTCCAAGTGATGGAAACATTTGGGGAATAAGTTCCATATAAAATATAAAATCTTCCCAGCATCCCTCTTCAGACTTCAAAGGGAGATTTGGGGGAAGGAAATCCTACCCAGTTATAATTATTCCAAGGATGTTGGGGAGGTGGGGAGGAAGCAGGATTGTTTCTGGTGCCAAATCCAAATCTGGCTCCCCAGCTGTCAGCCCACTTCCGGGGCATTCAGCTCGGACTGCAGCTGTGCTAAGGCCCAGGGCTTCACTCGGAACAGAGACAGAACCACTGGTCCAACTCTGAGCTGCGGTGATTTGGAGGGATCAAAAGAGGCACAGCTCGCTCTGGTTCATCCCTGAGCACACAGGCCCTCTCACCTCTCCCCTCTCCCCAGGATGTGGATTTTATGTTTCAGTGACAGGCCTCATTCCCTCGGCAAGTTGAGAGCAAAAGCCAACTCAAGGGGCTGTCTTGGGTTGGGTCCCTGAGATAGTGATTTATTGATGGACAGTTCTCATGCAGAGGGGAGAGAAACAGGCTTAGCAGGATGAGTGAGCCAAGCTGTGTTCTCAGCTGCAGGCCAGCCTCAGCCTGATCCTGCAGGGACCAGAGAGCATGCATGGCCCTGAAAAGTTGTCCCACCTTGAGGCAGGGGTTGACCACACGCTGCTCTGGAAGTAAGCACTTAATCTTCCAGGCATTTCGGGTGAAGTGTTGTGCATCAGTTACTTCTCAGGAGAAGGGCTATTCTCAAGGAGAAGGATGCACTCAATGGACAACATTCATGGCAGCAGGAGGTGGGTACCCATCCCACAGAAGGGGATCTAAGTTGCCAGCAACAGTGTCTACTACAAAGATGTTCCCTGTTGTCCTTCTTGACTTCACCTGGGACTGGTTATAACAAAACTCCAAGTTCTTGTCACCTTGAAAAGAAAGCACCGGGCATCTGTCTGTGAGAGGTTTCCTTTCCTTTCATACCTTAACAGGTTATAGATGTGTTTTGAAAAGGGAGGAGGCAGTAGGTGGATACATAAGAGAATGTAGCTGGTCAAATATTACAGCCTTGGACCCAGGACCGCCAGCCCCTGATGTAAGCACTCAGCTAGCTATTCATCCGGGCTTGTTAAACATGAGGGCATAAAAAGAGCTGATTTCATTCATTTTATAGCACCGCGTAGTTTCCCCCAGGAGAGGCAAGGCTGGCCAAGATGTGTGTGGTCCATACCTTTTGTGTGAAAGATGTTTTCAAGACTTTTCCCCCTTGTATATGCCTAGTCCTGCCCCTGACCAACACCTACTTATTGATACTATAGAGCGTGAGCGTATTTGGGCTGTTTCTAGCACTTGCCTTTCTGTCGTTTGAAATGGTCACCCAAAAATCACAACCATTTCCATTCCCAAACCCAAGTACCACGAGGTTCTGACAACCAGATTTGGGCTGGGTGTTCTGTTGTCACCTGAGCCTATTCCTGCTTCCAACGGACCAAGACATAACCAGAAATCCTATTCTGTTTGGCTATTTAGATCCGAGCTTCCTGGTGAAAATATATATATATTTTAAACAATGTGATAGGAGAACATAGAAATGTCTCGAACATGTTTAAGACCAGTGAAACACAGTGAGAAGATGATCCCACTGCCTCCTCGTGGCTCAGACAAGTCAGACATGCCCCTGGCTCCATCCGCTGGCACTAGCCCTGGAAACTTTAGCCACGGGCAGCTGTTTCCATGGCTGCTCCACTCCTTCCTGACCGCATCTCAGAGCAGTTCTACCCCAGCATAGTCCCATCCTAAACCCCAGCCAGCCCACCTTCAGGCAACAAGGACCCATGGGCATGCTGGAGTCTCGACAGAAGAAACGGTCATCACAGAGCATAAACAGGCTGATTTGGAATGGATGGGCTGACAGGAGAGGCGTGAGGCCCCTTTGGGATCCTGTCCCTTCGTAGGACTGCCACGCACACACCCCGGGGCGTGGGAACAAGTCAGCAGCCCCACCCCCACCCCCAGCCTGCGCTCACGTGGTCTGGATCCCACTCCCGTGGTGATTGAGTGCAGGATTCCTTCGGGATGATCAAGGGGATGTTTGTGGGAGAAGCAGCGCTCGTGCGGTTCCTGGGTTAGCCTGGCTTCCCAGAAGCAGAGCCTGGCAGGAGCGTGCATGTGAGAGGGATTTGGGAAGGGCTCCCTGGAAAACTGCTGGGACCAGGGAATGGGAGAGGGCAGTGCCAAACAGAGCCTTTAGCTCAGGGGACTCTGGGTGCCGGCTCTTGGGGACTGCAATCACCCTAGGGGGTCGGCGTAAGAAAGGGGATCTGAGGTAAGGCGAGCAGAGCACAGGCAGGGCTGGTTCAGGCCCCTCCCAGAGACTTTCAGAGGAGTTCTCAGGAGCAGAAGTAGCACCAGGACAATGCTTCCCCCACGCCAAACCTTGCTTTAAGTTGGCATCTTTCCGGAGTCCTGATACCAACTCTTTGCACCTTGCTCTTGTGGGTCCCAACACACCAAAAGAGACACTGGGGCACCAGCATCTCTCGCCCAGAAATATGCAAAGGATAAAATGGCACCCTGGGATGGAGATCCTGCAAAAAGTGCCAACACGCTTCCCATCAGGATGGAGCTCAGGTCCCGGGAGGATCTGGGTTCAACTCCTAGCTTGTTCTCCACCGATGACAAATGCCAAGATGCAGGTAGACATTCGCAGTACTTACATAAGGTGAGAACGCCAAGCCAGCTCCTTTTGGGGTGGAAGGGGCTAGAAAATTGTTCCGTTTGAATAGGAAGCCCTGGATGCAGAAAGCTATTCACCACGAGGCACGCGGTGGAGCAAAATCCCAGACTCAACACAGTCCAGGGTTCTGTTTCTCTAGCCTGAGGCTTAGTAAACGGCTAATCAGGAAACCTGGCCAGTTTTCGTCTTGGGTCCTATTCTGGGTTTTAATGTACCATGAAATTCAATGCAATTCCAGAGGCTTTTGTAGATTCTGGGTGAAGCATTTTCTTTTGGATAAAACAAAGCGAGGGTTCGCATGAGCATGTGCTTGATCTCTGTGAGCCTGGGGAAATGTGAGCTGAGCCCCGACTCCTGGGTTCCGAAGAGGCTGCTGCTGTGGAGGAGAAGAAAGGGTGCCCCCTTAGAGGGTCTGCCCCAAGGGCACATGCGCTTTGTGAACTTGGTCTCAGTCTCCCTCTCTGTAGAGCTGTCTGGGTAGCTGCGAGGATTAGGGAAGGTCACAGAAGGAAAGCAATGACAGGGTCGTGCGTGAGTAGCTCTCACTGTTTCCACTGGAGAGCTTGTCTTCTGTTCAAGGAGAAACACATGGAAGAGTCCCCACCTCATTAGAACCTAGAAGCTGTGGTCGTCCCCCCTCCACACCTTGGTTACCACTTCCTCCCCACCTGGGAGGGCCTCCTCTACAGCTTCCCCTTCTTCAAGGCTCCACTCAGTACTGACTCACCACATGTGGCCCTTACCTGTGGCTCTGGCTCACACAGGGGCTTCAGTTCCTGACTCTAAATACCACCTACTCTGATCCATATTAATGGATACATTGTAAATATAGCTATAAAGTTATCATTTCAGACAGGCTTCCCTGATGGCTCAGATGGTAAAGAATCCACCCCATGTGGGAGACCTGGGTTCGATCCCTGGATTGGGAAGAAATCTCCTGGATGAGAGCATGGCAACCCACTCCAGTATTCTTACCTGGAGAATCTCCATGGACAGAGGAGCCTGGCAGGCTACAGTCCATGGGGTCACAAAGAGTCGGACACAACTGAGCAACTAAACACATCGTTTCAGACAGAGGAAACAGTGCCTGTGTTCATCTTCTCAAATGGCCATGGTAATAACTCCAGGACCACGTGTGCTTCCAGGGTAGGATCCCTCCCCCACCCCACTAAAAGTCAAGACAAAGAGTCTACAGTACCCCCCCACCCCCGCTGCCCAGCCCTGAGGGCAGTCAGGCCTTTGACTGACAGACAGTGGTAGAAAGGCTCTGCGTGACTTCCCAGGATCCGTCATAAAGGGCCATACTTTATGGGTATTCTCCTGGGTGTCTGTCTTGAAACATGTGCCTTTGTAGCTCCGAGGCCATGTGAGAAGTCCTCATGCTGAAGAGACCTCAAGGAAGAAAGAGGGGTCCAGGAGCCCCCGCAGTGTCAGACCCGGGTGTCTGAGCTGCCCCAGCACAGGTGCCAGAAAGGCAGTGAGGGAGGGAGCTTCCTGTTTCCAGCCCCAGTCACTGGGTCACGGCAGTCGCTTGAGTGGTGAAGTGAGGACCACCTCCCTGAGGCCAGAGTCATGAGCTGTAAGCATAAGATGTTCTGGTTGTCTTAGGCCAACCACTGCCTTTGGGCATAGTTGTTCAGTGGTTGATATGTATCATACACATGTATACACACGCACATGTGTATGCACATATATACCTACGTGTATGTTTGGGGATCGGAGAAGGCAATGGCACCCCACTCCAGTACTCTTGCCTGGAAAATCCCATGGATGGAGGAGCCTGGTAGGCTGCAGTCCATGGGGTTGCTGAGGGTCGGACACGACTGAGTGACTTCACTTTCACTTTTCACTTTCCTGCATTGGAGAAGGAAATGGCAACCCACTCCAGTGTTCTTGCCTGCAGAATCCCAGGGACGGAGGAGCCTGGTGGGCTGCCATCTATGGGCTCGCACAGAGTCGGACACGACTGAAGTGACTTAGCATGTTTGGGGATATAGCCTTCTATCGGCCTCCAATTTGCGTATACACTTAAATCTGGCTTCCCCAACTTGACTGAAAACTCCAGGAGGACAAGGCTGTGTAGAGTGTGCCCTAGTTATCCTCTGCAGGATTTAAGCCAGTGCGGTGGGTGTAACAACTATGCCATGTATTGTTGAGTTAAGTTAAGTGGATAGGGAACGTTTGTGTGCACGTCTGTGTCTCTGAAAAGCCTGCTAGCATTATAGGATACATTTGTGATTGTAAAGAAATCAGAATCTTTTTGGTCTTTGAATCATTCTCAAAGGAACCTTGTATCCTTGGAGAGAACCATTTGCTTAAAATCACTGAGAACAAGCCCCTTGGTTTGCTTCTGTGTCCTAGATAATGCAACTCACACTTGCCCTCCCATCTGTAGGCATATGATCACTGGCCTCTTATATTAGCTCATGATTAGGCCAGACCTTGTTTTCTTGGTCCAGGATCTCGAAGGAGTTTGTCATTTCCATCTTCAGAGGAAAAAGTAGCTTGGCCTATCTGCTCACCTTATTGTTACCTAGGAGATCAGAGATCTTCATGCAGTAAGTTTGACACTCTGGTCATATTTATTTGAGCTATGTCAGAAAATGTAAACATTGGAGTCACTCCCAGAATAATAATTTTACCTCTTCCTAGCCACCTCCCCCCCTCAAAAAATACATATCTTGAACACTAGAAGAATCACTTCTTTAAAAATTTATTTTAATAGGTTTTGTCCATAGATCTACATGAAATGCCCCCTCCATTCAGTGTTTACATGATAAAAGATCAGAGGATGTAATATGAATTTCTTTCCATCCTTTGAAGTCAACAAAGTTATCACACCTCATTCATCTGTCCAGCATGCCCGGTGAGCTGCAGGTCCACATCCTTAAGTCTGGGCTAATCCAGCCCTCAGACGGTGGGGGTGGCAAGAGGATGCTCATTGTCTTGGATTAGCCTTTGCTTCAAATGAAATCAAGATTTTTCCTTACTTACGACAGCAAATGTGTCCATTTGCCTCTGGTCTTGATGACATCATGATCAAGTTTATTACATCACAAAGTTTATGCCACTGCCTCTGCATCTTTTTGTCCCAAAATAATTATGTTGATTTCTTTGACTGTGTTTTCAACTCCAACCAACCCTGCAGCGAAATATCAGCACATAGAAAGACATGAGCTAGCCAGAATTGACACAGAAATCCTGGATTCTGAGGGTGCCCAGTGGTCGCTGACTTGTCACGGGGAATGTGAAGGAGTTCTGACACCAGAACAAAGTGAAACCTTTCCCTCCTCACTGTGAACACCAGTTGTTGTATTTATGAGTTTGGTCTCAACTAATTCAGGAAATGAGCAGAATTTTCCTTTACTTCCTTTTTTAAAAAAAAATTATAGATGTGATTGCCTTTATGTTCTTTAGGTAATGGCCAGATTTAGTCAAGTTTGTTTGTTGCATACTTCTCTTTCTCATTTCTAAAGCTTTCATAAATTTGTCTGGACTTGAAAAGCCTCTATTAAACACCTACCTTCTATTGCTGGGAATTTCAATCTGCCAAATTCATGTGGAATGTCAAAATCTGACACTCTGGGGAACGTGTAAGAGGACCTCTAGGCTCCAAAGGAGAGCAGGATGTGATTCTACTTCATTGGCTATAACTGGTTTCTGATAGCACTCTGCCTCCGAACACACTCTCCTGCCTCTGAGCCTTCGGGCATCACCTGTCAGAGACATCAGAACTGCCACAGATGTGTCTTTGGATTGCCTTGACCTTGAAATATTTATAGTTGAGGGCTTTGCAAGGCTGCCACGTCTCTTCCTGGAATCTTACACTGTACTGATTTCTCTCTGTCCAATCCTTGGTTTATCCATATGAATTAGTATGAAACTAGGTTGCCTCCTAGCCCTGCCATCATAACTTGCCTGCCCATCTAGTCACCTTCACTTTCCCTGGGGTACACCACACAGTTATTTTGGACTACAATAGTTCCATGGAGGATTTAATATAACTAGTAGCAAGTTTGGGGAAACATTCACGTGCATTTAGTTTACTGGACACTTTTCTGTGGCAGGTTATGATCTAAGATATATTCTGGATTTTAGACTTCCCATCATGGTAGAGTAGCTTATATTGGATTAATGCTTTTGTAGGAATGGTTATAGACTGTAAATAGAATAAAGAAAAACAATTGTTTAAAGGCTTCAGAAAGTGAATAAATAAAGCAAACAGAGAATAGAGAGTATATGAGGTTTGAAAGAAGGGAACTATATTGTGTGAGGGCCACACCCATTGGCTTTTCCCAGAGCAAGTTCCCATGATGTACAGTGCATGGGAATAGAGCTCTAGCAGAGTGAGAGCAGTGATCTTATTGGGGCAATCCATCAGAGATTAGTGTGAGGTCCTCCCAGAGTAGCCGGAATTTGGGGGATACCCCAGAAAGAAAGAAAAATTCAGAGGGAGAGTGCAAAACATGCATATAAATTCCCCTGAAATTCTTGACTGACTCTGAAATTGTGCATGCTTTGAGTGTGTGGGATTCCAGGCAGTTCCTGCAGGGACAGCAGCTGAAAGGCTGGAACTGCTAAGTAGACATTTCAGTAGCTACCAGCACTGGGGAGACAAGAGTTTTCAGTTCAAGTCTCTAAAGTTAAAGAAATTTATTAAACAGCTAAGAGTTCCCACTGAAACCTATTAGGACCATATCCCAGGCCTAAGAGTATAATAAAAATGGCCTTTATTATAAAAAAAACTTAAAACCAGCACCAGATAGCACCACTAACTGCTCCAGCAAAACACGACAGTCTTCAGAGGAAGACAACAGAATCCAGAGTCTCTTCAGTGCATCATCCGTACAGTAAACATACAACCAAAAATTGTTAAACATACCTCAAATAGGTTCTAGATGCCCTTGTTTTGATCTATCTGCTCCAAACTGTGACCAGTTTTGCTTTGCTAAATACAAGACAGCATTGTGGCTTTCTTAAGATATCTTTCTTGTCATCGATTTGTATTGGGTTGGCCAAAAAGTTCACTGGGGCTTTTTCAAAGATAGCTAATGTATCACAAAGGGAAAATGGTTTCCTCCAGGTAACATT
The DNA here is from genome assembly GCF_003369695.1 of Bos indicus x Bos taurus. Taxonomy (NCBI): domain Eukaryota; kingdom Metazoa; phylum Chordata; class Mammalia; order Artiodactyla; family Bovidae; genus Bos; species Bos indicus x Bos taurus. Next base: position 44,205,268 of record NC_040088.1, on the reverse strand, counting down.
TCTTCATGTTTCCTTCAAGGAGTGGTCAGAGATTGCCAAATATTAAATCGTGTTTTGCCAAATAGTTTATTTGGCAAAACAAACTTTTCTATTTATTTACAGAAAACTTTCTATAAGTTTATTTACAATACACAGAAAGTTTATTTACAATAAACTTTCTGTTTATTTACAATAAACTTTCTGTTTATTTACAATAAACTTTCTGTTTATTTACATCTCTTCCTACAACTAGCTGTGAGTTTTCTTAGATATTTATTTCATTACTACAGGCTAGATTTCAAGCTAATATTTATAAATACATAGCTACCTAATACATCTGCTTGAATATATTTGGCATCTTTGGGGGATCATATTGAAACACTTTTTTTTTTTTTTTTTACAATTTGAGTTCTGAATATGTTTTTAATTGAGGTATAGTTGGTCACTGAAGCACTTTTAATCTCTGTCCAGCTTTTCAGTGGATTACACTCTAAAGTAGGTAAAGACCAGAAGAAATTAGAGTAATCACTATTGCCAGGAGTAAGAAGGGACAATTCGCTTTATTTTTAGGATTTTTGTCAGCAGAGCTCAGTGCAGAGAAATAAGAAGCACACATGCCCCCATTTCCTTTCCCATAGCCATGGCAGAGCCATCCTTAGTGGGTCACAGCGCTTCACCACAATGAACCCCATCCAAGATGAGGCAACCCAGCAGTCACTCATTACCAACCAACTGATGAACATATGAAATGACCTCTGCTTTCTATCCCTGAAATTGGTGATCATGGAATAATATCATGGAGAAAAAAGAGAGCAGGTTTTAAAAAGGGAAGCAGAGGAAAACTTCAACAGCATTTCTCATCAAATCCTTATGCTAACTACCTTTCCATCTGTAGATCAACATAACCCTAAAGGTTGCTTCTAGCTCTGAAATGTGATGAGTTAACGTTTTAAAAAATCACCGATTTTGAAACTACCAGTCATTTGGCGTGCACACTTCATCTTCAATAGAATAAATGCTGAAAGAGTGAACGTGTTCACCATAGATTCCTATAGGGAATTGCAACACTCAGAAAGAACTATTTAATTACATTTTTCCTAAGAAAGTTTTTCACAGAGCCTCATCCTCTCCCAGGGTGCTGAGAAGCAGTGCACATTCTTTCCAGCCCTTGTGTGTTGTCTTGAGGAGCTATGCACTGGGTTTCTGCACACGTCAGCTTGTCGGTCTGCATTTCTCTGGATCAATAAGCAGACATGAGAACACGAGGGATGCACTACCTGGGTCAGACCCCTGGTCATCCATCCAAACCTCCTGCCTCTGCCATTGGCACCAAGGGACGTTTTGAGGAATAGAGCAGTCCAAGGAGACCATAAAGTTCTGAGCACTGCAGACCTATTTACCGTAAATATTGCATTTCCTTTAATAAGAATTCATTACTGACACAGCCATGATGATCCCGCAGGAGCAGCAAACACAAGTGGCTGGCTATTGCCTCTGCAAAGTGGCTTCCTGCTCTCTGCAGCCATGGCTGTGGCCTGAGAGCACAGCGTTGTTCGTGGGATCACTGTATTTTCCTACAGTAGCTGCTGGCTCAGGCACATGAGCAGTGTGGGTGCCTCAGCTTTTTATTATTGATAAAGAAATATGTTTCTAGTTCATCGAATTACACTTCAGGGCCCTGCCAGGCCAAAATTCTATGTAACTAATGACTGGGGTTCTTCAGTTGCAAAGAATGTCTGTTCTCTTCCAGGAGAAAAGCTTGTGGGATGGTTGTTTAAAATCTTCTGCCAATATGGACATGAGAGAAAAGAGCCCTGGAGTGGAAATCAAGGAGCTTGTCTTGGGTGCTGGATCAACCTCTGCACCACAAAAAAGAGGGCAAAGATGGTCTCTCAACCTGTGTTCAGGAGGGAGGCGGTTCTATGCTGCTGTTGACAAGGCAGGGTGCATCACTTCTCTATAAATGCGTGGGAATGAGGCCCTGATTGGAGGGAAATTCACCTGAATATGGATGAATTCTCTGCTGGAAAGAGTAGCGTTTGTTGAAGTGGAGGGTACAAGACTGCAGAATTCCTAGTTCCCTCTGTATAAATATGGATTTGCCAGAAGTAGGCCTTGAGGCAAGCTCAAGTACAAGTTTATTTTGGAGATGATTTAGGCAGGGGAGTTGGGAAGTGAGACAAGGAAGGAAAGGCAATCAATCAAAGGAAGGTTACGAAGCCAGCTGTCACTCTGAGAAGCTGGAACTTAGTCCCGCTGAGAAGAGCAGCAAACAGCACAGAATGTGCCCCATGACCCCACCTGTGTGGGAAGGGAGTTGGGATACTAATACACCCAACCTCCCATCAGACTTTGGTGGAGGGCTTCTCCTGGCCTTCTCAGGGCCATGAGTCATAGGAATTCTCCAGCTTCTCCAGCCTGCAGTATCAGGGCAGAGCACCCATGGTCAGCCTTGGAGAAGGCCCTCACGCAAAGAGATGCAAAAGAGATAGGGTTGCCCAGCATGAACATGATGGGACTCTAGGAAGGTGGGCATGGATGCCTTGGGAAACACCTCCTGTCCGTATTTCTCCTTCCTCGTTATTTGAATCAAAGGAGTTACCCTTTGATAATTACTTACCTGATTGTAGGTACTTGGTATTTCATAGGTATCATCACAGTTAATCCTCCTAATCACATAAACTGGTATTGTTTTCATGCCCTCATTTTGCACAGTAAGAAATTAAGACTGGAGAAGTCTCAGGAATTTAGTTCAAGGCCACAGAACTCATGAGTGATGAAGAAGGTCTTCAAATCTAGGTATTCAGGTTCTTAGAAAACCCTGGCTGCCTGGTGAGCATACGTCACCACATAGACATTTGGCTGAAATGGCATTTGTCAGTGAATTTGATTGGGGATACCTTTGTAGTAATAGTTGGAGGAACCCTGGATTGAGGTTCCTGGTTACCACGACCTCTGTTACATTCTCCTTCACAGAGGTGCTGTTCAGTCTTGTTTCCACACACACGTCAACCTATTTGAGTCTGTAACTTTGGTTCTGGCTTTTGAAAGGAGGGACTTGTGCCCCCAAAAGTCAAGGAAAGGGACAAAAAAAACCAATTCCAACCACTCAGGTTGGAATCCAGTTGTTGGGTGTTTAATTGAATTGTACCTCCCAGTATCATTTTTCAGCTAATAATTCTGTTTTGGGTGCATACAGAAGCTGTATCCTAGGAGAAAGGCTATCTGAGTCCATTCACTCTGCTTTTTCTATTGCAGAGACATCAACATGCTAGGAAGTCAGACCCCAATTATGATGGCTCCTCCAAGAACATAGTGTGACTGTGGGCTGGTTACTTAATTTCTTTGAGCCTCAGTTTCCTCCTCTGTAAGTTGAAGATAATGATTCCTATCCCATAGAAGCAATGAAAAAGTGATAAATACATCTTTACAGTACTCCATAAAGATTACTTTTCTGCTTCAATTTGGGACACATGTTATTGGTGTGACTTAAGAGTTGAGGGTTCCCTTGCTCCCAGCCTAATCTTTTATTAACTCCTCAATGGTCAGGACTGTGTATCCTTCTTGTTTCTAGGACTGGGGTTGAGTACGGTACTGAGAGCATGGTAAGAGGTAAATAAGTATGTATTTCATTGCATGGTTTTGATTTGTTAATAAGTTTTTTCATGTTACTGACAGTCCTTAGACTGAGGAGCAAGTTCAAATGATGACTTCACAGCAGCCTGCACCTGCCTGTTGCCAACATGCTCCCTGTTGCATCTCCATGTCCTGCTCAACCTCACTGAATCTGGAATGCCTGAAACTTCTCCAGTTGTGAATACATCCACTTTCATAGATTCTTTCACAGATAATCTTGTTCAGGGGACTTCAGTGATGACACATGTGTTCATCTGATCAGCAAATACTCATGAGGCAACTGCTCTTCTGCAGGCACTTAGCTGTGCGTGGGGGATGCACAGAAGAACAAATTTCCTCCCACCTTTCCTACCCTCACACAGTCTAGTGGAGAAGACAGGAGAAACGAAAGATTGTCTCAAGGCAGAACCTCATGTGCAGAATGCCATAGGGATGCCAAAGACACATTTGCTATTGCATTGCTCAGAGTGGGCTTGGATATGTTGGGTAACAAACAGCCCCAAATCTCAGTGGCTAAGGAGACTGCAAGTGCTGTTTATTACTCAGGCTACCAAATGTGCACCTCAGGGGGATGGGATTCTAATATCTGACTCAGGGACCCTGGTTGATGAAAGATTCATTCCTGACATGTAGCCAGGAGCACACAAAATAGTGAGTCAGACCCTGGCTATTGAGGTTGACCCAGGAAAACAGACGTCCTGTCGTTCTGTTCACATTTCATTAACCAAAGCATCTGCATGGCCTCACCTAACCACACAGGAGGCTTAGACCTGTGCTCCTGCCAGGTCTTGGGATGGAAAGAATGGGTTATTTGTCCACAGCCTGAAAGACCACTCAGGTTGGAATTCAGTTGGGTGTTTTATTGAATCGTGCCTCCCAGTGTCATTTTTCAGCTAATAATTCTGTCCTGGGTGCATACAGAAGCTGTGTCCTAGGAGAAAGGCTGTCTGATTCCATTCACTCGGTGTCATTCTCTTTTGTGGCGCTGGGCCTGGTGGGTGCTGCCCTGAGAGAGGTCTTGACTCCCGGGAGCTCATAGGGTTATTTAGGCCAAGGCATGACTGCAGTGTATTGGAAGGTTACATGTCAGCACAGCATAATGGGACCACCAACAGAGCATCAGGAGGGCTCTGTGGGGGCTGTCACCACACCTGGCAGACTCGGCTTCCCAGGGTGTCTGCCAGGGGCCCAGGGAGCAGCAAGATGTATCAGAACATCTAAAACAGAAGCTTGAAGTCACCCATTGCTACAGAGAGGAGCTGGGCAGTGTCAGGACCTCAGTTCTTGGTGCAATCCCCAAGGGGCCAGGCAATCAAGATGCTCTGAGTATTTCATGATTAAAAAACAAACAAACCTGGATGAGAGCAGGGTGTTGTTTTGGTCACAGAGGCCCAGATTCCTTTCACTCAGATATTTTCAGGGAGCTGGGCCTTTTTAGGTGTGTTGATTTTCATCTTGAGCTGCTTCATTTGATCAGTATGCAATTAGTATGTCTAAAGATGCTATGAAAGTCCCTGTTGCATTTTAAAAAAAAAGCTCTCCATCCCCTTCAGACTTCCATTTAGACTCATCAAACTCAGGCCCAGGAAAGCAGCCAGGAGAGAGAAGCAGGCCGCTGATTGCCGTTGCCTTGGTAAGGGGAATCCGCTCCCTCCAGGCTCTGTTGTTTCCATGGGAACAGCACTGCTTGCCTCTGCCGGCTGCCTGCCCCAGGCTGGCAAGATGTACCGGAAAGAAAATTAGGGGGAGAAGGAGAGGAGCAGAAAGAGACTTTGAGGATTTTGAAGGTATTTGGGGGAAACTTCAGCTGGATGTATAGCGGTTGCCAGCATGACACAAGGACCTCGGGCTCCCCAACAGCCTGTACACAGGAAGCACTTATCAGAGGCTCCGGCACTCATGCGGCTCCTTGGACCAAACACCATCCCGGAGAAATAACCCAGGCGAGGCATGCAGGAGTTGGTGATCGGTGTGTTTTAACACCGTCGTCGTGAGGAATGTGTCCTTGGCCCCCTTTTGGGCGAACATCCTATCGCTGTTAAAATGAACAGGAACAGCAATAGGTACCCAGGAAGATGACATGGCAGAGGTGTTTCACACACTGTCTGCACACTTCCCAGCAACTCTACACAGATGGCGTCCACACACCTTCTCACCAATGGAGGAGGTGGGCTCAGAGAGGGGAAAAGAAAACCCATGAGTCACAGAGGTGGGCCGTGAACCCAGGCCTCATTTCCCATGGTGGGCTTATACTCAAAGCCCAACCAACGGCCACAGGAAAATGTTAAGGAAGCCGAGGCCAAGAAGTGCTGGGCAGAGCCATTCGGCCACTCTGTCTCTGTACGCTCTTCTCAGAGGCAGATGTGGCCCTTCCGAAAGCACTGTTGGAGCTGAGTTTGTGGCCCAGAGTCTGTGCTGGCCTCACGTGGGGGGTTGTTCAACCTCAGAGAAGCTAACTCAACCACCAGCAGCAGCTCCTGAACCACTGGTCCAGCTGGGCAAGGCCAGCTCATGCTATCTGCAATCAGGGACCCCGTCTCCTCCCTACAGAGGTCTTCATCCTGTCAACACTTATTAGGCACCTGCTGTATGCACTGACCCTGCACTGCGTGGACTGGAGGGAGCAGTGACCAGAAACCGCAGCCATTTTTCATATGGGCCAGCAGGCAGATTCAGGCCTGGAGAGATGAAGTGACACGTTGGCAAAAGCCACACCACAAGAAGCCTGGGGATGAGCCCCACATCTCCAGACGCCTGACTGAGGGCCCTTTCCTCGGCCTAAGCTGACCCTTGCCTTAAGGAAATTAAACACCATCACATCAAACTGCTTTAGAACCAGGACAAAACAATACTTCGTGAAATAACTTTGTACTGGCAGGCACTATGTAGGGTGCATATGGGGTGGAGAGGGTTACTGATGAGATAAGTGATGAGTTACCCCCAAAGAAGCTGCTGCCCCAGTTGGGTCTCTGGTGATGGGGCTGCTCCTGAGTCATGTCCCCTGTGGCTAGGGTCGTCAGGTACTGGTCTTTGCCAATGAGTCACACAAGCTTCCAACATGATGGAATTGAAAATGATTACAATGTTCTTTGCAAGTCATGCAGTAGCTCTCTGAAATCATCATAATAATTTCATCATCAGCCCAGTACATGTTTTCAGAAGAGCTGTCATAAAGTGGGACCCACATCAGGTGAGGCTTCCGGGGGAATTCTTACCTAGCCATTCTTTCCACATGACTGGGAACCACCAAGTAAGAATGTTGTCGTTCTGGAAGCAATTGGAAAGCATTTAACTGACTGTCCTCTGCCTTCCAACCCTCCTGACTGGTCACACCCACCCTTTGTCTCAGCCACTGCCCAGTCACCTCCAGCTCTGTGAGCCACTCTGCTCACAGCCCCTTGCTTCTGCAGTGGGATAGTGATAGACCAGGCCTTTGCCACATGCCATTACACTCTGCACCCCATTAGCAGGCAATGGTTTTTCAGGACTGTTAGTGGTCCTGCTCAACTATTGGTCTACACTGTCAGTGAGTGACTGTTACTGGTCCTTCTCAGCCATTGGTTGGTGCCGCCGTGGGCCCCGCTCCCAAGTGACCAACTGTCAATGAGTGACCGTTAGTGGTCCTTCTCAGCCATTGGTTGGTGCCGCCGTGGGCCCCACCCCCAAGTGACCAACTGTCAATGAGTGACCGTTAGTGGTCCCGCTCGGCCATTGGTTGGTGCCACCATGGGCCCCACCCCAAAGTGACCACTGTCAGTGAGTGACCGTTAGTGGTCCTCAGCCATTGGTTGGTGCCGCCATGGGCCCCGCTCCCAAGTGACCAACTGTCAGTGAGTGACCGTTAGTGGTCCTTCTCAGCCATTGGTTGGTGCCGCCGTGGGCCCCACCCCCAAGTGACCACTGTCAGTGAGTGACCGTTAGTGGTCCTCAGCCATTGGTTGGTGCCGCCGTGGGCCCCGCTCCCAAGTGACCAACTGTCAGTGAGTGACCGTTAGTGGTCCCACTCGGCCATTGGTTAGCACTGCATTGGGTCCCACGAACAGGCAACCAGTTGTCAATGAACTACCAATCATGGGCATTTCAGCCAATGGTCAGCAGAGTGGTGGTCATCAGGTGGAGAGTGAGGTAAGAGGTGGATCCTGGCCTTCTCCTAGGGTCCTCCAGCTCACCCAGGCTTGGGCCAGCAGGTGAGCTGGGGGGGCCCAGGGACCAGGCTGGGACTGTGTCCTGCCATATCCAGTCCCTGTTGTCTAGGCAGCCTGAGGAGCCTGAGGGCCATTTGGGTCCTAGGGATCTGGCTCCCTCAGCTATGACAGCTAGACAGGGTCTGGAGACTTGGCCCTGAGGGAGCCAACAACTGAGCTTTGCCTCCTCTTAACCAGGCCCTAGACCTTGGAGGGTGGAAGTTGTGCCTTGGGACCTGCCCTTTCATGTCAGAAGAGAGAATCACATCTGTTTGGTGGAGATTGACAAGCATGTCATTCCCTAACCATGACCTGACCTCAGGAATAAAGGGTTTGACACCAGAAGTTTGCAACAACAACCATGCCTCTCCCTCCCCTTTCCTAGAAAAGGGCTTTGCTGAGAGCTTTCAGGAAGTTTGGGGTTTTTAAGGCATAAGACTTGCTTCAGCCTTCCTAGGCCCTGCAGAAAATTTTTCTCTGCTCTGAACGCCAGCATTTCAGTATCATTTGGCCTCACTGCATGTCAGGCACATGGACTAGCATTTGGGTAACAGGATCATCTCATGGAGAATTTCATTGATTTTCTCCTAGCCAGTTCTGACAGCAGGAGGCACCCTTGACCAAGGACTGGGAGTTTCCAGCTGGTGATGAGTCAGACACCAGGCCAGGAAGACAGATCAAGAAGGGAACACTGCCAAGCTCCCCACTCCCCTGAGCATTGAGGAAGGAGGAGCCTGAAGGAGAGTGTCCTGGTCCCCAGCCCTACCCTTTTACCCCAACCCCCACCCAACACCTCCTGGGCCAGCACTTTGGACAGCGCTCACTCTGCCTATCCAGAGCCAGCACTGGGCTCTGTGGGTCCTTCCCCATCCAAGGGCACAGCTCTTGGCCTGGGCCTATCCAAGAGCCCCAGCCAGTCCCCAGGGTTTATTGGGAATCCAGATCTCTGCTGAGACCCTCCCCTACCAAACTCAAAGCCCAGAACATCCATCTGGTCCTGGTCATTCCACTCCTGAACTCACTGTTGAGCACCCAGAGCATTTAAAATAAAAATTGTTGTTGTTCAGTCACTAAGTCATGTCCGTCCGACTTTGTGATCCCATGGACTGCAGCACATCAGGCTCCTTTGTCCTCCACTATCTCCTGGAATTTGCTTAAATTCATGTCCATTGAGTTGGTGATGCTATCTAACCATCTCATCCTCTGCCACCCACTTCTCCTTTTGCCTTCAGTCTTTCCCAGCATCAAGATCTTTTCCAATTAGTTGACTCTTTGCATCAGCTGACCAAGGTATTGAAACTTCAGCATTAGCAATAGTCCTTCAAAATGCCTCGATTCAAAACATAAAAATGTGTCACTTACTGACATGGTGCCCTTGATCAAACCATTCTTGGGGGCTCTGGTAGAGAGGCAAGGATGACGGAGCAGGCACGGTGTGGGCATCTTGCAGACTGGTAGGGTTGCCTGCACCATGGCCTTCATTCCCTCCATCTGCTGCTCTCAACAGGAGGGGCAGGAGGGAAGGCAGTGGCTGGCTTCCATGTATCAGTGGCAGGGGCACCTTGATGCCCCTCACATCCCTCGTCCTCCTCGTTGATGGTAAGTGGTCCCCATGCATGGCGGTTTTATATGATGCCCATCACAAGGCAGACCCTGGCTTCAGTTTCCCAAGGCTGTCCTGATGGATACAGTAACCTGCATATTGGCCCATCTCTACCTCTGGAGGAAGGTGGGAAATGGATTGATCACATTTACCCCTGACTGCCCAGCACTGAAAAGCCCCATGGCAGCTGCACAGATTGCTCCTCTGGTGTGTGGGGGCTGAATTTAGATTGGATCAGGTCCCCACTAGGAAGAAGCCCCCCAGAAGGAAGAGGTCACCAGGTGAAATAAGATGGGCAAGCCGTGCCAGGAGCCAAGAGGTCACAGCTGTGAGGGCGTCATGGGCTGGTCTCCTGGGTGAATGGCCCTCCCTGTGGATGCTCCAGCACACCGTCTGGTCCTGCTGCCGCTGGGTTCCTCGTCTACAGTCCAGAAGCAACAGCTTTCTGGGAGGGTCGGAGGCATAGTGGGTGTCAAGTGCAGGGAGGGTGGGTGCCGGCTGGCCGGGAGCAGAGGTCACTGCGTATGCTGCTGTGAATTCTGCCCAAACCTGTGCAGATGTCCTGCTGTCAGAGCCTCTGTCTCTACCCACTGCAGCCAGCCCATCCCCAGGGCACATCAGGAAGGAGCGGTGCAGCTATGGGCAATGCCTGTTGTCTTCAGAACCATGGAGTGGGGTGCCGCTTTGGCCAGATTCAAGCGCCCCTGGGTGGGGGGCAGACAGTGCTGGGAAACCTGGGCCAGGGGGTTGAGGGACAGGCCTGCCCTGCGGGGTTCTGCACAGCAGCCACCCATGTCCTGGGTTTGGAAAGTGGGCAGAAAAGAACATTTCTTATGTGTTCTGCCCTGCAGTGGACTTCCCGGGAAGCAGAGGGCAATGTGGTATAGAAGTAGGAGGCAGGAGGAGGGAGTCTAAGAGGCCAAGGGGGCCCTGGCCAGGGCAAGAGCAGGACAAGGAAAAGAGGGCCAGTCAGACAGTTCAGAGCAAGGACTTAACCCTGCATGTGCCACGGACCCCCGGGTAGTCCTTGAAGCCCGCAGACCTCTGCTTGGGAGAAATGTTTCAGCATTTGCAAGGACGTGTGATGCTGCAGAAGGAAACTGATGCGCTGGAATGAAGTTGTCAAGGTGTTAGAACACAGACCTGCACAGTAGTGGTTCCCAGGTGTCCTCATGAACCTTGGTCATAAGTGGTGATCTCCACGCCGCCCCCGTGTTGAAGGGGGTGAGCAGGAGCCAGGCAGATGGCAGGACCGTGGGTCCTGAGCATGTCTGCTGGGGTCACAGACCTGCGTGTTTCTAACACGGCTGAGATTTGTTGCCTCTATTCTTATTAGGAGGAATCACCAAGTTCCCAGTTAGAGATTTGTGAACTTTGAACTTACAAATGTCATTTTTCCTCATCCAAGTTCACAGTAGACTGAGGAAGGCAGTGCTCTGAAGGCTTCCTGTTCTGAAATGTTGTCACCTGAGTGTACTGAGCTGCTCTTCTCTCTCCATCCCGCAGCCCTGCACGAGTTCCCCAATGACATCTTCACCAACGAGGACCGAAGACAGGGCGCAGTGGTCCTTCACGTGCTTTGCGTAAGTACCCTGCTGATGGCCCTGCCGCGGGGCCCGAGGGTGAGCCTGGAAGGGGGGAGTTGGGGGGTGAGGGAGGGGAAGGCAGGAGAAGGGTTTCCCCTCCTGTTCACACACCTGCTGTGGGGTCTGTGAGCCCCAAACAGGTGATCAACAAACGTGCTTTTTAAAAGGTGTTTTTTATTGAAGCGTAGTTGATGTACAATGTTTTGGGTGTACAGAAAAGTGATTCAATTATATGTGTGTGTGTACATATATATTCTTTTTCAGGTCCTTTTCCCTTCTAGGTTGTTATTACAAGATATCGAGTATAGTTCCCTGTGCTTTACAGCTGATTCTTCTCGTTTGTCTTATATATATGGTACTGTGTATCCAAAGGTCCTGTCTTTAAGAGGCCACAGTTGTGTACGCTAGGGGCTACATGGACATTTTCTTTCCCCGATACCCATGCCCAGGGTGTGGGCTCTGGGGTCAAACAGAGTTGGGATTCTCTGCTGAAATGCTACCTTCTTTGGGAGTCCGTCCTTCCCCAACCTGCCTCTGTAAACTTCCTGTCTTCACGTGGCTTTACTTTTCTCTGCAGCGCTGAGTACCCTGTGACATAATATTATCTAGTTCTTTGCTTATTGCTCGTCACCTTCTCTCCCACAGGTATGTAGTTTTGTGCACAGCTGGGATGAGAACAGGGACGTAGTTTTGCATGTGGCTTCCTCCGAGACCTCTTCCTGTCGTGTGGTGGGGCAGTGTCTGGCACGTAGTAGGTGGTCCATGAAAATGTATTCTGGCTCTTAATCTCCACCTCTGGCCTAGCACTTCATCCACAGGCCCAGTGGATGGAAGACTTTTGATTTTCCTTGTCCCCATCCCGAGAGTTGGGCGGGGGGTGGGGGTGGGGGGGTGGAGGGGCAGAGGTGGCTCTGTCTTGAAGAAGTACCTGCAGAACTAGTAAGACTCGGGACACATTCTCCACTAGACACATCAGTGCTCTTTCCCATCTCCATGGCATGGGCTCCGCCTGCGTGCTCTTGATTCCATTCTGGTTATTTATTGCTGTGAAACATTCTCTGAATTGGGAGACATATCAGATAACTACATCCTGTTGCTTATCAGTTCCAGGGATCAATAGTTCAGAAAGGGCACAGAGGTGGGTGCTGCACCCCGGGATCCAGGGCCCAGGATGGGAGATTTGGATGGCTGGTGGTGGCGCTGATGGCTGGGACTGGAGCCACTGCTGCTGGAGGACCCCTTGAAGAAGGCTCGTCTACTCCCATGTCTGGTGTCTGGGCTGCAGTGCCCAGAGGACTAGCTCAGCTGGGACTGTCAACTGGAGCACCTCTGTGTGGCCCCTCCAGCATGGCTCCAGGTGGCAGCCCAGGGCTTGCAGAGGGAGGGTTGCGGTGACAAGGAGGAAGCCCATGGCCTGAGTGGCACAGCCTCTGGAGTCACACGAGTCATTTCTGCCAGCCTCTATTGCAGTCACACGCCCACCATAACTCAGGGAAGGGGACAGAGACCTTATTTTTCCATCCACACCACGGGCTCTGGAGTTAGACCAGATGTGGGGTAGAGCCTGGTTCTGCTGTCCTTGCTTTGTGAGCGACTTCTGGCAATATATTTACCCTCTGGCCCCATAAGCTGCCTAAGCATGACTCCTTTCCTGATGAAAGCCGTCAACTCTACAAGTCTTTCCCCACTTACCCCAACCCCTCTAAACCATCCACTTAAAAAAAGGCTCGAGGGGCCCCAAATGATAAAACAGCCTCTGCAGCCCTCCTGCCCATCAGGAGAGTCATGAGCACAGAACAGTTACTATGGATGCCAGCTGCCACCCCAGCTCCAGGGAACCTTCCCTGTTGCTAGGCTGAGAAGACCGAGGCACTGCATCGGACCTGGGACTCCTGGCTGCCTCTGCGCCCTGATGCCTTGACAGCTGAGAGATGAGGTTTCCACTCTCAGCCCAAACAGCACAAACTTCCGTCTCCCAAGGGGTGTTGTCGCAGCCAAAGGCAGGGCCCTTCCACCCTCCTCCACTGCCCCCAGCCCCGGGATCCTCTGAACCCAGCTGAAGGCAGAGGAAGGTACGTTGCCTTGTCCTTCATGAGCCAAGGGTCCCGTAAGGCCTATGCCATCTGTGGCAGTGAGTTCCCAGGCAGGCATGAAAGCTAAATAGACAAAGCAGGATAATTCCGGCCTTTGCTTAAAGGTACTTTTTTTCCCCTCTTGCCTGCTGCTGCTGCTGCTGCTAAGTCACTTCAATCGTGTCTGACTCTGTGCAACCCCATAGATGGCAGCCCACCAGGCTCTCCTGTCCCTGGGGTTCTCCAGGCAAGAACACTGGAGTGGGTTGCCAATTTCTTCTCCAATTCGTGAAAGTGAAGTCGCTCAGTCGTGTCCGACTCGTAGCGACCCCATGGACTGCAGCCCACCAGGCTCCTCCGTCCATGGGATTTTCCAGGCAAGAGTATTGGAGTGAGTTGCCATTGCCTTCTACCCACCTTACCTAGAGGAGTGGATATAAGCCTGCAGCCTCACACTTTGTCATTACTGGTGTCTTATCCCACAGCCTGCCCTGCCCTGCGCCCTGCATTGTGGAAACCATAGGGCAAGGAGTCTAGGGGCCAAAGTCAGTGTTCATTCCTTGAAGACCATGCTCCAGCACCTGGAATTCCAGAATTCTCCACCCAAACAGCCTGTGTCTGCAGCCAAGGCCCACTCAGGCTTCCTCCCCAACCTGCCTCTCAGAGGGAGGAGACCCCAGTGGAGAAGCCCAACCTGCTGCCTGGGGGATCCACATGCAGGCAGGTGATGCAGGGGTCCTAGGCTCGGGAGAGGAGGAGCCCCTCTGCTGCATCTAGTCAGGCTGGGCCTGCTGGTGGCCTCCTCAGGGTCAGGGAACAAGTTTATATTGTCCAACCTCAGAAATATAACCCATTCCACCCTCCTTCTGCAGCGTCACACGAGCCTCACAGGAAACCCTCATGTAGTGTCTGGACATCACAAAACAAAAGCTACTCAGTCCCAACTTGTTCAGCACTGGGACAAGCTCCACCCACCATGGCACCCAGCACACCTGAAGCTCAAGAATTGTCAGATTACATCGTTGAGTGTAGGAAAGGCTGCCAGGGCTAACCTGAGTCATCCCTGTCACCAGTAGGAAACAGTTAAATGCATAAGTCAGAGCTGTAGGAGCTACATATAAAGTCCTGCTCTCAGCCTTCTGGGAAGCATCTCTGAGCCCCTGCAGGATGGTGGCACCAGGCTGGACCCTTCTAACAGTCTGGTCACAGCTCACTGTATTGTTCTGCAGGAGCCTGCTGTATTGGAGGCAGATCCCCCCTGGATGGCTCCTGCTGCATGTTAGTGCTGCCATGGTCCCCCCAGGGCAGGAGGAGTGAAATGAAGGCTCCAATAGTGGAATGGGTTTGAAGAGTGGGCAGGTGTTTTCCAAAGGAGAAGAGGGAAGGGAATTCCAGGCAGGAAGCAGAAACCTGCGATGGAAGATGTAGAGTTCAGGATCTAGAGGGAGTGGAAACTTTGGTCTGAAGGGTGGGAGGCCCCAGGAGGTGACTCAGGCACTGGCTTGGAAGTGGTCCCTCCTTGCCTGGGGAATAGGGTCAGGCATGGCCAGAGGCAACCCAGAGCACTCTTCTCCCCTGCCAGGGCACAGAGGTCCAGGAAGGCCGGAGGTCAGCTCAGGGCCATGTGGCTGGGGTCCCAGGTACCCTGACGAACACCCCTCAGGGCATCATAAATGGCTGTTTACGTCATCTGGCCTCCTCCAGTGAGGGGTGGCAGGCCCTCTTTGGGAGGGTCCCAGAGTTGTGTCCTGTCACCCAGGCCGCCCCAGAGAGGACCCCAGGGAGCAGCTGGCAGTGATTTGGGATCTCCACCAGAGCACCCAGGCCTTTTAGCACGTGTCCCGAAACCTGATTAAGCTTCACAGCTAAGCTCACACAACCCGTCACACACGGACATCGTGAGTTTGCTTTTCGTGGGAGGCTTTCCGCACAGCCCCTGCCCTTGGCCTGGTGCTGGCCCTTGGTCACAGATGCTCTGACTCCCTGAAACTACACTTTAATCTTCCCTGTCCAAGCTTGCCTTCCTTTTTTTATTTTTGTACTTCCCTCCTTTTTGTGAGCTTTGTGGAAATCAAGCAGCCATTTCTGGTTAAACTTTCCCCCGCACTGTGACTTTAATTTTCCTTGGTTCTTCCGGGTTGTGAGGCTGTCAGAAACCTTCAGCCCTGAGATTCCACTAGACAAAGATTCCTTCCTACCTTCTTTACCCAGGGGTTCCTTGTACTGTGCTGTGCTGAGTCATGTATGACTCTGTGACTGTAGCCTGCCAGGTTCCTCTGTCCATGGGATTCTTGTCTCCGCAAGAATACTGGAGTGGATTGCTGTGCCTGCCTCCAGGAGATTTACCCAACCCAGGAATTGAACCCGTATCTCCTGCATTGCAGGCAGGTTCTTTACCCACTGAGCCACCTGGGAAGCTCCTGGTAGAGTGGAAATCCGTCATCTGCAAACTTCTATCAACAGTGAATATCCCCAGGAAAACACACTTGTCTGAAAACTTGCTTCACCGTCTGTTCTAATGTTCTAATGTTGATCAGGATACCCTTAGTCAGGTCTTCCTTAGTTGGGATGATTGAAGCACAGGAGGGCGGAGAGATCCCAAAGGAAGTCTTGGCTTTGTGGCCTGAATTCCAACTCCAACTTCACCCCCAACGTGGAGCAGGGTGAAGGCTAATTTTGACGTGTTCCTGAAGAACGGGGAGAGCCCATCCCAGGTGGGGAGCACTCCCCTCCTCTCCCTGCCTCCTCCGAGCTTCAGTCCCCTTTTAGTCATGGGGGAGGGGCTCTGGAAGGAGCCTTACAGGGCGGATATCTTTTCCCTGGGGCCTTGGCTGCTTCCAGTCATCTGTTTAATTATAATATCTTAAGGAATGGTGTCCTTAGATCCTCTCCCCTCCCTGAGGCTCAGAGTGCTTTTGTTAAGAGCCAAAGAATAAACTAATTGATGCACATGCCAGTTCTCAGTGGTCAGAGGGGCCAGGGTGCCAGTAGAATGTGGAAGGGGCCCTTCTTGCCCCCACCCCTACTTGGAGAGGCAGCTTTGTACATCAAAGTTCCACCTCAGCCCCGGGGGGTGATTTTTGTCTCTCCAAGGTCATTCCTTTCCTTTTTTGCTCTTGAGACTAAACACTTTAAGTCTATAAAACAGTGGTATCTCAAACCTTCTAATGCTGATGAAGTTGTTCTCTCTCTGCTCAGTCCAGTAAGGGAGCTGCTGGCCATGTGAGCTACTGAGCCCTTGAAACTTGGTTAGTCTAACTGAGAGGTTAGTCTGACTTTAAATTTTATTTTATTTTCATTAATATAAATTAAGTAGCCTCAGGAGGAAATGGAAACCCACTCTAGTATTCTTGCCTAGAAAATCACATAGGCAGAGGAACAGTCCATATAGGGTTGCAAAGAGTTGGACACAACTGAGCAACTGAGCATGCGTGCATGGCAGGGTGTTCCCTAGAAGACCTAGAGATTCTAGTTGACCATCATCCCTCCTTTTTCTTGCATTGTCAACTCAAAATCACAAAGCAGAGGTGGTCGGGCAAAAAACGTCTCCAGGAAAGAGGCGCTACTCCTTTACCCTTGGCATCTAAGCGATGGCCTGGGTTTAGCAACTCATACACACACGATGCGTAGAAGGCACTTACAGGCCACCAGGCATCCAAGATGGGATTTTTGTGTGTGTGTGGGGGGGGTGGGGTTATGTATAGGCTTCTTTTTTCTTAATATATATTTTTATTGAAGTATAGTTGACTTACAATATCTCAGGTGCACAGCAATGTGATCCAGTTTTACATAAACACACATATTATTTTTCAAATTATTTCCCCTTATAGGTTATTATAAGATATTGACTATAGTTCCCTGAGCTAGACAATTAACCTATTTTGCAAGATGAGATGTTTGATGAGAGAGAAGGATACCCAGATTAGGAGCAGGAGAGCTTGTGTATCACCAAAGTGCTAGGGGCTTTGGAACAAGTCACAGAACTTCTCCTGGCCTCGATTTCCACATCTATAAAGTGGGAGTGCGTAGTAGATGCTCAAGAAATGTTAGGTGTTTTGGTCCTTACCTTCTCCTCACCGTACATCTCTCTAAGGGTGGCTCACCTGTGCTTAGCCCACCACAAAGGACCAGAGTCAGACCCACTGGGAGCCGGCCCCATCCTCATGAACACCAGGACACGGGGGCCCAGAGGCCTTTCTATAGCTCCAAGGCCAGGGTCCTTAGAGAGGAGCTGCCACAGGGGTTTCGACGTATAAGGGGACCCACAGGATCTGGTCAGCAAGGTCCTGGCAACAACTCTCTGGCCAGGCAGACGTGTTTAGTTAAGGGATTTCACCCTGGAAGAGAAAAATGATTAGAAGAGCTTGTGGAATTTCCTGTTTACTTTTGCAAAAGTGCTGAGCATGTCCTTAATTTGTCAGTGTCAACACAAAGCTAAAACTGGTGTCCAGAGAGGATTAGCACAAAGAGGGTAAATTATGTTTCGAAAGATCTTAAGTTACTCACTCCTCTCCTTGCGTGAGACCCAGTTCAGACAGCCAGAGTCTGACCATCAGGCCCCACGGGCGGCACACATGTTGGCCAGTGGCTGGTTCCCCAGGACCTCAAGCTGGATATAAAGCCTGATGGTGGCTTAGAGCGTACCCTTTGAGTGAAACCCACCTGAGTGTCAGTCCTGGCTTTTCTACTGATTAGGCGCATAGCCATGGGCGATCTGCTTTGCCTGGTCAAGCTTCATCTTCCCTGTCAGTCGCTGGAGGTGAATCTGGCTGCTTTCAGGAACATATGAAGGCATGTGGGCAGAGCTCTTGGTAGAGTATCTGGCGCTGCTGGGATAAGGCCCCCTGTACCCACTTAGTATTTATAGCTTGGTGTGCCTGCCTAAACCCCAGTTCCCTGCTCCCATGAGTCCAGGGTTTTGCTGATCCCCAGAGCCTGTTCTACCAGAATGCAGGGCAGCCCAGAAGTGCCACGAAATTATCAACCCCCAGAAGTAGCCCTCAGTCAGAGAGGGGTTGATGGATAAATACCTTTGTTCCCTTATGCCTCCGATGTGCACAGGGAAACACATTCAGCCCTGTCTCCCCCAGGTGCCCCAGCAGGTGCCAGTCCAGCATCTTACGGATAACACACTGGATCAGCAGCCCCTTCCTCCCTGATCTATTTTCCTGCTCTTTTCTGGATTGGAGGGGGGTCACTTTCTGAGACTCCTCCCTCGCAGCTAAAAGACTTGCACTAGAATCCTGGAATCTAGTTCTGCTTCTAGGGAAAAGGCTGAATAGATATTACCTACCATTATTATTAGCTTCCTGGTGGCTCAGACGGTAAAGCGTCTGCCTGCAATGCAGGAGACCCGGGTTCAATTCCTGGGTTAGGAAGATCCCCTGGAGAAGGAAATGGCAATCCACTCCAGCACTCTTGCCTGGGAAATCCCATGGACAGAGGAGCCTGGAAGGCTGCAGTCCATGGGGTCGCTGAGGGTCAGACATGACTGAGCCTGGTGGACTATAGTCCATGGGGTCACCAAACAGTCACACACAAACTGAGTAAACAACAACCATTATTATTATGCACATCTGTTCTCTCTCTGAAACCCATGAGGCTATAGAAGATGCAAAATTATGAGAACCCAGCCCCTTCTGGACAGACGCTACAGGTGTTCATCTACTGTCTCTTTGGTTCACATCCTGAACCCAGTGCAATAGAGAGAAGCTTAGAGAATGAGCTTGGAGCAGACAGTGTTATCTTTGATCTAATGAGGAGCCCCAACTGGTGATGGGAGAGAGTAGGCACATTGCTTAGATACCAAATATTTACCTATCAGGACCGGACACCTGCAGCCTACTGTATGCTGCTCTTCATCTTATTTATCTATCAAAATTTTGTCATTATTGATAGTAATTTATTATTATTGGTCCACTTGTCCCCACTCTATTTTATTTTCTTTATTTTGTTACCTACAAGGCAAACTTAATTTATGTGTTCCTCTGAGATGACATTGCCAACAGTCCCAATGTGAGCAATATTCTATACCGACTACAATTTTATAGTATCTTTCCTCTGAAACCACCGACTCCAGTTACATGCCTTGTCTCCACGATGTTGGTGCTGTTAGGTAGCTTGGGCTTTGCAGAGCCCCAGGGAGCTATGTCTGTAGCCCCTACAGAGCTGTGTCTGTTTCCCAATTTCACAAGGACTCAGAGTCCTCTCTGAACATGTGCTCCAACATGTAGCATCTGAACAAACACGTCATTGGTGACAATCACAGTGTTCTTTCCCTGAAGCATTGGCCTCTGTCTGCTGAGATGTTATTTCAGCAGCTGAAGCTGGTGCCTGAGTATGAAAACCACCCAAATGTGTTCTCAGTTAAGGAGTGGGCAGAGGTGGGTTTGGGGTGTAGCTTTGGCTAAGCCCATTCAACCTGGGGGGCCACAGTGAGGACAGAGCCAGATTCTTCTGCCACATCTCCCCCTACCCCTGCTTCTCTGAGATCCCAAGAGCTTCTCACCCTCTTCAGAAGCTCCTGAAGAGTTTCCAGAACTGTTCCCATTGCTAGCTGGGGGGGCCTTGTGGGCTGCCGTCTCTGGGGTTGCATAGAGTCGGACGCGACTGAAGCGACCTAGCAGCAGCAGCAGTCCTCTCTTGTTCTTACACTTAAGGAATCTTAAGGAACACCAAAGATAAATTGCCCTTTCAATAAGTGGCCCCTCTTTCATTGGGGAATTTAGAACCAGATCCCAGGGAGCTGGTTTAGGGGATATTTGGAGTAAACTGTCAGCCATCGAACTTGCCTCTCACTGTCAGCCCAGGGACGAAGATGGCACCCACCTACCCAACTCCTAATCCAATGGGTGTGTGTCCTCCACTCCTGGGACACCTGTGACACTCTCTCTGAAAGTCTTGTTTCCTAAGGCTTGCTTCATCTTACTCCCAAGAATACTAGGAGCTATTTGCAAATAGATTTCATGATGAAAGGCTCTTTTGCCTGGAAATGACAAAGCAAGAATGCAAATTAGGTCCACCTGTGGCCTCATCCTTGGCCCATGGCTGGGGATGCTCTTCATGGACTCTCGTGATGCATTCTCAGAATACAAGACCCTCTCCTGCCCTGGGAGTGGATTCCAAAGGTAAACATGGAGTCTGTCTTGTCTGCTATGTTATTAGTGCTTTGATGGATCTCATTTTACATACAAAGGTAGGAGCCTGAGGATCTACTTTTTCTCCTCTTGAACTTGTTAAAGCTGTCTTTTCCTCAGTGCTGTGAACTAGAGGGATGAGCGCAGTTAGCAGAGTGGTTTTCAGTATCTGAAACTGTGATGGGACCAGCAGCTTTGGCTCGTGCTGGCCCTCTCATCCTCTCCTGGACACAGGCCCAGCTTCATCTGACTTCATTGCTTTTCTGTTTCACAGGGTTGGCTTGAGGCAAAACCTATTACTCTCCTCTGCAGAGGACGAGTCCCAGAGGGCAATTTTATCCCCAGGCTGGATGTGTGCACATCCGTCTGAGTGCACACATGACATACACAGATGCTTATATGGATACCATAACCCTCTTTTAAAAGGCAATAGGAAAGACATTTTACCATCTTAGGCACAATTACTTAAAGTGGGATTCTGGATAAAGGAGTGTGTGTGTGTGTGTGTTTAATTTCTCCCTTGGCAACTCAGCACTCCATTGAAGAGGGAGTGTAGATTGATATGGAGTTGGAATATAGTTTGAAATGGAGCCATGGGTTTTTAAAAGACAACAAACCCTCTTGCCCCTTAGATTGGCCATCTCAGAAACACATCCACTGAATTGCTCAGGCTGGAATCATAGAATCAGCCTTGACTTCTTTCCCTCCTACCCCACTGCCATCAGCTCATCCTGGCCTTTCCACCTCCAAACTGTGTCTTATCCCCATCTCCTCTCCATCCTCACTGGCATGGCTATTGTCCAGGCTGCCATCACCCTCTCCTGGACCAGGATCTCCCCTCATGTCCACGTCCCACACAGTGGTCCAGGCAGTCCTTTAATGATATATGTGGGGATTGGCCTGCACGTTCTGTGTCTGCCCACCTCTCCACATCCATGTCCTACTCTCCCCACCCCGAGTACACTCCCACCCTCAGACCTTCCTCGTGTTCCTCAGTCATTTCAAGCTCATCGCACCTGGGGTGCCTGGGTGCACCCCTTCCTCTGATTCCACATCGACCCTCCATCCTGCTGCCGTGTGCAGTGTCTACACATGCCTCGGTTCTCACGTGTGAATACTCCATGACTAGCCACTGCCTGAACGTTTTGCTCCACTCTTTGCTAGCAAAGAAACCAGATTTTTCTATACCAAAAATGGCAAAAAGTGAATCCTCTTGTCTCCCTTGCTATAGTAAATAGACAAGTCAGTTCAGAGAGTAGTCTGTTCAAACTGGAAAGAACTCAGGATGACTAACGAGATGATTTACTGTGTCATCCCTTATAAAATTAGCTGGTCCTTGTCTTTTTTAAAAAAATAAAAACTGATAGGAAGGGAAAAGCTCTTCTGTGAGTGTATTCGTCTCTGTGTGGCTTAATGATGGTGTTGACATGGAGATTCAGGGAAGGGAGGGGAAGGGGTGTCCTGCATTGTGAGATGTGGCAGAGACTGGAATGTTTCCCGTTGTGATCTTTCTAATAATGAGATAGAGTCTTTGAACACTGGCAGGAGAGCTGTGCTGCTTTGAATGTCTTCAAACCAACTGAGTGCAGAGGGTCTCTCTCTGTTTGTCTTTGGGGTAAATGGGCGATGGCACCATTCACCAAAGGAGAAAGAGTGTGGCTGGTGAGGATGTCACTACTGTGTTGACTGTAGGATGACTCAGTGGTGGTGGGCCAGTCTGTCCCAGGGCTACCACTGTTCAGCTCTACGACCTTGAGAAAGTCACTAGCCTTTCTCATATTTTGGCCTCTTCAGCTATAAGTGAAAAAAAATTCTCAAGGTCCAGTCTAATTCCAGGAGCCACAATTGGTGCAGTAAAAGACAAAAGGACTCCCGTCTCTGGTCAGGCATGACACTGTCCAATTTCCTGGGACTCAGCCCCTTCTGACGAGCCTGTGCTACCTGGAAACACACAGGAGTATCAATATTGCCTAAGTGAAACTCGGCAGGTTGGGGTTGGGAGCTTAAGCTCTGGGCTTGCGTACAGACAGGCACTCTCCGAGGCTCTGTGCCTTCATATCACAAGAGAACAGGCTCATTTCCATGGCCCCTGGGGTTAGATCAAGTCACATGACCAGTGTGGGCAGAACAAAAGTGGGCAGCTGCTCCATATGTGGAACAGGACTCCTGCAGAGAGTCAAGAGCCACCACTGCCCCCAAGTAATATTCATGGCAAAGGGCCAGATGCTAGACCACTCCAGCCTCAGTTGGCCAGTGGTCCGTGCACGAGTCCAGGGCGTCAGGGTGGGAGCCAAGCAGAAAGAAGGTCCCCCAGTGTTCATTGCTCAGCTGAAGATCAGTCACAAGGTAACAGGGGATACCTCGTGTCATTTTTTCAGCCACCAGTGTACCCGGCAGTGGTCCAAGTGCATCAGGAATCTCCCAGAAGCTCAGAAAACGAAGTAGATAGGAATTTATTCTCTCCCATTAAGATGCTGACAAGGGAGAGTGGCAGAGAGCACCAGGGCTTGTGTGCACACATGCTGCACAAACAGGGCATCCAGTTGGTCCACTCCAGGCCATGAAGGTAAAGGCTGGGGGTGGGGGACAGACATTGGCTGCAGATCTCCCACAGTGGGAGGAGCATGCCAGCATCTTCCTCTCACCTTCTTCCACCTTAATCCTCCCATTTTAGATAAATGAACAGACTGAGGTTTAGCAGAGCAAACAGCCCAAAGAAGCAAATTGCTGACACCATGTTGAGACCAGTGTTGCATAATTACCTCAGCTTCAATCAAATGAAGACATGTTGATGGAGAGATTTGTCAGTGAGCAGTGCAGGATGGGAGGTGGTCCTCCCCTCCCAGGGGGCTGACAAATATAAGACTCGTGCTGGGAACATGGCACAAAAATGAAGGATGAGACGCTCAGAGCTGTGTGTTCATCAGCTTCTCCTGCAGGAGCCGATCTTGTTCCCACTTTGTAGATGGGTCACTAAGACTCTGAGAGGGTCCCATGACATAACACCTAGGACGCAGGGATTACTTCCTCTTTTCGCAGGTGAGGAAACTGAGGCACAGAGGAATCAGGCAACTTGCCCAGGGCACAGAGCGCAGGATTGACGGCTGGGGTTGGAGCCAGGTGCAGGGCTCCTGAGTTGGTGGGCGATGGGGAGGGAAGTCTCCTTCCATGGCAACGATGTGAGTGATGACATTGGAAGTGACTCCAGGCATGGTCAGTAGGCACAGTGTTTGATAGTTTCCAAAGCCTTATTTCTGGGCACAGCTCTAGAAACCTCCCAGTTCTTTAAGCTGCCAGAGGACCCAGGGGTTGTAGGGTGGACACAGGGACTGTGGCCATGCTGCAGGGCAGTGTCACCAGCCTTGTGTCCAGCACCAGGGTGGGCTGGTCATTGTTGGACTGATCCCTCCATGTCCAGATTCCTGAGTGCCTTGTTTCCACCCACATTACTCCCCCATCCATGCCCCAAGGAGAGGGGCCATCTGGCTAGACCCTGGTCATGGCTCTGGCCTGGCCCTGCCCTACCCTTTGCTCTTTCACCAGCAGCCAAGCCATGTGAAAGAGCAGGAGCCGGGGGCATAGGGTTTGCGGGGCTCAGCTGACTCTATCTGTGACCCTCATTTGTCTGCAATTCCGGAAGCCTTTGAAGAGCGCTAGTGATAATTGCAGAATTCCCACATATATTGATGAGAAACAGCTACATAAATAGCACAGCTTGGTATATACAAAGTGCCATTTTCTGTAAATAGAGGATTTTGGCAACGACTTCCAGGCAGCTCATCCACCTTCTGGAGGCAGCACTTGTCTTATTTCAGTTCTTTCTGGAAGCTGCTTCATGTGCCCTCTTGGTGGCCTGTCCTGCAGCCTCAGCAGGTACAAGGAAGCCTCCAGGTGGTCAGGAGCCAAAAGCAGAGACACCATCTATTCCATAGCATAGGGACACCTGGTTCCCATTGGAGAGGTGTCGCAACCACCTGCCACCATCTCCAGGTTAACACCTGACCCCAGTACAATCATTTGGGCTTCTCAGAGGATCTGTGGTCTTCAGGTTGGAAATCAAGGCTCCTTTATTGATCGGGAACAGAAATGCTAAGTTATTGTCTGACTATGTGCTAAATGCAGGGTTTCTCACAAACTTTTAATATGCAAATTTGGGCCATGAATCTCCATATGGGAAGTGTAATAGCATGGCTTTCAAAGCTGATCACAGAATTCTTCTTTCACAAGTACTTTACAGTTTGCTAAAGTCCTACTTTGAGTAATGATGACTAACCACCGTCAGGGCCCATTAATGATCTTAGCTCTAAATGAATGATATTGCATCAGTAAGCTTCTGCTGTGTAACAGAGGAACCTCTGTTTTAGTAGCTTATATAAGCAACCACTTATTTAGCTATGGTTCTGTGGGTCAACAATTTGGGCAGGGCTTACCCAGGTGGTTCTTCCAGTCTTGGCTAGGCTTCCCTATGTGTCTCTCATCAGTTGTCAGCAGCCAGGTGCCTGTCTTTGGGCAGATGACTGGCTATCAGCTGGGGTCACATGTTGTATCATCCTCCAGGGAACTAGCCTAGGTTTCTTCACATGGCAGCTAGAAATGTCCCATGAGATAATCAGAAGCAGCCCTAAGCTCCCCATTGGCATGGTATCATCTCTGCCATATCCCGTTGGTAAAGGCAATTCACCAAGCAGCTCCCTTGGATCCTCAGCCAAGGAGAAACAAGCTCCAGAAAGTGGAGGCTCCACATTTCTAGGCAGGAGGGTCTTTGGAGAGGTGATTTGATTGGGAGAACAGGGCTGGCATTCTTGTTGAATCTGTGTGTGGAACAAAGAAAAAGGGTTTTGGACCTAGATGGCATGTTTGTTTGGGGTGTCAGGACATGGAGGGCCAGCTAATTGAGATTATACAAGAGCAAAACCACCTTAGAATCCACTTCTCCATGACCCCACAAGAGGTGAGTCTCAACTTTTCTCTATCAATAAAATAGGATTCTCAGCATGATAGCACACCAGTCAGAGACAACTGGGAATGCTCCCGTAGTCACTCCAGGACAAAGTTTGGTTCTTTATGTTGCTGCAGCAAAATGGGGTGGGTGGGGCACACGCAGAGGTGCTTCATGAGCATCTCTGAACAGGGGAGGTTAACATGAGCTGCACAGCTCTGAGAAGGAGGTTAACATCTGCTGCACGGCAGAAAGAGGAGGAGGCCTGGGGTGGATGCATCTCCATGGTGTCTGTGCAGGCAGCAGTAGGGTGTCAGCAGGGATGCTGGTGTCATGGGAGGAGGGAGCAGCAATCACCAGGCAGGCAGAATGGGGGGTCACTTGGGGTTTGGAGTTCAGCTTTGTCCATGTCCTGTTAGACACGTTGCTCAGAATCTGTAGGCCTATGTAGAAATGACCGAGCTCTGTGGGAAACACTGGGCTTTGGTCACCTGTGGGCAGATCTTTATGTCATCCTAGGCCTGGATGGAAATTGATCAGCTAGAGACTGTATCATGTGCCGGCCTCAGCCATTTGCTGTCACCGCCCTATGCTTCTCCAGTCATGTTGAAGGCATGGCAGCATCAAGAGTGAACCCCCAAATGGAGCAAACAGTTGAGCTGGCAGGTGGCAGGCAGCCTTGGCCCTCCACTGGTCCATCCCATTGGGTACAGGAAACACTACACTGGTGGGCACTGCCCAGAGGACCCCTTGGTTTGTCAGCTTTGAAATGACCACATGCATTGGAAGAGTGACTCTTAGAATATCCTAGGACAAGTCACTTGATTGCCAACAGGAAAGCAAGCACGTGGCTACCTGTCCCTGCTGACCTCATAGGTTTCCAGGGACATTTGTAGAAAATCATTCAGGAAGCACTTTGAGAAGCCACCACTGGTAAACATGGTACTTCTGGATAAATGACAAAATGGTGCCCCTTCCTGGGTGGAGCAGCCCAAACTAGGCTGCCTCCCCTCAGCCGAAAGGATTGTGCAGTGCAGACACTGCACAGCTATTCCTAGTGATCTCTGCGGTTTTTGGAAGAAAGTTTTCTCTTGGTGATCTGCAGCAGTGTCAAGGCATGGCCATCACTCTGCTTAGTTCAGTGCTTTACTTGAGATCACTGTTTGCTCAAGCACATAGCACTTAATAAAGAAGATTCTTACCCTAGATCAATCAACCAACAAATACACAGTTGATCTCATTATTCACAAATTCTGCATTTGCAGATTCGCCTACTTGCTAAAATTTATTTGCAGCCCCCAAAGCAATATTTGCACGTGCTTGTTCTCAGCTGAGGTTGAGTGAGGCAACTGTCAACAAGCATCCCATTCAGCCCGCATTGTGCCACACTCTCTGTAATTTTGTGCTTTCAGGAGGGGATGAGGATGAGGTTGCTGTTTACATTTGCCTCCGAGCACAATGCTGAAGTGCGGTCTAGGGTTCCTGTGCATGAAGGCTGGGATGTGCCTGATGGAGAAAATATTAATACACGTGTTAGATGAGCTTCATTCAGGCACAAGAGACACTGGTGTTGGCCATGAGTTCAATGTTAACAACTCAAGGGTATGTGTTAAGGAAGGTGTTTTTAAAGAGAAATGCACATAAAACAAGATTCTGGGTTGATCCTTTGAGGAAAATGTTGTGCCCTGAGCCTCACAGGAACCTGACCCTCTATTCCTCCAGGAGGAAGGGGTTGGTCCGCACTACTTCGGTGTTTGTGGTAACTTGATGGAACATGACCACTGGAGGCTGGGCTATGTCAACATCGCCCTCCTGTACTGCAGCAGAGTAGTGTGGACCTCCCACTTCAGTGCAGCGAGATCTCTCATTTCAGGACACACCTCGTGTCGGTTGTGGGGGGCAGGACTGCACAGCACCGGGTGGGTGGGCAGCAGGAGGCCTGTGCCGGAATTCCACCTCCCCCCAGGCCTGTGGCACAGCTGTGTACTTGTTACATGGCCTTCCTGAGGTGAGTTTTTCCTCCTCGAAGACAAGAAGATGATATTACCTACCTCGTGAGGATGCTGTGAGGATGGTGGAAAATATATATAAAACACTGCCCAGCCACAGCTTCACCAAGTCCTCAGTGAGTGTTGGCTGTTAAGATAGAGATGATGCCGGCCTTTCTCAAGAGGAGGCAGGCAGCAGGGGCAGACAGAAGAGGACCAGGTGAGACCAGCATTTTCTTTCAAGCACTTTGGATTTCCTGAAAGGTAAAGATACCTATGTTCCTGTGCTAGTACCAAGACCCCTTCAGGAGCCAAACATGAATGCACTCAGGACTGTCTGTGTACATGGTCCTCTCCATCAGTGGAACGTGGGAAGTCAACAGTATTTTCCTGTGCACTGTGGTTACCAGAGGGCTTCCCTGGTAGCTCAGATGGTAAAGCATCTGCCTGCAATACAGGAGACCTGGGTTTGATCCCTGGGTCAGGAAGCTCCCCTGGAGAAGAAAATGGCAACCCATTCCAGTATTCTTGACTGGTAAATCTCATGGACAGAGGAGCCTGGTAGGCTACAGTCCATGGGGTTGCAAAGAGTCGGACATGAGTGAGTAATTAACAGTGGTTACCAAGCTTGTATGCACAACATGCTAATATACCGAGATGAGTTGTTGGGGCAAGGAATAGAGACTTTATTCAGAAAGAGCAGACCCTGAAGATAGTTCCCAAAGAAGCTTCTTGCCAGGGCATCCTTCTAGATGTACCTCAGAGAGGTACAGCCTGGCTAAAATGAAAGACTGGAAATCCCAAGTGTTACCAAAGATGTGGAGTAACTGGAACTCCCATCTGCTGTTGGTGGAATTATACATTAATGCGATCACTTTGTAAAACTTTTTGGTAGTAGAAGCTGAACAGCAATGTGGAGTTGCTCTGTGACCCAGCAATCCCACTTCTAGGTATCAACAGAAATGTATATTATGTACAAAACAGAAGTACTAGAATGTCCATGGAAGCACCGTTTGTAGTAGCCAAAGCCCTGTCAGTAGTGCAAGGAATAAGTACATGGCACTCACGTCACACAGTGGAAGACTTCACAGCCAGGGTAACGACATACAGTCCCCTACAGCTATGTGCAACAGGGTGTTTGAGCCTCACACATGGGGTACTGAGTCTGACACAGAGTGTGGACTGTATGATTCTACTTATATTAAAGTACAAAAACAGATACAAGTCAGGATAATGGTTCATCTTAGGCTTGAGTGACTCTGGGGGGGCTTGTGAGGTACTGGTCAAGTTCTCTACTGATGCCATAAATACATTCTGGTGTCAAAATTGACCAAGCTGTTCAGTTAAAACATGTCCATTCCAATAACAAAGAAAACATAAGTCAGAATCCCTGAGTCACTGGTGAGATGGCAGCCCAAGCACAGAGGCTGCGTTCTGCCCTCTGCAGCCCCGGGCAGAAGCCTGGGGTGGAAGCCCCCAATGGAGCTCCCGTGGGTGAGTGTGCTCTTCACACCAACAGCCCAAGAGCTTGCTGAGTCTGCCACTCACACTTTTCCTCCAGGACTTCAAGTTGCCAAGGGCACAGCTGTTAGGGTCACAGTGTGGGTACGGACCCTGAACTGATCTTTCCATTCCGATGGTTGACGGACATCCGTACTCATACCACAGACACAAGTAAACACCACGTACCCACTTGCTATAATCTGCTCCATTTTACAGATGAAGAAACTAAGGCTCAGGGAGGACAGGTAGCCCATCCAAAGTCACTCAGGAAACACGTTCAGAATTCGAACCAGTCTCCCAGACTCCACAGCCTGCCTTCTAAGTGGTGGGCCCTCCTGCCAGGAGGAGGGGCACGGGGGACTCGCTGCTCCCAGCGAGCGTCCTACCCTGGCACAACCTGCACCACCCAGAAACCACCTGAAGCCCTCCACACAGTTCTCTTCCACAGTGCCCATTTAAAATGCAAATTGATTCTTTAATCTGCCTTGAAAACACAAAAGCTGTTCCTTTACAGAAATGTGAAACCAGAAGGTTCTCAGAGGCCGGTAACACCAACTCCTCCACATTTGTACATTCCAAACAGTATGGAAGGGAGGAAGCCGGTGCCAGAGTGAGGAATAAACATCCCATGTGTTATGTGTGGGCGCTTAATATTGCACAAAGACGGGCGAAGCGGATTTCCTGACATTCTGTGCCATAGGAATGGGGGAGCATTTGCATTTGATTTGCTTTATTTCCAAAATTATTTTCAGAAATGGGAAAGGAAGCCGAGAGGAAAAAGCAGAACATCTCCGATCTTCCTTTCCTTCACTGTAGTCCTAACTCACCTGTCAGTCACAAAGATCAATGACAGGTATTAATAAAGAGAAAATCTATTTCAATAGCAATGTCACTTTACATGTATTGAAATGTATAAACATTGAAGTAATTAAAAATTACAGATAATTTAGTACTCTCCCATGCCCCTCTCCCACTTCTTACAGGATTACCCTGAAAAACCACGCACAGTTAAGAATGTGAACTGGTGAAGACTTGAAAGCTGGCTAGTTTAACAAACTTCATAGATTCAGCTCATGTGTTCTGATTGAAACGCAGTTTTTTACTTTTAGTCTCCCTTTAGAAGGAACATATTTTGCTTAAACCTTCCTTTTAGGCTAAACCCATGATGGAAACTTTTCAGACAGAGAAGAATGACGTGTGTGAAAGATTGAACAGTAGTGCTAGTGATGACAGTGGCAGAGCCCTGGGAGACGTCTCTTGACAGCGCTCAGGCTGCCCTGATCCTGCTCCATCCACACACATTTTGTGCTCTCGGGAATGGGGCTCCTTATCCACCCAGACATCTCCTTCCTTCCTTCCTTTCTTTCCAGCTTCCTTCCTAAGTCAGTGTTAAATGTTCGTTCACAAGTATCACTGTTTACTTTGTGCTCTCCCTGGTTAGGATATCCTGAAGGAAGAGGATATGGAGGTGGAATCCAAGGAGGCAGAAACCTACCCCCTTCCCCATTTGCTGGAATCACAGACCCCTGGCATCTCAGAATCAGTCTTAGGATGCATGATCTCATTAGTCACCAAAGTCATTTCTCAGTCATTGTTCCCAGAATGTCCCCATTAAAATATGAAAAGCTTACCTGAAATATAAGAAAATTTGACATCTTTAAAATAAAAGGAGTGGGGGATGTGCTTACTGGTGGGGACTTTAGCAAGCAAGCCTGTGGGATCCAAACCAATGGCAACTCCCAATGAGATTCCAAGGGTTCCCACCTGGCAAAACATTATCAAGTCAACCAACCGATTTGGAGGACTTATAGCTGGGCTGGATGGGGGTGTCAGAAGGGGAGAGTCAGTGTTGAGAGGCAACGCCCAGAGCAGATACGCCTGAGCTGGGTAATGAATGCTGAGGCCCAGGTGAAATTGCACTTCCACCTGTATAGAAACCCTGGAATACGTGAAGCTGGCAGATGGTGCATCCATGTGTTTGTCAGGTACTGAATATATATGTAAATGTGTAATCACTTATTACTCAGAATCAGGGGATCAGAATAAGGGGCTGGTCATGTTTCTGCAGGGCTTCCCAGGTGGCGCTAGTGGTAAAGAACCCGCCTGCCAGTGCAGGATACCTGAGACGCAGGTTTGATCCCTGGGTTGGGAAGATCCCCTGGAGAAGGCACAGTAACCCAATCCAATATTCTTGCCTGGAGAATCCCCATGGACAGAGGAGCCTGGTGGGCTACAGTCCATGGGGTCTCAAAGAATAGGACATGATGGAAGCAACTTAGCACAACGCATGTTTTTGCAGACTAACCCTCCTGTTTTCCTTTTACTGAGAATGCAAACTAAAGGGCAGGTTTTCCTGCTTCAGGTAAACTGACTGGAAGTCAGGACCCATGCTGCCAGGGGAAATCTGCCCTGTTTTGGTTTTGAAGCTGCAAAGATGGGATTTTCCCTGCTGTCTCATGGGGGCTATTTCATGTGACTGCAAGATGAACATTAGTGTTTGGAGGAAGTCTGAGTTTGGGGCCCACTTCTATTTCCAGCCACATTTATGGTAGGATAGTCACTCCAGAAACAAGGCAGCATCCCAAAATGAGAATGATAGAAAACTCTCAGGATGTAGCTGTGGTGTGGTGTACATCTCTGGCACTACCGTGTTTAGAGAATTGAGCCCTGTCTCGGGCTGTGCCTGAGGGAGAAGGAAGGAGGAAAGAATGTTGAAGGGCATTGCCTCTCAACACTGACCCCATCTCTCCACTTCTGACTCCACCCAAGGGATGGCTGTTGATTAATGGGGAATGGGGGATCAGAGGGGAGGAAGTGAAAGGCACCTGAGGTCACAGATGTGTGGGGAGAAGAGCCATGAACACTCGGCAGCAGTTGGGCAGGTGATCTGGTATCTCAGCCAAGGTCTGTGGAGCGAGAGTGAAGGTCAAAGCCAGACCGCCTCCTAGTCACAGAATGACCCATTAGAGTTACTAATGTCCTGCAGTCTCATCTGTTAAACAATGACACTTGCCATATGGTCTTAAAGAAAGAATCAAATTAGGGCTTCCCTGGTGGCTCAGTGGTAAAGAATCCACCTGCCAATGCAGAAGACACAGGTTTGATCTCTGGTCTGGGAGGATCCCACATGCCATGCAGTAACTAAGCCCATGTGCCACAACTACTAAGCCTGTGCCCCAGGGCCCAGGAGCACAACTGCTGAAGCCCCTGTGCACCTAGAGCCCATGCTTCACAACAGGAGAAGCCACTGCAATTAGAAACCTATGCACTACAACTAGAGAGTAGCCCCCACTTGCTCCAACTGGAGAAAAGCCCACACAGCAATGAAGACCTAGCACAGCCAAAAAAATAAAAAGTTTTAAAAAATGAACAACAACAAAAAAGAATCAAAGTATGTATATAAGACACATACAGGGAAACAACAGAAAGGGAAAGACTAGAGATCTCTTCAAGAAAATTAGAGATACCAAGGGAACACTTCATGCAAAGATGGGCTCGATGAAGGACAGAAATGGTATGGACTTAACAGAAGCAGAAGGTATTAAGAAGAGCTGGCAAGAATACACAGAAGAACTGTACAAAAAAGATCTACACGACCAAGATAATCACAGTGGTATGATCACTCACCTAGAGCCAGACATGTTGGAATGTGAAGTCAAGTGGGCCTTAGAAAGCATCACTATGAACAAGTCTAGTGGAGGTGATGGAATTCCAGTTGAGATATTTCAAATCCTGAAAGATGATGCTATGAAAGTGCTGTACTCAATATGCCAGCAAATTTGGAAAACTCAGCAGTGGCCACAGGACTGGAAAAGGTCAGTTTTCATTCCAATCCCAAAGAAAGGCAATGCCAAAGAATGCTCAAACTACCGCACAATTGCACTCATCTCACACGCTAGTAAAGTAATGCTCAAAATTCTCTAAGCCAGGCTTCAGCAATACGTGAATTGCAAACTTCCAGATGTTCAAGCTGGTTTTAGAAAGGCAGAGGAACCAGAGATCAAGTTGCCAACATCCGCTGGATCATGGAAGAAGAAAGAGAGTTCCAGAAAAATGTCTACTTCTGCTTTGTTGACTATGCCAAAGCCTTTGACTGTGTGGATCACAATAAACTGTGGAAAATTCTGAAAGAGATGGGAATACTAGACCACCTGACCTGCCTCTTGAGAAACCTGTATGCTGGTCAGGAAGCAACAGTTAGAACTGGACATGAAACAACAGACTGGTTCCAAATAGGAAAAGGAGTATGTCAAGGCTGTATATTGTCACCCTGCTTATTTAACTTATATGCAGAGTACATCATGAGAAACGCTGGGCTGGAAGAAGCACAAGCTGGAATCAAGATTGCCGGGAGAAATATCATTAACCTCAGAGATGCAGATGACACCACCCTTATGGCAGAAAGTGAAGAGGAACTCAAAAGCCTCTTGATGAAAGTGAAAGTGGAGAGTGAAAAAGTTGGCTTAAAACTCAACATTCAGAAAACAAAGATCATGGCATCCGGTTCCATCATTTCATGGGAAATAGATGGGGAAACAATGGAAACAGTGTCAGACTTTCTTTTGGGGGGCTCCAAAATCACTGCAGATGGTGACTGCAGCCATGAAATTAAAAGACGCTTACTCCTTGGAAGGAAAGTTATGACCAACCTAGCTAGCATATTAAAAGGCAGAGACATTATTTTGCCAACAAACGTCTGTCTAGTCAAGGCTATAGTTTTTCCAGTGGTCATGTATGGATGTGAGAGTTGGACTGTGAAGAAAGCTGAGCGCCCAAGAATTGATGCTTTTGAACTGTGGTGTTGGAGAAGACTCTTGAGAGTCCCTTGGACTGCAAGGAGATCCTACCAGTCCATTCTAAAGGAGATCAGTCCCGGATGTTCTTTGAAAGGACTGATGCTAAAGCTGAAACTCCAACACTTTGGCCACCTCATGCGAAGAGCTGACTCCTTGGAAAAGACTCTGATGCTGGGAGGGATTTGGGGCAGGGGGAGAAGGGGACAACAGAGGATGAGATGGCTGGGTGGCATCACCAAGTCGATGGACATGAGTTTGAGTGAACTTCGGGAGTTGATGATGGACAGGAGGCCTGGCATGCTGCGGTTCATGGGGTCACAAAGAGTTGGACACGACTGAGCGACTGAATGAACTGAACTGAATTGAAGACACATGCCTGAGACACCCTAAGTCTCAGTAAATGGGATATTTATTACCATTATCAGGATTTCATTTATTCTCCAAATAAGCCAGGTGGGTATGTCTTCCTCTCCCCATTTTATAAGTTAAAAATCAAAGCTCTATTGTGTGAAGTCACATCTTCAAAGTCATACATCTAGTGAGATGGTAAGGGAGATGTGGTCCCAGGGGTGTCTAATTCTCAAGCAGGTGTCACTAGCCCTGGAGTGGGACGGTAGGCATGGCAAGGAAAGGGAAGCCTGGATATGGGTTGGTTTTTGCAGAGAAAGAGAGCTCTTTTTTGAAGTTCTGGGTCCTAGACAGTATTGGGACAGCTGGTGATCCTGGGTTGTCCTCTGGAGGACCTTGCCCACAGCATTCATTCTGCAAGTGTGTGTCAAGGTTCTGTTCCATGCTAAGCAGCTACTGGTGCTGGGGATGCCAAGTGACAGGGAGGTGACCAGGAGGCTCTGGCAGGGGCCCCAGGGAGGGATCCCAGGGTGGGATGGGAAGTCTTCAGAGGCCATAGAGGAAGCACTGGATCCTGTATTCTGAGAAGAGCTCAGCCCCACATTTTGTAGGTGGCCACAACCAGCAGATGTTGGCTACACTGAGAAATAAGCTAGGTTTCCAGGGACAGCTGGTCACCTAAGGGTAGTGTCTCTGCAATGAGGATAGCAATGCTCTGAGCCTCAGAATCCAGTCCTGCCTCGGGTGCAGTTCCCAGTGTGAATGGCGTGGTTTGCCTTTACATAGATACCAGAATGTGTTCACTGTTCTGAGTTGTGAAACAGTGTCCTGGAGCCCACACATTCATTCCTGTCAACTGCCCTTATCCCAGATGTTTTCAGAGCCCTTCGTTGTCAGGGTAGAGTTTAGAGATGCACAGGTCCCTTGTATTATTACATAGCCTAGCCATCCTCTGGGTTCCTGTATTTTGCCTGCAAAGAGTTTGGAACACTTTTCAAAATCAAAACTCCCCAGTAAGCACCTCATCTACCACATCTGAAGTTGTCAGAAAGGATCAGTCACAGGCTGAGGAAATGATTCCAGAGGACAGTGGC
Organism: Bos indicus x Bos taurus; assembly: GCF_003369695.1. Taxonomy (NCBI): domain Eukaryota; kingdom Metazoa; phylum Chordata; class Mammalia; order Artiodactyla; family Bovidae; genus Bos; species Bos indicus x Bos taurus. The sequence goes on along the minus strand of NC_040088.1, from coordinate 44,170,404 downwards.
GACATCCAGGGCTCCTCCCCCAAGCAACCCTGAAAGCTGCCCAGTGGGCACCTGGCCCCATAGAAACCCAGCCAGGTGAGACCACACCAGCTTCCTTCAGAGAGCGGAGGCTAGAACTGCATGGAGAATGGATGTTTCTCATTTCCCATCTTTGTTCTGAGTTTCCAGCCAGACAGGCAGGGTGCAGCAAGAGTGTCACCAGGTAGACTGAAAGAAAAAAAAGCGTAAAAAGCACACCTGAAATTCAGCACTTGTGCATAGATATGTGAGGGAAAGTCTGCCCGAGCAACATCATTCTTGTCCCAAATTCTCCAGGGGGGAGGTGATGTTGGTGTGGTCAGTCACCACACCAATTCTGTCTAGGGGCATCACCTCGCACAAGACAATAGCAAAGTGAAGAACTCAGTGAGCATCTGACACCATGCACCAAACTCTGGCAATTTGGTGGAAATACACACACCAGCCCAGATAGCACAATCTCTAGGATGGACGTGATACCCACGTGGGGCAGAAAGGGAGGGAGCAGGCACACTCACAGGTCATTCTGAGTGAAGCAACCTGTCCTCTAGTAACTTGAGCTCTGACCTCAGATCAACCTCCGTGTAGGAGACTAAGAGAAACAGGCAAAGGGATCAAAGGAGGAAGGAAGGGTGCCACTTCCTCCTGGCACCAGGTCCAAGGATTAAGGAAGAATAAGGCTGTGTGAGTATGATCACCATTAATACAAGACCTGGCAGGAGCGAGGTCACGTGAGGGTACAGAACCAGACAGCTAACTTGTTAGACTCAGGGTGTGATGGGGAAAAGAAGTGCTATTCATTCAGTATGCTTATGAGGCAGGTGGAAAGACAGCCTGCTGCTGCGTACAGTTAGTGAACCCTGGGAGCAAGTCTGAGTTGGTGAGTAGCTCAGACAGGAAGGGGGACAAGTGTAAACCCTGGGAGGAAAGAACTCCCAGCTCTCAGCTTCCATAAGGGTGACAGTTACATAGGAGCTCCTGCATCAGGGACCCTCCCTCTGCAGTCAGCTGGCCTCACTTCCACCCTTGTTCAGAGTGGCTCCCCTCTGTGCATATTGTGTTTAATTAAGACCAGATAAAAGGGCTTCTGTCTTCTGACTCTTGCTGCCATGTGGAGTTGAAAAAAATCAAACATCTAGGTCAGCTGTACTCCCGGGCCCTTCCTGGGAATGGAGTGATGTTACTACTTCCTCGGAGATGAGATTGGACGTTCAAAGTCTGAGTCCCGCTGTTTGGGCACCTCTCCCCCAATCCCCAAAGTATCCTTAGGCCACCTGTCCCCACTTGGGGACATCCTGAAGCTTGTCCAGGGCACAGGAATGACGTGAAGTTTGGAGGCTTGTACCTTTTCAGGTTCCAGGAAAACAAAGAACAGTTTATGTTCCATTTTCCCTTTTACTGATACAAATTGATTGATTTGTAGGTTGCTTCCATTTCCTTAGAAGTAAACACCATTCCTTAAATCCTCCAAACAAGGTGCTGGTCCGAGTCTTTTTCCCAAACCCTTCCCCAGGATGTGGCTGGTGAGGAGCATTTTGTGGCTGGTGGGGAATCCATAGCCACACCCACCCTACACTCCTGAGCTTGTGCAAGAATCTGGAGCAAATAATGATCAGAGCTGAGAGGAATCTTCTGTGATGGCCAGAAATCAGGCCACCATCTCTCGATGCCACACGATACCAAATCCTGTCATTCCTTCCCTTGTCTTTTTGTTTTTTTTTAAGAAATAGATTGTAAACCAGATCTCTTCAGTGTAGAAAACAGAGCTGCTTTCCAGAAGTTGGCTGGAAGAGCCAAAGCCCTGTTCTCTCTAGCCCACCACTCTTCATCCTCCATCCTGATCCCACCCCCACCCGCCTCAAGGTAGGAAACACCAAGAATTGGAGGCATGGTTTCCCTTCATTTTCAGGAATAGTGGACTAGTGATTTTTTTTAAATATTCATTTATTTATTTGGTGGCACCGGGTCTTAGTTGCAGCATGTGGGATCTTTGAAATTCGGGGATTTTTTTTTTTTTTTTTTTTTTCAGTTGTGGCATGTATGATCTAGTTCCCCGACCAGGGATTGAACACTAACCCCCAGCATTGGGAGCACAGAGTCTTAGCCACTGGACCCCCAGGGAAGTCCCGTGGGCTAGTGATTTTGAAGGTCTCCTCTAGTCAGAGGTTCTCTAATTCTCTGGGGCATAGTCAGGAGCACTCTCAGGCTGTCTTACTACAGGAATAAATCCTGGCCTTGCCTCCCAAACCTGGCCTCTTTGCAGAATCTCCTGGGTCTGAAATTGGAGCTACACTTCCTGTAATTGCTGAGCCTGGAAACCTGGTAACGTCACCCTTGCTAAATCCACTCTCTGGTCTTCTTGGTCCTGGCTACTCAAAGTGTAGTCCATGGACCACCAGTACGGGTCACCTGGGTGGTGGATAGGATGTAGAATCTCTGGGCCTTCTCCAAGGCTACTGATTGGCATCTACACTTTAGCAAGATCTTCTGGAGACTTGTATGCACATTTTAGGGTGAGAAGCAAGTGGTACCCAGTTCTACCTACTTTCCACTTGTATCAGTGCTGCCCATGGGTTCTTGCCTCCAGATGGGACAGCTCTCTGGTGCTGTTCACACTCCCAGGTCCTCCCTGGGCTCAGGCTGAGGCTAACATCCCCCCAGTTCTTCCTTATCCACTGTCTGCTGCCCCTCACCATGTGCTCCCACAGCTCTGACCTCCTTCCTTCCTTCAGATGCCTGTCTGTTCTCCCTCTCTGGAAGGTTAACTACTGTGCATCCCTAAGGTCTCAGCTAAGTGATCACCTCCTCTCTGCAGCCTCCTTTGAGTCTCACAGAGCAGACCACATCTCCTGTCTGTGTGAGCTAAGAGTACTCTGTATCTTTCCTCTGATAGCAGTGATCAGAGTGTGTAATTATACATCTATTTGTGGGATTGTTTGATTAACAGCTCTCTCCCTGCTGGTCTCAGTTCTCCATGAAAGTAGGGACCACGTTGGTTTCACTCATCACTCTATCCCAGAGCCTAGCTCTGAGTCTGACACTTCACGGATGCCCCACAGGCATTAAGCTGAGCAAAAGAAGCCTGGTACAAAGGACTAGAGGCTTTGTAATCTGTTATGTGAAATTTGTAGCAAAGTCAAACTGAAGATACAGAAAGCAGACCGCTGGTTGCCTGCAGATTGGGGGTGGAAGTAAGGATTGGCTACAAATGGACATGGGGGAACTTGGAGATAGTAGAAGTATCCTAAAACTGGCCGTGGTGATGGTTGTACAGTTGCATGAAATTTGCTGAAAATCATCAAACTGTACAGTTACAATGGGTGAATTTTATGGTATGTAAATTATACCTCAATAAAGCTATTTTGCAAATGACCAAAATAAAATGAGATGAACTAGAATCTCACAGGTGACCACAGTGGCATGGCTGCTGTCATATTCCCTCCCCACCTTCTTCCGGCCCAGAGATGTGCTTGTTCAGCACAGCTGGGTAAGTGACCAGGCCAAAATCAACTCCCTGTCCCACCCTCCTTTTGCCCTGAGCTCAGAGGCAGATGCTGAAACTGCAGTTCCTTTGATGGTGTCCCAGAGCCAGAGCAAGAGGAGATTCATGATTTCTAATAAGCTGCTGCCCTGGTTGTAGCTCCGTCCTCTCTCTAATTAGAGAGATCTCCTTTGGGCACAGCCCAGAAATCAGGATGGTTTGCAGTGATCATTGCAGAGTTGAGCAAAATAACTAAGTATTGGGAACTGTGGAACAGTCAAGGATTCCCCCCCTCCCCAACTAGATCATTAAAAATGCCCAGCCAATTTTAGGCATATTAGAATTCTTCTGACTGCATTCTGTCCTCCTCTTAATTTGTGTGATTTCTCAGTCACCCTGCAGATAAGTTCAAGCCCAGTATGTGGAAGAACGTGGCTCTAGCATGAAAGTCATTGGCTTACAAGCCAGGCTGACATTTGGCCCTTCTCGGCGCAAATCGGGCTGTATCTCTTCTGCCATGCTGAGTTCGTCCTTCCCTGGTGTTGCATATTTAGAATGGCCCCTCTGCTTTCAAGGAGCATGCTTGTCACAAATGAGAAGGCTTGGTCTACAATGTAAGATGTTTGTTTACACATACACTGACACTATAAGCAATGGCCTTGGAAAATCTGTGTCATTAATTAGAAGTTCTCTTTATCACTAATTTTCTAAGCATTTAACAATGAGATAGATATTCCATGGGGTCTACATGTAAAGTAAATAGGCCAATGTGGCAGTTAGGGGAGGTTAATTACAGTGACAAAGAGATCCTGTGTTGTTTCCGATTGCTGTGTAATAAGTGGCCACAGACCTGGAAGCTTAATACAGCACTTACTTATTTTCTCGCCATTTGTAGGTCAGATGTCCAGGCACACCCTGGCTGGGTTCTCGTCTCAGCATCTCCCAAGCTATCAGTGGAGAATATCCCTGGGTGCCTCTCATTCCTCAAATATCTTTCACCAGGAAGAGCTCATCTGCCTAGGATAGACCCACAAAGAAAATCTACCTATCTGAAAGTCCCCTGCTTAGAGACCATAATTATACTTGCAAATCCTGTCTTTAGCAGCAGCTATATTGTGTTTGCGGAGAAGGCAATGGCACCCAACTCCAGTACTCTTGCCTGGAAAATCCCATGGACAGAGGAGCCTGGTGGGCTGCCATCTATGGGGTCGTATAGAGTCGGACACGACCGAAGCGACTTAGCAGCAGTAGCAGCAGCAGCATATTGTGTTTGAATAACTGAGAAAATATATGTACACCGTAGGGCCGTTAGAATTCTGTCTGCCACAGACCCCTAAATGCGTCATGACACAAGCAGAACAAGAGAGGATTCTTCCTCACACAACATTTTCAGGAGTGAGGTTAGCCGATTTCCAGAGCCAGTCAAGGGCATTGACCCACATAGGCTGTCCTCTACGTATGGCTTCCAGTATCTTCCTGACTGTGAAACCAGCCAGCAGAATGGGTCAGATGTGGACCATGGAGCTTGATGTGAAAGGCCTGAGAGTGGTGCCCATCACTTCTGCCTGCTTACATTTGATTGGCTGGAACCCAGTCACATGACGGCACCTAACCACAAGAGACGCTGGGACATGCTATCTTTAGCTGGGTACCACTTCCCAGTGGCATCTTTTCAGCCTTGTTGGGAGAGCACCAGTTTTTGGTGGATAGTTAGACATTCCTCTGCCACAGCTGATTTTTCGGGAAACACTACAAAATGAATCCATCCAAATGAAGGATATTGTCCTCCAAGGACAATATAGAGTTGACATGATAGAGCCAATATCTCAGTTCTGACCAAAATACAGACACCATTTTTAAAAGCATCAACTTGCATATTACTCCTAACTTAATTTCACTGATTTATTAATACTAGATTTCACCTCAAAAGCCTTTGATAGTTTGAAAAGCATACTCCCAAATGATCAAGAATTGAATGACTGGACTTTTTCTGAAGGATATGATGCTCATAATCTAAATTCCAAATATATTTTGAAAGATAGAAAACTTGAGAAAAAGATATCACCTCCCAAGGTGATTACTTTTTAGATTGTGACAGTAATTAGAAAATAAAATTTCTCAATATTTTCTTGAAAAAAATCTTAATGTTTGATTCATACCTAATCATTATCAGTCCTCTGTATTAGGAAAAACTTTGGGAGAAATAAAAATAAAGGCTTGGAATTGCCAAAACACCATTTACTCAGTTTGGTCTAGACAAATTTCTGAAAGTTACTTTCACAATGCTATACTAGATGCAACTAAAGAATCACAGCAGTTTCCTCTTTTCCCACTCTTAACTTTTCTACTTTACATATTTCTTTCTGGTTCTTTAAAAAGGCAACAGCTAAAATAAATTTTAGAGGAAAAACATTTCTTTTATGAATATGCCATTTGAAAAGCCAAAATAATACCCATGGTATCATTGAGCTAATTTCGATTGTGTCCTGTAAGATTCAACAAATCTCAAAAAAGAACAAGGAAAAGGGAGACCCAGTGAGAGGGTGGGGCTGGCTGTCATTTTCAAAGACGTACCTGAATTCATCCAACTGGAAATTGAAAGAAGTCTATCTTCTTGATTTATGTGTAGCCACAAAATCACAATTAGAGAAGTATATGTATATGCACACATATACACATGTCCATGGGGACAAGAAAAGTAGAAAATGCATTTCTACCTTTTATTTTGAACTTAAGTTAAAGACTAGCAGCATGATGTCAAAATGAAATTGGGTCTTCGCACAAGATGTTGAGAGAGTCAGTTCCTAGGCAGGTTGATAGGGAGTCTAGGGGTCCCCAAGGAGAGAGGGGTCTGGAATTCTCAAGGAGGAAGAAAGGACAAACTTTTTTTCTTTCTCCACATTCTTTAGGATTATATAACAATAATGTATCCTGCCTAAGGACAGTCTTTGGATTCAACCTTCTGTTATCTTAAAATGTTAATTATGGGAGTAGACCTGGTCTTTACAAGGATGTATCTTGCCTGAGGACAGTGTTATCTTAAAATGTAAATTGTGGGAGTAGGTCCAATGAGGTCTTTACAACCTCCAGACATTCTTTGGATTATATAACCTCATTGTTAACACTAGCAAGCGGGTACTCTATCTGCCCTCTTCTGATGCCTATGTCAGAAGCTTTGTCTATCTCCTTTATACTTTAATAAAACTTTATTACACAAAAGCTCTGAGCGATCAAGCCTCGTCTCTGGCCCCGGATTGAATTCTTCTCCTCCGGGGGCCAAGAATCCCGGTGTATTCGTGTGATTCAACAACAACCGTTCAATGTCACCCTAGCCTTCTCTCTTTGTCTGATAGACAGACACGTATCTGTGTAGCATGGTAACCGCTAAGTCTGGTTAAGAAAGTAAGTGCCTTGAAAGTCATGAGTAGTTAAGGAACTAGATTGAAAACTTAAAAGAGGCAGTAATTCAGAGCAAACAAAGGGTAAAGGTGAGAGTGGTAGGTACATTTGAACCAGTTGGCAGTGAGGTCTGAGAGCAGATGAGAGTGGGGAAGAAACAGGAGGAGAACAGGATTCAGGGATCTAGTGGGTTCTGCATCCTTGGAGTTTGTGTCCAGTTGCAAGGAATAGGAAACTCAATGAAGAGTGGCTTAAACTCATAGGTGCCTATTTTTCTCAAGGGAGAGACTTCAGAGGAGTCAGTTCAAGGGCTAGCACCATGCCCTTGAGTGTCATTAATGTGCCAAGACCCATCTTTCTGGCTGGCAAAGCTTCTCTTTGGTTCTTGTGACTTCAAGATGGAGGCTCTATTTAGGAAAAGGCTTGTTGGAGTCGAGATGTTAGAGGAATACTCTGGGAAGGTGGAGGAAGTTATCAGGGTGGAAGGGATAGATTTGAGGTTGGGAAGGGACAGTAGATACTAATAATGACAGGGTCTACAATGGTATGATTCCAGAGGTGAGTATCTGAGGACAGGAAGAAGTCAAGAAATAGAGAGTCAAGGTGTTGAGAAGATTGTCCACATATATAATGAACTCTCCAAAAATTCAGACAGAAGTGGTATTAAGTTTTAATTAATGATCACGCCCTCTTACCCCATTCCACATCCATGTGATCTTCCCCTGCCCTTGGGATGGGTGTAGAAAGCTGAATTCCCTGGTGGAATTGCCATAACTTGCCATGAGCCTCTTGTTTTTCTTCATGCTCTGCACCCTCCCAGCCCCCTCTGGAGACCTCCAGAGACACAGTGCCCTGTATTGGAGGGACAAGTGACCTTTTGCCGGGAATACTCTGCTCCTTTGGCTTCTGGGCACCAAAGGAGTCCAACAGAAGGCCAGTCTCCAGCTGATTACCCACCCTTAGGACACACTCTCAACTTTTCTCCTAATGAATCTCAGGATCACTTTCAAGAGGCCCCTTAATTACCTCTTTCTTCCTTCGCTTCACTCCCTAGAGGCCCAAACAGCCTGACCTCAGCTGCCTGATCCCCTCTTGGGGCTCAAAATATATCCAAATTTCAAAAGCCCAAACACAGAAAATAAAACCAAAACTTGAAAAACGATTTTGCTGACTGTATCGGAAGCTACTCACCTCCTCATTGCTTGCTCTTTTATTGACTCAGAAACAACTTTCAGTTTAGTTACCTCTCACCTAAAAGATTTCCATTTCCTTAGAGATTTATCTTTAGAAAAACTTCTTTTTTCTCTTTGGGTATCTCATTGTTAGTACAATCTGGGCACAGTCCTCTTCCCATAAGATACAAAATTGCGACTAAGGCTTCAGCCAGGAATAGAAAGATTCCTTTAAGTCTCTCCCTTTAGCAGAGGAGAAAGCAGATAGGAACAGCTCTCCGGCCACACCCCCAGGTCCCTGCAGACAGCTTTGGTGTCCACAAAGTAAAATTCATCCCCGTCGTGTTGCTGTCTAGACACCTGCCTCTCAACTCAGGGGGAGACTACCCAATACAGCCTACAGAAGTTTTCATCATTCCAGCACCATGCTGCCTAGGTCTTTAGAGTGTAGCTGCTCCTTCCGTGGCCGTCTCCTTAGAAGTTTAAGAAGACACTGTGTCTTCCTATTTCCCCCTAGTTGTGACACTTCTCTCCATTATTTTGTGCCTCAACAGGACTCATTTCTTAACTGCTGGATCTCTGGGCACCAGCAAAGGGGCCCAATATAATTTTATTATGAAATGACATTCGATTTCAGTTGATTCCATTCACTTCTGACTTGCGGGTTGAACATTTCAAAAGATCTTGTTTTCCTCCTTCTGCCTCCTCTTAAAATCCCATGTTTGGATTTTCTTGGCTGCTTCCACTCTCATTGGTTCACAGTTCTTACTGTTGGGGAGTTTCCCTCCCTGACTACCTTGGGTGTCACTGTCTGTGAATAAGAACAGACAAGGTTGGGTGACAGCCTACACCTGTGTCATCTTGCATCACTGAAGGAAAGAAGGGGACACACTTACTGAAGTCCACGAATCCATACTCAGCAGGGCTTTGTCATGTCTGCATGGGGATAAGCACCAAAACGTAAAATTCTTAGAGCTTGCAGAGTACCCAGTCTGGCTTGGCTCTTCCCCTCTCTCTCTCCCTCCCTTCCTTCTTTCCTTTCCTCTTAATGTTCAGAGAGTTATTCTGCCAAATCGTATGCAATTTACAGCTTGGGAAGCTATCCCCTGCCTATGTGCACATGTGTGTACCTGTGTGTGCACACCTGTGTATGATGGATGGAGGTGGTGGGGAGAATGTAGGCAGATTACAGATACCATAAGGTGACTGACTGCATCGCAAGAGACTGAAGTGACTCTTAAGGTGAGAGGGACACTCAGTCAGAAAATGCTCTCACTCCATGCAGGGCAGGACAGCCTCTCTGAAGCACAGCTGTGTAAACTTCAAAAGGCTAGAGTCCAGATGGGAATAATCCTACTTCTTCCTCAGCCCCACAGAATGCATCTCTGACATTGTGGGCACTCAGTAAATATTTAATAATGGAATGACTGACGAGTGTGTAAAAGTAACGCAGCTGAAGCCATTTATGTGCAGTGATGCCATTCACATCAGCCAGCTGTGGATGGCCATCCCAAGCCTTTTCAACGATCCTGTGAAAGTGAAGATGGCACTCAGGACCAGTGGTGGGAGGGAGAGGGTGTGTGCTGAGTGGACAGGTCTGCTTTGGGATGCTTTCAGGAGCATACACTACGGAACTCTAGAACACTGGGGTATAAAAAGGGGGCACATTCAGAGAGCCAGAGGGGCCGGTGCACCTTTGGGTGACATTGTAGAGAACTTGTGCAGGTGGGCGGATCACCTAAGAAAGCCGGCAGTGCCACTAGGAGGCAGAGTGTGGAGAAGCGAGAAAGAGGATTCAGAAAAGGCAGAAAGTGAATCCAAGGTGTTGATCTCAAAGGCAGAGGAATGGGTCCAATGACAACACTGTGATTTAAGAAAAAATAACCCAGAGACGGAAAATGGGGCATTGTCTGTGCATACCCATCATGGCAGCCACCAGCCACGGGTGTCTCTAGAGCCCGTGAAAAGTGGTGAGTCCCAGTTGAGATGTGCTGTTGTGTGGCACACACCAGATCACAAACCCCTCGTGTGGAAAACGAACATATAAATATCACCTTAATAGGTTAATGTCAATTTCATGTGATAGAATTGTGTAATTGTCATGTGGATATATTCATTTTTTAAAAAAGATTTTACTAGTTTCTTTTTACTTTTTTAAATTTACTTTTACTGGAGTATCGATGATTTACAGTGTTGTGTTAGTTTCAGGTGTGAAGCAAACTGAATCAGTTATGCATATACACATATCCTCTCTTTTTTAGATTCTATTCCCATATAGGCCATTACAGAATATTGAGTTCCCTGTGTTATACAGTAGGTCCTTGTTCGTTTTCTATTGTATATGTAATAGTAGTAGTAGTTGTTGTTGGAGTGGGTTGCCATTTCCTTCTCCAGGGGATCTTCCTGACCCAAGGATTGAATACAGGCAAGCAGACCATTTCCCATTGAGCCACCAAGGAAGCCAATGTCTAATAGTGTGTGTATGTTAATCTCAAGCTCCTAATTTACCCCTCCCCCACTTCTCCCCAGCAACCATAAGGTTGTTTTCTACATCTGTGACTCTGTTTTGTAAATAGGTTCATTTGTACCGTTTTTTTCAGAGAAGGCAATGGCACCCCACTCCAGTACTCTTGCCTGGAAAATCCCATGGATGGAGGAGCCTAGTAGGCTGCAGTCCATGGGGTCGCTAAGAGTCAGACACGACTGAGCGACTTCACTTTCACTTTTCACTTTCCTACATTGGAGAAGGAAATGGCAACCCACTCCAGTGTTCTTGCCTGGAGAATCCCAGGGACGGGGGAGCCCATAGATGGTGGGCTGCCATCTATGGGGTTGCACAGAGTTGGACACGACTGAAGTGACTTAGCAGCAGCAATACCGTTTTTTAAGATTCCACATATAAGCAATATCATATTTTACTTTTTCTGAACTAAAAACACTACTTCAAAAAGTAGAAAAATCTTGTAAATTGTATATGTGGCTCACATATATGTCTCTTTGCAAACCCTACTCCAGATGCACTTGTAGCAGCCTCTAGGGAGACAGAGGCGGGGGGAAGGGAAAGCAGTCACACTGGGCTTCGGGTGAGCTTCCTGCTGGGGGTGGTTGGGCAAGTTATGTCATCTCAGGTAGCCTCAGTATCCTCACCTGTAAGGTGCTGGCTGATGATGTCTGTTTCCTGGAGTTGTTACATCTGAGTGGGAAACCCTGCAGAGCCTCTTGAGGGACACCGTGTGTGTAGCAAGGGCTTCCTCTCCTCCCCTCCTTTCCCTCACTCAGAGTAACACATCAGAGGATCCAGGAGCAGCGAGGCGGAGCTGAGATAAAGGTTGGCAAATTCTGCATGTGTCTCAGTTTTCTTCATGTCCTGGTTTGCAGTGAATTGGGAAAGTGAAGAGAGGAGTGGAAAGTCCAGTGGAGAAACAAAATGGAGGTGAGAAAAGACTTGAGCAAGCCCATGATGACAAATACTTTGGCCACCTGATGCAAAGAACTGACTCCTTGGAAAAGACCCTGATCCTGGGAAAGACTGAGGACAGGAAGAGAAGGGGATAAGGATGAGATGGTTGGATGGAATCACTGACTCAATGGACATGAGTTTGAGTAAACTCCAGGAGTTGGCAATGGACAGGGAGGCCTGGCGTGCTGCAGTCCATGGGGTCACAAAGAGTCAGACACAACTGAGCAACTGAACTGAACTGAACTGAACTGATGATGACAAAGCCATCCACCTGGTTTGGAAGGAGCAGGGGGTGGCAACAGAGAAAGGGTCCTGAGAGTCAGTGGGAGGGTTCAGAAGGGCCCTGTCCAGTGCTGCTAAAGGCTGATCTCTCATACTCTTGGATGAAGCAGATACTTTTGCTTCTGTTAGGTAAAGCAGTGTGGTTTTCTAATGCTTTGCACCTTTAGAAAACTGCTTTGAGTTAGACACAGCCTTGGCAACCTTGGGCTTCCCTGGTGGCTCAGAGAGCAAAGAATCCGCCTGCAATGCAGGAGACCCAGGTTTGATCCCTGGGTTGGACAGATCTCCTGGAGAAGGAAATGGCAACCCACTCCAGGATTCTTGCCTGAAGAATGCCATGGACAGAGGAGCCTGGCAGGCTACAGTCCATAGGGTCTCAAAGAGTCGGACACGACTGAACATTAATAGGAGCACTGGCAACCTAGAGTGTTACTGTGCCCCCAGATAGATATTAGCATCCCTGAAAAGGACAGCAGAACCTGTGCTTATTGTTCAGCTCAAAGATTTCCAGGGAGAAAATTCTGAGTACTGGTTGCTTATAAATAAGAGATATCAGCTCTCAGAGAACGTCCCACAATCCTGGAGGAACTCGTCTGCAGCAAAACTGAATTATTTCAAGGCAGCTGCTGGTGACTGGACACTTCTTTACTAAAGGAAACTGAAGCTAAGGAACACTGATGGATAAGTCCATCATCCGGGTCCATCCTGTTGAATTCACAGTTCAAGAATAGTCAGTATGCCTTCTTCCATTAGTCTCAATGAGAGGAAAGGGAAATGGATGCCTTCCTAACTTAGGACAGTAGGTGACCACCAGATTACTGCAGGCATGTTCCAAAAACCTCTGGTCTGGAAAGAGTTCGTGAAAGCTGCTTCTAGTGCAGTGGCATCCATGACTTGGTCTGTCCCCTCCAGAAACAACCATGCCCTCTTCAGTAGAACTCAGTTTTTCATTTATAAAATGAAGCTCATTCATGCATCAAAGGACCTCCTCAGACAAGTCTCCTATTTTAAGGGGAAAAGAAGGCCCCAGAATTCATTCTGTAAATGACCAGAGGACACTGTGAATCGTCCTGAGCTTTCAAGGACCCCCTCCTCTGTATGGCAAATATATCACCTTGATGTTTCATCATTCCAAGTCAAGGAAAGGCTGACCATCAGAAAGATGCAGAAAAAGAGACACCACGGGCATCAAAAGTGGCCGCTGTTCCTGTTCTCCACTGTTCGCCTTAGGCATAAAGAGAATCCAAAAATACAACTCCTTCCTCCCTGGTAGTGTGTTCTCCTGGGAAAATTGGTCTTGGGGTTAATAATAAGTTTGTCTTATTAAATCGTCCTCTCCCCCACCCCATCACTCAAAGAGGCAGAGAATTCCGAAGCAGCTGAATAATTTCACCATCCAGGTGAGCCACTTAATAAGTGTGGGCTTTCTTCCAGCAAGCCCTAAATAATCACATCACATTGAGAAGGAGGCAGTGGTTTTAGCCAGACTGAAAAATGTTGCTGTAGTAGCTCATGCTTTGTAAGGAATGGAGGGAGGGTGGAAGAAAGGAAGAAAGGGAGGAGAGAGGAAGGAAGGACAGTGTCAGCTTGGCAGCTTGGACGGCTCAGATGTAGCTCACTTCTCTATCAGGTTTGTGACACCTGATTGGGATGCTTTTCTGCAAGACTCCTGAGTGGTCAGGTTCATGTCATTCTTCCTCTGTGGAGCATTTTCTCTCTTAAGGCACAGATAGGCCTGTGCTACATCCTTACTGACCTCAAACCCCAAAATTATAGAAAAAGAGTCAACTAGAAAACACTAAGTGTGGACATTCCCCATACTTCTCCAAATCCATTAAAAATTTTTTTTTCCTTTCATTCCAGGTGGCCTGAGATGTAGGGCCTTTTCCACAGTCTGACTGGTTCTTACATCCTGCCAATGAGATGCACAAGCCTCTGGGCTTGTCCAGAGCCCCGCCCTTTGGGGTCTGCAGGCAAAACGCTCTTCTCTAGCACAGCATCCTCTTGGGGCTCGGGTCCCTGGGTGATTCCTAATTGTGCAGCTCACATGCTTGTGAGTGCAAACTGTGATTCTTTTCTCTCCACACCTTAGCTCTGCTGTGATGGAGACAACATGACTTGTCTATGGCTTTTATCAGCCAGGTAAAGAGGACCTTCCACCTCCAAACACACACAAGGGCCTGTCTCCCAAGCCCCCATACACAGAGCTCCACCCCCTTCTCCAGCCGCATCTGCCCCATGGGTGTGCTGGCAATGGCTCTACCTGGCTCACAATAGCGAACTGTGCATGTCCGTCTTTTCCCAACTTCGCCATCATGGCAGTGGTCTAACACTGGCCATGATGGCAGTATTTACACCACAGATATCAGCAAATGCTTCATATCAGGGCTTCCCCCGCATCCAGAGTGTAAGTTGCTCAACATCTACCAGCTCATCTCTGTGTCCAGCTGTTGGCTTCACACATCAGACTTGGCACCCATCTCTAAAACCATCTGCATACTTCCATTTTTCTTAAAGATGGGTTTCTTCTTTAAAAAAGTTAGATTTGAATGTTTCAAAATATAATCCTATTATTGAAAAAGTTTAGTGGTTTTTAGCAGTAACCTGCCCCCTTTTGAATGAAGGCATAAGAAAAATAAATGTGTATATCTCTATGTATGCATGTATGTAGGTATTCAGACATGTATATAAAACAAGGAAAAACAGGTCATGCTTGATTGAAGCATGACATAAGGTCAGGGATGGTGGGGAAAACGTGAGGATGCAGATTCCTGTGCTCACTGTGTCCTCATTTCAGGCCCCTTGAAGTAGCAACAGATTTTCTGAGTTACATTGGAACTGCTTTTATATATATATATATTTGCACAAATTTTAACTTTTATGTTTTTTTAATTTTTAATAATTTGATACATTTAAAAGACCATATAAAACATTTATATATAAGCCATGGCACATAGTAAACAAATATCTAAAAACCAGCATCCAACTTAAGAAATAGAAGATAACCAGTGCCATTTCCCCCAGGAGTGCCCCATTCTTCTATGCCGCTTCCACTCACCCTCAAGTTGTCCACTGTCCTTCTTAATTTTAAATCTTTCCCTCACGCTTCTCTATAGATTTGCCATGTGAAGTGAAGTAAGTCACTCAGTCGTGTCCGACTCTTTGCGACCCCATGGACTATATAGTCCACGGAATTCTCCAGGCCAGAATTCTGGATTGGGTAGCTGTTCCCTTCTCCAGCGGATCTTCCCAACCCAGGAATTGAACCAGCGTCTCCCACATTGCAGGCAGATTCTTTACCAACTGAACTATCAGGGAAGCCCGGGTTTGCCATAACATATTGTTTAGTTTAGAGGTAGATGTATAATCTTCTGAAATAAATTTTTAAGCAGTATCATTTCCTATGCCTGTATAGTTGCTTAATTGAAATCTGGCTGCATATACAGTCTTTATTTAGCTTAGATTAATTTTATTCTTAGCATTTTACTGTCTTTAACCAACAAGGACCTATTTTATAGCACAGGGAACTCTGTTCAACGTTATGTGCCAGCCTGGATGGGAGGGGGATTGGGGAAAGAATGGATACAAGTATACATATGGCTGAGTCCCTTCGCTTGGACTGCTTATTTTTTAAATCACCTTTATTGAGGTATGATTTGCATGCTAAAAATTGCCATTTTAAAAAACCTATTTAAAAACTATCTATCTGTTTATTTTGGGTTGTACTGGGTCCTCGTTGCTGTGTCTGTGGCTTTCTCTAGCTGCCGCGAGTGAGGGCTGCTGTCTAGGTGTGGTACACGGGCTTCTCATTGTGGTGGCTTCTCTTGCTGGGCAGCATGGACTCTAGGGCATGCAGGCTCCAGAGCTGTATTTAGTTGCCCCAAGGCATGTGGGATCTTCCCAGACCAGGGATTGAACCCGTGTCCCCTGCACTGGCAGGTGGATTCTTCACCACCGAGCCACCAGGGAACTCCCTAAGAGTAATTTTAGACTTACAGAAAGAGCTGCCACCATAACACAGAAATTCTCCACATACATTTCACCAAGCTTCCCCTGATGGTAACGTCTCCTATAACTGTAATAGAGTTATCAAAACTAGATAACTAACATTGCTGTGGTACTATTAACTGACTACAGAACTTATTCAAGTTTTACCAGGTTATTTTTTTCTGGTCCAACCTAGGACCCCACATTGCATTTACTGTATGTCTCTGTAATTGCTTACAATCCATGACAAATCCTTAATCTTTATCTTTCATGATCCTCCTAATTTTAAAGAGTCCAGGCCAGTCTGGCTTTGTGTTCAGTTTTCTTATGATTTGGTTAGGTCATACCTGTTCAGCTGAAATACTGAAGTGACCTGATACTCTTTGCAGCATGTCACATGGGGGGCAGGTTGGACAGTGATCTTACTACTGGCAATATAAACTTCATCACTTAGCATAATGCTTTTGAGATCCATCCATGTAGTCATGTGTATGGGTTGTATATGCAGGGAGTTTATCCCCTTTTATTACCAAATACAATTCATTTGTGGGCTTCCCTGTGGCTCAGTGGTAAAGAATCTGCCTGCCAGTGTAGGTGACATGGGTTCAATCCCTAGGTCAGGAAGATCCCCTGGAGAAGGAAATGGCAACCCACTCCAGTATTCTTGCCTGGGAAATCCCATGGACAGAGGAGCCTGGTGGGCTACAGTCCATGGGCTTACAAAAGAGTTGGACACAACTTAGCAACTAAAATAACAGAATCCATTTGTACAGGAGAAGACAATGGCACCCCACTCCAGTACTCTTGCCTGGGAAATCCCATGGACGGAGGAGCCTGGTGGGCTGCAGTCCATGGGGTCGCTAAGAGTCAGATACGACTGAGCGACTTCACTTTCACTTTTCACTTCCCACTTTCATGTGCTGGAGAGGGAGATGGCAACCCACTCCAGTATTCTTGCCTGGAGAATCCCAGGGATGGGGGAGCCTGGTGGGCTACCGTCTCTGGGGTCGCACAGAGTCGGACACGACTGAAGTGACTTAGCAGCAGCACCACTGTTTTTTATCCAACCACATCTAGTTGTTTCCAGATTGGGGTTATTATGATGCTATGAACATCCGTGTACACGAGTTAGTGCCTACAGATGGTCTCATTTCTCTTGGGTAAATACCTGGGGGGTGGTTTGCAAGTGTATGTTCAACTTTGTAATATTTTTCCAACACACTTGTTGGAAAGTGTGTTCATTCCTACCAGTGATGAATGTTCTAGTACCTCTACCTTCTCACCAACACTCAATACTGCTGGTCTTTTTAATTTCACCCATTCTAATGCATGTGTAGAGGTATCTCATTGTGCTTTTTAACTTGCATTTTCCTAATGACTAATAATGTTGAGCATTTTTTAATAATCTTATTTCTCATTCATTTATATTCTTCAGTGTCTGTTCAAATATTGTATGTTTTCAATTGGGTTATTTGTCTCCTTATTTTTGAATTGTAAGTGTTCTTTATTTTTGTTGAATACAAGTTTTATATATACATATATATATGTTCGACTTTTGTGACCCCATGGATTATACAGTCCATGGAATTCTCCAGGCCAGAATACTGGAGTGAGTAGCCTTTCCCTTCTCCAGGGGATCTTCCCAACCCAGGGAGCAAACCCATGTCTCCTGCATTGCAGGAGGATTCTTTACCAGCTGAGCCACAAGGGAAGCCCACATACATCACTTATATATATGGAAACCTATATATATATATATATATATATATATATATATATATAGTTGCATATATATTGCAAGTTTTTTCCCAGTCTATGGCCTTCCTCTTCATTTTCTTAACAGTATCTTTAAAGAACAATGTTTTGTTTTGTTTTTAATTTTGATGTTGTCCATTTTATCCTTATTTTTCTTTCCTGGTTTTCCTTAAAATTTTAGGGTTTCTATCTAATGAATTTTTGTGTAACCCAGAGTCATGAAGATTTTCTGCTATATTTTCCTATGGGATGAATTTCAAGTGGCAAAAGTTTTGTTTTTTCCCTTTCAATTTCTCTACCTCCTTCCTTAACTCTTAATTTAGAAGTAAATCCTATTCCTCTAGTTAAGTTCATGAGGAATCATTCATTTGGCCGGTGAAGGAATGATTGTAATAATCATGGCAAATTTGATTCTTTTGTTCCCTAAATGCTCATGGGTTGGTTCAGTGGGGCACCTGCTACTCACACTTAGTTTCGGTGTGCCCAAAACAAACCCAGAAGCAAGGACTAGGCTGAAGACTGTGTTGTGCTGGTAAATATTTAACAACTGGTTCTCCCGAGGGAAAAAGCTGTGATTTTTAGCATTTTCCATGCTGTAACTATCTACACCATGACTAATTTTAAGCTACCAATACATCAATGGACTTAGAACATTCTTGAAAGCTTAATAACTGGTCCTTATGAGCTGGCATGGGGCTGCTCCAGCATACCACCGGCCACAGGGCATGTATTTGAAGTGAAGCCCAAGAAGCAGGAGATAGGTAGTCAGGGAGACAAGACAGGGAAGGAGGGGAGCCAACCAAGGGGGTAAGAAAGAGCTGTTAATGCCATGAATAGCTTGGCCCACTGGGAGAAATATCAATAACCTCAGATACGCAGATGACACCACCCTTATGGCAGAAAGCGAAGAAGAACTAAAGACCCTCTTGATGAAAGTGAAAGAGGAGAGTGAAAAAGTTGGCTTAAAACTCAACATTCAGAAAACCAAGATCATGACATCTGGTCCCATCACTTCATGACAAATAGATGGGGAAACAGTGGAAACAGTGACAGACTTTATTTTGGGGGCCTCCAAAATCACTGCAGATGGTGACTGCAGCCATGAAATTAAGAGACTCTTTCTCCTTGGAAGAAAAGTTATGACCAACCTAGACAGCACATTAAAAAGCAGAGACATTACTTTGCCAACAAAGGTCCATCTAATTAAGGCTATGTTTTTTTCAGTAGTCTTGTATGGATGTGAGAGTGGGACTATAAAGAAAGCTAAGTGCCGAGGAATTGCTGCTTTTGAACTGTGGTGTTGGAGAAGACTCTTGAGAGCCCCTTGGACTGCAAGGAGATCCAAGCAGTCCATCCTCAAGGAAATCAGTCCTGTACATTCATTGGAAGGACTGATGCTGAAGCTGAAACTCCAATACTTTGGGCAACTGATGTGAAGAACTGACTCATTTGAAAAGACCCTGATTCTGGGAAAGGGTCTTTAAAGGCGGGAGGAGAAGGGGACGACAGGATAAGATGGTTGGATGGCTTCAACGACTCGATGGACATAAGCTTGAGTAAACTCTGGAAGTTGGTGATGGACAGGGAGGCCTGGCGTGCTGCAGTCCATGGGGTCGCAAAGAGTCAGACACAACTGAGTGACTGAACTGAACCCCACTGTGGATCTCAAGGGGTGATGTAGACACGACTCAAGATTGTCCAGTTGAGATTGAGCAGGCTGGGTGTAGTGCACTGACTCCTACCCTGTCCCCTTTTGTTGATGGTTGACCCCATGTTATCCTGAGCACCATCAGGCAGCTCTGCCCATGGGCTGAGGGAAGCTTTCCAGTACAGGAGGAGGCCTTAGGCAGAAATGCAGGAGGAGGCCTTAGGCAGAAATGCACGGAGGCACTGGCCCCAGGTAAGGTGGGAAGTGATCCTGGGAAGGAAACCACCAGGTTCTTAAGCTGTCCAAGGGGCATCCAGAGCATCTACTCCATGCACCTCAAGCTTCTTTAAACACTCTATTAGCAGCAGTAAACAACCATTATGGTCCTTCTTTCACAGTCAAAGGCACCTTGTTTGGTGCAAACTGGCTGATAAAATGCAGTAGAGAAGAGGTGCTTTTGGTGTCTGTAAGGTAATGCTTTCTTTATTAGTTCATATCTGTGGATTCAGTGTCCCCACCTGACCAGACCCAGGGACACTGGCATTCCCCAAGACAGCCTTGATGTTCATTCTTCAATTAGTAGATTTTGTTTTCTTTAAAGAATGGAAAATGAGAAAGTATCTCTTTGTCAGTTGTTTAAAAGACAGGTAATGTAAGTATGAGTTTTATTACTCAATGTTGAGTATTACTCAATGCTGAATATTGAGTTTTTATTACTTAATAAAAACCAACCAAATAATTCAAATAAAACAAATATTAACATATTAACACATATTAACACATTTATGTGGAATCTAGAAAGATGGTACTGATGACTTATTTGCAGTGCAGGAACAGAGACACAGACACAGAGAACGGACTTGTGGACACAGTGGGGGAAGGAACTGAGATCATAGAATTGACCTGTACACACTACCCTGTGTAAAACAGATAGCTAGTGGGAAGCAGCTGTATAGCATAGGGTGCTCAGCTCGGTACTCACGATGACCTAGAGGGGTGGAATGGGGGAGTGGGTGGAAGGGAGGCTCAGGAAGGCAGAGATATATGTATACATATGGCTGACTCACTTCATTGTACAGTAGAAACTAACATTGTAGAACAATTATATTCCAATAAAAAAAGACAGATGATGTAAGTATGAGTAATAGTTTAGTTCAATCGCTCAGTCATGTCCGACTCTTTGAGACCCATGGACTGAAGCACAGCAGGCTTCCCTGCCCATCACTAACTCCTGGAGCTTGCTCAAATTCATGTCTATCAAGTTGGTTATGCCACCCAACCATCTCATCCTCTGTCATCCCCTTCTCCTTCTGCCTTCAGTCTTTCAGGGCCTTTTCCAGTGAGTCAATTCTTCATATCCGGTGGCCAAATTATTGGATTTTCAGCTTCAGCATCAGTCCTTCCAATGAATATTTAGGACTGATTTCCTTTAGGATGGACTGGTTTGATTTCCTTGCAGTCCAAGGGACTCTGAAGAGTCTTCTACAACACCACAGTTTAAAAGCATATGAGTAATAGAATCCAATCAAGTAATTCTCTCATCTAGGCCACATCATAATGGGAATTCTATATGGAGTGTAGGGGGAATTTTATAAACCAAGGCACAAGTCATATTCAAATATTTTCTTATCTCCAAAATGCTTCACTTGTGGTGAGAGCTTGAACTTGAGTAGCTGTCTACATTCCTGAGGTTGTCCCACTGACTTTGCCTGGTTGGGTGTCTGACCTAAATTTTCTGTGGTTTTGTAGATCAGAGACAATCTTATCATGACAAACAAGAAGATGTTTTCTTAAATGCAAAAGTCCCGTCTTCCTTGGGGCAAGAGGAAGTTGGCTGTGGCTCTGTCTTCTCCGCTGGGGAAACTTCCCACAGACAGGGAACAGATGGGCCTAGATTTAGATACCATCTGCTTTTCAGTTGTAATTAACATCGGATCCAGGGGTTGGTTGGATTTTACCATTGTGTTGGCCTTCCCCGTTGACCGCTGGGGAGTCCTAAATCCTGTGTTTGTTGGAATGTGAAACTTGGGTTGGGTTTCCTTGGATGGGGATCAGCTCTTATGAGACAAGGAAGGAAAAAGAAACCATTTTTGAGTGCCTGCTTCCAGTTCAGTGGCCCCCAGATGCAGTCGGAGAGAGGAAGATGCCTGCTCATCTTGCCTTGTGTTTGTGTAAAGAATAAAAATAGGAATGATTCTGAGTCTATTTCAGTTCAGTTGGTTCCACTTTTCTTTCTAACAAGGTGATTGAAATAATGATGACCCAGTAATATTATTCAGCATTTATTGAACACTTGCAACATTCCAGCTGTGGTGCTAAGAATTCTACATGATCTAGTTTCAAAACAACCACTTGAGGTAGATACTGTTATCCCCATTTTACAAACAAGGAAAACTGAAACCTCAATGCAGTTGAAATGCTCACCTCAGGCCACACTACTGAGATATGGAGCAGGCGATCATAGAAAAAGCAAGGGAATTCCAAAAAAACACCTACTCCTGCTTTCTTGACTACGCGAAAGGCTTTGACTATGTGGATCTCAACAAACTGCGGAAAATTCTTAAAGGGATGGAAATACCATATCACTTTACCTGCCTCCTGAGAAACCTATATGCAGATCAAGAAGCAACAGTTTGAACCAGACATGGAACAATGGACTGGTTCAAAATTGGGAAAGGAGTATATCAATGCTGTATATTGTCACCCTGCGTATTTAACTTATATGCAGAGTACATCATGTAAAAGGACAGGGTATGAATCCCAAGCTGGAATCAAGAATGCTGGGAAAAATATCAACAACCTCAGAAATGTAGATGATACCACTCTTAATGCCAGAAAGAGAAGAGAAACTAAAAGAGCCTCTTGATGGGGGTAACAGAGGAGAGTGAAAAAGCTGGCTTAAAACTCAACGTCCAGAAAACTAAGATTATGGCATCTGGTCCCATCACTTTATGGCAAATAGATGGGGAAAAATTGGAAACAGTGACAGATTTTATTTTCTTGGGCTCCAATAAAAATCACTGCAAATGGTGATTTCAGCCACAAAATTAAAAGATGCTTGCTCCTTGAAAGAAAAGCTATATGAATGTAGACAGCATATTAAAAAGCAGAGACATCCATATAGTCAAAGCTATGGTTTTTCCAGTAGTCATGTACAGTTATAAGAGTTGGACCACAAAGAAGGCTTAGTGCCGAAGAATTGATGATTTTGCATTGTGGTGCTGGAAAAGACTCTTGAGAGTCCCTTCAATTGCAAGGAGATCAAATCAGTCAATCCTAAAAGAGATCAACCCTGAATATTCATTTAAGGACTGATGTTGAAGCTCCAGTACTTTGGCCACCTGATGCGAAGAGCCAACTCATTGGGAAAGACCCTGATGCTGGGAATGACTGAGGGCAAGAAGAGAAGAGGGCGACAGAGGATGAGATGGTTGGATGGCATCACCAACTCAATGGACATGAGTTTGAGCAAACTCCAGGAGATAGTGAAGTACAGGGAAGCCTGGCATGCTGCAGTCTGTGGGGTCACAAAGAGTCAGACACAACTTAGCAACTAAGCAACAATAAATCGATTGGTTCCTGCTTCATAACCATGGTTCATCGCTGCCTCCACCAACTTCCTTACACTGACAGGGAGAGCAGGAGTAACCATGGCTCCCCTTATGGCTCAACTAGTAAAAAATCTGTCTGCAATGTAGGAGATGTGGGTTCAATCCCTGGGTTGGGAAGATCCCCCGGAGAAGGAAATCACAACCCACTTCAGTACTCTTGCCTGGAGAGTTCCATGAACAGAGGAGCCTGGCAGGCCACAGTCCATGGGGTTACAAAGAGTCAGACACGAATGAGCAACTAACACTTTCACAGGAGTAACCAGCCAGGCAGATTTCTTCCATTCCTGTTTATTCATTCCAGGAAAGAACTGAAGTAACTCAAAGATGCCACTGTTGTCCAGTTTCTTTATCATCTCCAGGAAATCATCTCTCTTGTACTTCAATGTGGGCTTCCCAGGTGGTGCTAGTGATAAAGAACCCACCTGCCAATGCAGGTTAGACGTAAGAGATAGACTCAATCCCTGGGTCGGGGGGATCTCCTGGAGGAGGATGTGGCAACCCACTCCAGTATTCTTGCCTGGAGAATCCCCTGGACAGAGGAGCCTGGCAGGCTACAATCTATAGGGTCACACAGAGTCGGACACGACTGAAGCAACTTAGCATGCATGCACATACTTCAGTGTGCTTTACCCTTATGCCTTTAGACGATCTCTTGGGTTTTTAGTTGCAGCTCTGCAGCTTGCTTTTTCTTAGCCCTGGGGGAGGTGAGTGTAAGCATGATTAAATTTTAGCTTCTGCCTTAAAGCCCCAGTTCCTCATGTTGGTGTCATCATCTACAGACTGCAGCAGAAGTCGGTCCCCTTCTCATCAGAGGCATTGTCCCTCCAGCAACAGAAAGATGTTTAGTAGAACGTCTGAGAGCATCTCTATCTGGAGCCCTGTTGCTTTCTAAGGGCACACAATGTGAATAGAATGCACGAAGGACACCCAAGACCAGCAGTCATTCATGCTGTTGTCTGGGTACAAAGGATTCCTTGGAATACCCTGAATGTCAGCCCAGGGGAGGGACGTTCTATGCCCAGCTAAGCTAATTGTCTGGCAAGAGAGGTTTTGAACCTCCTAGTTAAAAGTCCATGGTATTCATCTGGGAGTGATTTTAGTGGATTGTCATTGAAGTGTGAAGTTGGAAGTACTATAATACAAAGCTTTGGTCTGGGTTCATTAACTGCACTAGATCTTAAGCAATAAAATGAAGGTGAGAGTTTAAGCCCCACACAAGCCTGTTGGTTTTACTCAGACACACAGCCCCAGGCTGGACTGCTACCCACAGCCATCCAGCCTGTTGACCCTTTACACCAATCGCAAGCAGGATGACCTGTGTCGCCCTCCACCATGAATGGGAAAGCTTCTTCCACTCCAGGAGAAAGGTATCCTGGGTCAGTTCAGATAAGAGGATACAGTAAAGGCATGCAGTCAAGGAAGTAGTTTCAACCTGGCAGAAGACTGTGCCAGGGTACCCAAAGCTGGATGGCGGTGTGGCCACCTGAGCACCTTCTCAGGTCACTGACCACCCAGGAGCACAAAACATCGCATATGAAACAAGAGAGGAGAAAGGATACATGCATGTGTATGGCTGAGTCCCTTCACTGTTCACCTAAAACTGTCACATTGTTAATCCGCTAGACCCCAATACAAAATTAAAAAAAAATTCTTTTGGAGAAACAAGATGGTGCCTCTTTACTCACGTTCCAGCACAACACAACTGAAGGCAAATAAATTGATCGCCTCCACCTGAAGCAAACAGCCACCTACAGTAGGAATAGCACAGATCCTCCTGCTTTTTGCTACTGTCAGCTGATTTCTATCACACGTACTTTATAAGGGCTCCCATCATTCCACCAGCTGAATTTTTATTTTTTTAGTAAAGTATAGTTGATTTACAATGTTAGTCTCTGTTGTATAGCAAAGTGATTCAGTTATATATATACATGCATTCTTTTTCATGTTCTTTTCTACTATGGTTTGTTGCAGGATATTGAATATAGTTCCCTGAGCTAAACAATAGGACCTTGTTGTTTATCCATCCTATACATGTTTGTCTCTGCTAATCCCAAGCTCCCACTCCTTTTCTACCCCCGCCTTGGCAACCACAGGTCTGTTGCCTGTGTCTGTGAGTCTGTTGCTGTTTTGTACATAGGTTCATTTGTATCATATTTCAGATTCCACACATAGGTGATACCATATGGGGTCTGTCTTTCTCTTTCTGACTTACTTTGCTTGGTATGATCATTTCTAGATGATATCTATGTCTAGCTGCAAATGTCATTATTTCATTCTTTTTTATGGCTTAGTAATATTCCATTGTATATATTATATGTATATAATATATAACATATGTATATATAAAACAAGATATATATATATATATATACATATATATACACATCACATCTTCTTTAGCCAGTCATCTGTTGATGGACGTTTAGGTTGTTTCTCTGTCTTGACTATTGTGAATAATGTCACCAGTTGAAATTTTAAAATTAGAATGAATAGTGCATAAAGTGTTTCACTACCTAAATATTAGATATTAAAACTTTGAATTCACCAACAAGACATTGCTTACTTAAGAGTAATCCCTTTTGCAAAAGAAAGATGAAAGAGGATAACAATTACAGAAAAATAGGGGAGATTTTGCAGTCTATTTTTCAGAATATTGACTATGCCTGCATTGCTGGAAATGCATTAGTAAGAGGCTTAATTTCTATATACACTTTTTAATTAATAGAGGATGAGTTTTCGCCTCCATCTTCCAGTAAATAAATGTTGAATAAATATTTAAAGAGCATGAGTTTGAAGAGGCGCCAATGATGAGCCTGCTTGAAGTGCCCACGTCTCAGGCCAGCTCTGTTTTTGGAAGTTTTGGTTACCTGCCCGGGGTTCGGCCGCCGTCCACTGTTTGATGTTATCTGGCAGCTGCAGTACCCACCAGCTCCCAAGACTGTTTGGACAGAGAATAACAAGAAAACGACAGAAAGGCAAGAGTATAAATGTCTTGATAACTTTAACCAGACTGGCGTCTTTCAAAGGCTCCATGTTGTTTAATAAGCTTAGCTCTGAATCTGGCATGGAAATTCCTACTTCACTGTGGATTGCCTCAGAAAGACTCAGCTCTGGTTGCTATTAAAAACTTTAAGGCAAGAAGCAGGTTTCTCACCAACCTTGAAGAGTTCCATCCTCTTGCAGATAGTTGAGTATATGCTGGAATTTCAAAGTCTCCCAGAAAAGTTAAATTTTCTATTATTTACAATATATCCTCAAAGTAGAAGTCATTGTCACTTTCTCAATGAGCCTGAAGGAGAGGCCAGTGCTAGCTAACAAACCTGCTGCCAGACCATCTCACATGGGGTTTTCAGAGCTCCCAGAGTATGTCACACGGTTTTAGTGGCAATGGGAGAGGGGGAGCATCATGGCGAAGTAGAGGAAAGGCAGAAAGGGAAGAAATGACTCAAGGAAAGATGAGGGGTCTTGAGAAACCCTCAAGCCAGTGGGCATCCTGAGCATTCAGACCACATCTCTTCTCTTGCTGCTGAAAGTAAGGTTAGAACCATGACTGGCTTGGGCTGTAATCATTCAAATGGGGTTGAAGTCCAGTTTCTGTTTTGTGCTGGTGCTGTGACTTAGGACTTATATTCTGTCTGCCTCAATTTCCTTGTCTGAAAAGTGGGGATAACAATAGTATCTCATGGGGTAGTTGAAAGGATTAAGTTGTAAAGCATTTCTATGCTTAGTCATATGGCCAGTGTGCTCAGTGGTCATGTGCTCAATGGTCAGTATTCAAAAAGTGTGACCTGTCATCATCATCACCAGCATTATCTTTCTCATCATCACCATCACCATCTTCACCATTGTCCCCATCGTCATCACCATTATCATCACCATCATCACCATCTTCACCATCACCACCAACCACCATCATCACCATCTTCATCTCCATCACTGTCCCCATCATCATCCAATCACTGTCAGCACCAGCATTATTACAACCATCATCATACCATCAAAACCACTTTCATCATCACCATCATCATAAGGTTTTCCCAGTAAAGTCAACAATGATTCCTGATCATCATAGATGGTCTGCACCTGTGAACCCAAATCTCTAAGTCTAGAGTATAAGAACTCCCCCAACTAACCTTAACTTGTTTCTGTAGCCTCATCTGTCTCTGCTGCTGCTGCTGCTGCTAAGTCACTTCAGTCGTGTCCGACTCTGTGCGACCCCATAGATGGGAGCCCACCAGGCTCCCCTGTCCCTGGGATTCTCCAGGCAAGAACACTGGAGTGGGTCGCCATTTCCTTCTCCAATGCATGAACGTGAAAAGTGAAAGTGAAGTCGTTCAGTCGTGTCCGACCCTCAGCGACCCCATGGACTTCAGCCTTCCAGGCTCCTCCGTCCGTGGGATTTTCCAGGCAAGAGTACTGGAGTGGGGTGCCAGCTCACTCATAATCTGTACTCCAGCCAAAGTGTCATTTTCAGCACAAACCATGTTTTTATTCTTGCTGTTCTGTTGCCTAGTCAACTCTGTCCTGGTTTATTTGATTGGCTAATACCTGTTCATTTCTCAGACATGGTATAAGCATCAGCTCCTCCAGATGGTCTTACTACACCCTCCCCTTCACCCCCTGAAACCTAGGCCCTGTGTCCTTCCGTAAAGTTCACAGAAAATCCAGTGAAGAGCTCTGTGTTTACCTGTAATACCAAATGCTTTGCTTACATGTTCAGCAGACATGATGGTGTACCACTTTCCTGATCAAAGAATTGGAAAGTTGGACCCAAACTGAATTTATAATGCTTATAATTGGCAGGTTCTGTGTGGCTGGTTGAGTGTTTTACAATTGTTTAATTCAATCATTTATCTAAGAATTATTTATTGAACACATACTATGTGCCGGCCCTGTATGGGCACTAGGGATATATCAAAGGATAAGTTAGGTAAAGACCCCTGTCTGTGTGGAGTTTACATTCTATGGAATGAGACATACAATAAAATATGCACCATGATAAGAATTATTTGGTATGCTAGAAGGTAATCCTGGTAATAGAAAAAAGAGGAAATGGAACAGGGTCAGAGACAGGAGGAGGAGAGTGCAGGAGAAGGAGGCTCCATGAAGGTGAGGTTTGAGCAAAGGCTGAAAGAAGTGAGGCACAGAGCCAGGTGGATGGCTGGGGAGAAAGTGAAACTGGCATAGGGAATAACCGTGCAAAAGCCCTGAGGCAGAGCTTGCGAGGCTCATTCAGACAGCAGCCAGGAGACCTGGGTGCAGGCAGCAGAATCAGCAAGGCAGAGAGTAGGGGCACCAGGGCATCCATAGTCCTTACTCAGCCTCAAGAGATGCTACCCAACAGTCCAGACTCGCAGCTTCTCTCTTGGGAGATCAGAAGCTCTGGCCTCGCTAAGCACGTATTCTCATGCAACACTGGTTAGGGCAGAGCACAGGCTGCCCATTTCAGATGGGCATCCACTGTTCAGTGAGCCACAGAGCCTGCCTCATCCTCTCTGGGCAGTTGAGGCCCTGGCACCAAGTAGCAGCTTCTGACAGGCATGCCCAAACCTGCTGCCACCACTCTCTGCTCCCATCCTGCCTTGACCATCCTCCTTCCCTCAGCCCTGATCTCTGTCTGTTCTGTGTGAGTCCAGTGAAGACTCCTGCAGGGCAATACCCTGAAAGGGAAGGAAGCCCACGACAATGGAAGGGAGTTTTCATTCTTGATTCTACAAAGGAGACTCTTCTTTCGAAAGAATGAATGGGCTTCCTCGAGTGTTTGAACATACTTAGGTGGAGGATTGCCAGGGGCCCAGGAATACACTTGCCTCCTATTTCTGTCACACCTGTCTCCTATCCTGACAGCAGGGCTTTGATGGTGGTGAGGCGGGGCGGGGGTGCGGCTGGGGTGGAGGGGTTGGTAACTACTTCTTCAAAAATGAACTCGTTAACAAAACCCCAAACTGTGCCTTGATCACATTATCTCACACCTGTTAAGATAGCTACTATTGAAAAAATAAATAAAAACAAAATAACAAGTATTGGTGAAGATATGGAGAAACTGGAGCTTGTAAACTGTTGGAAGGAATGTAAAATGGTGCAGCCCCTTTGGAGAGCAGTATGGCAGGTCCTCAGAAAATGAAACACAGAATTACCATATGATCCAGTGATTCCACTTCTGGGTATCTACCTCCAAAGAATTGCAAGAAGGAACTCAGAGATTTGTACATCAATGTTCACAGCAAAGTTATTGACTATAGATGAAAGATGGAAGCAACCCAAATGTGCAGTGACAGATGAATGATTAAATAGAATGTGGCATATCCTTACAATAGAATATTACTCAGCCTTGAAAAGGTAAGGCATTCTGACCCCTGCTACAGCATGTATGAACTGTGCAGACATTATGCTGAGTGAAATAAGACAGTCACAAAGGGACAAATACTGTAGGATTCCCCTTATATGAGGTCTCTAGTAGAGTTGTCACATTCACAGACACAGAAAGTAGAAAGATGATCACCAGGGGCTGGGAGGAGAGGGAATGGGGAGTTAATGTTTAGTGGAGACAGTTTCAGTTTGGAAAGATGAAAAGGATCTAGAGGTGATGGTGGTACAGCTGTGATACTTAATGCCATGAAGCTGTACACTTAAATATGGTTAAAATGGTAAATCTTGTGCATATTTAACACAATAAAAAAATGAAGTTTTTAAAAGTCAAAAAATATGGGGAGATGTATAATATATGTATATATGTGCTTGTGTGCTAAATCGCTTCAGTCGTGTCCGACTCTGCAACCCTGTGGACTGTAGCCTGCCCAGCTCCTCTGTCCATGGGATTCTCTAGGCAAGAATACTGGAGTGGGTTGCCACGCTCTTCTTCAGGGGATTATATATATATCAGTTCAGTTCAGTTGCTCAGTAGTGTCCGACTCTTTGCGACCCCATAAATCACAGCACGCCAGGCCTCCCTGTCCATCACCAACTCCCAGAGTTCACCCAGACTCACATCCATCGAGTCAGTGATGCCATCCAGCCATCTCATCCTCTATCGTCCCCTTCTCCTCCTTCCCCCAATCCCTCCCAGCATCAGAGTCTTTTCCAATGAGTCAACTCTTCGCATGAGGTGGCCAAAGTACTGGAGTTTCAGCTTTAGCATCATTCCTTCCAAAGAAATCCCAGGGCTGATCTTCAGAATGGACTGGTTGGATCGTGCAAGGGACTCTTAAGAGTCTTCTCCAACACCACAGTTCAAAAGCATCAATTCTTCAGCACTCAGCCTTCTTCACAGTCCAACTCTCACATCCATACATGACCACAGGAAAAACCATAGCCTTGACTAGATGAACCTTTGTTGGCAAAGTAATGTCTCTGCTTTTGAATATGCTATCTAGGTTGGTCATAACTTTCCTTCCAAGGAGTAAGCGTCTTTTAATTTCATGGCTGCAGTCACCATCTGCAGTGATTTTGGAGCCCAAAAAAAGAAAGCCTGACACTGTTTCCACTGTTTCCCTATCTATTTCCCATGAAGTTATGGGACCGGATGCCATGATCTTCATTTTCTGAATGTTGAGCTTTAAGCCAGCTTTTTCACTCTCCACTTTCACTTTCATCAAGAGGCTTTTGAGTTCCTCTTCACTTTCTGCCATAAGGGTGGTGTCATCTGCATATCTGAGGTTATTGATATTACTCCTGGCTGTCTTGATTCCAGCTTGTGCTTCTTCCAGTCCAGCATTTCTCATGATGTACTCTGCATAGAAGTTAAATAAGCAGGGTGACAATATACAGCCTTGATGTACTCCTTTTCCTATTTGGAACCAGTCTGTTG
Source organism: Bos indicus x Bos taurus (assembly GCF_003369695.1). Lineage (NCBI taxonomy): Eukaryota > Metazoa > Chordata > Mammalia > Artiodactyla > Bovidae > Bos > Bos indicus x Bos taurus. The sequence goes on along the minus strand of NC_040088.1, from coordinate 44,139,784 downwards.
TTCCATGTCCAGTTCTAACTGTTGCTTCCTGACCTGCATACAGATTTCTCAAGAGGCAGGTCAGGTGGTCTGGGATTCCCATCTCTTTCAGAATTTTCCACAGTTTATTGTGATCCACACAGTCAAAGGCTTTGGCATAGTCAATAAAGCAGAAGTAGATGTTTTTCTGGAACTCTCTTGCTTTTTCCATGATCCAGCAGATGTTGGCAATTTGATCTCTGGTTCCTCTGCCTTTTCTAAAACCAGCTTGAACATCAGGAAGTTCACGGTTCACATATTGCTGAAGCCTGGCTTGGAGAATTTTGAGCATTACTTTACTAGCGTGTGAGATGAGTGCAATTGTGCGGTAGTTTGAGCATTCTTTGGCATTGCCTTTCTTTGGGATTGGAAAGAAAAATGACCTTTTCCAGTCCTGTGGCCACTGCTGAGTTTTCCAAATTTGCTGGCATATTGAGTACAGCACTTCCATAGCATCATCTTTCAGGATTTGGAATAGCTTAACTGGAATTCTATCACCTCCACTAGCTTTGTTCGTAGTGATGCTTTCTAAGGCCCACTTGACTTCTCATTCCAGGATGTCTGGCTCTAGGTGAGTGATCACACCATCGTGATTATCCAGGTCGTGAAGATCTTTTTTGTACAGTTCTTCTGTGTATTCTTGCCACCTCTTCTTAATATCTTCTGCTTCTGTTAGGTCCATACCATTTCTGTCCTTTATCGAGCCCATCTTTGCATGAAATGTTCCCTTGGTATCTCTAATTTTCTTGAAGAGATTTCTAGTCTTTCCCATTCTGTTGTTTTCCTCTTATTTCTTTGCATTGATCGCTGAAGAAGACTTTCTTATCTCTTCTTGCTATTCTTTGGAACTCTGCATTCAGATGCTTATATCTTTTTCTCCTTTGCTTTTCGCTTCTCTTCTTTTCACAGCTATTTGTAAGGCCTCCTCAGACAGCCATTTTGCTTTTTTGCATTTCTTTTCCATGGGGATGGTCTTGATCCCTGTCTCCTGTACAATGTCACGAACCTCATTCCATAGTTCATCAGGCACTCTATCAGATCTAGGCCCTTAAATCTATTTCTCACTTCCACTGTATAATCATAAGGGATTTGATTTAGGTCATACCTGAATGGTCTAGTGGTTTTCCCTACTTTCTTCAATTTAAGTCTGAATTTGGCAATAAGGAGTTCATGATCTGAGCCACAGTCAGCTCCTGGTCTTGTTTTTGCTGACTGTATAGAGCTTCTCCATCTTTGGCTGCAAAGAATGTAATTAATCTGATTTCAGTGTTGACCATCTGGTGATGTCCATGTATAGAGTCTTCTCTTGTGTTGTTGGAAGAGGGTGTTTGTTATGACCAGTGCATTTTCTTGGCAAAACTCTATTAGTCTTTGCCCTGCTTCATTCTGTATTCCAAGGCCAAATTTGCCTGTTAATCCAGGTGTTTCTTGACTTCCTACTTTTGCATTCCAGTCCCCTATAATGAAAAGGACATCTTTTTGGGGTGTTAGTTCTAAAAGGTCTTGTAGGTCTTCATAGAACCATTCAACTTCAGCCTCTTCAGCGTTACTGGTTGGGGCATAGACTTCACTGTGATATTGAATGGTTTGCCTTGGAAATGAACAGAGATCATTCTGTCGTTTTTGAGATTGCATCCAAGTACTGCATTTTGGACTCTTTTGTTGACCATGATGGCTTCTCCATTTCTGCTGAGGGATTCCTGCCCACAGTAGTAGATATAATGGTCATCTGAGTTAAATTCACCCATTCCAGTCCATTTTAGTTCACTGATTCCTAGAATTTCGACATTCACTCTTGCCATCTCTTGTTTGACCACTTCCAATTTGCCTTGATTCATGGACCTGACATTCCAGGTTCCTATGCAATATTGCTCTTTACAGCATTGGACCTTGCTTCTATCACCAGTCACATCCACAGCTGGGTATTCTTTTTGCTTTGGCTCCATCCCTTCATTCTTTCTGGAGTTATTTCTCCACTGATGTCCAGTAGCATACTGGGCACTTATGGACCTGGGGAGTTCCTCTTTGAGTATCCTATCATTTAGCCTTTTCATACTGTTCATGGGGTTCTCAAGGCAAGAATACTGAAGTGGTTTGCCATTCCCTTCTCCAGTGGACCACATTCTGTCAGATCTCTCCACCATGACCCACCCATCTTGGGTTGCCCCAATGGCATGGCTTAGTTTCATTGAGTTAGACAAGGCTGTGGTCCTAGTGTGATTAGATTGACTAGTTTTCTGTGAGTATGGTTTCAGTGTGTCTGCCCTCTGATGCCCTCTTGCAACACCTACCATCTTACTTGGGTTTCTCTTACCTCGGGCGTAGGGTATCTCTTCATGGCTGCTCCAGCAAAGCGCAGCCACTGCTCCTTACCTTGAACAAGGGGTATCTCCTCACCGCAGCCCTTCCTGACCTTCAACGTGGGATAGCTCCTCTAGGCCCTCCTGTGCCCACGCAGCCACGGCTCTTTGGACGTGGGGTTGCTCCTCCCGGCTGCCGCCCCTGGCCTCGGGCGTTGGGGCGTGGGGTAGCTCCTCCCGTCTGCTCTCTCTCTCTCTCTCTCTCTCTATATATATATATATATATACACACACACACACATATATATATTGTGTATATATATATCTGACTCTTTGCAACCCCATGAACTGGCGCTCACCAGGTTCCTCTGCCCGTGGAATTTTCCAGGCAAGAATACTGGAGTGGGTTGCTATTTCCTTCTCCAATCTTTAAATCTGTACATATATCTATATCTATCTATATGTGTATAAAGAAAGAGAGAGAGGTGCCATGGTGTGGTGATGAGAGCCATGTAGTAGGGAGATAGTTCCCTGGGCTCAAATCCTGCCTCTGCCACCCACTAGCTGGCTGACCTGAACCAGGTTAATGACTTGGTCCCCACTGCGAGGAGGCTGGATTGAACCAGCACCCCATCCTGCAGCCATGATTGTGAGGGTCAGTGGAGCATGTGTGTGCCTGCCCCCATCAGGGAGCCCCTGTAAGGCCCACGCACACATCAGCCCAGCTACAGAAACCTGTCCCCAGAACATGCCTTTAGTGGATATTATGGGGAGATGGCAATTACCACCCCCACTTCCCTGAGAAACTGTCAAGCAAGCGAAATAAATGAGGTCCTCAGGGACTCAGGAACCATTCTCAGAGTGGACCCCATATGAGAGGCATTGGGGTGGGGAAGAAAGAGTCGAGAGAACAAAGGAAGAGAAGGCAGATCTCATTCCACGGCTCTGAGACAGTGACCCCAGGGTGCTGACCTCCGAGAACACTGTCAGCCATGGGCTTTATCTGGTAACGTGAAAGGCATCAGGTAACACAATGACAGGTTTATGCTGGTGAGCAGGAGTATTAACATACACTCAACCTCCTTTAGCATTTGAGTCCCTGTGAGAGAATCCTTTTCAGTTGGCAGTGGTTTCGATGACCTTCTGATGCCGACTACAGAGGACTAGGGGTGGGGTGAAGAGAACATTCCTGAGTCTGTTGCCCTCAGCCTTTGAGAGCAATGCTCTGGCTGGGAGTGCACTCACCTTGGTCGGGCTGCTGGTGCACTCCCATGGGCATCTCCTGAGCAGCAGCCAGTGTTGAGGCTGGATTGGCCCTCCTGGTTCTATCTCAATGGCAGGACACACCCCAGAAACAGCAACCAGGGAACTTTGAAAGGACAAAGTTTATTACTCCCAGATTCTTGGGTGTATAGGGCCACACGGTGAGGTCATGGGTGGCCAGGGTGGGGAGAGAGAGTGGGGAACAGAGCTGGGGTCCTGCCTTTATTGAGGGCAAGTGTAGGATGTCTAGGGTTTCTCTGGTTCACTCTTTATTGGCAAATTTAAAACCTAAGAGCAGGAGTTTAGGGTGCAGGTAGGGAAAATCGGGGTCAGTCCAGTGGTCACTTATTTGGGTCACACAGGATTTCTGAAAGGGGAACTTCCTGGGTGAGGCAGCCTGTCTCCTCATCTAGTTGTGTAGCTGGCGATGTGTTTATTGAGACGGGAGCCTTTGGAATGGATGCCCTGGAGATCAAAAGCCTAATGTCAGGCACTTATGTTCCAACAAGAAAAGCTCATTGCCAGACACTTAACTACTGTCCCCACTCGACTTTAGGAAGATAGTTGTTTCTGAGAGTGGTCCACCTTGATTTCTTTTTTTTCTATACGATGTTTTGTTTATTTTATTTTTTTAGCTATTTAAAAAACTGAAGTATAATTAACTTACAATGTTATGTTACTTTTGGGTATACAGCAAAGTGATTCAGTTATGTATGTATACATCCACACATGTTTTTTGGATTCTTTTCCATTATAGGTTATTAAAAGATGTTGAATATAGTTCCTTATGCTATATAGTAGGCCCTTTTGTTTATTTGTAGTATGTATATATATATATATATATATGTGTGTGTGTATGTATGTTAATCCCAAACTCCTCCAAAAATACATTTATTTATTTAGAATAGTTTTAGGTTTACAGAAAAAAATGAGTAGGAAGTACAGATAGATCACATACATCCCTCCTCTCCCCCTTGCACAGTTTCCCTTATTATAAACATTCTGCATTTGGTGGTGCAGCTTGGTTTCAATGCTGCATTGAGTTCCTTTTACAGTCTTCCTTCGGAGAAGACAATGGCACCCCACTCAAGTACTCTTGCCTGGAAAATCCCATGGACGGAGGAGCCTGGAGGGCTGAAGTCCATGGGGTCGCTGAGGGTCAGACACGACTGAGCGACTTCGCTTTCACTTTTCACTTTCATGCATTGGAGAAGGAAATGGCGACCCACTCCGGTGTTCTTGCCTGGAGAATCCCAGGGATGGAGGAGCCTGGTGGGCTGCAGTCTATGGGGTCGCACAGAGTCGGACACGACTGAAGCGACTTAGCAGCAGCAGCAGCAACAGTCTTCCTTAACCCACTTCCCTCTTACTTTAACTTGGGGTCTCCTGGAAGCTGACCTTAAGACAATGATTAGAACTCAGTGGTCACTTGTGAAGGAAGGAAATGTTGCTAGTGGTGTAGGAAGTGAGATGGGGGAAGGAGAGATTGCTGCTAAAAGGTCAGCAATGGAACTTATGACACTACAGGCTCCTGAAGCTTGATTCAGCTGTGGGAACCCAGGAGGATGAAGTGGAGGGACCCTCTCAGGGAGTGAGGGAGCAGGGACTGATGCACCAACATCCACTGGTCAGGTCTTCAAGCAGATTGAGGCAAATTCTGACTACTGAAAGGCAGTGTGTGTGTGTGTGTGTGTGTGTGTGTGTGTGTGTGTGCTCGTGCGTGTGAAGTCACTTCAGTCAGGTCCAACTCTTTGCGATCCCATGGACTTTAACCCACCAGGCTCCTCTGTCCATGGGATTCTCCAGGCAAGAATGATAGAGTGGGTTTTCATGCCCTTCTCCAGGGGATCTTTCAGACCCAGGGATTGAACCCACATCTGTTCTGTCTCCTGCATTGTCTGGCAGGGTCTTTACCACTAGCACCACCTGGAAGCCCACAGAAAGGCAGCAGAGTTCCCTGAAGCCTGATGAACATGGTAGGACCAGGGGGCACCCCTAACCATCTGCCGTGTTCCTCTTCCCTGCAGCCAGCTCCCCAATCTCAGATCCTCTTGGTCAGAATCCAAGGCTGGCTGAGATGGTGTCTCTCTCTAATCACCAGGGCAGTGAGCTGTTCCAGAAGAATGATATCTACAATGGTAGCAGAGCCTGAGAGTGGGTGTGGGAGTTGGTCCTGCCATAGCATCATGGGGCCAGCACCAAACTTTTCAAGAGGGGGAGAATGATTTTTAAAGAAAAAACCTTTTTCCAAGTATAATTGTATATGATCACTTGAAACCATGAAAAAGACAGAGACGGAAGAAAGGAAGATCTTTTTGTTGTTGTTGTTTATTCTGATCCTATTCCCTGGGAGATTTAGAACGATTTCTACCAAAGCCAGATTTCTACAGTCTTCTCTAGAAATTGCTTTTCCAGTACCACCTTCACTGAAATTAAAGATAGAGAAACATGAGTACAGATAATGCAGCAAAAGGAAATTGTCTGTGAAAACCGCTGACTGTAGATGCCACATAAAACAGCGGGGCTAATGTCATGCTGGTGGGATACATTTGCCCTCAACAATTCGGAAGTCCTTATGTGTATCAACATTTCATCTAGAGCCTATTCACCCCCATAAAGCCCCAGGCCATGATGACTTCATGTTACCTTAGATATTTTGCAGTTTAACTATTTTTACCAAAGTTCTCTAGTTTATTAGTCCCAATCAACTTTTAAAATTGCCTGATGAAATAGAATTTATCTTTCAAAATCCTAGTTCATTAGCCACTTTCTCTGTGAAGCCTTCTCTGACCTCCTTCACCCACACCCAGCAGAATGAATCTTTTATGCCTTGTATCTGTTAGGGAGGCACACAGCTGCAAGTACAGAAGTCCCAATTAATGGGGACTGAGGCAAATAGGAGATTCATTTTATCACCTACTAAGAAGTACAGAGGCAGGTGGTTTCTGGCATTAGATTGGTGAATAGCATTCTTTGGGGCTCTGGTACCCTTAGCATGTTGGTATGTATTGTCATGTTTATTGTCTCATGGTCACATAATGGCTGCTGGCATTCTAGACATCACATCTGAGTTCAAGGCAAGAAGAAAGGGTGACTTTACTTGAATCTGTCCCTTATTCCCATTGCCCAAAATTGTGTCAGTGGTCATGGCTAGTTCCAGGGAGGCTAGAAAAGCTGACTATATAGCCATTTAGAACAACAGCAAAGTTTAAACTTCTTGGAAGTTACTTCTTATTATTATTGTTTTCACTATGGCTCCTTTCATCACCTTGGCTGTAGCTGTTAAGCTGTTACTACAATAGTGCTGTATAACAAATGGCCTGAAAACCTCAACAACATACAACAATAAACATTTATTTAGCATGTGGGTGTTTGGGGTTTAGCAGAACTGGGTTGAGCTTGATCAGTCTCAGCTGAGACAGCAGGGATGACTGGGACACGTCTTGGTTCTTTTTCTTTTCTATTTGCTCCTCTCTAGCAGCCACAGAAGCTAACTAGAGAGCATGGTGGGGTTCGTGCTGAAGGCTAGCGAGCTAAGGATAGTCTCTCAAGGACACACAGCTTGGAAGTGTCAAGTCCAGGACTGGGTGTGAGGTCCTTGACCCCATCCTGGGCTCCCTCCAAGGCTGCGGGCTGCCTCTTCCAGCAGTCGCTGTTCCAGGCATGCTCCTTGGCCACTTCCCTGAATGGCTTCAGAAGGCAACACCAGCTACTATTTGAGTGCTCCTGTCTTGGAACCTATTCACTCCAGGCAAACCTGGCCCTCACTCTGGGCAAACCTGGAACAGGATAGTGAGGAACACGTGAAGGACATAGCTGCCTCCCTTCTCCCTTATGTATCTTGAAGACACATAAACCTGAAACATGACCCATGGTCCCTGGCAGCACATGGGTCGGTGTCTGAGTAGAGATGTCCTGATGCATTCCAGGGAAGAAAAGCCCTTGTGGTCTGATACTGGAGCTGCAGCTCACGTAGACGACCCCCTCCCGCAGACATCTTCACTCATGGTCTTTAGAGCGCGACCCGCATTCACCTGCCTTGGCTGCTGTAGCTGAGCCACAGTTTCTACTGGCCTAGGCTCCACGTGGGCAATCCCAGGGTATTGGGCCAGCTCAGCCCTTTTTGAGACTTCCAATCTTGTCGGAGAAGGCAATGGCACCCCACTCCAGTGCTCTTGCCTGGAAAATCCCATGGACAGAGGGGCCTGGTGGGATGCACTCCATGGGGTCGCTAGGAGTCGGACACAACTGAACGACTTCACTTTCACTTTTCACTTCCCTGCATTGGAGAAGGAAATGGCAACCCACTCCAGTTTTCTTGCCTGGAGAATCCCAGGGACGGGGGAGCCTGGTGGGCTGCCGTCTATGGGGTCGCACAGAGTCGGACACGACTAAAGCGACTTAGCAGTAGTGGCAGCAGCAATCTGTCTTGTATTTTGCAGTGCACCTTGTAAAAATAATAACATTAAAGACCATTATCCAACAACTCCCCATCTGGAAGCTTATCCTAGAAATGCAAAAGGATATATGCTTAAAGATTTTTTTTTTATTGTAACACTGTTTACGGTCCATTCATTTATAGAGGAAAAGAGGGATTCACCCCAAATACAGAGGTAGCAAGGGTTTACTAATGTTCATGCTGATCACATTTATTCTTCTGTATAAATGGTATATTTATGTGAACACACAATCAAAATAAACCTTTTCAAATATAAATAAATAAGGACATCAGTGGCTCTGACGGGCAGCCCCCAAAAGTGGCTGACTAGGATTCTGAAACTGTCCCTCCCTCTGTGTGGCTGGCGAAGGCAGTCATTAGTAAGTGAGCTGAAATAGGAAGTGGGGATGGGGCAGAAATCAAAAGCGACCTCTGCACGGGGTGACAATGGCCCTGTGGGCAGCTTGGAGAGGATCCTTGGAGAAGTTAAGATGTCCTCTGTGGTGTCTGGGAGATGGATCAGGAACCGCCTGCCTCCCATGTGAGTTAGGAGAACTGAGACCACCAGAACATGCCTTAATTCCTGGCCCAACAAAGAGGGGCAAATATGATTAATAGTGGTGGTATTGTTATCATCGTAAATGATGATATTATATTATCCTTTGGAAATATAGGAATGGTCAAATTAATCCCCAAATGCCTCGTTCTCTGAAGTATTTGGACCAGCGTATTGATAGAATCATCTGTGTCACCACTTTCAGTAGGTCCTTTGCATCTTCAAGTTTGACTTTGTACATTTGTTTCGTTCCTTTATACTGTTGTTTTATTATTATTAATGGTAGACCTTTTAGAGCAGTTTTAGGTTCACAGCATAACTGCACAGAAGGTACAGAGTCCCTTCATCCCCCTGCCCCCCGACACACACAGCACCCCATCGATATCTTGTTCTGTTTTCCCAGTGGGAACCTGACTTCTAGTGGGTAACATAGCAAAGAGCTAGAAGAGAGTTTCTTGTAAGTAAAGTGGCAGGCTGCCCTCAGATGCCAGGAGGTGCTCTGAGCTGGAAAGAAGCCCGTGGCCTGGCAGGCCCCTAGGTGTCCAGAGGAGCCTTGTCACAGAGCATCTGTGGGTGGGTGTCCTACCTCACGCTGCCTTGGGCATGAAACTAACTTGGTTTTCAGTAGGCTTCACCTTTGAGAGCACAGAGAGCCTGGCAAATCTGCTCATTTCTCATCCTAATCCAAGTGTTGGCACTGCTGTGCATTAGACGAAGCTTCTTACTCGAGGAAGATCAATACATAATATTGGAACATGGTCTTGGAGAGAGAGTTTATGGACTTGTAAGAGGCGTTGAGGCTTTTAGCCTGTTGTATATAAAACAGATCAAGAAAAACAAAGCAGAATACGGGGGATGGGAGGGCCTTTTGCTTAGACTGACATTAACCCAGAGGTCCTAAGTACATGGAGGGCTGAGGCAAGGTGATCTGGAGGGAACGTGTTCCGGGCAGTGGGAACAGCAAGTGCAAAGGCCCGGGAGCAGCATCCATGGCACACTTGGGGATCTAAGAGGTGGACAAGGTGAGCATGTGATAGGTGACAGGCATTGCAAAGACTTGGTGTACAGTATAAGCTGCTGAATTAATGAAGACAGGATGTTCTTGAAGCAGAGGGTGGCCTGACCCTCACCCCAGGGGCTCTGCCCTGACTCTGACTTTAACCCCTTCTCTCCTCTCTTCCAGGCCATGTACATGTTCTACGCGCTGGCCATTGTGTGTGATGACTTCTTCGTCCCCTCCTTGGAAAAGATCTGTGAGGTACATGTTTGAGCACTGGAACTGTTCCAGCCTCCTCCACTGAGATCCTGAGGAGCCCTGCATGCTGCTGGGTGGGAAGGCCAGGCACCAGCATGCTTCAGAGCTGTGGGCAATGGTAGCCCAGAAACTCACTGGTCTACTTAGAGTTTCATTGTGCTCATCCATGCTGTGTTGGGTAGTGGTTAGTCGCTCAGTAGTGTCCAACTCTTTGAGACCCCATGATTGTTGCCCACTAGGCTCCTCTGTCCATGGGGATTATCCAGGCAAGAATACTGGAGTGGGTAGCCTTTCTCTTTTCCAGAGGATCTTCCCAACCCAGGGATCAAACCCAGATATCCCGCATTGCAGACAGATTCCTTACCATTTGAGCCATGAGGGAAGCCCATAAACACCAGAGTGGGTAGCCTATCCCTTTTCCAGGGGATCTCCCCGACCCAGGGATCGAACTGGGATCTCCTGTATTGCAGGCGAATTCTTTATCAACTGAGCTACCAGAGGAGCCCATGCCCATCCATAGCTGGGCTTTAACCCTTCCGGCCAGCTCTCCCTGCACCCTTTGGCGTAACTCGAAATGCGGTTTGTGTTCTGTTCCCACTTTCTTTTTCTTTTAAGTCTCACTCTTTCTTCCTCTTTCCTCCACCTTCCTCCCCTCCCTTTCATTCTGCCGCCATAATCCTCCCTCATGATTTGTGGGGTCCGCGAAGAGTGAGAAGTCTTCAGCCTCACCTCCACCACCCTTCCTCTCTGTGCGTGTGCAGAAATACTGCAAGCAGGGCCCCCAAGAGCAAGACAATGAAAGAACTGGCTGCAGAGACCAGGAAAGGGTCTCTTCGAAGTCAGCCCAGGGGACGCCAGGGCCAATTACATCCCTTTCATCTGAAAATATTTAGCATATCCAGAGCTCTTTCAATTCTCTTGCTTCTTTCATCTCTTTTTCTGATTTGAAATGTGGTTTCCTTTATCTGGAAGCTTTCTGTTTTATTCTTAATTCAGAATCCCGTTTTCAGAAAGTGTCTCTCCCAGGTGCACCTCCTGTCTGTCCGGAACTCCTGTCCCTTTACGTTGCCCTCAGCCTGGACTGTCCCTCCCGCCATGTCTGAGTCACTGGGTCTTGCGGGACAGTGGGGAACAGAAGTTACATTTCCAACAAGTTCCCAGGTGATGTGCTGGTCTGGAAGCCACACTGGAGAACTACTAGCTTAAGCAGTTTCTTCCACCTCCTGAAGTCGGTTAGTTTTGTGTACTTGAAAGAGAATCATCCCACAGCAACCCTAGAGAGACCCCGAGTGGGTTCCTCTGTACAGTGGAGGTGGGAGAAGGGAAGTGAGAGAGCTGGTTTCTGAGATGGATGGCCGGCCAGTGTGGAGGCCTTTTGTCCAAAGCAGTTTAACCTGAGAACAGGGTCACCTGGTGGAGAAGAGGGGGAGGCACCAAGTGCCAGTGATCAGGGTCATCTGTGGTCTCTAAAACCCACCAGGAGCAGTTTAGTCCTCACACAAAGCCAACCACTCTCTAATCACACATTGTTTAATAGCCAAGTTAAGACCTGGTGCTGGAAATGTACATGCAATTGTCAGAATGTGTTCTCCTCCACTGGGGACACACATGGCACCTGTGAGCACACCCCCTGGGGAGGAATCAAGGTGAAATGTGGTGTGATCCTGGCCATCAAGGGGCCTGGGGCTCAGAGCAGCTCCAGAGTGAGACCCGGGGACAGGTGAAGTGCTGGAGCTGGAGATGCAGAGAAGAGGGGAACAGAAGAACAGAGGGGAACAGAATTGACTCACCTTGAGATCAGGGAAGGGCTTGTGCAGGGGCAGGATGTGAGCAGCGGTCTCAGTGGCAGTGTCTTACAAGGACATATGTAAGCCAAGAGTCCGGCAGGAGAACTAAGCTGGGAGACCCAGGGACAAGACTCAGCGTGTGGGGAGCCCTGAGGATGCCCAGCCCAGACATAGGAGTTTCTCAGGAGGAAGCTAGAAAGCTTTTGATGACTGTTCTAATAGATGGAAAGGGTCCCAAGACAGGAAGTGCTCCCCCAACCAGCCAGGACCCAGTGAGATGTGGCCAAAGCTGACATGAATGAGGGGTGAAAGAGGAGGGGAGGTCCAGGAGGAAGAAGCAATGTGATGAATGAAACAGAGAGAGGAACAGGACATGCATGAGCCCCGGGGTGGACTCCACAGCTAACGCCCCAGCGGGAGCCCGAGCTGGAGCAGACACTGCAGAGTGAGGCTCACAGCTTCTGGCGAGCCTGGGCAAACCAGCCATGGACCCTGAGCACTGCTGGGGTACCTGCCCAGGGAGACGGGATGCCTGGCCACCCTCACAGCCACACCTTTCACCTTCACACAGCCGCATCTCCATCTTAGGGTCTTCTCACAACCACCTGGAACGTTTACTGTTCAGTCAAGATCCAGGGAACCCAGGTTTCCAGGTCAAAATGTTCAGCAGGGCTCCGCGGCAACTTCAGACGGTCAGTGGAGCCAGGGGCCTTCACCGAGGCCGTGCTGCCCCTCAATGGCTGAGCGGGGAAGTGCAACTGTGGTGCTGCTGGAAGAGGGACCAGGGTCCCTTAAGCTGGCATGCCCAAGGGAGCCGCCTATTTACTGACAGCCGGCAGCTTCCTTTCTGGGCCAGGAGTGAATGCAGAAAGGCTCCCCACACCACCCAGCCTCAGTTGACGTGCCTTCTTGCAAATCACCTTTTGGGTCAGCAAGCAAGGTAACCTGGAGAGCTCATTGTGTGGATCATCTTGGCGGGGCTCACCATCTCTTTCTATTCTCACTGCCCCCCATCCCCTCTACCCCAGGCTTCAAGGCTGCGTTGAGGATGGGTGATCCTCCCCAGCCCCAAACTCCCAGACTCAGGGCTCAAAAACTGGTTACCATGAGCCTAATTTAGCTTGAGAACATCAGCAAGATAATGAAAAAAGTCAAAATCTTTTACATAAAAATGTGGATTTGGGCATCTCTATAAATAGGAATATTTGGCAACATAGAGGGAACTGAGCTTTTAAAAAAGAGGTGAAGGCCCACCCTGCCTCGCAAGACCACTCCCCTCCCCCATTATCTTTACAGCCCCCGGGGCATCTGGCTTGGGATCCCTAGATCTTGTCAGAACCTTTACTTGGAGGGAACATGTAGCCCCTCCCTGATACTGCCCAGAGGAGGAGGTGTGGCCCAGCTGGGGAGAAGGGGAAGCTGAGGAGGGACTGAGCTGGGACCTGGGGAGTCACAGTCACTGCTGTTCCAGGAGAAACCCGATTCACTATGCTTTTGCTCCCCTGCAGCGCCTGCACCTCAGTGAGGATGTGGCGGGAGCCACATTCATGGCGGCGGGCAGTTCAGCCCCGGAGCTGTTCACGTCGGTCATAGGTAGGTGCCACCCTGAGGAACATCTCAGCTCTGTCCTCCCTGAAGAACGAGGGCTCTCGAAACAGGAGCACTGAGACCCCGAGGGGCAGAGCACTAGCCTCCCCGCCCCCGCTGGAGTGGTTGTTTTCATCTTATTAAAGTGGTGTTTTTGCTTTGCATGAATGGGTCCCAGACCCTGTTCCAATGGTCCGTGGACAGAGGCTCCAATAGAGATTGGAAAGTTCTCTCCAAGCCTCGGCTGTTTACTGTAGATCCTGAGAACAGTCTAACTAACACTTAAAAAACTCCCCCCCCATATACATGGAATCTAGAAAAACAGCACTGCTGAAGATAATTGCAGGGCAGGAATAGAGATGCAGATGTCAAGAACAGAGGTGTGTCCATGGGGTGGTGGGAGGAGGGGAGGGTGGGATGAACTGAGACAGTAGCATTGACATGTATACATATTTGAGGGCGTGTAAAACAGATAGCTAGTGGGAAGCTGCGGTATAGCCGAGGGAGCTTAGTTTGATACTCTGTGATGAACTAGAGGGCTGGGATGGGGGCAGGGAGGGAGACTCAAGAGGGAGGGGATATATGTACACATATGGCTGACTCACTTTGTAGTACAGCAGAAACCAACACAGCATTGTAAAGCAACTATGCTCCGATAGAAAACGAATAAATAAATAAAAATCTCCCCCCACCGCCCCGCACCCACTTTGGATACAGCCCACCACAGCAGCCGGCTAACCTCGGTCTGTGTTTCAGGAGTCTTCATCACCAAGGGCGACGTGGGCGTGGGGACCATCGTGGGCTCTGCTGTGTTTAACATTCTGTGCATCATCGGCGTCTGTGGGCTCTTCGCGGGGCAGGTGAGACTCACCAAAACGTGGCATGGTGGGGCCCTTGTGGAGGTAAGGCAGCGGCCTGTCTCCCTTGAGTGCACCCAAGGGCCAGTGGTCTTGGGTCAGGTGACATGGGGTCTCATGATCTGAGAAACTGGCCCAGTCAGGACTGCAAACCCAAGCAGCGTGATTTGATCTCTGGGCTGATGGATTGTGGAGTTCAAGAGCCACGTGAATAGGTAACCAGCCTGCAGATCTGAGGGTGTTACCCTCATTTTGCTGTGTTCCTGATCTGAACTGAAATGATGTAAACCAACCTTAGGAGTGGAAATGGAGTTAATGGGGTGGAGGGAGAGGAGATGACATATTGTTTTTCTTCACTTGTCACAGTTTGGGGAGCATTCTCTCTTTTTCTATAAGGATCAAGCATTTGACTTCTGGATCCACTTGAGCTCACTTTGGGGGTCATGAGAGGCTTTGCATGCCTGTGTTTTACTTGTAGAGACTATTCCACTGCCAGAAGGTGTCGTGGGGCCCGTGTGCAACTGGTGTCTGTCTTGGAAAATCTAGAGAAGACACTTGATGTCACCATCATGTGAGGCTGCTGGGCATCCGCAGCCTGGCAGTGGCAGCTGGGGGTTTGCAGCCAACGGCCCTCCTGGCTGGCTCTGATGCCCTAGTTTCTTTCATAGAAAGATTATTCAGAAACACAGTCCTGAGCTCTCTGCCCAAACAGCCAGGACTCCATATCTTCTAGGAAAAGCGACTGCCAGTAGCCTGTGAGGGTCTCCCACTTGCAGTACTGAGGAACCCGAGGACCCCTCCAGCCCCCTTGCTATGGAGGAAGGATGCAGGTTCTGCTGGAAACGGCTGGTTGGTTTGCAGGGCTAAGGAAGTTCCTGCAAACCATCTCCCACATCCTTTCCCAGACCCTGGCTGGGGGCACCCAGCACCACCGACTCTCATGCCAGCTGCTCCCTGGCACCACTGCCCCCCTTACTGCCTGCTTTGCATTCCCATCATCTTCATCCCGAGTGGTTTGTCTGGGTCGCCTGGTTGGTTTGTTGCTTCTGGGGTACAGGCAGAGGGACACCTTGATCCCATCAGGGGTCAGCTCCAGAGCCCACAGCTGGATGCTTACCCCCAGAAGGGGCTGCCAGACAGCTGGGTCCATATGTGGTGATCAAGTTACACCTGACTGGCTAGACTGAATGTTTTCTTTCTTCATCCTTTCAGTCCGTTGTCTCGTCTTAGATTTTATGGACTCGTGACATGGCATTTTTTAGATCTCTTGTAAATGTAGTTGCTGCTGCTGCTAAGTCACTTCAGTCGTGTCCGACTCTGTGCGACCCCATAGACGGCAGCCCACCAGGCTCCCCCGTCCCTGGGATTCTCCAGGCAAGAACACTGGAGTAGGTTGCCATTTCCTTCTCCAATGCATGAAAGTGAAAAGTGAAAGTGAAGTCGCTCAGTCGTGTCCGACTCTTAGCGACACCATGGATTGCAGCCTACTAGGCTCCTCCATCCATGGGATTTTCCAGGCAAGAGTACTGGAGTGGGGTGCCATTGCCTTCTCCGTAAATGTAGTTAGTACCCCCCAAAAGTGAGTGTCCATCTTTGCCTTTGGGGCCGTTTGTACTTCCCTGGCCCCCACCTATGCTGGCCGCCCTCCCATTGCCTCCCAGAGATGAACAGTCACATTCCGCAGAGCCCGTGGCTGTCAGCACTCTCTTAATTAGCGTCGTCACCGTCAGCAGTAGCAGTAGGAGTATTAGCCCAGCCGGTGTTAGTGTTGTCACTAGTTCGTTAGTCATTTGTTCCTGAAGCTTGATGCAAAGTCAGGCCCAAAGGGGGAGAAATAATGTAAAGAAATGAAACACATGGCTGAAAAGTGCCGAGGAAATGCCACACAACTAATTACATAGGAGGTGGGCTGAATGCACTTGTGTTTCATAATTTATTAGCAACGCGGTTAATCACTGGCTTGGTTAGAACACCTGCAGAAAAGACAAATTGCTTCCTGAACTTTAGCAAGTGCTGGGATCAGTCACTTCACTCCCCTGGAAGGGCCTTGCCAAACTCCTCTCACATGATCGGGGGAGAAGCACCAACCACAGTGGTGTTAGAGGAGCCGGATGGTGATTCTGGGGCTGACCTCCCTCCTGACTCTCCTTGTCCTGTGCCCACTTGGAGAGGTCCAAGGCTACCCAGCTCTCTTTTTCAGACCTTTGTAGAATCCCAGAAGTCTTTGCAGAGAGAGAAAAAAATGATGTTTTGGAAAGAACATGAGCCCGGGGATCAGATACGCCTGGATTTGGATCCTGGCTCTGCCATTTGCTGGCCATGGAGCCTTGGAGAAGTTATGTCACCTCTGTAACCTTCAGTGTTCTCATCTGTAGAGTGCGTACAGGACACCTACCTCTTAGCATCACTGTAAGGATGAAACGGAGCTTGTTCGGCAGCGCGTGGTCCACACGGCACACACTAGTACAGTCAGACAGCATTGTCAGCTCTGAGAAGAAAAAGGTTCCCTGGGGTCACTGTCTCCAGATTCCACCCTCGGTCACCGCAATAATTTGACCTGCCTATTGCCAGAACTTATTAACAGTACAGTGGAACAGAATGGCCATCATCAAAAATCTACAAACAGTGCTGGAGAGGGTGTGGAGAGAAGGGAACCCTCTTGCACAGTTGGTGGGAACGTAAGTTGATACAGCCACCATGGAGAACAATATGTTGTTGTTTAGTTGCTAAGTCATGTCCAACTCATTTGTGACCCCATGGACTATAGCTTACCAGGCTCCTCTATCCATGGGATTTCCCAGGCAAGAATACTGGAGTGGAATCCTGGAGTTGCCATTCCCTTCTCCAAGGGAATCTTCTCAACCCAGAGATCCAGCCCACATCTGCTGCATTGCAGGTGGATTATTTACTGCTGAAACAGTAGGGAAGCCCATGGAGATTTCTTTTAAAACTAGAAGTAAAGCTACCATATGATCCAGCAATACCACTTCTCGCCTTATACCCTGAGAAAACCACAATTCTAAAAGACACATCTACCCCAATGTTCATTGCAGCACTATTTATAATAGCCAGGACATGGAAGCAACCTAGATGTCCATTGACAGGTGAATGGAGAAAGATGCGGTACATATGTATGATGGACTATTACTCAGCCATAAAAAGGAATGAATCTGAGTCAGTTCTAGTGAGGTGGATGAACCTAGAGCCTGTTATACAGAGTGAAGTAAGTCAGAAAGAGAAAAACAAATATCGTATATTAACGCTTACATATGGAATCTAGGAAAATGGTGCTGATGAACCCACTTGCAGGGTAGCAATAGAGACTCAACATAGAGAACAGACTTATGGATCCAACAGAGGAAGGAGAGGGTGGGGCGAATTGAGAGAGTAGCACTGAAACATGTGCTGTGTGCTTAATCACTCAGTCATGTACAACTCTTCGCTACCCCATGGACTGTAGCTCACCAGGCTCCTCTATTCGTGGGGGTTCTCCAGGCAAAAATACTGGAGTGGGTTGCCATGCCCTTCTCCAGGAGATCTTCCCAACCCAGGAATCAAACTGGGGTCTCCTGAGTTGCAGGTGGATTCTTTACCAGCTGAGCCTAAATATACACATGACAATATGTAAAATAGATAGCTAATGGGAAGTTGCTGTATGACACAGGGAACTCAAGGCAGTAGTCTTTGACAACCTAGAGGGATGGGATGAGGTGGGAGTGGGAGACAGGCTCAAGAGGGACGGATATATATATATACTTATGGCTGATTCATGCTGATGTATGGCAGAAACCACCACAACTTTGTAAAGCAATTATCCTCCAATTAAAAAAAGTTAAAAAAAAAATAGTTGAACAACCATGGGATGCCAGTGGGGAGGAATGGGAAGGCTGGGGAGAAAATTAGAAGCAAGATGAGGTGTTGGGAATTCCCTGCCAGCCCAGTGGTTAAGAATCCGCCTTCCGATGCAGGGGATGAGGGTTCAATCCCTAGTTGGGAAGCTAAGATCCCACACGCTGTAGAGCAACTATGCCAGTGTGTCACAACTCGAGAGTCCGTGCACCACACCAAAGGATCCTGCACGACATACTGCTGATCCCATGTGCTACAGCTAAGACCTGACACAGCCAAAAAAAAAAAAAAAGTTGAGGAGGTGTTAGTAGAAAGACCTCAGAGGACTGGTCCTGGTCCCTGTGCCTTCTGATCGCTGGGAGGAAAACCAACTTCGGTGAGACACAGATGCTGCCTTATCTTCCGAGAAGCCCTCCTAGGCAGTGGAGCTGGGACAGAGGCATGTGGCAGCACAGGACAGACTTTGGGAATTGAGCTGATTCATCAGTCCAGTCATGGGGCTCACTTGGCAGTGTCATTTACGTTGCTCCGCACTTGTATTTGCGGGGAGAATTACCAGTGAGCGCCTGTGGGCTTCTCTAACGGTGTCCTGGCGTGAAAGGCTATTAGTGACCGAGTCTGCTCCCCATCTGAAATTAAAGTGATTCGGCCATAAGGCTTGAGTTCCTGTCTCAATTAGGGTTTTGATGAATTCGATGTAATTGAATGTCTGCTACATTGGCAATTTGCGAACATACCCAGCGCCTTGGAGTTCGCCTAAGGTGCTTTGGGGAGTTTTATGGGACGAGAAAGAAATTGCTTCTTGGAAAGTATGAAAAGGTTCTTGGAATCCTCACAAGGCATGTACAGGACTGTGGTCCTAAAGATTTTCTTTATGTAAGAGCAAAACATAATAACAAAGACAGAACACTGAGATCTGGAGACAACACAGTAATGTATCTTACGTATTATATTAAAAGAACTGCTGCCAGTTTTGCAAAACAACATACTTATGAATTTAAATCTCCCATTCAGTTATGTTAAGCTTTCAAGACATAAGCATAGACAGACAGTAAACAGTCTAACTGCATCCCAGATGCAGAACTCTCATATTCCGGTTATTACAGGCTGGCAGAGGAGCCCCTGATTCCTCTCCCAGCATCCTAGAAATGTACCTGATGTCCTCTGGTGAGGTCCATCTCCTAGTGGCTGGGTTTGCCTTCCTTCTGTGAACACTTTGCCCGTGCCAGCCCCAGACAGCACCCAGAGGTGGGATCTCTGAATCAAGACCTGCCTGCCTGAGATTGGGTTTCCCCAGAGGAATCTAAACAGCAATTTAAAATTCAAGTAGTTTATCTAAAAGTTGATCTCAGAGACTTCCCTGGCGGTTCAGTGGTTAAGTGCTCCAATGCAGGAGCTGAGGGTTTGATCCCTGGTCAAGGAGCTAGGATCCCACATGCTGTGTGGCCAAAAAGCCAAAACAGAAAACAGAAACAATATTGTAACAAATTCAATGAAAACTTTAAAAATGATTCACATTAAAAAAAAAAAAACCTAAAAAAATAATGAAATAAAAGGTGATCCCAGGACAGGCCAGCCAGGCAGTAGGGGAGTGAAATAGGGAAGTGAAAGCAGCCAAGGGCTGTGTGTCCCCAGCAAGTCCCTGGTGTGGGTGGCTGGGATCGCTGCTTCAGGGGGCCGGGAAGATAGCATAGCACACAGCCTCCAGGTTTTCGCACCCAATGGGCAAGAGCAGGGGATTTATCCACCAGCCTTCCTCGTCATTGCTTAAGGATTGCCTTTGAGGGACATTAATTCTGTGACGTTCCAATTTACTGAGCACAGGCAGGGTGGACTTTGGGGCCCAGAGAAAACCTCTTAGCAAGTAGACTTAGGAGGCTGGCTGTTGGAAGGACCTGAAATGGTAAAAGGTGGGGAGATATGAGTGGGGTCCATAAAGCATGGCTACACACTCAAAACAGCCTTCGAACATAAGCCATCCTGTAGGTCTCACCTCCAGCTCACAGGGAGGAGACACCAGCCTCAGTGCCAGACTGCCTCCTCGGAGCTCAGGGCCAGGACAGCCTGCTTGCAGGGAATGTCCTTTGTGTTCAAAATAACAGCTGCCATTCTAGGCAGTCTTTGCTTCCACTTGGGATGCAGAAGGCCTGAGCTCCCTAGAAGTGCAAGGAGAAATCTGGATAATGTAAAAATCATATACGGGGATGTCAAGGGACAGTGGAGATCAGAAGGGCTTGATGGACAAATTTCCAGAGAGAGGAGCCCATCCCACGTGAGCTGTAAGCCCTGGTGGTCTGGATGCGGGGGAGCAGCAGGATCCAGAAGTTCACTGGATAGAGACAAGTGAGCCTAGCATCATCCACTGGCATCTGAAAGACCATCCGGGACAATAATGATTTGATCTCCTCACCCCAGATTTGCTGAGAAAGGTGGAAATGAAGGCAAGTCAATAAATAGAAGGAAATCATTCCCTCTGCCCCATCTCCCACACTCTCCTGAGACCCGAAATGGACGGACACAAAGGGAACTGGGAATTTGGAATGCCAGATCAGATCCTGATAAGAACTGGGAGACTGGTCCTTCCTTGGGAAGCTGGATGGTGTCGCGCTGAGCCAAAGTGGGCTGCCACTCAGCCCCGGTCAGATGAAGCCAGGCTGACCTCTGAATAATCACCTCCTCCCTGTGCCAACAGGCGAGAGAAGAACTGGAGATTTCCAGAGGGAAAAGAACCAGGATTATTCCTCAGCTCTCACTCTTCTGTACATAATTTCCAGGATGCAGCAGTAAGTTACAGGACTCGTGAAGAGGTAGGAACAGAACTCATAACCAAGGAAAGACCGCAGAAGTAAACCACAGATGATCCAGATACAAGAATTAGAAGAAAATCATTTAAACCATCTCTCTTAAATAGGGAAAGGTGGGAAGAATAAATGAGGGTGGGTAATTTCAGCAGAGAAATGGAAAGAATAAGAAAAACCAGATAGATGTTATATATATATGTATACACATATATATTTTTAAAGTTGCTATTTACAGTAAGTCCCTTACATATAAGCCTACAAGTTGTGAGCTTTTAAAGATGTGAATGTGCCTTCACATGTGCAATCACATAAGTTGGTTCACGTGTCTGGTGTACGCTGTCATGTGAGTGCACCCTCAACACATGGTTGTACTTTACTGGACAGTACTGTACAGAGCACAGTAGTACCGTATCTTTATTTCAAGCTCAGGATGTCCAGAAGCAAGTGTCAAAGCAGGGGTGATGTCACTGGTACTGCCAAGAGGCACTAAGTCGTAACAGTCTTTACTTGTTGGGTACCCAGGCTAACTTTGCTGGACTTATGAACAAAAGTGACTTAGTAGAGCACTCTCAGAATGGAACTTGTTCATATGTAGGGGACTTACTTACCTGCACCAAAGTGCAGGCATCACACTAGATACTGTATAAGTATTTGTAGAAATGCACCTCCTGACTTTTAAGATAGTGTCGTCCTCATTCACAGACAGAGGACTGAGTAGCTGGAGGCAGGGGGCAACCGTGAAGTAGTTAAGCCTGGATTTGAGTCACATCTGCGGACTGTCAAATCCACTCTCATTTCACATGGGGAACTTACGACTTAAAAATTCCAGATGTTATTATTGAGTTCTTATAATTATCCCTTAGCTCATGGGTGTTCCTTAGAAATGTTGAGTGTAGGAGATGAAACAGGGGCTTCCCAGGTGGTGCTAGTGGTAAGAACCCACCTGCCAATGCAGGAGATGAAAGAGATGCCGTTTCAATCTCTGGGTCAGGAAGATCCCCTGAAGGAAGGCGTGGCAACCCACTCCAGTATTTTTGCCTGGAGAATCCCATAGACAGAGGAGCCTGGCCTGCTACGGTCCATAGCGTGGCAAAGAGTCGGACACAACTAAAGTGACTTAGCACTCAGGCACACAGGAAATGGAACAAAGGAAAGCAAGAAATGGACATGTCAGCACCATGGTGGCGACCCAAGCTGGGTGATGGAAGCACTCAGCCCAGCCAGTGCTCAGCTAGAAGCTGATCTCATAATCAAAGGACATCGTCCACTGCTGGGTTTACAATTCCCCCAGACAGACAGGGGATTCAGGCTGATAAATACAGTGAGAGGTCTACAGGTCACCTCAGTTACCTGTGCACCTTGGTTTTTGGCTTACTGTTCCCCAGACAAAACCCAGCCACACACCACCTATCAAATTCCCATTCAGAGAAGCATCCAGTCTCCCCAAGAGGCTGGGAACTGAAGACAGGCAAGGCTGAAGATCTCACACCACTAGTTGCCAAACCTAAAATTAGGAACTGTAGGCCTGCCATCCCCTGCTGGAGTTGGGGTAGCCGGCGGGGGGGAAGCTCAAGGAATAGAAGGAATAATCCATGGAAAAACCAGGAGGAGCCAAGTGCAGGCAGCGGCCCTGCCCAGGAGGCAGGATGCTGTAATGGGAGAATTTGTGGTGCAGGAGTAGACCAAGGCCTGGGTCAGGTCCAGCTGGTGTGTTCCCTGGATATTCTACCACATTCGAGTAGAAGAGAGTTTCTCCCAGGGTCATCGTCAGGCCACCTGCCTTAGGAAGATCTTGTTGAAAGCAGATCCCCTGCCCTCGTCCAGAGCAGGGGACGAGGAGCATCTGTACCTGCTTGAGCCCCATCTGCAGGCTCAGCTCTGCTCAGTCCTTGGACCAAGCTTGACCTTGGGCAAGAGGCAGCCCACCTTGGGCAGTTGGTCCTGGCAGCATAAATGGTCCCCTCTGGATGCTCCTGTCCTGTGACTATATGTCTGCTCAAGGCTGTCTCCCTTATGTTCCCTGGTATCTTTTCCTTGGTTGTCCCCTCTGTTCCCCTACAAGCCTGGGTCCCAACAGAGCCCCACACCTGATCTTCCCCTGATAGACCCTGTTGTTCCTGGCCCGGACTCCTTTAAGGTCACCCACACAGCTCTCTGCTGCTCCACCTCAATGGCCTCTGCATCCTCATCCCAGCTCTCTATTCTCACTTTAGCTTTGGCTCATAGCACGTGTTCCTGGATTGTTCTACGTCCTTGAAATGATCCCTGGAGATCAGAACCCACATCTAGATTAGGTAAGAGGTTTTTGGTTTCAGGAAACAAAAAGCCCCAGCTCTAACTTGGTCTCTTAGAGGATGGGAATATATTAATGTCTGAAAAATACAGAAGAAAACTGGACTTCAGGCATGGTTTGATCAAGCCTCCAGCCACGTTTTCTGTGATTCTCTTATCACTAATCTCTTTTGTTCCCTTCCACATAACTATTTTTCTTGGGGGCTGTAGCAGTTTCAGGCTTCATATACACATTTCACACTGACTAGGAAGAAGAAGAATATCTCCCCACCCTTCATCCTCATGGCATCATCAAACAAAAATCTGATTGGACTCAGGTCACCTGACCATCCCTGAACCCATCACTGTGGCACAGGAACTAGAATTACCCAGTTGGTTTAGATTACTCAGAAACCAACCACGCTTTCCTCCGTCTCCCCAGAGATAAGACTATGATCCGTTCCACTCCACGTACATAGCCATTGGTCCCTGGTTATCATAGAAAGCAGATAAATGCCTACAGAACAAAGCCTATGCAGTACCCTAGGGCTAGTGTGACACAGACAAACGTGTTTAGATCCATTACAGGTCCTTGTGTGGACACTGATTTCATTTCTTTGGGGTAAATAAGGCAGGAGTGGGATTGCTGGGTCATATGGTGAGTATGTTTATAAGAAACCACCAACAGACTTTCAAAGTGGCTGAAACCCTTTTGTATTCCCACCAGCAAGCTGTGTATTCGAGCCGCTCTGCATCTTCTCCAGCACTTGGTACTTTCAGATTGTTGCTTTGTTTTGCTTTTAGCCATTCTAGTGAGCACGCGTGGCACCTCACTATAGTTTTAACTTGCGTTTCCCTGATAAGTCATGATGTCGAGCATCTTTTCATGTGCTTCTTCCCTGCCAAACATATATCTTGTTTGGCAAGAGTCTGTTCAAATCTTTGTCCATTTAAAAAAGAATTATTGGAGTATAGTTGATTTACAATGTTATATTAGTTTCAGGTATACAGCAAAGTGAATCAGTTATACACATACATATATCCACTCTTTTTTTTAGATTCTTTTTCCCATCTTGGCCAGTACAGAATATTGAGTAGAGCTCTCTGTGCTATACGGCAGTTTATTATTAGTAATCTATTTTATATATAGTGTGTGTGTATATATATATATACGTATGTTCCAATCTCCCATTTATCCCTCCCCCACCCCTTATCCCTTGGTTTGTTTTCTGTATCCATGGCTCTACTTCAGTTTTGTAAATAAGTTCATATGTATCCCCTTTTTTTAAGATTTTCCATTTTAAGTGGGGTTTTCACCCTCTTACTCTAAAGTTCAGCGGTCTGTGTACCATGATGCTTGACCA
The DNA here is from genome assembly GCF_003369695.1 of Bos indicus x Bos taurus. Classification (NCBI taxonomy): domain Eukaryota; kingdom Metazoa; phylum Chordata; class Mammalia; order Artiodactyla; family Bovidae; genus Bos; species Bos indicus x Bos taurus. Next base: position 44,115,438 of record NC_040088.1, on the reverse strand, counting down.
TCCTTCTGAGACATTCTGTCCTGTTTATTTTATCTTCAGATGAGTAAAGACTAGGGCTGTTAGAAATGCTTTAAAGTGACTGTGGCATTGTGTTGGATGCATTTGAGTTTATAGGAGAGATTCTTGGAGAACTCTTTCATCCTGTGGGAGAAAAAGGCAAGGTCACTTCCCTTTCAATGTGCAAGGAGCCCAGAACCTTACAGCCATCCCAGAGCCACCCCAAGTAGAAGGTCCATCTTTAGACACGCATGTCTTTCTGGTCAGGATCACGCCCAGATGGATTCCACGGCCCCTCTGCTGCCTATTGTCCAGCCAGGCCCCCTGCCCCACAAGCAGCTGAACCTGGGTTGATGGGTGAATGCAATAGGGACAGAAACCCTCTGGCTGGCAGATGCCTGCTTTATCGTGTCTCTTTAAACAAGCATCCTTAGCTGTCAGCCTGTGCCTGGCACTACTTTCATGCTTGAAACCCCTCTGATCCTCACAAGAAACCTCTGAAGAGGACAGTGTTTTTACAAAAGAGGAAACCGAGGCTCTGAGAGACCAAGTAACCTGTCAGTCACAGAGCCGTTAAGTTGTGAGGAGTTTAGGGCTTCAGGGATCCTGAAAGCCCAGCAATGGGAGGTTCCCCCTCAAGCCCAGCTCAGAGGCCTGGTGCATTAAGCTCCCTCCACACCACAGCTGTGCTCCCATTCACAGCTCAGTGCCTTTGCATTCCCACAAAACCTGCCTCACAAGGAAGCAGAGGGTGTGATCCAGTGAAAAGGGAAAGATGGGAATTCCTCCTCACCCTAAATTAGCATATGTAGCATCAGCTGAACTTCCACCCTTCTGGGGGATCTGGCATCTTGAGTCCCTCACATCCACTCCTGAGCCCCCTGAAACTGCCAAGTGGCCCCAGGCCCCCTCAGTCTGGGCACCAAGACCCACTTGCCAGCACACAAGCCCTTAGTCCATAAGCAGAACCCGCACACAGTTGTGAAGAAGTCCAGAACGTGAGCAAGTGGTGACCGTGTGTGCAGAGTGCCAGGAAGGCTGTTGTGTCTACTCCCGCAGCCACGTGTCCCCCGAGCACCCCACCTGCCCTCCTGTCACCCCACATGCACAGAGCGCTGCAGGGGCTGTGACCGAACTGATCAGACTTCATGCTTCTGGTTTGAGCAAATGGGTTAAAGTGTTTGTGGTGGGAGCCGTAGCCAGCCCGCATAGCCTGAGGAGATCTAGAATCACAAGCCTGTCTTTGCACAAAAAAACGTAAACTCGAGGTGTTTGTTTCTTCATATCGTCATCTGTGAATTCAAACCTCTGGTGGTAGTAGTCCGTGGATCGGGTTCTGGGGGAAATGTTTACTGTATTCCATCTTTGGGCAGTAAGTCCATTCATTGATTCAGCAAATATTTCTGAGTATCTGCTATGTACCAGGCAGTGTTGTAGGCACTAGAGAGACACCAGTGAGGAAAGGATAGAGTCAGAGCAGGCCATTATCTGTTGGAGTATTGATTATCCAACAGAAATGAAAGATTAGGAGATAGATGGATAGATGGATGGACGGACTGAAGGAAAGAGAGGGTTCAAGATTGTCTGACAGTGAACAAGGAGAGAGCATGTGTGTCCAGGGGTGGCCAATGCTGTAGAAAAGTAAAACAAAGTAAGGATTATAGAGAGTGTGGGAAAAAGAGATATTGATTTATAAAGCATTTCCAGGGAAGGTCCCTCTGCAAGCGTTGATAGTTTAATGGAGTGAGAAAACAGTACTAAATCTCACTCCATAAAGAAAATGGCACCAAATAAAACTTAAAAAAAAATTTTTTTTTAAGACTCTGGTTGCAGGCACTGTTTCAGACATTTGAGTTCCTCTCTGAGCAGAGGAAACACGCCAGCCAAGCAGATAGACAGCTGTTGCCTTTGGGATGCTGTAAAAGTTGGGTGGGCTAATCCCACAGGCTAGAGCAAGGAAAGAACAGAGCAAAGGGCAGCAGGAAGAGGCGTGTGCGGTGGCCAGCCCCCCTCATCCCGAAGGTGATGGGGTGTGTGAGATGCTGCAGAAATGAGGGGAGCTCTTTTCCACTGGGAAACCATCATGGTGCTAGGCTGTGAGTCCCTGAGAGCCCAGCCTCCTTCCCTCTGGTTCCCACTCTGTCTCTAGCACCCAGAGGACTGCCCACATGTGGTTGGCACTCAGTCAATCTTTGATGCATTTACTAAGTGACCCTTGACACAGAGAAAGGGAGGGTTGATGTATGGATCAGAGATAGAGATCACAAGGCCCCATAGCCTGACACAAACGTGCCCAGGAACTATCTGACCAGTGCCTGGGGCATTAGACAATGAGTGGACATATGTCACCGCCTGCCACCAGGTGCCCCAATGACAAGCTGGATTGAGACAGTGGGGACTCTGGACAGAACTTGAGACACAGTCTTGAAACAAAATGATTGGTGTTCTGAGGGTCTCCACTCACTGCCTTTTATGTGCATTCACAAGACACACAAAGACGAACAGGGTGGGAAAGGTCCTGGCACCGCTAGAGCTCACAGACTAGCAGAGGGACACAGGCAAGGAGCATGGAAGCCAATAAATGGTCAAACTGTAGTACAAAGACGAGACCTGGAAGGAAATGCCGTGAGCAATGGGATGGGGGACCTGTAGGGGAGGAGGAGGAGCAGCTCTAGGGAAGTGGTCTGAGAAAGTGTCACAAAGAACCCCAGATTTCAAAGGCAGCACTGTATGGAGACCTGGGAAAGGAATCCCAGGAAAGCAGTAGTTGGGTGTTCAGACAGGAACAAGCATGGCGTTGTTGAGGGTCAGAGAAAAGGCCAACTGGGAGCCTAGTGTGGAAGGGGGAGGGGCGTAGATGGGAGAGAGCTTGGCGGGGACGGGTCGTGGTGGGGACTGGGTGCTGTGGGAAGCTATGGGAGGGCTCTAAGCTGTAGAGTAACATCTGATTTATCCTCTGGCAAAGTTTGCTCTGACGACTCCTTGGAGAAGGGAACCTGATGGTGACAAGATGGTGGTGGGGAAACCAGCGATGAGGCGAGAGCTGAATTCTGGGCAAAAATATAAGAAGATGTGGTGGTTCTGTTTAGAATATTTTTGGAGGTGACATCAAGAGGATTTGCTGGTAAATTAAAAATGGTGGGGGGGCATCAAATGAGATCAGTCAGGGAAGAGTCTGGGATTTTTGTCCTGAGTGATGTGCATGAGTCCTGACTCTACAAATGAGAACAATTCAGTCGTGAGAAATTTGGAGAGTGAATTTTCAGAGAACAGTCAGCTTGTTATCAAACACATTCTGAAGTCTCCCACGGAGTGTCAGATCCAGAAACTTGGTAGGGTCACTGAGACACATTGGGAGGTGGTTTTTCGTTGAAAGTGTGGTTGGCTGGCTGTTACTCACCAGCCACTTGGCCCGGAGGCTTCTGTCTTGGAACGCGTGCTCAGCCTCAGTGAGCAGCCTCCCAGCTCTTGCACGTGGAGCTCCCGCTCCTGTTGGTGTCACTTGTGGGGAAAACCCTCATTAGCTCCTTCTAGGCTCCCAAACACAGGGATGTGTCTGAGTCCTGGACAGCACTGCCCACCTTGTGCCAGCCAGCCCCTGTGAATTTACAGCTGGCACCTAGGAGCTGCACAGACCTCCAGAAGTGGTGATTTTGCATATGGTGAAGCCAGAACAAAACCGCTGAAATCCATGGCAAGTAACCCGGTGTGGCTTGACCCATTGCATTCTCCATCATCTCCCTCCCTCACCCCTTCCCCCTGCCCACCCTCGGTCCAGATGAAGCCGGGTTGTTTTATCTGCTCATACTAGGCTGCAGTGTCATGGGGATGTCCAGAATCTCTGAGTTCCTGACAAGCCATACAACCCTTTAGATTCATCAGGCAATAGGGACTCAGAGAGGCAGGGTAGGTGACCAAGGTAAATTTTGCTCTTTTGGTTTGGGGGCTTTTTTTAATATAATAAAATTACTTTTCTAGTCTATTCTTGTTTATTCTGACCCATCTCCATTTATTTATGTGAGGTTAGAATTTATTCCCTCCTGAACCTGAATCTCTAAAAGCAAGAAACAGTCGTCATTAACCTTTTCAGATAGTGCATGGACCATCTGGGGCAACAGGGGAGCTCATGTTCTGAAGGCCTGGCTTTGACAAGGAGGGTAGGATGGAACAGCGGTGGGCCTGGGGCTCTCACTCCCTTGACTCAACCAAGGGGATGCTGTCTCCATGGCAACAAGGAGAGCTCATCCTTCCCTGAAGTGGGTTTATGTGAGTGCCATTCCCTAGGAAATGAGAAAGAAAACAGCCTCATGGGCTTTATTTGTTTGTGATTCTTCTTCCAAGTCAAGCTATGGCTGCCATTGGGGTGTGGAATGTTAGAACAGGTTACTCAGTGTGGTAGCCAGAGGCTGAGAGACTCAAGCACTGACTGGCTCAGCTGTCAGATAACATCAGAGCCTTGGATTTCATCATGGTCAGCGTACAGTAAACCTTATTTCTCCCCTATCTTGCTCTACCTGTGGCCCCTGCAATGTGCAGCTTCTAAAAACATATGTCCCAGAATCCCCATGGCATCTTTGCTTTTTTTCCCCCGTTTTTTTTTTTTTAACAATATACAACTTTCTTCTGCTCGCTTTTTTATTTTACTATTTTTCATTTTTAATTAAAAACAGCTTATGTATTAATAGCTAATACACATTGGGATCTCAACTAAGTTAATACAAAATTATATGTAACTTGTTTTTAATCCTTCTATCAAACCCACGGTGTGGATGTTGTTTTTGTTCATTTTACAGATGAGAAAACAGAGCCCAGAAAGGGAGGTGGAGAAATTTGCCCCAGACCACACATGTAGGAATAGCAGAGTGGGAATCAGAACCACCCAGATTTGTAGAATTTGCGTCCTTAATCTCTGTGGGACTCTATAAACCAGTGGAGCAAAGCCATGCAGAGGCCCCCGCCCTCCTTGGAGGGTTGTAGAACTTGTCTCACAGTTGGAAGAAGAAACTGTCATGGATTGTCAGACAGCTCTTCTCTCTGGTCTAGATGTACAGGGCAGGTCCAGGGCATCCTTGAAAACTCTTGTTTTAGAGCCAGTTATAGAGAATGCTGAGATGGGTGACCTGGGAGGTCATCTCCAAGTGAGAACCACAAGGATGTCTCCTTTTGGAAACTGAGGCCCTTCTCTGAACTCTGTATTATATGTGCCCTGATTATGGAGTATTCTGGGATGTGGTGGGGAACTAAATGGATCCTAAGGCTCTTTCTATCCTCCATTCCTAAAACCAGCACATCATGGCCCCGTGTGCTTCCCTGACACCAAGAGGGGAGGGATTCCCTTCCACTGTCCCATGTCAGCAGCACTATCCCTCAGGACTTTGTCAGCCCCTCTGCCCTTGTTCTCTAGTCTCTTTTTTTAGAGGAACTGACTCTGTTTCAGGGACAAGAAGGAAAGATTGAGGGGACCACCAGATGAGTTCTCATTCACATAAGGGAAGCAAAGCTGAGGCGTGTCCCGGGTGAAGTGTTCACTTTCCATCCTGGAATCTTTGGCTGACTTGGTTTTGCTTGCATGACCTCACAAGTCATGTTTTTCCCACAAAGCTGGGACTAGAGTGGGGGCAGGAACTCTGCAGCTTTTACCCCAGCAGTGGGTCACCTCCCATCCACTTGCCTTTCCTTGCCCCAGGATCCAGTCTCCAGACCCTGCCAGCTCCACCTCGACAGACCCCAAATGGAATTAAGAAGGAAAAGGTCCTTGGGAATAAGCAAGTCCCTGGGCCTGGTTTGGCTAGGGCTGGGGCTGAAATCTGTGGGTTTTGGTCTGCATACTCCTGGCCACAGCACAGCATCTGCCCGTGGACAGTCCCCAACTGGAGAGCCAGGATGACGCTGCGTGCAGACTTTTCACTTCTCCAGCTTCAGGGTCCCCGATGTCTCCCTGTTTCCAAAGAAAAGAACAGTATGGAAGTGGGGTCCATTTTGTAGATATTTCTGAGGTTGTTTGCAGGCTTTCAGTGCTCACATTATCAAGCAAGCTCTATCAGAGATGGGATCAACAGACTCCATAAATAGTCCAGAATGACTTCATATCTGTGACCAAGTCCTTTAGGGGTCTGAACACCTGTCCGCCCAGTTGGCTGGCTGTTGTCAAACCACTTAGCCAGTATTTGAACACAGGAAATCCTTTTGCCATCAGAAGGAAGAAGTTTCCTGGAGCTTGCAGGGTTTGGGTACATGTTTTCCCTTACAGTCTTTTTTTAATTACTCATTAAGTTGCTTGTTCATTTCAGAACCGAGTGTGCTGGCGCCAGCCTTGGAGCCATGTATGCATACAGTCTGAAAAAACTGCTGTGACTTCCTGGGTGTTGGCTACAGCTTGTAGTCCTGCCATGTTCACAAAGCCGGTGCAGAGAAACATTCAATCTTCACCTCTGTCATTTCTGGGTTTGCCCTGAGCCGCACCCCGCTAGGTCCATGTAGGCATTTCCAGTGGATTTCCAGAGGATTCCAGGGGATCCTCTAAGCGCTTCCTAGGTGGCTCAGACAGTAAAGACACCTACAGTGTGGGAGATCTGGGTTCGATCCCTGGGTCGGGAAGATCCCCTGGAGAAGGGCATGGCAACCCACTCCAGTATTCTTGCCTGGAGAATCCCCATGGACAGAGGAGCCTGGCCAGCTATAGTCCACAGGATCACAAAGAGTCAGACATGATTAAGAGGCTAAGCACTATCCTATAAAGGGCAGCAGAGGCTTCTACAAGCCCCGGTGGCACCCCGTAGGCTAGAGATTTGCTCCATCAGTACAAACATCCTAAGTGACAGTTCCATTGCTCAGGGAGGTGATGTTGATGAACAGGCCCCCTGAGTTCTCCTGTTGACTGTGTCTAGTGGAGGGAAGACCAATGATAAACAAGGACCCAGTAAGTCAACAAGGTATTTTCACACAGAAGTAGTTTGGTGGTAGTAAAATGGGGTATCGTCAGTGACCAGCAGGGAGCAAGGGGCTGTAGTGAGGCTGAAACCTGACCGCTATGAGGGAGGAGCCATGTGACAATCCAGAACATTCCAGGCCGAATGCCGGTGAAGGGACCTGCTGGAGAGAGAGCCCAGGGGTAGAGGCAGATCTGGAATGGGCTCCTGAGGCCTGGTGAGGGGTTTGCTTCCAAACAGGACCATGTTCTAGGGAAATATTTGGGGGCATTTTCCCTAGGGAGACATCACAGTGGGTGGAAAGGAGTCGGAAAGCCCGGTGCTACCTGCGATCTCTCCAGGTGTTAATGCCATGTGCAGACATCTGTAACATCATCTAGGTATGAGTCTCCATTAGCCTGAATGCTGTGGGGGATTGGCTCAAAACCCCTGGTTGCTGGTCCTGGGGAATGGTACTCCGCCCTGTTATCCTGCCCCTCCCTCCCTGTGACTTCCATTCAGTGTCCCTCCCTTCCCCTCGGCCTCTGGTCCATTCCTGAAAGGGAATGGATCCTTTAACCTTAGCCTCATTGTCTCATTGGAAATCTCGTCCTTTTCCCTTCATATTCTCAGCATTCCCCTCCTCCCTGTTAGCATCTGGATCAGCTATCCTCACTCGAGTATCTGCCTCCCCTACTCTGGGATGGTCGTCCCTCCCGCCTTCACCCACATCGGAGCGCTTGGTCTGACCAAGGTTTATGGTATTTCCAGGTCCAAGAGTTAAATTGGGAAGTCCACTTTGTGTGTGGAAACACTGGGGTTTAGTTGAACAGTAAGATGGTTTATTATGAACAATACATTGGAATATTTGAAGCTGAGACTGTCTGTAGAGCAGCCACTTTGTAGGTCCACCTTCCACAGTTAAGTAGCCACCTCTTCTGAGTTGTAATTTGTCAGATTTCTAGTAAAGCCATGCTTTCTCTACTTCTGGGACTCTGTCCATGATGCTAAACTGAGTGTCTGCCACACTAGAATTGCACCAAATCCCCGTGCAAGGGGGCAGGCTTGACTGAGAACAAGGCACTGCAGTGCATTTTCTTATTTATTCCTTGTAATAACATTTAGAACAGTTTGGAAAATGAAGATATTTGACAAATGTGATAGCCAGCCCCAAACATAGCATCCTGTTGACCCCAGGGTCCTGGTACGCAGGCCTTTCTGTCTCCCTCCCACACTGAACAAGCATCATCCATGTGGTCACCTGCCATGTGACTGAGCTGCTATAGGCACAGCTCCTCCGACTCCTATAAGTCATCGCATGGACTGTGGCCCCTATTTAGTGAGACCCTGAGCCAGAGCAACACAGCTGAGCCATTTCCAAATTCCAAACCCTCAGAAACCCTGTGAGATAATGTTTATTGCGTTAAGTTGCTAAACACAGTAATGGATAACTAGTACAGTAAAAAGTTACTCCAAATTTGACAGATGACAAAGCAGGCTCAGAAGTATCAGGGATTTCCAGCAAAATTTCCAGCAAATTCCAGCAGGGAATCATGCCCCATTCATTTCTCAGACAAGTCCACGCTCTCACCTCTCTACACAGCTGCCTGTGGCATCTGACTTTTGACAGACAAACGGTATCAGGAAAAAGCAACAGACCACACTGCCCTCATCTCAGTCCTGCAGTGGTCCTCAGCTTGGGGAGCCTGGAGACGGTGTGGAATGAGCAAAGAGAGGCAAGGGGCGGTGTCACAATTTGTGTGAAGTATTTGCCTGAACCGTGCTCACCCAGTTCAGCCAGAGCTAGCTGATGTTCAAAGACTTCACCCTGCTTATTTCTAGTTCTTTTCTCTTATAATTTTTTAAAATCACTGAAGTCCACAGCTTAAATAGTCTATTTCCAATTAGGACTTCTACTAAGCTTTCTCCACAAAGAGGTCTATTCTCTTCCCCTTCCATCCATCCTTGCTTCCCTCCCTCTCTCTCTTTCTATAAAATGTACTCTTGCTGACAGAATTTCATAGCAATATATGAGTTTCAGAAACCTCTGTCATCTGATTCTTGGGATTTGCAGCAATTAATATTCACTGCCGTTAAAGGATGAAGGTTCAACCCTGCAGGCTGCCATTCACATCATCAGCAGATCTGCTCATCCAGAGGTGTAACATGTGCTATCTTCTTTGTAGGAGACATTCTTTACAGCAGGGGCTTTCTGACATCTACCTGAGGACCCTCTGTTTAGTGACCTGATCTTTTAGCATCTTCCCAGTAAAAGACAAACCACCAAATTGTTTAAAGCTTCCATTTCCCCCACAAATCAGTCTGTTGAACTTGCCAAACCAAAGGAAAATGAATGCAATTTAACAGCTTTGAAAGGAAAACATTCTACCTATGGGGCTGCTTTTTTTCCAGCTCCTCCATCCAGTGGCAGCTGGAAGCAGCAGCTAGGACTTCGGTAGGACTTGAAGGAAGAGGCTGCCCTTCCCTGGCCCTCTTGGTTCTGAGCAGCTGTGCCCACTTTCTGAAGCCAGTTCTGACACTCAGCTTTTACCCCTCAACTGAGAGTAGTCTTTTCTAAAGAATCACCCTTGGGTGAGGCTTTATAACGCCCCACCCACCCACCCAGTATGCTGTTTGGCCCTGGTGAGCAATGCAGCAAAGAAAAATTGGCCAAGTTAGGCAGCTTCCTGAGATAAAGCAGGCCTGTGGCATCATGCCTGTAACCACATTCTAACCTGAAGTGGGGCAGGGGAGAGTAACTGCCCACCTGGGTTCCCCATAAACATGTTGCCCACCCATGTGGTTGGACTTGTCTTCTCCTATTTACTGCCTGCTAAGGGCTTAGGGCTCCAGCCTGGGGGAGGGTGACTTATATTGCTCAACTGAGCTTCTTATAGCAAGGGTGATTCTGGCGGAGATTGGTTCAGGCATTGCCCATAGAAGTAATAGCAGTTGGTATTGATTTTATTTTTTATTCCATAGCTCAGTGTTTAAAAATTATTTGGTGCTGAAATGCAGAACACACATTTACTGTAGGGGATTTCAAGCTCCAATAAAGTTTCAAGACCTCTCATTGAATTTAAATCTGAACGACTGCTGGGCAAATAGTATTCATTGGATTCTGCTGAATCAATCTTTAGAGCCCAAGGAAGTATGCTAACTAACCTCCTCTCTGTCCATGAATATAAATAGAAGACATATGTGCATCCCTCACTTGTGGGAAGGAGATCAAAGGGGGCTGAGCATGTAGGATGGAGGGTGTAGAGGAAGAAAGTCAGGGAGGTCACGAGCCACAGGAAAATGACCAGGGTGGGTGGGTGGACTGATGCTCGGGCGGGTGGGGTGACTCGTCCGCATACGTGCTAGTGACTGTCCCACCATGAACAGAACCTCACTGCAGTGCTTCAAGCCCAGCCCACTTCGGCCATTCCATGGCATGTGTGGGCAGTGTGTGGCCAAGCTGGGCTTTATACTCAGTCCACCTGTCGGTCCTGCCCCGCTGCCGCCCTTCAGGGCCCTTCACAAATGAACAAAGAGATGTATATACCTGAAGGAGAGAGGGATGTGTTGCCTCATCCAGATAGTTGTCTTCAAGGAAGCCACCAGAAAGCTGAGTCAGCTCAGAGATACTCTCTGAGAACCTATGACATGAAACTTGGCTTGTTCCCTGGACCCACACCCCAGCTGGGACCGATTCTTCAAGCTCCTCAAACTTCGGGGTGCAAACGCACTGAGCTTTTGCTACTGGGCATCCTCTTCTGCCTTACTTCGCAAAATGCCTTCTTCCTCTTGGATCCCCTCAGTGGGGACATGCCTCCCAACTGAGCTGCCCACAGTCCCATCTCCCCTACCCGATATGGGACAGACTCGTCTGATCTTGACTTTAGCCTCCTCTGCCAGGCACCACACCCTCCATCCCTGGCCCGGGCTGTTCTTGTGTCCTCAGGATTTAGTTTGCAAATGGGCTGCCGGACCATTCCAACCCAGGTCCCAGGGGACAGCCTCCAGTTCAAAGTCAAAACCTTGAACTAAACTCTGTCTATTGACTATTAGTCTGGTTTCTTTAGAGAACAGATGTGTGTGTGTATATATATATATATATATATCATACATACTATATATGTAAAATCATATGTGTGATTATATATAATCATATATATATATATATATACACACACACATAATTTTATATATATAGATGAGATTTGCCATGAGGAATTAGCTCACACTGTTATGGAGGCTGACAAGTCCCAGGAGCTACAGGGCAAATCAGCAAGCTGGAGGCCCCAGGAGAGCTAATGGCGTAGGATACTCCAAGTTCAAACACCTGAGAACCCTTTGAGAGCTATTAGTTAAGTTCCAGTTCAAGTCCTAGTCTGAAGGCAGGAGACCAGTGTCCTAGCCCAAAGACACAGGCAGAGAGAAAGAATCCTTTCTTCTTCAGCCTTTTATTCTCTTTAGGCCTTCAGTGGATTGGGTGAGGCTCACGCACATTGGGGAGCCAGTCTCAACCAGAAACACCCTCACATTTGTGCCCCCAAATAATGTTTAACCAAATATCTAGATACGAGTGGCCCAGTCAAGTTGACACATAGAGTCAAGCATCACACCCTCCCACCCAAGCTCTCCAAGGACACTGAGTGCATTCCTTGGTTTCTGACGCCCGCAGTTTAAGCCTCAGCCTCACAGGAGACCCTCCGTGTCCAGCCCGTTGTCAAATCCGATTGAGCCTTCCACCACAGCAGTGCTTGTGTCTGTCCTTTCCTTTGTGAGTCCACTGATACCAATCTAGTGCAGACCTCCACCCTTGGGCACCTGGACCACCAGAGGCCCCTCCCCTCTGACTTTATCCTCTCTTCCTCAAATCCATTTTCACACTGATTAAACTTCCTGAACCTCCCCTTGATCTTGTCTCTTACCTGCAAGGCCCACCTTCTGTGGTCATTTCCCATTTCTGGATGGCTTTCACGCTTACAGCAGAACTGAACCAACCACTCATTGTCTGTGCCGGGTTTTACCTCATTCAAGTGCTTACACATGTGCTCTTCCTCCTGGCTGGAATGCCCTTACTTATCTCTGTTCACTCCACACCATCTCCCAATTTCTAAAGCATAGTCATTTTTATTCTACAAGAATGTATTAAATGTCACCTCTTGCAGGAAGCCTTCCATGGTTTCACCAGGTAGACATAATCTCTTCTTCAAACTCCCATAGCAATCTTTTCAGTTTTATTATTCATGTCTGCCAATGATCATCTCTAATAGACTACTAAGCCTGTCTGTCCAAGCTGATTGTTCTGGTATAAGCTTCTTTGGTGATGGTGGTATGGGGGTGAGGGTGTCGAGAAAATACATAAACAAGTATTAACTAGCAATATGAGATCTAAATACAAGCTAAGGCAACAAACAACGTGAAGTTACAGGTTGGTCAACGCTTAGTTACCAAATGAATGGTACAGTTTTCAAGATCCCAGTGTATTATTCTATGACACGAGTTAAAGTCAGTTCTTTGGTGTCTGTGTCTCCTGTCAGCACACACAGTTCTACAAAGAAGCATAACTAAGTCAGTCACTTATTTTTGCTAGTTAGCAACACTTGCTGCATGTTTCTGATGTGCTTTCATTGTCTCTGTAGAATCACCATGTCACAAGAAGGCTTCAGGAAAGAAGAGTGAGGACATGCTTTCTTTAAAGGCACAGAGAGAGAGTACCGTGTATAGCGGAGCCAGGGGTCCCCACCGGTCTGCCTCTGGTGTTCATTAACCAAGTCCCTGCTGTGAGCAGTTTGCACGAGGAAGCAAAGTTGCCAAAACACACAATATTCACTAATGAGCCAAGCACTTGAAAAAACTGCCCCTCCCATGCTCCTTTCCATACTTCACAATAGCATCCTCTCCCACCCATTACCTCAGCCTCTGTGTCCAGTTTATGGGGATTTGTTGGATGTTCCGACATCCCCCAAAAATGCAGGTTTCATGAAGCTGACATGTTGGAGGATTGCTCACACCTCACTCACAAAGTCGTTAAAATAAATGGGGTCTCGCTGTGGAGGGAGAAAGTGAGACAAGGATGATGACACGGGCTCCATAATCCTTCCGAAAGAGTGATTCAGAGAGTAAAGGATTAGGGCAGAGCCTCGGAAGATTTGATGAAACCCCAGACTCCCTCTGTGACTAAGGAGAATAAAACACGAAGGCGGGAGTACACTATGATCTGCTGTCCTTCCTCCACGTTACGGGGAAATTACACCAAGGGACAGGCAACGCTGGATTCCAGTCCCATTCATTACAGCAAGCAGGGCGGGAGTGCTCTTAGAACATCCGTTTTTAGGGAAACATTAGGTCCACAGATTTTATTTTTTAGGACAAAATAAACCCCACTTTTTTAACCTCTGCAACTCACTCTCACTTGAACTAGTTTACACGTAGGCTTTTTTTCTCTGCCAGCTCTCCCCATGTTTATTGTCTTTATTTTTATATTTTTCCTAACCCCAAAGTACAGATTTCCAAAGATGGGATTCTTCTTTCTTGATTTTATTTTAAAAAATTTTATTGGAATATAGTTGCTTTACAATGTTGTGTTACGTTCTGTTATACAGCAAAGTGAATCAACCATACATACACATTATAGGCCCTCTTTTTTGGATTTCCTTCCCATTTAGGTAACCATAGAGCGCTGAGTAATTACCTGTAGGTTCTCATTAGTTATCTATTTTATACATGAAAGTGGAAAGTGAAAGTCACTCAGTTGTGTCTGACTCTGCGACCCAATGGACTGTATAGTCCATGGAATTCTCCAGGCCAGAATACTGAGTGGGTAGCCTATCCCTTCTCCAGAGGATCTTCCCGACCCACGAATCTAACTGGGGTCTCCTGCATTGCAGGCAGATTCTTTACCAAATGAGCTATGAGGGAAGCCATATGCATTTTACACACAGTAGTGTACATATGTCAGTCTCCCCATTCATCCCATCACCCGCTTAGTATCCATACATTTATTCTCTATGTCTGTGTCTCTATTTCTGCTTTGCAAATAGGTTCATCTGTGCAGTTTTTCTAGATTCCACATATATGCATTAATATATGATATTTGTTTTTCTCTTTCTGACTTACTTCCCTCTATATGGACTTATATTTCTAAGTCCATCCACATCTCCTGCAAATGGCACAATTTTGTCCCTTTTTAAGGCTAAGTCCCTGATAGCTCAGTTGATAAAGAATCCACCTGCGATGCAGGAGTCCCCAGTTTGATTCCTGGGTTAGGAAGATCCACTGGAGAAGAGATAAACTACCCACTCAAGTATTCTTGGGCTTCCCTGGTGGCTCAGCTGGTAAAGAATCCGCCTGCAGTGCAGAAGACCTGGGTTTGATCCCTGGGTTGGGAAGATCCCCTGGAGAAGAGAAAGGCTACCCACTCCAGAATTCTGGCCTGGAGAATTCCATGGACTGTATAGTCCATGGGGTTGCAAAGAGTCAAACATGACTGAGCGACTTTCACTTACACTATCAATATCCCAGTGTATATATGTGCCACATCTTCTTTATCCATTCCTTTGTCAAAGGACATCTGGAATGCTTCCATGTCCTGTGGTGCAGTGAACATTGGGGTGCATGGGTCTTTTTCAATTATGGTTTTCTCTGGGTATATGCTTTTAAATAATTGGAAAATCTTCTTGCTCTGAAAAAGAACTTTGAGATGAAAAAGCATTTAGTGTAGGGGTCTCTATTTGTGGGAACTAGTAGAAGTGGTAACAGTAATGAGCTCTGCAGTGTTTGCCGTCGGATTGAATAAGCATCTGTTCGCCTTTTCTATTCTTCAATGTTTCTGCAGAAGTGTAGGGGTTGGTGAGAGTGGCATCTTGAAAACCATAAGATTAAATGTATAATTAAGAGAATTTAGAGTCACACCGTTGAGAATGAATCCCATCTCAGCCATCTGCTACCTGTATGACATTGAACACATTACTTAAATTATATATGCCTCAGTTCCCTTGTCTGTGAAACGGGTTCTAGTTTTTACTTGGGACGTCACTGTGACAATTATAGGAATGAACATGTGTAAAACACTTAGAATGACACCAGTAAATATTCAAGACCTCTTTCTATGGTCTTGGTCAGGCAGTAGTATCTTTGTTCTAAATTCCCTTCCTGCAGGGCCCAGCTCAAGCCCTTCCTCTCTGAGCAGCTGTCCCTTCATGCCAAGGACCCGTTGACTCTCCTTCACCAGACGTTGGGCTTCTAATTTATTTATGTGCTTTTTATTTTTTGGCTGTGCTGGGTCTTCGTTGCTGCACGGACTTTTCTCTAGTCGTGGCGAGTGGGGGCTACTGTCTAGTTGTATCACGCGTGCTTCTCATTGTGGTGGCCTCTCTTATTGCGGAGCATAGGCTTTAGGGCACGTGGGCTCAGCAGTGGCAGTTCCCAGGCTCCAGAGCACAAGCTCAGGAGTTGTGGCCCAGTTGCTCTGTGGCATGTGGGATCTTCCTGACCAGGGACTGAACCCATGTCTCCTGCATTGGCAGGCAGAGTCACCAAGGAAGCCCTCCCCTTTGCACTTTGCTTGTGCTCCTCTGGGTCGCCCAGCCTGGCTGTGGGCTCCGGGAGCACAATGTCGTCCTCTGCCCCTGGGTCCCATGCTGTGCATGATGCATGCAGGCTCTTGTTAACCAAGGACCAGCTCACATTGTTGAATCAGCAAAGTGCGGTCTGTGGCTCTGAGGCCCCTCGGGCTGCCGTGTGGATTCTGACTAAACTGCCTCCAACTCTGCAGCTGCCTGTGACCTGGCTTCTGTTGACACAGATGAATCCTTGACGGATCTCTCTGCTAAGAACCCTGACACCGATAATGAAGAATGAGGCTGAATCCCTAGGAGTGTTCAAGGAAGATCAAATGATCTCCTGGGTTAGCATCCAACAACCCAAATTGAAATTTGCTGGGGGGCGGGGGGGGGGGTGTTTGTGTGTATATGTTTTGATTAGTGAATCTCTGTTTGCTCCTCATCCAAGCCATAATCCCCTTTTTAAACCATAATCTTTTAAGCTTTAATCTCACAGATTATGTGGTCTTTAGCTTCATCTTTGAACAGACCTCTATGGGATAGAGCATCTTTCCCACCAGGGGGTTTAATTCCTTTTCCAGCTGCTATTATTATTGTTTGCTGTAGTTTGGTTTATGTTTGGGTTTTGTCTCTTTTTTTTAAATCTATCAGGGAGAGATCAAATCAGGGAGAGTCTAGACATTTTAAATGAATTAATGACATGCTGTCACCAGCTGGGTTTTTTGCAAGAAGACACCCACCAAGACAGAGTTCTGGGAACAAGATGTTTTTATTGACCAATACCTGTGAAGGGAAGGGGGAGGGAGATGAAGTCAGGCTGCAAAGCAGACTCTCCAAAGCCTCAGCCGACCTGGCAGAGAGTTCTGAAAAATATATGGCCCACTTTGTATAGCAATGCATCTCTCAGTTAGTGGATAAGGCCACCCAAGAAGGCCATGACCTCGGGTAAGGCTGCTATCTGCAGCTGAGGCAGATCAGCTGGGGAACTGCCAGCTGGAGTTCACCAGATGACCTCACCCCTGGAGCTGGGCAGCAGGTCCTTCCAGTTCTCTGGACAGAGCCACCCAGGACCCATGAGCATCCACATGCCCCTGGTCAGGGGACAGCATGAGGTGAGTTCTCGGAAATACTCTAGCAAGTTCTGTGTCTCTGCAGTTTTCAGGCCCAGTGTCCATTCTGAGATGGCTGACCTAGATATGTCCACTGATGCTGGGACCACCTGAACAGCAGGCATTTGAGCTAGGAAGGAAGCTTCTATATTCAAGTCACCCTAAGAAAACGGGTTCCAGGAAGTGTCTGATTGTTTGGAGGATATTGGAAGGCCTAGGAGCCATTGAGGAGTTTTGATCATTCAGCACTGAGCCACATCTATAAGGATGCCAGCACCCCTCCGCATCACCATCCTCCTGAAGATGGCTTCAGCCAAGGGCCCAAACCTGGCTCTGTCCCAGGTGCTGCTTCTGTAGCTTAGAACTCCCTCCAGGGCATCTTCAAGGAAAGAGGGGAAGGAGAGAGCAAACCACCTCTGCAGGTGCTTCAGACCTCCCACCGGTAGGAGAACTATGGACCAATCACTGCTCTTTCATACATCCAACAATTATCAAGTGCCTGCTTGGGACGGACCATGCAGGTGGAGTCCATGTCCTCACAGGCCTGACTGGGGGGAATGTGACCCACCCGTCACTACTTGGGTCGGGCGGATGTGGTCCCAGCCTGCAGAGCTTAGTCTAAAGGGGACAAAGCTCCAAATGAAGCTGATGTCACAAGACTCCTCTACAGCTGATCCTTCGTGCCGCTTGGTCCAGACTCCACGTGCTGATGAGCCATGGGCCTCTAGATTGGTTCAGAGTGCACCTGCTGGGCTTGCTCTGTACTGTACATCTGGGCCACCCCCACCCCTGGGCACTTCTGAGTTCCCAGAGAAGCCCCTGGGACTGTGGCAGCCAAATGTCCAGGTCCTTCTTCCTGCCGCCCTCACCAACAGCCAGTGAGGAGTATAAGCAGACTCCAGTCTCAAAACCTCGGGACTCCAAGATGTCCAGTGGGGCTGGCTTCATCCCTGAGGTCTTTTCTACTCACCATGGATACCATCTGTGACATTTGTTCCAGTCAGATCTGGGAGGACAAATGGGGGTGGAAACCATGCTAGTCTAACCAAGCCTCCTGGTGGAGAGCAGTTCAAGGGTCCCCTCTGAGGTCGGAGCTAGGGGCTGTCCTGGGGGTGGTGTGCAAGCCACGGTGGCTTGGCCTGGGGGAGGTGTGCCAGCCATATGGCTCCCGAACCACCCACATGCCCACCTACTCTCAGCCCCACTGCTGGCCCCGGACACTTGCTGCCTGTGTCACAGCAGTGTTGTAAAAAGAGAGATTTAATGAAAAGAGTGGTGATGCCCTAGCGAGAACTCTGGACCCGGTTCAGCTGAGGCTGCAGGTTACATAACCATGGGGTAATGAAGGCAGGGAAGCTCTGAGGGCCATGGGATTTTTCTTTTTGATCTCCAACTTCCAAGCCAGATCCCAGGGAGCTTTAAATCTCCTGTCGTCCTAGTTTAAATGATCTCCTTTCCGGTCTTTTTGTTTGTTTGTTTTTCTTTTACTTCCTCACTTGGCATTGGCTTCTTCTTCTAGCATCTGCACTGGGCATCCTCCTGGAAATGTTCAGGGGAGGAGGTCCAGCCTACCTTAAAACACATTGTTCTGGGGTCGGGGGGTGGGTGGGGGGGACACGAAGGGCGGGGACTGGGAAGAGGGCCACTGGGGGAGGTCCCCAGGGGGTGCTTTCCCCCTTTCCAGCCCCGGGAATGGGCTACCTGGGTCCAGACCCCGGTGTCACCACTGCATCCGTTTGCTAGGGCCCCCACAACACGGTCCTGCAGGCTGGGGGCCCTAGACAACTGAAAGTGATTTTCTCACAGTCCTGGAGGTTGGAAGTCAAAGATCAAGGTGTCTCAGAGCCGGTTTTTTCAAGGCCTCCTCCTCAGCTGGCAGATGGCTGTCTGTCTCCTGAGTCTTCACACGGTCCCCACTTTGTGCATGTCTGTGTCCTAATCTCTTCTTATACAAACCTCAGGATTAGGGCCCATCTACCTGATCTCATTTTACCTTCATCACCTCCTAAGGGCCCCATCTCCAAACATAGTCACATTCTGAGGTCCTGGGGGTTAAAGCAAAAACACATAAATTGGGGGGGAAGAATTCAGCTCATAACAATCATATACTAACTAAGTGATCTTAAGTAACTTTTATGCTTCTTGTGCTTCTGCTTTTCATCTGAAAAATGGGCACAGTAATCATGCCAGCCTCACAGAGTCTTTGTGAGGATCAACTGAGTTAACACCTCATGAAATAAGTGTGAATTTGAAGAGTGTTGGGAATTGTTACTCCCAAGGGAAGCAGAGCAAATTTTAAATGCACAGCCTTCTCACTCTCAGGATTCTTTGGGAAGAGCCATGCCTGACTCCTTCCTCAGATTCATAAAGGGTCTGTAGTCAGTTGTTTTTACTGTTTAAGAGTGCTCAGTAGTTCCAGTTCCCCCAAAACCAAAGTGTAAAGCCATGGCAGGGTGGACCCCCGGGGCAGGCCGGGGCTCCCAGCTACCGCCCAGCTCATCTTTGTGGCACCACATACCTCCCCACACCACCCACTCCTGCCCACCTGCAGCGGCTCAACCCATGGCCACACATCCTTTTACTTTCTTGCCATCAACAAATAGAGTCTGGTTGTCTCCTTCACTGTGGGCTCGCTAGGGCTTCCCTTCCACCAAACACAGTGAAGTGGAGGTAACACTGCATGCCCCCAGACTGGGTCCACAAAGGCGGTAGGGCTTCCCCTCAGCTCTGTCTCTGTTTCTCGGGACATGGACCTTTGGAGTCCTGAGCTGCTGTGAAAGAAGCCAGCTACCCTGGAACTGTCACGCAGGAAAGATGATCGAAGGATGGAGAGGGATGTCCATGGTCTCCCAGACTTTCTGCCCCAGCTGTTGGCATGTGTCCACCCCAGGAGGCAGATATGAAAATAAGCCATCTTATTTCACATGATTTCAGTCCCCAATCCACAAGCCACCCCAACTGATGTGACTAGAATGGAGATGAGCAGGCACTATGGACTCTTGGGGTCTGTGAGCCTAGGAATGGCTGGTTTATGCCCCCATGTTTTGGAGTAACTTGTTAACAGCTGACAACACTGGAGCCCCAACTTACCTCCAATCCAAACCATTTCAAGCGGGCTTTGTGGGGTGTTTCTCCCGGCTGCGGCCCATCCCTTGGAGCATTGGGGGATAGATCTATGATAAGGAGTCTACAAGCTGTTAATGTTTGTACTGTGTTGAGTTTATTGAAAACTGGCTGAAGGAACTTGTGTTTATTGTTCAATGACAGTCGATGGTCTTAAAAAACCAGTTCTCGTCCTAACTTGTGAATACTAAATTATGGATACAAATTAAATGATAGCAAGGGAAAATCTTAACTGATTGGAAGGTTGATCAAGAAGGAAGAGACCAAAGGCACGGAATATCTGTGGGTTTAGGACACTTTTTTCTGCAGAGGGAAAAATCATTTAGGACCCATCAAGAGGTCACAAAGCCATGCCCGCTCCTCGCCAAAAAAGACCCTCCTTTGCATTTTCAGAGGAACTAGCCTACATTTTTCCCCTGGTTGACTCACTCCATGATCCCCAACTTCAATTCAGTAACTGGGAGTTCCACCAAAATCTGCCTTGCCCAAGGGTCTCCTAGCCCATCTAGGCTGTAATCCTGCAAAGTCACCCTGATTCCTGAAACAGATCTTTTTATCATCAGGGCAGCTTCCAGCATGTTAGAAATAAGATTAAATGGTGATTCCTTTCCTTTGGGGATAAAAGAAAGGATGAATTGAGGAGTCTTAACAGTCTGCGTGCTGACAGTCCTCTTTGGGGAGAAAGCCCGACACAATAACGATTGCATTTCAGCATCTCAAGTTCAAAGCTCTTTAAAACCAGCAAGTTCTGCAGTGCTCTGTATTGGGAGACCCTAATCTCACCATTGCAGATGGTGAGATTAGGCATTCTTGAGAGAAAGAGACGAGAAGAATAAGAATTGACATTGCTAGAACATTAGCTGTCTGACGTTAAAGCCTTACCATGGGCTGAGGTGCTCCTGGGGGGCTGGCAGCTGCAGGTCTACCCCAGCTGTTGTCGGATGTCACTGGGAACACCCCCCTAACCCAGCACATTAATGGGGGAAAGCAGATAAGATGCCACCTGCCAGCATCTTACCGGATCTTCTGTCTTATTTGGGCAGAGCAGATGGAATGAGTAATTCATTCACTCCTTCCCTGAGAAATGAGGCCTCTCAATAAGCTCCCATAGTTAACAAGTTAGTCAGTTCAGTCGCTCAGTTGTGTCCGACTCTTTTCGACCTCATGAATCGCAGCTCGCCAGGCCTCCCTGTCCATCACCAACTCCCGGAGTTCACTCAAACTCACGTCCGTCGAGTCGGTAATGCCATCCAGCCATCTCATCCTCTGTCGTCCCCTTCTCCTTCTGCCCCCAGTCCCTCACAGCATAGTCTTTTCCAATGAAGTTAACAATATTTATTAAATGTTCGTGATGACCTAGAGTTGGTCGTCACACTGCCTTCTAGAATTGTGCTGTCAAGGATAATAGCCACTAGCCCCTGGTGGCTCAGACAGTAAAGAATCTGCCTGCAATACAGGAGACCCAGGTTCAATCCCTGGATTGGAAAGATACCTTGAAGAAGGGAATGGCTACCCACTTGAGTATTCTTCCTGAAGAATCCCATGAGCAGAGTAGTCTGGTGGGCTACCATCCATGGGGTTGCAAATAATCGGACACAACTGAGCAACTAACACTTCTACTTTTTTTTCACTTTCCCATTTAAAATTTAATTTAATTTACATTTAAAATTCAGTTCCTCAGCCACACCAGTTACATTTCAGTGCCCACTAATGATGCATGGATAGCAGTTACCATGTCAGACAGCAAAGATTCTAGACTGTTTCTATTGTGCTCAGCTGCTCTAGGCCTTAAGCACACATACATCTAGCCAGTGCTAGATGGAAAATGGGCCTGTCTGAATGTGATCCAGACACCTGGGGAAGAACAGCGAGTCTGTGCCTAAGGAGAGAGGCTACACCTGATTCAGCCCAGAGGGCTGTGCTACTTTCCAGGTGCTGACCCCTTCTGGCCTGTCACATTCCTGTATCTCTAGAGGAAGAAAGGGAGCTAGAGTCTACATGTGAAGTGACAGTCGCTCAGTCATGTCCGACTCTGCGACCCCTTGGACTGTAGCCCACTAGGCTCCTCTGTCCATGGAATTCTCCAGGCAAGAATACTGAAGTGGGTTGCCATGCCCTCCTCCAGGGGATCTTCCCAACCTAGGGATTGAATCCAGGTTTCCCGCATTGCAGGCAGATTCTTTACCAGCTGAGCCACCAGGGAAGAGTTTACATAATTCTCTATAAAAGCCCCCCTCCTTTTCTAATTTTTTTTAATTGAAAAATAGTTGAGTTACAGTGCTGTGCTAATTTCTGTTGTACAATGAAGTGACTCAGTTTACACACATACACATTTTTTTATAGTCTTTTCCATTATGGTTTATCACAGGATACTGAATACAGTCCCCTGTGCTTTACAATAGGACTTCATTATTTATCCATCCTGTGTATAATAGTTTGCATCTGCTAATCCCAATCTCCCAAAAGGCCCTTTTTCTGAACTAACCTAACAACTCCTTCTCTTGTCAATAGGCAAGACATAGACCTCTCTCAAAAGAGTCAAGGCCTCAAGAAATCTATTTTGGGTCTCATATCCTATTAATTTTCTTCAAGAACTTACTTGCTTTTTCAAGGGAAATTTTTTTTAACTTTTCATTTTATATTGGAGTGTAGCCAATTAACAATGTTGTGAAAGTTTCAGATGGACTACAAAGGGACTCAGCTATACATATGCATGTATCCATTCTCCCCCAAACTCCCCTACCATCCAGGCTGCCACATAACAATGAGCAGAGTTCCCTGTGCTGTTAAGCAGGTCCTTGTTGGCTATCCATGTTAAATACAGCCATGTGTACATGTCCATCCCAGACTCCCTAACCATCCCTTCCCCCTTCATTCCCTCAATAACCATAAAGGAATTTACCTTCCTTGGCTAGACACCGCCACCTCTTGTTTTGAGGCTTCTTTATCTGGCATCTGCCTTTCCACCCATCCTCTCTCTCTGATGCTTTGATAGCACTCTGCAGTTTGATCTTGTCTTAGCTGCTGAAGAGCCATTTTTCTAAACTCACTTAGTGATTACTCTGTAGGCCGTGGGCCCAGAATCCTGGAATCCAGGCCTCCAATGCTGCCTCACTTATCTGAGAAGGAAGTTCAAATATGTTTGCTCTGTCAAAGTGAAGCTATGTGTTGGAGTCAGCTATTGCTGTGTAATAAGCAGTCCATAAACCTCAATTGTATGCAATAATAGGCATTTATTTCTTACATATCTGTTCATTCTGGGGCCAAGATTGAGACAGCAGCAGCAGCAGCTACTCAAGGGAAGGTATTCTCATGGTGATGGCAAAAGTGCAATTAATAGGATAAGAAAATATGCCAGAATTCTAAGGTCAGAACTGGTGAACCATCACTTTCTGCTCTCATTCCAGTGTCCAAAGGACTTGGAAAGTTCTTTCTACCTTTCATAGGAAGAACTACAAAGGTATGTGAAATAGAGTGTGGGTCCAGAGTGGAGAATCGGGGCCAATAATTCAGTCTGAGACATGGTGCTAGACCATCCAGATTTTGGAAAGAGGAAGTGAGCATATACTCACTGAATCCTGAGTTAGGTTAGTCAGGGTCATCGTTAGGTTGAATCCTGATTCAAGTGGGTGAGTTCTGGATAGTATCTGTTCTCGATGGCTGTGTAACAAACTGTACAAAAAGTTAGTGGCTTGAAACAACAACCACTGTACCTGGCTCATAATTCTGTGGGTCAGCGATTAGAGCTCAGCTCAGTGAGATGATCCTTCTGGTCTGGGCTGCTCTTGGCTGGGTTTGTTTAGTGTCTCAGGCTGGGAAGGCTGCGTCTCATATTCTCCAGCAGGCTGGCGCACGTGCTGGTGGAAGGGTTCCCACTGAGAGCTAAGCTCGAGGTCTCTAGACACCTAGTTTTGGAGCTGGTGCCCCAGAACTTCTGCTGCATCCAATGGCCCAAAACAAGTCAGCCCAGACTGGGGATGGAGGAGGGAATAGATTGCACCTCTTGATGGAAAGAACTTTATGATCTTGGGTCATGTTTGTAGTTTACCAGATAGACCCAAAATATATATATCCCATGATGGGAAATTAAACTATAAGGCTTGGTCCCCATCGAAAATTTACCGTATATAGTCAAATTGAGGAACTAAAAGTACAAGTGCGAGTAGAATTCAGAGGGGGACGTGTCTGTTTCCTTGGTTTCTCCCTGTGCGGTGGGGGCATCACTGCATGCCCTGTCTTAGTTGGTGAGACAAAAGCAAAACTCCAAAAGCATTTGACATTATATAATATGCTATAATAGCAGCTAGTCATTATTAAGCCAACATCTCACCAGCAACAGTTCTCTGGGTCTGATCCAAGACCATCTCTGTGAAAGTCCAGCCCTAGCCAGTACCACCTGTCAGGTCTTTTCTGAGGCATAGAGTTGCAGCTGCTCATAACAGCTGTCAACAGCAGCTGTAACCATAACACTAAACCACAAGTTATTACTCTTTCATTTTTTCTAGGAGGCAAAGTGACTACAAACATATATTGTATCCTTTATTCCCACAGGAGTGTATTTGTTCAAGAACAGTTGGCCACAAGTGAATACAAATAGTAACTCCTTAAAATATACATCTTTTCCATGGAGTCCCAGTTTTCCATTTCATCCCACTGAGAGTTTTAATACAACACTCTCCTACTTCATGTATTTTTAATCTCTTCATCTGGTTCAAATTTCTTTTGGATTTCCCTTTCTCCGTATTTGTTGAATTCTATTTTTCTTCTCGTTTATCTGTGGGGATAGTTACTGTGGGGAGAGTTTGTCCACTTTCCATCACTTTGGTCTACCGTAGCTTTGTGGGCTGTTGGTGAATTTGTTTCAGTAACAGTTATTGTTTTTAATATTGCTTGGATTTATAAAATATTTCAACTTAGTCCCTTCTGCTTAATCACTTAGTCATGTCTGACTCTTTGTGACCCCACGGACTGTAGCCTTCCAGGCTCCTCTGTCCATGGAATTTTCCAGGCAAGAATACTGGTGTGCGTTACCATTTCCTCCTCCAGGGGATCTTTCTCACCCAGGGAATGAACCTGCAACTCTTGCTTCTCCTGCATTGGCAGGTGGGTTCTATCCCACTAGCACCACCTGGGAAGCCCCTTAGTCCAATAAAAATCCATCAAAATTCAGAATGAAAGGTAAGTTAATGTTTCTTGAGTACCAACTACATCCAAGCACTGCAGTAAGACTTGATGTTACCCTGTTCATCCTCATGTCCTTAAAGAGGAGGGTTGTTAATAAGTTTCTGCTGAAGAAACTGAGACTCACAACAGTGAAGCACCTTTCCTAAGTTCTAGGAAGAGAGTAAAGAAGAGCAAGAATATTATTTACATCACTTTTCCTGATAGCAAAGCTGTGACATAAGTTATGCATAGATTAAGTCAGAAATTGCTGTATTTTTCTCAAAACCATCCACTTTTGTACTTGGTTTATAGCAAGTGACCCAAAATTGGATGTTTAATTGAACAGAACCAAATCTATCTTTAGGATGGATACCAGGGCAACTTATATCAAGAGGAAGTGATTATTTTTTGGTCTTATACTCCTGGGTTCTGATTCCAAAGGAAATAATGAGTTGGGTTGCCCAAAAAGTTGTTTGTGCTGGTAAGGGAGCTGGGTCCTACCAGCTGAGGATCCCACGTGCCACAGCTAAGACCCAGCAGAGCCAAATAAATTTCCTTAAAAATAGATAAAACAATGACACATTGTAAGATGCAAGGAAGAGAAGACTAAATCATTCCTGGCCCATATTATTTTAATTGTCCCACTAAGTTAGCAGCGATGGAACCCCATGGTACCTTCAAGTGGGAAGCATGTTCAGTTGAGTGATTTGTGAGGTATTTAACTGTCACATTCTCTGAACAAGTATAAGCACTGGGTAATGATAAGTGACAGGATTTCATAAGGAGACATGGATTCACACAGGTAGAAGCAAATGTGAAGTAACTTTAAAGGAAATTTTCATCAGCTGCCAAGTTGAACAGATACCTTCTGGAAATAGCTGCAAACATGTTCATATCACTGATGAGTAGAGAGAGACCATCAGAATAACAGTAGCAAGTTGCTGGAATAGAAGCCCCAGGCACTCCTTGCCCCACGGAGACACCGATTTGACAACAATAATACGGACCAGGTGTATGAACCATACATTGCCTGTGTGAGAACTTCAAAAACCAGTTGAAAGGTCACAGCACCCTAGGTGAGTGCAGTGCCAAAAGAGGTGCCCTGGGGCAAGTGGGAAAGTCCATCGCACTTAACCTGCCGTGATCCGTCCCCTCCCAGCAGAGTGCAGCCTCATCAGGAGACAGCTCCCCCGTCTGGCTGCCTCTTCCTCTGGAGGGAAGAGAAAGATGGAACGCATGTCCAGCGTTCTAGCTTCTTAGCGTGCTGCCCAGGGGATCAGTTTCTGTCTCGCCTGACTCTGATCACTAGCAGGGAAAGCAGTAGCAACCTTGGGTGCCTGGGGGCCACTGAGAAGGAAGGTGAACCCCCACTCCCCTCGACTTGCCAGAGCTGCCGCTCTGAGCCGGCAGTATCACAAACAGACACAAAGGGGCGCTCATGAGTAGAAACAGCGCATTTCCTCAGTCGGGAAATTATTACACGTAGGAGCCTAAAGAAGTGACCCCAGGAAAGGTTTGAGAAATCTATACTCTCTAACTGGGATAATTGGACATGATTATCCCCTGTATAAGAACAATCTGTAAAGCCTGAGAAAAGTGTCTATTTTCTTCAAATGCCCAAATCTCAACAAAAGATCAAAAGGCATACGAAGAAACATGGAAACATGGTCAAATCATAGAACTAAAATAAATCTCCAGAACATGACCCTAAAGAAAGGGAGACCTATGGACTGTCTGATGGAAGATTCAAAATAACTATCACAAAGATGCTGAGTGGACTGAGACAGAAAACAGATAGCTAGATGAAATCCAGTAAACACGGTATGAACAAAAGGAATATATCAACAAAGAGAGAGAAACTATTAAAAAGAATCAAACAGAAATTCTATAGCTGAGGAATAAAGTAACCGAATGGAAAGATTCACAACAGGAATGTTTCGAATAAGCCAAGATACAGCAACTCTTCTCTTTCTAAATTACATTTTCAATTTTAAAGAGTCCTAAGGCCTCTTGCCTCTCCTTCTGCCCCATCTTGATAATCAAGAAGAGCAGAGGAAATAAATGTGGTAGAAACCTCATGTTGTGTACTTTCACGTTAGTGGGATTTGTGGAGAGGGAGGGTAGGTGGAAATTATGGGCTTAAAGAAGGATTTTACAATTATCTTTCATTCTGTTATAATTAGTAAGCCTCTCTGTGGGCAATGCAGGGACTGTGTGACCACACTTTGGTCTCAGAATTCAGTGGTACAGCATTCTTGAGGACCAGAAATATGTGCCGAGTTTCTGTAAATCTGGGCTGTGGGTGCTGAGATGACCCACACAGTCCCCACCCTCAGCCATGTTGAGGCTTCTCTGTGCATCTACAGGAAATCATGCAAGAGTTAAAAGCGTGAACATGGCTGAGCCTGGAGGACTTTGTGCTCACTGAAATAAGCCAGACACAGAGGGATAGACCTTGTATGATCCCACTTATCTCAAGTACCCGGAGTGGTCAGATTCACGCAGAGAAGGTGGAAGGGTGGTTGCCAGGAGCTGGGGGAGGGAATGAGGAGTTAATGTTTAATGGATACAGAGATTAAGTTTGCAAAGATGAAAAAAGTTCTGAAGATGGATGGTGGTGAGGGTTGCACAACGACATTTTTTTTTTACCATTTCAATAACTTTAAATTGATAAAGAGTCTATTCATTTACAAAATTCACTAATTCCATTCATTTATTTAATAGTTGGGATTCAAAGTGTTAAAGATTTGACTTACCCAAGTGGAACCAAACACTAAGTAATCATTTTAAGTGCCATTTCCGAAGAATGTGCCCCATGTTTCAAAATTATTGTTTGTAGCCTTCAAATGACAATACTAACATCCTACTAATGACCACATTATTCACTAATGTCACTGAACTGTACACTTAAAAATGGTGAAGATAGTAAGTCTTATATCATGTATATTACCCCAAAAACAGAGTGTAAAAAAATGCAAGCAATGTGGGATTCAGACTCTGGCAAATATGGACCTGAGTCTGCCACCTCCAGCTGTGGACCTCCAGAAGTCCCTCTGCTGTTCTAGCCTCTGTTTGCCGCTCTGTAAAATGGGACTGACCATGACCTCTGCCCAGGATTGTTGAGGGAGATGGAAAATGAGACAGGTTCATTAGACACCCACTCTGCAGGCACCGCCTTGGATGTAGGGCTGTGGGGAGCCACTGACCTAAGGAAAGCAGAATGTTTATATTTCAGGAAAAGAATTTGAACCGCACTCTGATTTGAACCTTACTGGGTATGGAATCGGTTGAGTTTCAGCCCCTCTGGGCACCTGGAGCATCAAGGTTGTCATTGAGGTTCAGACTAGGACAGGTGTACTCATTTCCTACCAACACTGTCAAAAATTCCACAAACTTATGGCTTCAAACAGCACAAGTTGATTTTCTGAGAGTTCTGGAGGACAGAAGTCTAAAGCTAGAGCATCAGTAGGGCTGTGTTTCTTCTGGAAGCTACAGAAGAGAATCTGGTTCATCATCTTGTTTGGCTTCTGGAGGCACCGGCATTCCTTGGCTCAGGGCCCCTTCTTTGTCGCTCCAGCCCCTTGTTTCTGTCAACACGTCTCCTACGACTCCCTCTGATTCTCTGCCTGCCACACAGGAGTTTGTCTTTATGGTGAGCTGTAAGCTCCACAAGGTAGGGACCCGCCTTCCCTCTTATTTTTTCACTTGAGGCAAAACAGTCTTTCCTATAAAACATTTGCAAGCCTGGGCTTTGGAAACGGTCAGCCAGCTCCGCTGCTGGGCACCCAAGCCTGGCAGGCGGCCGTGGTCCTCGGTTTCTCACGTCTGTAAGATGGAGACATTACGTAGCCCTGCGTGAGTCAGCCGGGGCTGTCTTGACAGAGCGTCACTCACTAGGGGGCTTAGACAACAGAAATTTATCTGCTTACACTTCTGGAAACCAGAAGTCTGAGATGCAGGTGTTGGCAGGATTTGTCTATTCTGAGGTCTCTCTTCTTGTCTGGTGGCCGTTTTCCTCCTGCGTCTTCACGTGGTCCTCCTCCCTCTGTGTAATTGGGGTCCAGATGATACCACTTCCAGGTAGCTCAGACAGTAAAGTATCTGCCTGCAATGCAGGAGCCTCAAGAGTTCGATCCCTGGGTTGGGTTGGAAAGATCCCCTGGAGAACGAAATGGCAACCCACTCCAGTATTCTTGCCTGGAGAATCGCATGGACAGAGGAACCTGGTGGGCTAAAGTTCATAGGGTTGAAAAGAGTTGGGCACAACTAAGCGACTTTCACTTCCTCTTCTTATAAGACTCTAGTCAGTGTGGCTTAGAGCCCACCCTAGGAACCTCTTTTTAACTGAATCACCTCTTTAAAGGCCCCAGGTCCTGAGGTCCTGGGAGTTAGGGCTACAAAAAATATGAATCTGAGAGGGACATAAGGCCCTAGCATCCACCCTGTGCAGGAATGAAATGAACTAAAGCCTGTAGAGAAAAGTCACTCGTTTGGTGCCTGGCACATGTAAATATTCAATAAAAGGCCGCTGCCGCTGCTCTTCTTTTTTGAGGAAGTTAGCCAATACTCCCTCCTACCCCTTTCTATATCTGCCATAAAATAGTTCATATGTTTAGAAGGGGAACAAATGCTCCGTGTGCTTTCCATTTCCTTTGGATTTCCCCAGTCAGCAGTTATCTTTTACGCTTCTGGCCAGGCCTAAGTGCTGAGACGTTGCCAGTCGAAAGCGATGCCTGTTGAGTTGTTTTCTCCACATGGGTGGAATTTATATGCTGCACAAGGAAGCTGCTTATCTCTTTGAAACGCTCATTATCAAGCATGCCTGACTCACCTTCTTCAGCACAGCAGTGCTGACTGGCTTTGGTTTTCATAGACCACTGTTTTTTAATTTAACATTTATTTATTTATTTTAGTTTATTATTTATTTGGTCTTAGTTGTGGCAAATGGGATCTTCGTTGCAGCATGCAGGATCTAGTTCCCTGCTGCTGCTGCTGCTAAGTTGCTTCAGTCGTGTCCGACTCTGTGCGACCCCATAGACGGCAGCCCACCAGGCTCCCCCGTCCCTGGGATTCTCCAGGCAAGAACACCGGAGTGGGTTGCCATTTCTTTCTCCATTGCATGAAAGTGAAAAGTGAAAGTGAAGTCGCTCAGTCGTGTCCGACTCTTAGCGACCCCATGGACTGCAGCCTACCAGGCTCCTCCGTCCATGGGATTTTCCAGGCAAGAGTCCTGGAGTGGGGTGCCATTGCCTTATCCGATAGTTACCTGACCAGGGGTCAAATCCAGGCCCCCTGCATTGGGAGCACTGAGTCTCAGTCACTGGACCACCAGGGAAGGCTCTATAGACCACTTTTGCTTTGGTTGGCTTGTGCCCTGTGACTCCTGGGATCTAGAGTCGTGTCGTTTGTAGGAAAAGGGAGAAAGTGAGTCTTGCTTTGACAGATCCCAGCTGCCGGGCTGCACCAGAATGCTGCTGCGGATACCCTTGTCCCTCTAAGGAGGAAACGAAGGGCTTTTCAGTGTGGATGCAGATAATACAGGCCCAGCCCTCAATCAGCTTCCATGTCAGCTCTTTTAGAATGCCAGAAGTGATGACCCCATCAGCCCTCCCAGATCCTCATCTGGATCAAAAGACATGCCAAAGTGGTCAGAGCAGCTTTGGTCATCAGACCTCAAAACATCCCAAACACCCCTTCAGCAGATAAACGGATAAACAAAGGGAATAATGATCAGCGATAAAAAGGAACAAAGTCTTGACACACACGACACAGATGAGGCTGTTTGTAGGTTAGGCCCGTAGCCCCAGCTGGGAACCCAGCTGACAGCCAACGTCAGCCACCAGCCACACCACTGAACAAACCTTCCGAGGATTCCAGCCCTCACCTTTGAGTCTCTCTAGCTAAAAGTGAGACCCAGAAATTGCACACTTCTTGTTTTATACTGATGTGACTCTCAAAGCAAATTTTTATTATAAATCTAAAAGAGATGTTAAAACAGAACTACTTTATAAGCAGAGTGGTGGATGGCAACACTGCTAGTGTGTGGGCTCTGAAATGGTCATAAGGAATACGTAAAGTCTGTTGTTATTTCTCAAAATCTCTTACATACTGGCTGGGTTTCCTTCTGTATTGTAGGGGACAGGGGATGGTTGGTAGTTCCTCATTTCTGATTATCTGGACATACCTCAGATTAACACGGAGAAGGCGATGGCACCCCACTCCAGTACTCTTGCCTGGAAAATCCCATGGACGGAGGAGCCTGGTAGGCTGCAGTCCATGGAGTCGCGAAGGGTCAGACATGACTGAGCAACTTCCCTTTCACTTTTCACTTTCATGCATTGGAGAAGGAAATGGCAACCCACTCCAGTGTTCTTGCCTGGAAGACAAGGGGAGGGGAGCCTAGTGGGCTGCCGTCTATGGGGTCACACAGAGTCAGACACGACTGAAGCGACTTAACTTAGCAGCAGACTAACAGGTGGTTGCAGGCTGGGCCAGTGGTCTTAACCCCTGCCAGATGTTAGGAATCACCTGGGAAGCTTTGAGAAATCCCAATGGCCCAGCCAGAGCCTGAATCCACTAACTCAGCATCTCTGGGGGTGGAACCTAGGCATCAGTGTTTCCTAAAGCTTCCAAGAGATTCCATTGTACAGCTCTGATTCGAAAGGTCTGGGGTGCAAAAAAAAAGGGGGGACTTTCCTGGTGGTCCAGTGGTTAGGGTCCCCATTGCTAGGACCTGGGTTCTATCCCTGGTTGGGAAACTAACATCCCCCAAGCTGTGTAGTGCAAAAACAGAAAAAGATAAGTCTGACATGGGCTTGGGGATCCATTGTCAGATTCAGGTCACTCTTATGATCAGCTAAGTTGAGTAACCTTGGCAAAGGGGTGACCATGTGGGCTCTTGAATTCAGACCTGGTCAAAATATGGCTCAGTCACTTTCAAACTGTGAACCTTGGGCAGGTTATGTAGCCTCAGTTGACTCATCTGTAAAATGGGATAAGTAAATGATTGGAAAGGAAAAGGCAAGTGAAGTACGGTGTGCAGTATCTGGCTCATAA
Source organism: Bos indicus x Bos taurus (assembly GCF_003369695.1). Lineage (NCBI taxonomy): Eukaryota > Metazoa > Chordata > Mammalia > Artiodactyla > Bovidae > Bos > Bos indicus x Bos taurus. The sequence continues at coordinate 44,083,527 of NC_040088.1, read as the reverse complement.
GAACCAATTTTTAAATGTTGGCTATTCAGGAAGGGGCTGCATCTCAGGCCATGACCTCCCGGGAAACACTTATTCTTGGGTCCCTGAAGGCCCCAGATGTTCAGAGGGGCGTTTTCTTTCCTGAGGGTGAGACAGGGTGCTCCAGGTAAAGCCATTCTGTTCCTGATGCCTCCACGCACAATGTTCCTTTCACCCCAAAATCTTAGCGTCTCCGAGGTTTTTGTGTGGATCCTTAACACACTGCTGAGGGACTGATGCAGGTAAAAATGATCATTCCAGGTGGAGAGTTGAACGTTGGAGGAGCACAGGCCTCTGTTCCCGTACCACACGTGGAGGATGAGGCTGGGAGACTGCACTCAGGCCTGCAGGCCAGGGGGTGGGCAGAGAAGGAGATGGAGAGGGGGTACAGGTGGAGGGGTGAGACCCTCACAGCCTTCCCTCCCCACGTCTCAACTTTCTTCGAACTAGATAAGCACCACATCCTTACTGTTGTACCTTCCACCCTGCACTTAGATTCCATACCTGAGCCTCTAAACCACTAAGGCACTAAGTACTCCCCCTTTACATGGTCATCCGCAAAGTGAAATTAACACAGATACTTAGATAACCTCTCCCCTCGATTTTGGATAGAAGCTGCCAGCTCTTTGGGGAAGGGGCTTTGTTGGCTGGCAGGTGTGACTGGCTGCCACAGCCTCTGCTTCACTGCTAAATGCAAATCAAGGCTGGGTATATTTTGGTGTTACCGTATTTTAATCCTCAAGATCTTTAATGCAGGGGAAACGATCTGCCAAGCATCCATTAAAGAACGTTTCTTGGGTTCAGTCTGCCGTGGCTGCAGGATTGATTCGTGGGCGTCACCTGTTCTCTCTACCATGAGTCACAGAAGTTACTTAAAATACATTGCCTGACAGATCGACTGGGGCCGCATGAGCCACACAGGCTAGCAGCCAGTATTTGTTAGTAAGAAAATGTCACTGCACACCCCCGAGATCAGAATGTGACCTTGCTTCCACACCTAGAGGGGCAAGTGCTTCCTTTCCAACCTGGTGCTCCCACGGGGGGCAGCCACCCACCTTCCCTTTGGAGATGTCACAAGTCAGGTTAGTTCCTGAGATGATGCAAGTCCCATTCCATGTCAAGCAGGGGGTAGATATCTTCGCTTTGAAGTACACTGTACACATTTCCTCTCCTCTGTAACTTGGTGATGCAGAGAAACGTGGCTCCTTCCAGGTATGAAACAGACCCTTCCAAGTCCATACCCAAGCCTGTGGACTGGAAAGGAGCCGGTCCTCCTGTTTTTCCATCCTCTTTGGCTTCAGCATTTTAATTTTCAGAGAGATCAGAGGGAAATGGGACATCTTCCCCACTGTGCTTCCACTACTGGTTTCTGACAGCATGGAAAGCATCATGTAATGGAAACACTAATGGCTAATAATGCAATTGTGTGCTGTAGCCAGGTTCTTACTTCCAGAAGCTTCAACTCAAATACATGGTCTTGAAGTGAAGTGAAAGTCGCTCAGTCACGTCTGACTCTTGGCAACCCCATGCACTATACAGTTCATGGAATTCTCCAGGCCCGAATACTGGAGTGAGTAGCTTCCCTCTCTTCATGGAATCTTCCCAACCCAGGGATCAAACCCAGGTCTCCCACGTTGCAGGTGGATTCTTTACCAGCTGAACTACCAGGGAAGCCCATACATGATCTTAACTATCTTATTTCTGAACTCACATGATATGTATTAACTTCGTTTTCCATCAACACTTCTGGAGAAGGCAATGACAACCCACTCCAGTACTCTTGCCTGGAAGATCCCATGGGCAGAGGAGTCTGGTAGGCTGCCGTCTATGAGGTCGCACAGAGTCGGACACGACTGAAGTGACTTAGCAGCAGCAGCAGCCATCAACACTTCAAATGCAGAGAAGCCCCACTGCACTTTCGAGACCCCAGTCCCATGAGGATGTGTTACAGATCAAGAGAGTAAAATGATCATTCAAGCCCAGACATTGTCCTTTTGGGCATCATAATTGATAAAATGAGGAAATACTTGCCTCTGATGTGTACCTGGCTCCTAACCCAAATGATATAAATTTAAAAATAAATAAATTCACTGTGCTTTAGAATTCTTTATACTGTCTTTTCAATAGATCAAGTAGGAAAACTTGGAAGGGAGTGGGAATTTTCTGGCCTGGTTCTACACTGTACAAAAGGGTGGTTTCCCAGCATCTTTTCTAAAAATTATGCTGTTTATTTATTTTTGGCTGTGCTGGGTCGTCACTGCTGCAAGGGCTTTCTCTTAGCTGTGGTGTGCAGGCTTCTCACTGCGGTGGTTTCTGTGGACCTATTTATTCTTTTTCAGAATTTTCTTTTCCCTTGTAGGTTGTTACAAAATATTGACCTTAGTCCCCTGTGCTACACAGTGGGTCCTTGTTGGTTATCTATTTTATATATTTTAATGTATCTGTTACTCCAAAAATCCTAATTTATCCCTCCCTCCCTTTCCCCTTTGGTTACCCTAAATCTGTTTTTCATGTCTGTGGATCTGGGTCTGCCTAGTAAGTGTTGCATTTTTAGATTCCACATATAAGCATTACCATGTGATACTTCACTCCTAGGTGTATATCTAGAGAAAACTATAATCTAAAAAGGCACGTGCTCCCCTATGTTCACTGCAACACTATTTGCAACAGCCAGGACGTGGACGCAACCTAAGTGTCAACTGGCAGATGAATGGATAAGAAAGGTATGATGTGTACAGACAATGGGTTGTATTTTCGAGCTTACAAAATGTGTGTGTGTGAATGCTTACTCAGATTATTGGATCATTGTGTAAATCCATGGTTAGGGTTAAAGCAGACACTGCAGGTGTCCCCTCCCATGACCCCTCATCCTCACCTTTTGAGTTCCCACTGGCCTGACTTCCCCGTGCCAGGGCCTGCATTCCTCTATCTGTGGGCTCTTCTTGGCCAGGGAATCAACATTCTGGTTGCAGCCCTCAAGCAGTGACTGGTGGAAGTAGGTGGATAAATACCCCAGCTCACTCTCCCCTTGGAGAAGATAGGGAAGAGGCATGTTCTCCAGGGTCCCTCAGAGCACCCCAGCACATCATGCCCCACCAGGATAGCACCCGCCCCCAGGATAGCGCCCCACCAGGATTTCGCCCCACCAGGATTTCGCCCCAGTCACCTGCTGCTGTGTCTTTATCATTTCATTACCTGCCTCACTTTCCCCAACAGTGTTTCGTAGAATCACTTCCCAAATAAAGTATATGCACTCACATCTTGCCCTGGGCTCTGATTCTGGGTGAATCCAAGAAAACACAGCTGATGACTTGAAATTACCCTAAATGCCCTTCTTTTATAGGTAAACTCATATAGTCCCTAGTGCTGGGGTGACAATGTCTGGCAGTGACCACAGGCCCCACGCCTGTTCCCAGGAGCACAAGCCCGCACAGTCCTTCCTTAAGGTGGCTCCGTCTCCCCGAGAATTCTGATGTATGCGAGAACACTCTGAGCTACCAAGGTTTGAAGGCCTAGCAGGCCGCATTTACATCCACCATGAGAGCTCCTGCTAAATGTTCTAAACGACTGGGAAGGTGCTTCTGCATCCTGGGCACTTCGGACCCTTAGAGCGTCCCTGATGGTTGTTTGGTTCGGCCAGTGTGGAGCCATCAGGAGACTGCTGTGTGCCTGCATGGTCCCAGCGTGGCCTCGTCTTATATCTCCAAGAGCAGCTTCTTCACTTGTCATTTGTTTTCCTTACATGAAACTAGAACTCAGAGTGGGTTTCCTTAGGAAAAATGTAAAATTTAAAATATGAATTCACTTTCTGTTCCTGTTTGCAAAGAGTAGTAAGAGGACATTCATAGTATTTTGCAGTTTATTATTGTCTTTTTATGTGGCCTGACTCTGACTGTCCATTCTCAGTAGAAAATTTCCAGAAAGCAGGAGCCATTTGTATTTCGGCGACTTCTCCCAGGATTGAAGCATTTTGAACGGGTACTTGAATAATGAACAGACAGTGGTGTCCACCTGTCCCTCACCTGCTGTGGCCCCCAGCATCACTGAATGCCCTCAGACCATGTGAGGGACACCCTAGAACCCCAGCCTTCCTCCAAATCTCATGGCTGTCTTGCTTGAGATAAGAATTGGCTGTGGGATCTGTGTCAGCTCAAAAGCTTGGAACAAGACTCATGTTATGATTTTCAAATCCCTTTTCCATGAAATTTGTGTGAAATAACAACATTTCTCTGAAATGATAGCAGTTTTATGTTTATGTCATGTAACTTATGGTGTTCTGCCTGCTTAAACGGGTTTTTAAAAAGGCAGAGTGTTCATGAGTTGAGGGTATTCATTCTTTTTAAAATGTGTCCATGATGTCAAATCCCATTCTCCATCAAGGAAAAAATATTAAATTGTATTATACATGTCATCTATCCACATGTATGATGTACATGTATCACCATATATATCAATAGATATATATAGATTTGCAATACAAATCCATACACAGAAATCCATACACATATATAGTTCTGTCATAAACAATTAATTTTAACTCCCTAGCAGGAGTCAGAATTCCAAATGATCATTCAGCATTTGAATACAGGAGGAGGTGTTTTTCTCTGTTTTAGAAGAGTGGGGTTTTTTTTTTCTTTTCGCCTCATGTCACTCTGAAATTAAATGAAATTATAAGAAGGAAACTGAAGCTGCATATTCAATAGAAGAAGTGCAAAATGCACTCCAGAAATAGAAGAGAAATATCAAGATGCAATTCCAGCTGGGAGGGATTCCTAGAGTGAAAGGGGAAGAACAGAGCCTCTGGCTTTAATTTACAGAGGAGTCTGCCAGTGACGACCTCTTACAGTTCTCACTGTCTGTATTATTGACTAATGAGGTCAAGGGCAGCGTCACTCACTGCTGACTTTCTCTGGGGACCTGTGTTCACTCTGCAGAGTGCTCCAGAAGATGCTGTCTGCCGGCAGATGCCAAAGAGCCTCCCATGTTGACGCAAGGGTGCTGACAGATCCCTCTGTGCCCATGGGTGCATTCGGGGCCTAAGTCAGATGGTTGCTGGCCTCCATCTAGAGATAAAAGCCCCCCCACCGAGAAGCAGAGAGAGTGGCTTGGACCCAAACATCAGTGTATCCATGTCTGTGGAAAAGCTAACACTTCCATCACCAAACAATGAGCTGTGTTGGTGTTAAAAAAAAAAAGAAGGAAAACAAAAACTACCTAAATGGAATAGTTTCCGAGTTTTCTCCTTCCCTCCTGGGATATGTCCAGAGCACGTCCATATCCCTGTCTGCAGTGTCTGTGGTCACTCCTTCTGCCTTGATTTCTTGCTTGGGCTCTCTTTAAAGCAGTGTATTTTTATATTGAGCTGTGAGTGTGTGAAAGTGTTTTAGTCCCTCATTCGTGTCCAACTCTTTGCACCCCTATGGACTGTAAGCCCACCAGGCTCCTCTCTGTCCATGGAATTCTCCAGGCAAGAATACTGGAGTGGGTAGCCATTTCTTCCTCTAGGGGATATTCCTGACCATAGATTTAAGCCAGGTATCCCGCACTATGGGCAGATTCTTTACCATCTGAGCCACCTGGGAAGCTGTGATCACTGCTTTTTGGTCTCTCACCAAATGCCCCTGCCAAATGGCTTGAAGTCTTGGAGAAAAGAAGACCTCCATGGGGGATGTCACAGATGGGTGTCTGCTCTCACCCTGCCTCTGTTTACTCACAGTAGCATAGGGTGTGGGGTCAGGACCATGAGATCCAAGCTTTCAGGTTCAGATCCCAGCCCTCATCCCACTGCTAGTTGTACCGTTGTGTTCAAGACTTCAACTTGGCCATGCCCACACTGCCAGCCAGTGAGGGTGGCAGTGCCCACCTTACTGGTTGCTGTAGGACTGAATTAAATAAACCTTCTGGGTCCTCTTGTTTGCAGGAAGTGTCAGATAAGTCTTTTTATTGTGGTGAGGAGTGGTCACAGAAGAGGAAAGTAGGGGACACCAGGTCATGGTCACAGCTTTCACTATAGATGCTGCAGAATCAAGGATGCTTTAATACCCTCGAGAGTGTGGAGAATTATTCTTCTCTGGTTCGACTCCTTTCTTGTCCTCCAGTTCATTGCTTCTATAGAAAAAAAAACTGGTCTTGCCAAAATAGACTCACAGACATAGAAAACAAACTTGCAGTTACCAAAAGGGAAAGGGGGTAGGGAGGGATAAATTAGGAATTTGAGATTAACATATACACACTGTTTGTATGAAACAGGTAACAAGGACCTACTGTGTAGCACAGGGAACTGTATTCAATATCTTGTAATAACCTGTAATGAAAAAGAATCTGAAAAAGAATATATATATATATATATATATATATATAAAACTGAGTCACTTTACTGTATACCTGAAACATTATAAATCAACTAAATTTCATTTTTTTAATTTAATAAAAAAAATTTTTTTAATTGGTTTTGGTAATTGTAGGCTTTGAATCTAGAGCTGAAACATGGAGATGGTCTATACATTAAAAACTATTCTATTTATAAAGAGATACAGTAGATCAGTATCCAGGCAAGTCTGACATTTAGACCTAATGGGATGTGTATTTCTTAGAGCAGTAAATCTAAATGGATAACTTGCATTACACTTTCTCATTTTTATTTTAGTTTTTATTTTCATTAAAGTTATACACACAGAGCTTAAAGAGGCAACCAGTTCCAGGCGGCTTATTATGAAAGACAGCCACCCTCCTGTCCCACCAGGGCCGCCTGCCACCCTTCAGAGGCAACTGCTTTCCACTAGTTTAGTTGTTCCTGATACTCACTCCGTGTCTCCAGATCAGATGCTTCTAGAACAGTGACTTGACCTTTCAGTTTCAAGTGTTCTCCAAGGCTTTCCAGTGTGGAGGAGGAGGTCTTTTTCAGCCCTCAGTTCAGTTCAGTTCAGTCGCTCAGTTGTGTCCGACTCTTTGCGACCCCATGAATCACAGCACGCCAGGCCTCCCTGTCCATCACCAACTCCCGGAGTTCACTCAAACTCATGTCCATCGAGTCGGTGATGCCATCCAGCCATCTCATCCTCTGTCGTCCCCTTCTCCTCCTGCCCCCAATCCCTCCCAGCATCAGAGTCTTTTCCAATGAGTCAACTCTTCGCATGAGGTGGCCAAAGTATTGGAGTTTCAGCTTTAGCATCATTCCTTCCAAAGAACACCCAGGACTAATTTCCTTTAGGATGGACTGGTTGGATCTCCTTGCAGTCCAAGGGACTCTCAAGAGTCTTCTCCAACACCACAGTTCAAAAGCATTAATTCTTTGGCACTCAGCCCTGCTCACCCCGAATACCCAGCCCTCCATCCTCACCAAACACTTACACCATTAATTTACTTAGACAGCAGTCTACACTGCGTTTATTATGTCTGAGTTTATAGCTCAGCCAATACCAGCAATGATTCGTCTTCCTTTCCTGCACAACTCTGTGTTTTCCCTGTGGTGTATGGTTGTCTCTGTTGCTGTTGTTCACTTGCTTAGGCTGCAGTGCTCTGTCCCCAGCGCTCTCCAGTCTCCTTCCTGTGGGTCCAGAACCATAAGATATCCCATTGATTTTGTCCTCCTGGCGCCATTTCTGCTGTGTCTTCTGACCAGCTGCAAAATTTCTTTTAGAATCTCCTCTTACCATCTCTCTAGAATCTTCTTTCACCATCATTCTGGAGATCTTTTCTTATTACAATAGATTTTTGTTGTTTGATGTAAGGATTTATTTTGCCAACATTCTATGTAACAAGTGTTTTACTCCCTGAGTTTAGTGGAGCAATCTTCTAGTAGCTTTTTGGAAAAGGATACGTAGGAAGTAAATATTTTGAGATAATTGACTTTTATTTTTATTCTCCTCTCACACTTAATGAGCAATTTGGTCAGGTGTAGAATTCCAGGTTGAAATCATTTTCCTTTCTAATTTCAAAGTTACTCCTCCGTTGTCTTCTAGCTTTCAGCTCTCTGGCTGAGAAATAAAATATTATTCTTTGTATATGATCCTGTTTTTCTCTCTCCAGTGACTTCTAGGACTCTTTTATGGTTCCAGTATTCAGAATATTCACAATGATATGCCTTGGTGTGCATCTTTTTGTCTGTTGTGTCAGAAAAATGGAAGTCCTTAACTTCTGAGCACTTTCCTTTAATTATTTATTCAATCATTTCCTCTCCTCTGTTTCTGAAACTTCTCTTCTGTAAATGCCAGGTCTCCTGCCTCAGATAAGGTGGGGGATGTATAGTCACTGGTCTATTTGAAGTGAGGGAAGAAATCTGCAGTTAAATTAAAAAATTTTTTTTTTATTTTATATGGAAGGATAGTTGATTGACACTGTTGTAATAGTATCAGGTGGGATTAAAGTCTTCAACAGTCTTGCCGCCATCCCGTTTCAGGCCACCTTTACCAGCACTTCTAGAGCTTGGTCCACTGCCAGCTGAAAGACTTTGATTGTTCAGTTGTTCTGCGTTCCAGCTCAAAATTTTGTTGCTCTGATCAATTCTTCTAGTCTCTTTGTCTCCCAGGTTTATCTCTTGTTTAAAAAAAAAACAAAATCCCTTTGCTGTAACCCTGTTATAGTAGAACAAGAAGCAGCAGCGGTGCTGGGATGTTCAGTCCACATATCTTTAACTAGAAATCCAAGTGATTTTTAAGAAAATTCAGAGTTGATACTTGCCACATGTTTTAAGTCCATTTGCTTAATTATAATACATTTTGAAATATTCACCACCTTTTATGACCTGATGGAACGTGAACAATCTAGTCCAATTTGTCCTCTTCCTTAGATGGTGAGTGGCGGCCACAGGCTCAAAGAGTAAACAGTCCAGGGAGAGATGATAAAAGGCTGGAGAGGACACTCTGTTCTAAAGAGATTCTCGTGGTGCAAGTCCTTTTCTTGACAAGCCCTTCATCTGAAACTTGGATCTGCAAATACCAAACCAAGCAAGGCAAAATTAGCACAGAAAATACTCAGTGTCCCTACAGTGGTGGAAGAGTGTGTTAACAGAAAGAGGCTGGCCTCGTTATTCATTTTTAGCTCTATTTAAGCCATATCTTTCATGTTATTTGAATCCAGAATACCCTCTCTGGTTTGGCTTTGCCCTGATCTTTTCTTTACAGTTGGACCCAGTCATCCAGGAGGGAAGAGACACCAAAGGAGGCGTCCCTGGAATCCCTTTTCCAGCTGTCTTTGGTCCTTGTTCTTATCGTAGCTCAGAGTGGCACTTGCTGTGTCCTTTTCCGCTTATGAGGCAAGGGCAAAGGCAGCTAGATGAGTCCTGTGGCCATGGGGTGGCTGACGCTTTCCTAGGGAGGTGGGAGAGAGTGAGAATGACAGCCCAGGGGGCACCTCCGATCTGGGACTCTCCCAGGCTCCTTTTGCAGAGAGTCTGCAAAAATGGACCTACTTTGCAAAACAGAGGGAAAATACCAGGTTTCCCTCCATGAAAGACTCTGAAGGACTTACCCAGGGGAGAGGACTCTCCTCCAGAATAGGGTCCCCCGCCCACAATACCCTGCCCGTCCCCTCCCCTCCTGCGGCACCAGGGGTCTCCTTCGCCTGCAGGAAGTCCACACACAAGAGGCCAAGGCTGCTTAGTCTCCAGCAAAGTGTCCACTGGTCTCAGCAGAGCCACCACCTCTAAGACAGCATTTTCTCCACATCAATAGGCAAATCAATCTTTTAAAAATTCTGATTAAGCCAGAGGTCAAGTGCCAACAAGGCCAGGCATATCACAGAGATGGGAGAAGAGGCTGGGGGCCTTCAGAAGGGTATGCCCAGCTCTGGGCAGAGTGCTGGCAGGAACAGCAAGTCAGTAGGCTCCTCCCCTCTCCTTGGCATCAGGGATACCGAGGCTGGCAGATTCCTGGGAGACTTCGACCTGGTTTTGCAGAACCTTCCTCAGATAGTCCATCTAACCCCGCCTTGCCTCTCCTTTGGGGGCCAGATCGGAGTAACAGCTGGGCAGCCCTCCCCCTTCCCCCCTCCCTCCCTGTCTTCTCTCCTGGGCATCTCCCTGTAATGAAGTCCTGGCAGGTTCAAACCCATCCTGGCACCTGATTTTCAGGAGACCAGACTACTGTGCCCGAAGACCTTGAGTGAATTCCTTCGACTGGCAGATGGACTGGGCCTCGGGCAGAGAGAGAAGCGCTGAGCTGTGTCTGGGTCGTCACCGGCTGCAATGCCAGAGCCGGGCTGTGTCCCTCGCACGGTCCGTGTCCTGTTTCTCACCTGCCGCCCCTTCCCCCCAGGTCGTGGCTCTCTCCTCCTGGTGCCTGCTGAGGGACTCCATTTACTACACGCTGTCCGTGGTTGCGCTCATTGTGGTAAGTGTGTGCCGGGCACCTCGCCTCTTCTCTCCCGATCACCCTTCTCAGCTCGGGGCAACTTGGGACTCCTCCAGGTGGAACAGGTGCATAGAGGCAGGTGCTCTGGTCACCCAGAACCCAGCCCGATGGTTCCGGTGCTCAGAACAGGAGGTGGCTCTGCTCACCTGGCTCCATGAGCGTCCCTGCTGCTTTCCTGGGATTCTCATGATCCTTTCCTCTCACCTTCCTCACGGGCTCCGCTGTAACTCACTGCAGTGTCCCCGGGTATAGTCCTTCCTTCCTCATCCTGCCTGTCCCACACTCCCTGTGGCCATTACACTCCCTGTGGCCATTACCACCTTCATGGGGACACCCCACACTGTGTCCCTAGTGGTGGGTGTCTCTACTGGACACCTTCATGTCCCAGGTCCAAGTGTCTCTACACGTAGAATGATTTCCCCAAGGCTGGACCTCCTCCTGTATTCCAGGCCCCCACTCCCATCCTAGCCATCTAGCCTGGGAAGGATATTAAACAGATCTTCCCCCAGTTCCCACCATAGGCATTGCTTCATTGTCCTATGGATTTTCACTTTGTAAAGATCTCTGCAGTGTGCCCCCTGTAGCCCATCTTACTTGAGGCTCTTTTTTATCTCTGACCCGAACTGACAGAGCTCATTGCAGAGTAACGTAACAAGCAGCATTACTGCCAGCCACCCCCTACCTACCACTTCCATCAGTCCTCGGAGCCATGCAAATGTTGTCTCTACAAAGAACACCTGCAAATGCCAGTCCTTTGTTTAAATGAGCAGTGGCTCCAGGTCTCCTGTGGGGACAAACCCAGGCTGAGCCATCCAGGAATAGAAGGGCGGCAAAGCAGAAAGAACGCTGACGAGGGTGGAAGCTCTGACTCCTGGTCCTTCTCTCACTCGCTCTCATGACCTTAGAGGAATCAGTCTCTCCAGGTCCTAGTTTTCACACCTACCAGTCAGGAATAGATCCGCTTGAGGATTTACTTACCCGTTTACAAAGCATTTACCTGCATAGTATTTCATTGTAAATCTCTATGCAAATAAGGGCTTCCCTGGTGGCTCAGATGGTAAAAAAGCTGCCTGCAATGCAGGAGACCGGGGTTCAATCCTTGGGTCGGGAAGATCCCCTGGACAAGGGAAAGGCAACCCATCCAGTGTTCTTGCCTGGAGAATTCCATGGACCGAGGAGACTGGTGGGCTACAGTCCATGGGGTCACAGAGTTGGACACGACTAGTGACCAACACATACACACATGCAAATAAGTCAAAAGTGACATTTAATACAAGACTTTGCCAAGGAATCAGGTGGGTACTTCAGTCAATAGCAAATCCTACAGCAAAGATCTTGGGTTTACAGCCACAGCCCCCACACTCCAAGGGTGACAGAGGCTCAGGAGAGTGGAGAGCAGCCCCAAGGAGGAGCAGGGCTCAGACGCCCACACTGGGATGAACACTCACTCCGCTGTATAATTCCCGGTCAGCAGACTTGAGGACACCCATGAGCTCTGTGTTCTTGTACCTGTGGAAAAGGCTCAATCACCCCAGATCTAGAGGCCTCCGTTCACCCAGCCCAGACTGCTGAAACATGCTTTGCAGAAGCTCTGCCCTGCAATGTCCCATCTGGTATAGATCACATGCGCTCAGCTCTTCTGCTGTCAAGGTATTTTAGGATGATTTGTGAAAGTCATATTTTTCAAGAGATGTATTGTGGGGGGTGGTAATGAAAGTAGTTCTCTACTTTGTTGAATTCTAGAGAGATGCCCACCCACCCCCACTACAGACAAGGAAATGAGACAGAACAGCGAAGTCCAAGACCCACCCCCACCCCAGGAGCAAGGGCTCCGTGATGTCCGCGCCTGTCAGTAGACTCGCGGATATCAGCTTCACTCCATTTTCACATAGACGCCTCCTAGAACTGTGTGTGAAATAATCTGTCTTCTGTTAAGTGTATCTGGACGTGTTTGAGACAGAACAAATATATCGTTGCTAATGACTTGTGAAGAAGTGAGGCAATTTTGCTTCCTTGGGCTGCGGGTGATGCTCACGCGAGCACGGTCTTTGAGCAAAGCAGTCACCTACTGTGGATGAATCAGAGCTGAGCCAGCTGGGCATGGGGCGCCGGCGGCTCTGTGTTCCCTCCAATGGCGAAAGTCAACAGCAAGTGACTCTGTGCTGTGACCTAGAGACTGGACTGGGTATTTACTGAGCCAACATCAAGCCTAGATTACTATGATCTTAAGAAAAATTACCTTTCTCCACTGTTAGGAAGTATGGAAAAGAGAACATCTGAATAATGGGGGCTTGGTCCTGGTTCTTTTGACTTTAATGGTGTCCCTCCAAATTCAGCAGCACTGACATGCCCTGCGTGCCTCCCAGAAACATGCAACCCAGAGGTTTTTAATCCGGAAGGGCCTGGGGTTGGACCCAGGAAACTTCAGTTCAACCAGGATCTTCCGTCATGATTCTGATGCCAGCAGCCCCCGCAGCACTTGCAGAAACTCAGTCTCAAAGACAGTCGGATACTATTTCCTCAGACACTCACCTGCTGCGGGGCAAGTGTGATCTCCAAGACACTTGGAGAGCCGCAAAAGGGAGGCGGCGTGGCAGCTTGGTGGTCTGGATTTCTGACAGCTGTTTGTTGTTGGAGACCTTTTCACATGAGACTTTCAAACAGCATGAGGAGCAAAACAATCTAATACCCGAAGAGCAGTACTTAGCAAAGGAGGTTTCTCGGTGTCCCCAGACCCCTTCCATGCACCAGCCCCAGGCTTCTGCTCCACACGCTGTATCTTTCTGTCAAGGTTTCCTAGTCTCCTCCTTCTGTGTTTCCCCTAGTGTCATGGTAACCTCGTCACTTTTGCAGGGGGGCGGGGGTGGTTCCTTGCATAACACAAAGCTTTTCCATTGGACCCTGCAATGGGCACTGAAAAGTCCTGTACTTAGAAGCTCTCTTCCTACCCAGAAAGAATTACCAACCAGCCAAATAATTAAGCTCTTTGGGTTTGTTCTTTTTACTCTCTCCCCTTTTTACGGTTCTGAAATGTTCAGAAGATGGGCCTCCGAGGTGCCACAACGAAGAGCTCATTCACCTGGAGGGCCAAGTCCCAGTGAAGAGGGACCAGATGCTGCTTCTAAATACACTTGCTCAGGCAGAGCAGCCCTGAGGACGATCCGTAAGGGCTGGGGATCTGAAGCACTGGGAAAGTCAACTTCTCTGACAGACTTGGGGCCCTTGGGCCTGGGAGAGCTGATAGGGTGCTCCTACCTGGACTGCTTGACAGCTGGCCTGGAGGCTGATGCAGAGGCCGGGCCCCAAAGCACAAACACAGCAGGAATGTTCTGAAGCCAGCAGAGCTTCATACAGTTAGCTTAGAGGCAAGGGGCTCCGTTCGGTGTCTGGGAGGCACCTACCCTTTGCTCTCTGCTGTTTTCTAGTTTGTTTCTATGTTGCTGATGTTCAAGCCCGCCTCCTCTGAAGCATATAGTGTGAGCCACTCAGTGCCCTTCTCCTGCCTCGTCAGGTGCCCACTTTAGTCCTGGGGACACTCTACAGGGGCGCATCGGCCCTGGAGAAGCCAGAAGTGGCCCAGGAGGCTCGCCCCATGACTTGGGTCTCTCTCTGCAAGAGAGATGTCACCGTTTAGGTCCTGAGAGAGTCCCAGCTGCTGTCCCATGCCTGATGACACGCCCATCTGAAGGATAGTCCACAGGCCCTCACAGGCCCTCTGGCTGCCTCTCTCTCACACCAAGGACCCACCCCCAACTGACTGTGAGAGTTCTGGCCTCCTTGTCTGCTTTCTCCAAATTCCAGCAGGCCAGATAGTTTCCTTTATTGAAATGTTACTGTAATTTACATAATCATGTAATTTACATAAATGCAAATGATTCATTTCATCATCAATCTAACAGCTGCCCTAAAAGGAATGCTTTATTTTTACCCTTCATCTCTGCTTCAAGATCAGGGATTTTGAGCATCAGGAGAAGGGAAGCTTGGCTAGGGTGGAGGTAGCCAGGGACCCCATGAGACAGGCTCCAGATAACTTATCGGGGTTCCCAAATCCAGCCTGGGGGGTGCTTCCCTCCTGGAGAAGGGCCAAATGGGCCTTGGCAGTTGGGGGGCCCCAGGGGCAATCTAAGTGCTGGCACAGCAGAAAGAGCTTATCTGAGGTAACGCTCCCCCCGACTCAATGCAGCCCCCAACTCTGAAGGCGATTCCATGGGGACAAAGAGAGACAGGTGAGCTGACCCAACCACCAAAGACAGCCTGGAGGGCACTGTCCCATATGGTAGCCACCAGGCAGGTGAGCCTTTGGGGTCTTTTTTTTTCATTTTTATTTTATAGTGGGGTGTAGTTGATTCACAACGTTGTGTCAGTTTCAGGTGGACAGAAAGTGATTCAGTTATACACAGACATGTATCTATTCTTTTTCAAATGCTTTTCCCATTGAGCCATTGAGCTTTGGAAAGCCAGCTAGCGAGACCATGGAACCGAACCTTATTTCATTAATTTCAGTGCATGCGGCCACATGTGACTAGTGCCTATCATCTGGATAGCGTGGATGTGGAGAGCAAACCCTTCCATGGGAAGTGTACCCACCTCCTCACCCTTTTAACAAGCACAGGCTCCATACTTCACAGGACTGAGTACAGCACTGGGCCTGACGATGAAGGTTCTCGAGCTGCTGTGATAGGAGTCCCATTTTACAGATGGTAACACCGAGGCTCTAGAAATCCAAGGATTTCCCCGAGGTGAGGTAGCTACCCCCCCACTCAGGTCTCCCAGAGCAAGAAAAGAAGATGCACAACTATATGAGCCCAGCAAAGAATTCAGGTTTTTCATCCAACAAAACCGGCCTCATGCAGTCTGATTTTACTGCACCTAACATGCATCTACCTCTACAGAAGCGCCCGAAACACCTCTTTACCCGGAGACTGAACATCAGCCTCCCTCTCCTGGGAGTCTTTCATTAAGATGACTCATCTTCCGTAATCCAGAAGCCATCTCTCCCCCTTCTGTGAGAGGAGGGACACTGGGCACCCACAGGGATGGCTGTCCTCTGGGCCCTGGCCTCCGTGACCTGTCCCCACCGGGCCCCTTCCTCTCACTCCAGCCTGGAGACCCTGAGGTCCTCATGCCCACGGTTCCATTTCAGGGCCTGGCAAAGCGGGAATGACTGTGGCGGCCAGAAGATTCTCACAGGGAAGGATGTGGAGAACGTCCCATTTCCTCAAACAAACCAAAGGGCCCCCTGTTGCCCTAATCCCTGCCCAGGCTCTGCTCAAGCCCTGCCTTACACCCGCCATCCTTGCCACCCTCCCTTAGCCCCCGCACCGTCAGGTCAGCCCACTGGAGATCCTCATGTGGGAATTCCTGTTTACCCTTCAAGTGGAAACCATATCCATGCCTCACGGCTGTTTTCCAGTGTTTCCCATCTGACTCCTCTTAGAGGGAATCGCCACGGCCTCAGCTAAGCCACCCACCCACACCCGCGGCCCCAGAGCCTGGGAAGGCAGGCCTCCAAGACGGCACATCTCCTGAGGGCACCTGTAGCCGAGGAAGGAGAATCTGCAGGGAGCAGTTTCCCTTCCCAGCGGGGAGGATGTTCAAGGTTTCAGGCTCTTCAAAGAGAATGATGGTGTTGATTTTCTCCTTTTACTTTCACTGCTTAAAATTCTGATGGTGCCAGTGATTATGATTCCAGCTACAAGGTCTCAGCTTCAGCAAGGCAGCCACCCGGCCGTGGTTACCGCCTACAACCAGCCAACCCGAGGCCACCGAACAGTGCGGGGCCAGCCCAGCCTCTCTCTCTGGCTCACTGGCCTGTAACCCCTGGCGGTCCATTCCCTGGTGTCCCATCTCGAGTATCTGGGATGCTCTGTCATCCAGGGAGTCGCATGTCTGATGGAAGCCTGTCTCTGGGAAGAATTCTAGACCACATGCCAACACTGAAAAGCTGGTTTCCATGGTAGCCCATCTATTTCCCAGAGGCCTGGAGGAAAAGTGTTTTTTTCATATTCACTCCTGTGAATTCCCGTTTAGCTGGTCCCTGGAACACCTGGAAAGCCTAAGGTGAAGCCTGAGGTCGATCTGGAGGAACCACGTGTGGGTCAAAGGGCCGGACCAGCTGTGCAGCAAATCTGGGGCGACATGTGTTACAGGGGATATCGCGGGCCTGGTTTCAGCCAACCAGCAGAGAACAGAAAGCTACTTCCCCAAGTAGTTGCTGTTCAGTCGCTAAGTCATGTCGGATTCTATGTGATCCCATGGACTGCAGCACAGCAGCCTTTCACTATCTCCTGGAGCTTGCTCAGATTCATGTCCATTGAGTCAGTGTTGCTGTCTAACCATCTCATCTCTACTCCCTTCTCCTTTGGCTTTCAATCTTCTCCAACATCAGGGTCTTTTCCAATGAGTTGGCTCTTCACATCAGGTGAACTAAGTATTGGAGCTTCAACTTCAGCCTCAGTCCTTCCAATGAATATTCAGTTGATTTCCTTTAGAATTGACTGGTTTGATCTCCATGCAGTCCAAGGGACTCTCAAGAGTCTTCCTCAGCACCACAATTTGAAAGCTTCAGTTCTTCAGCGCTCAGCCTCCCTTACTGTCCAACTCTCACATCCCTACGTGATTACTAGCAAAACTATAGCTTTGACCATACGGACCTTTGTCAGCAAAGTGATGCCTCTGCTTTTCAATACGCTGTCTAGGTTGGTCACAGCTTTTCTTCCAAGGAGTAAGTCTTTTAATACCATGGCTGCAGGTCACCGTTGGCAGTGATTTTGGAGCCCAGGAAAATAAATTGTCACTGCTTCCTGAAGGCTCCGCTGCAACATCCAGGAAAAAAAGGGCAGGTCAGCTCGAGGTCAGCTCCATCCGCACCCTAGTAGGGCCAGTGATCGCATGTGAGTGTAAATACGGGACCCGCCCGTCAGCATCCCAGAGCCCCGGAAAGGAGCTGCCTCCCGAACGTGACCCCGCCCCGTGACCGAGGTGGGCTGGTGACAGGCGCCCGCGGGAGGCTGTCTGTCCAGAGGCGCTTGCCCTCTGCCCAGAAGATGTCCTGGAGCCCAGAAGGGGAATGGTCCTCCTTCATCACATCCCTTCATCACATCCTCCCCTCTAGGGCCGCGGGGCCAGGCGCGGGGCTGGACCGTGAGCGCCACCTAGTGGGAGCCGGCCGGAACTGGGGGCGCGTTTCTCATCTCAGGAGAGGAGAGTGAATGCAGGTTTTCTTCTTCCCTGGTCTCCCCGCCTGCGGGGGTGGGGGAAGTCGTTTTGTCTTCTTTTACTCACAGAGGACATGAAAATACAGAGGGATATGCAACACTTGTCTTAGAAGAATTAAATGAAATAAAATCTCTAAGGAATAAGAAATCCACTCCATCCAGCCATCAGCAGCACCCAGTGAGAAACACTGTCCTTGGCATCGGAAGTTTTGAGACAGGCTGGCTCCACGCTCCCTCCGGATGCCCTGGAGATGTGCTGCCTGGAAGGACCTTTTCGGTGAACAGGGCAGATGTCCTGTGTGGGCGACCATCAGTCAACCCGCCTCCTCCAGGCGCCGCCAGACTCCGCAGGCAGGTCTTCCTCTCCACAAACAAGCCTCTTTCCATTCAGATGCTCTCAAAGTCCTGATTGCTAGCTCCTTATAGCCATTGTATTGTTCTTTTTGGAGGCCCCTGGTGTTTCCACCCAATCGTTTTGAGGAAGGGAGATCAAACCCAGACCGTGTTCTCAAGTGGGCCACAGGGTGGCTTAGTCCTTGGGGCTCTTAGGGTCAGGGAGCAGCACCATTGCCTCTGTTGTCTGGAAATTTCTGCTTCTCTCTCCCTCCACACCATTTGCCTCCAATGGTGGGGCGCCCCACTATTTCTCTGACATTGTGTTCCCTGTAAATTCTGCTCTCACTTTGGAATCCTTTGCACAGTTAAGCCCATTCTGGTTTTTTTCACTGCTATGATCATTAAGATAATAGCTAAAAACATACAGAGCCCTACCCCCATCTGTCATATGTCACGAAATAAGGCTTCCTTAGAGCTGCTTTCATATTGTGGAGTGTCAGCTGCCCTCCCCAGAGACACACATGAAATTGGTCATCTAATCAACTCTTCACCAGTATCTTGTGCTCTCTTAAGTAGCTACAAATTGATTGCTCTATCCTGTTGCCCAAGACTGATATTGAATTAACTTCAATTAATAGAAAACATTTTCCAACTTCAGTCATTGGTTCCGTTCCATGATTCCTTGGATTTTTTTTAAAGCTAATGATTACATAAAAGCGACTGGAATGGATTCTGTACCATCCAACCTGGGTCATAGGGCAGTTTCCTTGACTTCTTTTTTCCCATCCTGGTTTGACATCTTCATCCGAACGCCAGCCTGTTGGATGCAATAACAACAGATGACAGAAGGACGAAACCTGATGGAATCAATGTCTTTTTTGGTGTCTTGTTGGGAACAGTGAGTTACCAAGAAAGGTGGCCACTTTCTCCTCATCCTTCTCTCTATGCCTTCGGGGTGACTGGAGGGAGGTCCTCTCTTGAGCCTTTGAGCTGCACCTGCTGGGCTTTGAGGTTGTCTGTGTCTCTCACAACTGGTGGTGGTTATCATCGCCAGCGACTGCGTGATGCCAGTTGTTAGCCAAGTTAACCATCTCAGTGCCATGATCACCCTCTATACTGGATGCTTCTGCCTCGGAGACTCCAGTGGGCCCCGGCCCGATGGAAAGCCACTCAGAGATGCTTGAGCCCAAATCAGTCATGTTCTGAGTGTAGGCAAAGAAAGAGCTTCCTGCTGGAATGAAACGGAGGGTACTCATTTGGTTTCAACACCATGCCATCTGGGCAAATAGGGTGCCATGGAAGGAACAGAAAATTAGAGCCAGGGCTGGGTTTTAGGACCAACTCTCCAGCTAAGTGAGCAATCTCAGGGAAACAATGCGTGTTCTCCATAGCCCCATTCCCTGTGTAAATCAATGAGCCAAGATCATACCACTTTTCCCCCCCAAATAAGAAGCGATTTTAGATGCTATTACTATATGGATCAGGGCTTAAATAAATTCAGTCCTGTTGTGTATTTTTTTTGCATCCTAACTGATGAAGGAGGTTTTCTGTGTGGCCCTGTGTGTTCTCCACTGCCTCTGACCCTGATAAGCTCCCTTCACATACGGCAGGCCCGTGGCCCAGGGCGTGGGCAGCTAACAGCGTCCAGCCAGGATCTTCACAGTCGTTACTGCATGCATTTTTATTCTCTCTCTACACATGGTGCAGAGAAGGCAATGGCACCCCACTCCAGTACTCTTGGCTGGAAAATCCCATGGACGGAGGGGCCTGGTGGGCTGCAGTCCATGGGGTTGCTAGGAGTCAGACACGACTGAGCGACTTCACTTTCACTTTTCACTTTCATGCATTGAGAAGGAAATGGCAACCCACTCCAGTCTTCTTGCCTGGAGAATCCCAGGGACGGGGGAGCCTGGTGGGCGGCTGTCTATGGGGTCTCAGAGTCGGACACGACTGAAGCGACTTAGCAGCAGCAGCTACACATGGTGTTGATTCTCCACTTCCAGTTGTGATGCAAAATTTTCTTTGAAAATAAGTTCTTTAGAGGAAATGAAAGAGTAGGTTGACTGATCGGAAAATACTGAGTCCCTAGACACCCACTGCTACTGCTACTGCTGCTAAGTCGCTTCAGTCATGTCCGACTCTGTGCGACCCCATAGACGGCAGCCCACCAGGCTCCACCATCCCTGGGATTCTCCAGGCAAGAACACTGGAGTGGGTTGCCATTTCCTCCTCCAATGCATCAAAGTGAAAAGTGAAAGTGAAGTTACTCAGTCGTGTCTGACTTGTAGCGACCCCATGGACTGCAGCCCACTAGGCTCCTCCATCCATGGGATTTTCCAGGCAAGAGTACTAGAGTGGGGTGCCATTGCCTTCTCCGCTAGACACCCAAGTGCTTACATAAGAGCTTGAAGGTGCTGTACAAGGCACAGAGACATGCAAACAGCTTCCAGGTGGCCCATAAATGGCTACTGTTTGGACACCCCCACCAAGCTCTGCGTTGCCTTCCAGATCCAAAATTCTACAAATAACAAGCTTGGGCTTCCCTCTTATTCCACCCTCGGACAGAAAATGGGCTGATGCTCTGTTCTCTGAACCAGGCCCACCCCAGTCTGCCAGCAGACCTCCCTCCACTGACACTGACCAGAGACTCAACCAGCACAGAGGGGAGTACCCACAGACGCTTCAGACTCCAAACCAGCCCCAGCCCTGGTTCCCACCAACCAGCCACGAGGGCAAATAAAGTGCAGTGATAAGGCATGTGTGTGCATGTATGTGTGTGTCTAATCTTCTCTTTTTTTATCTTCTTTTTAACAGTTCATTTATGATGAACAAGTTTCCTGGTAAGTACCTGTCTTCCCCTTCCAAGTTCCCCTTGCTGTGTTTCAGAGATAGTACCTTAAAAACCAGAATCAGAGTTCAGGAAAGACAGGGAAATGTCAGGGCAGCTTGGAATGGCTAGCACTTCTTGGGAACCCTGTGTCCATCTGAACAAACAAACCAGCTTTAACGGAGCAGAGGCCGTTTCCCTTGGGCTGGGCTAGTGCACTTCCTTTGGAGACAGATCTTTCATCCAGATTAGATGGTGTGATTTAACTGTCCTTTTCTGCAGTCAGCCATGGGCAAGGCCATGGACAAGATTTGATGAACTTTTCCAGTTGTTCAGACCACATTGCCATATTCTGAATACCATATATATCACAGGAGCCAGAGGTGGAGGCACTTCCATGACCTTTAACCTGTTAAAGTTCTGCCTAACATTCAAGATAAACTTGGAGCTCTGAAAAACCAGTGATTTCCTGATAGATTAAAAATATTGCCCAAATTAAATATGTGGGAACATTTGCATTTGGGTCAATGTCCAAACCGCCTTTTTTGAGATGAGTTCTGAGCATGTCAGCTGTGTTTGTAATGGAAACAGAAATTGGGTGTGCTGTGCATTCTTGTTCCCTTTTTCAAATATTTGATCTGTGGAAGTAGAGTGATGTGAAAATACAGCTACTTTTTCTGAGATAACGTCTCAGAAATAGGCAGTTGTGATGCTGCAGGTAGGCGACTTGCATGGTGTTATTTAAAGCTAAGAATGAGGTAGCAAAAAAGTACAAATAATAGGTTCCTACTATATAGCACAGGGGGCTGATGTATTCAGTATCCTGTAATAAACCATATGGAAAAGAATATGCAAATAATAATAATAGGTTATATCATTTTTAAGTAAAAATAAAGATGTACAAAGCCCAGCCGTCTTCATTTTCAGCAAAATGAGTGCTAGCCCTTTGCAGGAGCAACACCTATGCATCCTAGGTCATCACTGTGATTTCAGAATTAAAGGTGTTGGGGGACATATCACATTGACCATTAATGTTACATGTTATTCAGGGTATTAAGGTATCCTGCCGCTCTCTCTCCTCTGCCCAAGAGGGCAAGGGGGAGACAGCTGGGAGAGCTTGCTCTAAGACAAATGGTCTGTATACTGACTGACCCGTAAGAAACAGGAAGGAAGTCTTCTTTGAATAACAGTGATCAATGGGCTGAAAGGGATCAAGATGCCTGGGAGAATCTCAGCTCAGAGGCCAGGGAGAACCTCCTCGTGGGATCCACCTGGACCTGGTTACCATATGCAATGGTGATATTGTCCCCACATGTCCTTGGAGATTGAGTGCAGCACAAGAAAACTTACAGAGGCATTGCCACTTGAACTCATGGCACAGTTAACACAACCAGCACTCTCTCTCAGCAAACAGCAGGTGCCTAAGCGTTGCTCAGTGTTGCTGCTCTCTGCTAACCATGCTGCCATAAGGACAACGAGTTATGATCACAGTTGACCTCAGAAATCTTTCTGCTGCGTTTGTGCAGAAAACCTGAAGCAAGGAGATTCACAGGTGGTTTCCCATCTGTTGGTCTTAGAAGGAGTCCCCTCTCATCTCCCTGGCCTTGCTCGTGAAAACTGCATAGGAGGAAGTGAGAGCAGGTTCCTGGCAAGTCCGTGTCAGTCCTTAGCCTCCTTCTGGAGACTTTAGGTGGTTTGGACCCCCAACTTCTTTCAGCAGCATCACCAGCATCACCAGCACTGTGTCTATAATAGCCTCATACAGTATCTGCAGAATCATTCTTGACCCATGGTGGTGGCCCATGGCGAGGCCTTACTCACCATAACTCAGAGCCCACCTCGTCGGCTGACTGCTTCTCTCCAACACTGCATTCTTCTAAAACAGCACTGCGGCAGGAACCTGTGTGTGTGTCCTTTTCATGTTTGACCACATATTTCTCCGGGATCAGTTTCTAGACATGGAACTTGAAAAAGCACAGGAAAGCCATAACCTAAAATTTCTCCATAGACCATCCCTCATGAACCTTTTCTTGAAGCAAAAATGATGCTCTCAATTGACTAGTTAAATTCTACACCTGAAGAGGAACCTAGAAATCAGGTTCCTTGTTTTCTAACTGGAAGTTACTAAAATCAAGAAACTAGAGGAAGCATTCAAAGTATCAAAAGTTCAAGGTACATTCCAGAGGTTTCATTATTTTTCCCTTGACCATTCTCCCACTTATTCATTCTTATCCTTTCTGACAGCACCTTCCCTGACCCAGGTGTGTGTATCTGTCTGTCTGTCTTCTCCCTCCCTCCCCTCTCTCCTTCTCTGTCTCCATCTCCCACTATCTAATGAATCTAACAGGCCTTACTCCAATGAAGCCAACAGTCCCTTGGTTGCTCCTGTCAATTCCTCCAGGTTGCCGTTTGTATCTGAATTGTTTTAGTGAATGATTAAGCTGTGGTCAGACTTAATACATGCAGTCTTATATTCAGCAATATGACAGAAGTCTTGCTGTGCTCAAAGCACTCTTTGGAGTGAGCAAATAACAGAGAAGAGGAAGCATTCTCCTTTTAAGTGGAGGAAGGAAGAAATCCTCGAAAGCTGGGCACTGCCTAGGACGTGTGTATAGATCAGGAACTGTGTGTGTGTGGCTTTCGCGTCTACCTCATCCTTACCGTGCTTGGCAGGTTTAGTTGTTGTTCGCATCACGCACGCGTCTAAGGGAGTCTGGGGTGTGGCACGTGCGTCTTGGTGGCTTCCGCTAACTAACCATTCTTGGCTTGTCCACAGGTGGGAGTCTTTGGTCCTCGTGCTGATGTATCTCATCTACATTGTCATCATGAAGTGAGTAAGATCCCTTCTCAGTTTCTCTCCCCAAACTGTTTCCTGCACTCAGCGTTATGTGATGATGTGGACAGAGGGACATTGCCCTTGCCCCTCTTCAGGACCTGGCAGCCTAGTTTTTGACTGTTTCTTTGTTCGCTTTCATAATAAGAAAGGTGGCAAAACTTCCCATATAGGCTTCTCCTTAGGACTGTTCCAGTGTCCCCATACCCGGGAGCTGGCTTCCCACAGAGCAGGTGATTCAAGAGAGGGCACGAAGGACCTAGCAACACCTTCTATGATCCAGCCTCACAAGTCACACACTGTCCCTTCTGCCATGTTCTATTCGTTAGAAAAGAGTCAGTCTGGTCTTCACTCCTTGCCTTTCCGAGAGAGGAGAGTCAATTACTTGTGGACATGTTTTAGACCACCAGATCATGCATTCTTTTTCCCCATGGAGTCTGGGCAGATTACCACTTGTATCAGGAGTTACGTTGCTGATGCTTCCCATGTTCTAACGTAAGATGTAAGCACTGTGGTCAGAAACCTGCTGGGTCATCTTTTTTGACAAGGACCATTGAGATGAGGAGTTTGTAAACAGTGCAGAGATACTCTGTGCTGCAGCCACCTGCCCCCACGGAAGCAATTGCATTGCTTCGAATTAGCCCATCCTCTCCCCAGCCCATGTGACTGCAGGAGTGACCGCCTCCTCTAGGGGGAGGACAGGAGACCACTCTTTGTGTCCGACTCTTTGTGACCCCATGGACTGCAGCACGCCAGGCTTCCCTGTCCATCACCAACTCCCAGAGCTTGCTCAAACTCATGTCCATCGAGTCGGTGATGCCATCCAACCATCTCGTCCTCTGTCGTCCCCTTCTCCTCTGTCCTTCAATCTTTCCCAGCATCAGGGTCTTTTCTAGTGAGTCAGTTCTTCGAATCAGGTGGCCAGAGTATTGGAGTTTCAGCTTCAGCATCAGTCCTTCCAATGAATATTCAGGACTGATTTCCTTTAGGATTGACTGGTTGGATCTTCTTGCAGTCCAAGGGACTCTCAAGAGTTTTCTCCAACACCACAATTCAAAAGCATCAATTCTTCAGTGCTCAACTTTCTTTATAGTCCAGCTCTCACATCATACATGACTACTGAAAAAAACATAACTTTGACTAGACGGACCTTTGTTGGCAAAAGTTCCTTTTGTCTGACTGCTGCCAGAAATTGCTGATGTGGATGCATCCAGTAGCAGTCTGCCACTGACACGTCAAGTTTTCTTTGCTGTTGAGGCCTAACAAAAATTACTTCTGGTGGCTGAGAACCCTGTCGGGAGAAATCAGTGTGGCCGTTGGCCAATGTCACAGGAACAGTGAAGGCAGGAGCTGGCTTGACCCATGGCCGGGGTAGGCTGTGAGCCATCTGCCACCATCCCACCCAATATGATGCCCAGTTTCCACCTCAGGAACTGTCCATGTTCAGCGTGGACCCAGCATCTGGATCTTGTGACTGAACGAGACTATTTCAAGACTAGAACCTCACCCAAAGTTATCCTGATGTGGAATTGCCATGATGGTAACTGACATCACAGTTAAGATGACAAAACCAGGTGCTTTTCCCACAAATCACACACCTCAGTGCATCAGCTCCCATAAAAAAGCCGAGTTGGCCCAAAGGCTTTCCATAGTTTCTAGACTCCAAGGAAATGCCTTTAAAGACAGGAGCAGCCAACTTATTTCTCTTTCTCTCAAAGAGCAAAACTATCAGGGAATCCATGCCACCGTCAGAAAGCCTCAATAATACACGTCTTCTTTCAGCATTTTTTATTTCATGTGTTTGTTTTATTTTTTTTTAACATTTGGTGCTTTGAGACCCCAGTGAGTCAAGAGCTCTCATCTCCCCTTTTGAAAAGGTGGATTCATCAATTATTCCAGAAGAACTGACTGAGTGTCTGCTATAAGCCGAACATGGATCTTGGGTTTTAAAATCTGAATTTAGATGAAAGCATGTCCCATACTGAATTCACTAAGGGCTGTACAAGAATAAGGAGGCCTTCAGAAAGTTCTTTTTATCTAAAAAGAAGGAAGATTGAAGAATTTTGCTAGCATGCACTCCATAAGCACCACACCCCTCTACTGAGCCATCATAACATCTGTGAGTTGCAGGCAGGGCATGTGGACATGAAGAAAACACACTGAACAATTTCCCTACCCCAAGCCAAGTCCAATGTGAAAGCTAATGAGGTGTGTTTCTGCTGATGCGTCAGCATTACCAACTTCCCAGCTGTTCAGACCAGCAGGATACAAATAAAGGGGAAAGGCAGCTACTGCGCTCGTGAAATTTTCTGCATAAATTCTGGTCCCAAGTTCTAAATTGAAATCTCTGCTCTTTTGCCATCCCCCTCAGTAATCAGAGGCTTTAATCATTGGGTTTTATAAAATCTGATTTATAAAATTGCATGCTTCACAATAAAGCAGCTTTGGGGTGCAAGCACAAAATTTAAAACATTCAATTAAAAATATAAAACAGCAGCAGCCATTGAAAACAGCCTGTATTAGAATTGTCAGCTGCCTCCTGGATGGATTGCTTTAAAATGATTTTTAAACATTCTGTCTGAAGGTCAAAAAGCAATTCTGGTTTGGCCCAGCAGGTAGAAACCTTAAGGGAGCCTGAAGCATACCTGACCTTGGCGAGGATTGATTTCTGTCCTTCTGGGTCATTTCACTGGGATTTGGTTCCCAGATGAGGCAGTGTGGGCTTGTTGTTAAGATCAAGTGCCTCCCTTGCAGCCCTGGCTGCAGAACTGAGCCAGGTGGTTCTGGTATTTTGAATCTCAGTTTTTGCTTCTAGGAACAGAAGGAATGATGCTTTCTACCTGAAAGGCTGTTTGTAAGGATGGGATGTGATAGAATAGTTAATTAACTGATATCCAGTTCCACGAAAGTGCTCATAATGATGCAATACATAGCATTAGTATCCTATCATCCAAATCCAAGTACGTACACAACACACAGTTGTGAACTTTTAAAGCAAACCCCCTGGAGAGTCAGTATTTCTGGGGGGGAAAGTGGATTCTAAGTCAAGATGACAGAAACAGTGCCTCTCCCTGGAGCTCCTCCAGGAGGGGGGACAGAGGATGAGGAGACCATGCCATGAAGAATGCTGGCCTGCAGAGCAGTCAGCAGAATAGCATGACACACCCCATGTGCTCTCCACGAGTTGCCCCACTATTGACTTGCACCCACACTGCCAGCTGTATCACTCCCTCCACATGATCTGAAACCCCAACTTGCCTGCTAAGTCCCTTCAGTCATGTCCAACTCTTCTCAACCCTATGCACCGTAGCCCGCCAGGCTCCTCTGTCCATGGGTTCTCCAGGCAGGAATACAAGAGTGGATTGCAGGCCCTCCTCCAGGGGACCTTCCCAACCCAGGGATTGAACCCACATCTCTTATGTCTCCTGCATTGGTAGGCAGGTTCTTTACCACTAGCACCACCTGGGAATCCCCGTCAAGTCCCGGACATCATACCATTTCATCTACCCAAATGTCAGTACTTGTCTCTAAAAAGACTCATTTTTAACCCAGCCACACTATCATGATCATACCTAAAATGAATGCTAATTCTTTAATATGATTCAGTATCCAATGTTCAAATTCTCAACAGTCTCATAAATATCATTTTTTACAGTTCCTTCGGTCTCATAAATGTCATGAATAGTTTAAAAAGCAGAATCCAAATAAATTCCACTCATCACTCTTGGTTGCTCCATATTCTAGATCTCTTTGAGTTTATAAATTCCCCCTTTTTTTTTTCCTTGCAATTTAGTCTTGAATGAAATCTGATTGATGGCTCTGCAGAGTTTCCCACAGTTAAGACATTGTTGATTACATCTGCGGGGTAGTGTGACCTGTTCCTCCAGCCCCTGTATCCCTCCATGTCAGTCGTTGATCCCATTCAGGTTAGACTGTGTCCAGAGTGGTGGAGAGTCACACCAACAGACGCCTGGATCACTATGTTATCTTGGCAGCTGCTGATCCTCAATATCTGGCTCCATCATTTCATCATGTTGCAGAATAGTCATGTTCTCATTCTATTCCTTGCAAGCCCTGAGATTATAAACCCTGAGAGTGGGCCTGCCCACTGCCCTTTCCATGGCTGCCACTGTCCCTATAGACTAGCTTTCTCTTCTCCCTCAGGCCTGTAGGAAGCACCTCAGGCTCCCAGGGTGAACAGGAAGGGGCCCAGCCGTAGAGGATCCCCCACCTGTATCTCCATGGCAGGCCCACCACCCAGAGCTGCACTAAGAACAGAGGATGCAGTGGGAAGGGACCCCCAAGGGGCCTCATGTCTGTAGCAGGAAAAGGGATGAAGAAGAGGAGGGGGAACTCAGCTTGAGTGGCACGTGAGCTGGATTTAGAATCTAATGCTTGGGTGCTGTTCTGTGGGAGGCCAGGGACCAAGCTGGTGGGACCCCTCAGTGGGTTTTCCCATGGTCAGTAAGCCATCAGGACCTTTAAGTCTCTTAGTGGAAAAAGCAGCGAGGGCCACAGTGCCCTGGAGACGCTGCCCGCTGGCTGTCTTTGCCCCTGAGTTTCCTAGGATTCCTCCATGGGAGTCTTCTAATACCAATGATAAAGGGACCAGGACAGTGCCTGCCAGAGCATCCCAGGAACTTGACTAAGCTGCCTTCCTTCCAACACACATGGGAGAAACTCCACACAGGGTTTTGATTCTTTCCCTCAGTCATTCTGAAGAAACACAGCCCAGAATTTTGTCATAAAGCCAAGAGCCCCACAGACCTGGAATTATGGCACAACAGTGACAGACTTTCCCAGGATCCCAGCTTGTGACCTCAGGAAACCAAAGGCAGACAGAGACTTCGGCAGCCAGCCCGCCAGTGCACATGGACTGTGATGCTAGCAGGACAGATGGATGTGACACCTTGACCTTCCTCCACCCAGCATGGCCCTGATAGCAAAGGCCCTGGGGACACGGCCCAGAGGAGGGAGTCTTTGCTCATCCCTCTGAGTCTCATCACAGCCCTTCCATGCATGGACCACGAGGTGTTGTTCAGTAGCTCAGTCATGTCTAACTCTGTGACCCCATAGACTGCAGGACGCCAGGCTTTCCTGTCCATCTCCATCTCCCAGAGCTTGCTCAAACTCACGTCCATTGAGTCGGTGATGCTATCCAACCATCTCATCCTCTGTCATTCCCTTCTCTTCCCGCCTTCAATCTTCTCCAGCATCAGGGTCTTTTCCAATGAGTCGGCTCTTCACATGAGGTGGTCAAAGTATTGGAGCTTCAGCTTCAGCATCAGTCCTTCCAATGAATATTCAGGACTGATTTGCTTTAGGATGGACTGGTTGGATCTCCTTTCTGTCCAAGGGACTCTCAAGAGTCTTCCCGAACACCACAATTGAAAAGCATCAATTCTTCAGTGCTCAGCTTTCTTTATGGACCAACTCTTACATCCATACATAGATCATGAGTAAGGGAACTCAATCCCAGAGCTCCCCCACTGACATGAAAGACTGCAGAGAAAGCAGTGTGTCCCTATTTATCTGTCTGAAGTTGGTTTTATTTTCACTTACCATATATCCTCAAGTTGGGGAAATGGGCTGAATATTCTGGGGAAAACAGGATGATAAAACAGTAACCATATTAACCTGAGGCACCGGGTCTCTCACCCGTGTCCAGGCTGAGGGAGCTTTGGGGAGCTTTGGGGAGCCAGGAGCCCAGGAGGGAGGAACGGCAGTGCTGATGGGCTCTTTCTGCTCCCGGCCGTGTCCAGATACAACGCCTGCATACACCAGTGCTTCGAGAGGAAGACCAAAGGGGCCGGAAACATGGTCAATGGCTTGGCCAACAACGCCGAAATGGACGACAGCGGCAACTGCGACGCAACCGTGGTGCTACTCAAGAGAGGTAACCCTGGGGCCGTGCCCCACTGCGGGGCTGCGCCGGGTGCCGCCGGCCCCACAGGGCGTGCCTGCCCGGGGAGCACCGCCCCCACTCCCTCCCATTGGCTGTGTCCGGGAATATCCTGGTGATGGGCGGTCTCTGGAAGCTGTGGAAGTTCTTGGACCAAACGTGCTGAGGTTGATAACAGAGAAACAAGATAGTAAAGGAGACGCCAGGGGTGTCAAGGTGCTGACTGTCTCCCATTCTGGCTGTGTGACCTTGGAGCAAGTTACTTAACCTCTCTGAGCCTCAATTTTCTCTTCTGTAAAAGGAGGATAATTTTTATAGCAAGTTAAGGAGATAAAGTATATAAAATACTCCATTAATGATAGTTGTTATTAGTGTATATTTATATCCGAATTCACTTTCAGGCTATATTACCTCAGTTTCCCACCTGCAAAATAACATAGAAAAGAAAGGGAAAGTGAAGTCACTCATTCGTGTCTCATTCTTGGTGACCCCCTGGACTGTAGCCCGCCAGGCTCCTCTGTCCATGGAATTCTCTGGGCAAGGATACTGGAGTGGGTTGCCATGCCTTCCTCCCAGGGCTCTTCTTGACCCAGAGATCAGACCTGGGTCTCCTGCATTGCAGGCAGATTCTTTACCATCTGGACACCAGGGAAGCCCTAAAAGTGTGAAAGTGTTAGTCACTCAATCACTCCCCCAAATTCTGATATTCAGGAGATGCTTAGTAAGCAGTTGCTATTCCAAGAGAAATAATACAATGCTCTTAATAATATTCTTTCTTAAAGGAACATGGAAAATTATCATTTACTTTTGCCTAGAATGTGTTTCAGTTTTCATTTAACTTTTTTTTTAACTTTCCTATTGAAATGTGTGGGTTTATTTCTTCTCAGTCCCATTTCCTTACTTTTCAGGGAAGGGAAAAAAAGAAAAAGAAAAATCTATAGGTTATTTCCAAGTACATAGCTCAGTTTGAAATCTGTGGGTAATTATTAGAATTTGAAAATCAATTTTTTGATGTAGTTTTCTCACTAATTATACTATACTAATTTCTCACTAATTATACTCATGTTTAACGAAAGACTTTTGAGTATTCAGCGCTATCCCACATAAGGATTTCATTTCATTTCTTCTCTGCAGGGTAGTTTATAACAATAAAAGGAATACTCTTAGAGAACCAAAGAGAGCTACCTACTATTAGTCAGTATTTCCAGAGATCATTTCATGGTTTAGTGGCCTGGAGAACAGGAGTGAGGCTGTGACCTGTGAGCTGCGTCCTCACATTGCAATATCCACACGGAAGAGATTGGGCCATGGAGGAAGTATTCTTCAGGCCTGCTAGCAGATCATTTCACAGGATTTTCCCTAAGCACCCTCTGGACTTGAGCCTCTGTAAGCTGGCCAGCTGCCCGCCCCCCACCCCAGTCTGCCCTGCATCCCACACCGTGCCCTCTGCTTGGACTAGCATCAGTCCTGGAGCTTTTAACAGCCTACTGTGAACACTCTTGACATTTGAAAAGGGCATAAAGGGTTACTAAAGACAGTTGGGGTCTTTCCTATGCCCCAGATATTAGTGGCAGGAAAAGAATCCTTTGAGGAGAAAGGAAAATTCTCTTATGTTATAATTCATTCTTACTATGTCAGAGAAGGACTCAAACTGTTTTAAGTCATTTCAAAGGAAGTATAGATGAGCCCATGGAAAGCAGATGTTGACTCTTCTTCAAAGTTTAATCACAACCTTTCCGGGACAGACGGGTGGGTGGGTGGATGGATGGATGAGTGGATGGGTGGGAGGGTTGGTGGGTTGGCGGATGGATGTATGGAAAGAAGGAAAGGAGGGAAGAAAGGAGAAAGGGAGGGAGCAAGAAAGATAAGGGAGGGAAGGAAGATGAATGAATATCTCTTTCCCACTCCTAGCCTCAACGCTATCTTTATTTTGTTTTTAACTTTCCTAGCCAATTTCCACCGCAAAGCATCAGTGATCATGGTAGACGAGCTGCTGTCAGCCTACCCACATCAGCTTTCTTTCTCTGAGGCTGGTCTTCGAATCATGATCACCAGCCACTTCCCCCCCAAGACCCGACTCTCCATGGCCAGTCGCATGTTAATCAATGAGGTATCTGAGAAAACAAGTCCATCTGCCACGGCTGGGGTGGGGAACTGGGCAGGGAGGACGTTCCCTAGTCTGCAGGTAAAAGCGCCTGCCTCAGTGTTTTACACAATAATGTCCCTCAGCTGTTTCCCAACATTCTTGCTCAGCTATGCATCCTTGTCCTTGCTCTTCCCACCACGTGTCCAGAGATGTAGTCCAGCTCCCAGCTGTACAGAAAGACTCTTCCGTCCCTTCTTCTCATTATCTTCCCTCTGAATAAAGCCCCCGGATGTGAACTCGCAGGAAAGTAGTTGTTAAATTAAGGTTACCTTAGTTTAGGGTACTTCAGAGTCTCACCCACATTTTCCTGGGGATGCCTTTCTCTGGAATGGCAGCCTTGTTGATCCTAATCCCGATACATTTTATGGCTTTCTCACATATGGACCAGGGAAGTGCTACCATCTGGAGAGGAGCATTAACAACCCAGTGTGCAGGCAGTCAAACCCTGGTAGAAAAGCAGTGCCCATTTGAGGCATGGGGACTCTCCTCTAAAGGGATTTGTAAGTCCCAGTGGGTCACGAAAGAGTAATCCTTCTTCCCAGAAAGTCTATTAGAGTTGGTTGTTACTTTAAGGAGTCCCTTAGAACCTGTCTGCAGAGTCTTCTGGAAGCACCTCCTGCCAGCAGCCTGGGAAAATCCCGACAGCCGGGGTCCTGGGTGAGAGGATCTACAGCTCCTCTGGGGGGGGGTAGGGAGGGATTCTGTGTTAGAACGTGCCTTTCCTTCTCCAGAGACAGAGACTGATAAACAGCAGGGCTTATGCCAACGGAGAATCCGAGGTGGCCATCAAGATCCCGATTAAGCACACAGTGGAGAACGGGACGGGGCCCAGCAGCGCCCCAGACAGAGGCGTGAGCGGGACGCGGAGGGACGAGGTCGTGGAGGCCGGTGACGAGACGGAGAACGAGAATGAGGACAACGAGAATAACGAGAACGACGAGGAGGAGGAGGACGAGGAGGAGGAGGAGGGGCCATACACACCCTTCGACCCCCCGTGTAAGAGCCCCTGCTAGGGCTGGGCGGGCTGCGGTCCTGAGCTGTTTTGAAGCCACTGACTTGATGCCCTTGACCACGTGACCTTTCTGATACCAAATTCAAGGGCTGGCTGTATGGCTGTAGAAATATTTATATTGTGTTAACCTTTACAGTGGGTAAGATTCTTTCACAGCAGATCCGATGACCAAGACGGTGACCTTCAGGCCTGGTTGAAATGTGGGCCTTTGGAGGAGGAAGGCTCCCTGTCAGTGGTTCCTCTGGACCCTGTGGTGCCAAAGAGGAAAGTTCGTGACCCTGCCAGCCAGGCGGCTTGGTGCTGTGGGGTGGGGTTTCCCACCATTACCCACCCCATCGCGGTTGGTGGGGGCACTGTCCTGACGAGGCAGCCCTTGGGGGCCCAGGTCCCAGGACCTGCTGTCTCCAGGGTGGGCACCTCAGGAGATGCAGACTAGGGCAGAGAGCTCCCGAATCACACCTCAGGGGCTGGCCCAGGGTCTCCCCGTTTCTTGACGGTTCAGGGTGCATGCAGAGGCTAGTAAGCGCTCAGGACCCCGGCCACAAGGGCAGTGTCCTTGTCCACCAACTGCTGCCTCCAGTAAAGACTCAGCTGAGCCAGCGGCCTTGTCCTCCAGCCCCACCATTAATGGAATGGGTGGACCAAACCGAAAGAATTCTGCCTGTCTGCCAGACCTTCCAGAAGTTTCTGTTTCAAGAAAGTGTTCGCTGGTCCAGTTCGTATTCACTGTCAAGTACGTGAAGCTTAATTAGCCTGTGTGTCTTCTCTGCAACGTTGGAAGTAGTGGGGGCTGTCAGCTCTGAGGAAGAAGTGCTGGATCCACTTGAAAGGCCGTTTAACAAGGAGACATGGGCGCAGCGTCACAGTCGAGTGTTCCTTTCGGATGCAGTGTCCTTCGGGGCCCCTCTTTGTGTCCAGCCAGTAAAGCTCAGGGGGCGACGGGGTCCCTGAAAGGCTCCTCAGATTTCAACCTGGTCAACTGCCAACCGAAAGTAACTAGAAAATACCACCCAGATTCCCAGACCCCGAATCACCCAAAGTTAAATCCTGGCTTGTTAGTAAAAATGTATCCTGGCTTTTTATCCATTTTGCCACATTTGGTGACATTTCTTGGCAACCTTTCTATCGACCAGGACAAAAACATGTTAAGGATGGAATGACTGGCCCCCCACTTTTCCCTCTAGGGCCTCATGCTCGTTTTCCCTTGCTTTGTAACAAATGAGCACAAGCCTTGCTGCTTACACTCATTGGCTAGCTCACGTTCTAGGGTCAGAAGTCTGGCACTGCCTGGCTGGGGGTTCCAAGGCTCTCGGGGCAGTGATGAGGGGGCCAGGGCTGCGGTCCTTCCCAGCAGCCCCGGCACACTCAGGTTCCTGGCAGGGTTCCTGGTGGCTCCTCGTGGCTGTCGGCTGGGGCTGCTCCCTACCCTACGGCCCCCGTCTTCTTCATCCCGTGGCGTCTCATTTCAAACGAACAGTGTGTGTTGTCTGGTCCTCCCCGCTCTGCTCATGGCTCTAGCCTCCTCCTCTGCTTCCAAGGGCTCCAGTGATTACCTGCCTATCTGGAGGCCAGCTCTGCTTCACACTGTAGCGCAGTCAGGGACGGTGGTTCATCCTCTGCACGGGCTCTGAAAACCGGGGCACAGACCTTGGGGGCTGTGTCTGGAATTCCACCCCCTCCCCAGCCCCTGTTTGCAGAGCTCACTGTCGGCACTGTAACCTCGCTCCAAGAACTCTCACTCGCCTGACGTCATCCCTGATGAAAGAGTTTTTAAGTGGCTGGGTGCTCTGTTGGCCCCACGGCCCAGGATCCCATACACACTCCTCCAGGAAGACATCAGAGACAGAGGTGTGAGAGTGCACAGACCACATCACTCAGCGGGATCGAGGGCCCCCTTCGGGTCACGAGCTCCCTGTTTCTCACCTGGACGCAGTACGTGCCAGGCCTACGTGTGAAGTTTCAGGGTATCCTGAACTCCTGCTCCCCACCCTTACCCCAGGATTAGGGTGCACATGTGGAGGCCATAGGGTCTCCCCACACGTTAGGAGCCATGGCTGCAGGTGTGGGCTCAAGCACCCACGTCAGGCACCCTCCATCCTTTGGAAGCACAGGCTCACAAGGAGAACGGATGCTCTGTGTGGTCCTGCCACCTCTGGGGGTCTCAGCTTCACCACAGGGCCCTGAGCTGCTGAGACAGTCAGTGGGATCCTGAGTCCTCCTCACCAGCCCCTCTCATGTGGGCATCCTTGACCAGGGGTGGGCTCTGACTTGGGTGATCCAGGTGGGGCCCCAGGTGATGCCGATGCTGCTGGTCCGTGGGCCACTGCTGGGTGGCATGGGCTTGGGGCCTGGGGTCCCCCAGCCATCTTCAGGGTTCCTCTGCCACGCCAGGGAGCAAGGTCAGCACCTGGCTCTGCCTCTGAAGTGAGAATGGGCTTGCCCGAGTGTGGGCCCCTGTTCTGCTCCACCAGCTGCTAAGAAACACCATTCAAGGCCAGGACTGGGGACTGAGTGTCCAGCCAGGGCCTCCCCTGGGTAGGGCTGCCTCCTCACAGCAATGAGCGAGCAGAGGCCCTCAGGCCAGCAGAGGGCACTCGAGGGTCCTCTCAGGCCAAGATACTTTGGCCACTGGGTAAAGATCTGTTTCCCTCCCACGGGAATCTTGCAGGGACCTGGATTTGCATGTTTCTGCCACTAAGGCTTGACTGGAGTGTGTATCATTAACAAGTACATAATTGTGTGGGAGTATACAAATAGAGGAGTATAGGACATGCAAGCATATGTGTGTGTACATGAATATAGGTGTGTGTGCACATATATAGCATGTGCACATGTATGATTGATGTGATGCATGCATATAACATGCTTTCTATATACTGTATATATTTAATATGCTGCATCTGTGTGTGCATCTTTAGTCATGTTCAACTCTTTTCATATACCCATGAACTATAGCCCACCAGGCTTCTCTGTCCATGGACTCTCCAGACAAGAATACTGGAGTGGGTTGCCATTCCCTCCTCAGGAGATCTTCTCGACCCAGGAATCAAACCCACATCTCCTGCATTAGCAGGCGAATTCTTTATCACTGAGCCACGTGGGAAGGCCTGATATGTTGCATATTAATACACAAATATTTATATATATTTAATATGCTGTATATTATATAATGGACTTACCCAGTGGCTCAGATGGTAAAGAATCCTCCTGCAATGCCAAAGACCCAGGTTCGATCCCTGGATCAGGAAGATCCCCTGGAGAAAGGAATGGCTTACCCACTCCAGTATTCTTGCCTGGAGAATTCCACCTACAAGAGGAGCCTGGCGGGCTACAGGCCATAGGAAGGCAAAGAGTCGGACACAACTGAAGTGACTGAGCACAGCGCACATGCATGATGTATGTATCTGTATGTCTGTATGTGGGAGTACTAAGTCGCTTCACTTGTGTCTGACTCTTTGTGACCCCATGGACTGCTGCTCTGTCAACATTCCAGAGATGAGGAAACTGAGGCTCAGGGAGTTTAAATAACTGAGGCACTTGATTCAGACAGAACAGACAGAATGGGGACTGATAAGAAAGCCCCCTCTCCTCCCGCTAGAGACCACCTTGTGAGTCTAGGGAGACCAGGAGTCAAAAGTGATATCATGTAACTTAACTGCAATTTTAAGAAAATATTTGGAGACTGGCGAAAGATGTATGAAATAAGTGCTGGATGCTAGTATACAATTATAAATTGTGTTAAAGATTTTAGTCATCACTTTTCACAGTGTAATTTTAAAAATACCTCAACTCTGGTGGGAATACAAATTGGAACAGTCCTTTTTAGAAAACAGTTCAGCAGTTTCTCATAAAGTTAAAAAAAAAACACCCACCCTGTGACTCAGCATTTCTACTCCTGGGTCTTTGCCCAAGAGAAATGAAAACATGCCCACAGAAAGATTCACACAGAAAAGCTTACAGCCTCGTTAGTTGTAATACCTGAAAACTGGCAACAGCCCAAATCCCAGACACAGGAGAATGCAGTCACACCACAGTGTATTCACAGGCTGGAACACTACATAGCAATTAGGAATGAGTTACCAACCCAGGGATGAAACTCAGAAAGCATTATGTTGAATAAAAGAAGGTAGAAACAAACAAACAAAATACTGTATGATTTTATTTATTTGAAGTTGGAGAATAGAAAGAACTCTGTGGTGGTAGGGGCTGGGAAGTTGACCAGAAAGGATGCACAGAGACCTTTCTGCAGATCTTGGTTGATATTTCTCTTCAGAGGTGAGTTAGTACTTAATGCAGGATGGTTTGTTGTTGTTGTTATTTAGTCACTAAGCAGGATGGTAGTCATGGCCAAAGGAGAGCTAATGGGTTTTTCGAATCTGAGGCTACAAGAACTCCTGGTAAAATAGTCACCATTGTCTCTGGCACTCAGCAGCTGAGATGGTAGGACAGGTCA
This sequence comes from Bos indicus x Bos taurus, assembly GCF_003369695.1. Lineage (NCBI taxonomy): Eukaryota > Metazoa > Chordata > Mammalia > Artiodactyla > Bovidae > Bos > Bos indicus x Bos taurus. The sequence continues at coordinate 44,046,434 of NC_040088.1, read as the reverse complement.
TCACTAACAGATCCATCATCTTGTCCATATAAGCAGGCAGATAAAGCCAGGAAGCAATTATGAATTTGCAAATCCATAGCAGCTTGGGATATAAACACTCAAGCAATGCTTTGGCAACCGTGAGAGCTTTCAGATCGTCCATCAAATTTTCCGCAAGTTGAAGGACGATGTTGAGAAATTCCACTAGGTGGCGCTATGTCTGCTGACCCCCTTAGACTCCGGGAAGATGTCGCTGCCTGTCCATGGGAAGAAGGACTGGAAGGGGATTGGTGGTCTTTACCGCCCCTCCCCTGCCTCCACCCGGACCCCACACTCTTCCCTGCACCCCATTTGTATCCTGAGAATCCTCCGCATCCTTTTCCACCTGGCTGCATTTGCCAAACCGTCCCCCCCAGCTCTGTATTCCTCAGAAGCGACACATCCTTCATTTTGAGGCCTACCGGCAGGTGGGCACTTTATATTCCTCTTGGTCTTGTGGGTGGAAAGGCACTCGAGTCTTTGTGGTAAGGAGCACCACAGTCAGGCTTAATGTCTGGGGACGCTCATGCTGAGGATGGAGCGGGAAAATGCGCCTCACTGATTGGTTTGTTTTGCCTTTGTTGTTCTCCCAGCTGGCAAACTGGAAACAGTGAAGTGGGCATTCACCTGGCCCCTGAGCTTCGTCTTGTACTTCACCGTCCCCAACTGCAACAAGCCCCGCTGGGAGAAGTGGTTTATGGTGACCTTCGCTTCGTCCACGCTGTGGATCGCAGCCTTCTCCTACATGATGGTGTGGATGGTGAGTCCAGGACCCCAGGGTGCTGGGTCCCTTCAGAGAGAAACTCAAGGATGCAGAGGATTCTCAGGATACAAATGGGGTGCAGGGAAGAGTGTGGGGTCTGGGTGGAGGCAGGGAAGGGGCGGTAAAGACCACCAGCCCTCTCTCAGTCCTTCTCCCCATGGACAGGCAGCTACGTCTTCCCAGAGTCTAAGGTGGGGGTCAGGAGACAGCGCCACCTAGTGGAATTTCTCAACATCGTCCTTCAATTTGCGGAAACTCCCCTCTCCAGAGGGGAGCCAGGGCAGAGGTTTTAGCCCAGTAACTGTATCAGTCAGCTGTTGCTGCCATACACTGTGTAACAACCAGCCCTAGATTCCGTGGCTTAGAATCAAAAGAACTTATCCTCCTGCTCATGTGTCGGCAGGGAGACTGTGGGTGACTGGTCTTACCGGGCACCAGCTAATCAGTCTGCTTTCAGCTCCATTGCGGTTGCCTTTGGTTCAGGCAGCAGGTGGGGTTCGTGTCTCCTCTGTGTTTGCCCATTTTCTTTGGACCTGTGGCTACCTGGGGAATGTCTTTTCACAGTGGGTCACAGGAATGCAGGAGGGAAAAGGCAAATATGGGGGCCTTCTGGGGCCTTGGCTTGAGATTTCCACCCAGCCTCCATCTGCCAAGTATTTGTGGAGTGGGGGACATACACCTGACCTGCTCTGGTGGGAAGGCCTGCAGGGTCACAGGCAGCCAGCCTGGAGGCAAGGTGGGAGGTATGAGAAGTGACACTCCATCCATCATAGTCACTCCCCATCTCAGCTCAGTTTCTTCAACCAGAAAATGAAGTCACTGAACCAAGTGAATGCTCAAGGGTCCCTTATGAAGCTAAAACAATGATTCAAGAGTTGGCATTGATTGAGGGACCTTCGCTCAAAAGCGTTTCTGCCCTAAAGCCATCCTAGGAAACCCAGAGTGCACTCATTGCCCATGCATGATGCTCGTTTTTAACTGGGGAGTGGCCCTAATTCATTATAATTGGAATTGGGAAGAAATTAAAAACCATGACATACGTACATCTAATTGTGCTTGAGCATCGGGTAGAGATGAAATATAAATGCTGGAGAATTAAACTCAGAGCTAAAAAAAGTTCTGAAAAGATTATTTTGGAGGTAATAGCAAATGTGGAAACCTGACATAACTAACTCATAATTACCCCTTGCCTTCAACATCACAGGCATACTTTTTTCAATCCAAATCGCATAGGCAGGGGTTTCTCCCTCATGCTGTGTCCATTACTATTTTTGTTTGACCTTTTCATTGGGTGCCAACTTTGGGGAATAGCATTGGTATCCCTGACCTCCAGGTGTCCAGTGGTTTTTCTCTGAAGTCCACTAACATGCAAAGTAGCTGACAGATCTTAGGCTCGCCCTCTTTCTGTTTGCCTCCTTCCACTCTGGGGGAGGTTCGGAGAAGCCCTGGGAAAGGGCCGGGAGTGAGGGGAGACCAGGAGAAACCCTTGAGACCTGGTACAGAGACCTGGAGAATCGCTTCCCAGCACGCCAGCCTCAGCTGTAACCATGGTAACCATAGGCACAGTGGGGACAGGGTCCTCTTCCCAGCTCAAGCCCCATGGAGCCAAACCAATTCGTGCAGGGACCCTACTGAGGGTGAGAACAGAAAAACACAGGTGAGCAGGATGCTTGCCGCTCCATTGCACAAAAGGCTCCAGAGCAGCCACAAGAAACTGCTGTGTTTCCGTGTCTCCCTTTCCTCCCTGGAGCATGGAAGGCAGAGAATCTGAGGCCACCACAAATCCAGTCCAGCACTGGACGGAATGAGACACACAGCCTCTGCTTGAAAGAGACCAAGCCAGGCATCCTAGCAGATTTAAATAACGTCCCCCAAACCTTTGGAGGGGAGGCCAGACTCCCATGCAGGGATCCTGGAGGAGCTGGCAGGAGTGGGATACTGGCCACATGCCGTCTGCATTTCTTGCAGTTTTATAGAACGTGAGGGAGGGCGCATCCCACAATGACCTAATGTTTAGCTCCTGCATGTTGTCCTCTTCTGAGGCCAGGGCACCCGGAACGGGTCTCTTTCCACTCACTCGTGCCACCCGCCCCTGGTCACTCCGTCCCACCCACTGCTGTCCTCCCAGTTTGCCCATCTGAAAACTGGGAGCCAGAATGAGCTCATTTGCAGAACAGAAGCACTGCCTCTGGTGTTGACTTAACCCCTCCCCCTGTGTACACAGAGGTGCTGCCCATGCCCACGGGCCTGCTCTCTGTGCAGGGGATGCCCCAAGGCCACTCGGAGAATGGAGATAACACCAGTAGGTGTATCCTGGGGTTGTAGTGAGAGTTAAGTAAGTTACACTAAAAGTGCCTGAGTTCTAGGCAGATGTAAGCCACCGTGGCGGAGAAGGCAGTGGCACCCCACTCTGGTGCTCTTGCCTGGAAAATCCCATGGACGGAGGAGCCTGGTAGGCTGCAGTCCGGGGGGGTCACTGAGAGTTGGACACGACTGAGCGACTTCACTTTCACTTTTCACTTTGATGCATTGGAGAAGGAAATGGGAACCCACTCCAGTGTTCTTGCCTGGAGAATCCCAGGGACGGGGGAGCTTGATGGGCTGCCGTATCTGGGGTCACACAGAGTCGGACACAACTGAAGAGACTTAGCAGCAGCAAGCCACCATGGAGCAGAGGGTGATGTGGACAGATGATGTTCCCAAGCTGCCAGGAAGGGAGGAAAGGAATCGGCAGCTGACAGCTTTTCTTACTGGACTGGATGGTGTTATTCAGCCCCCTCCCAACTCTTGTAAAGTCTCGTCATGCAGCCAACCTGAGACTTGGACAGTGGATTTCCTAGCACAGCATGGCAGCCATCCATTCTGGGTCCCCAGGAACATCCTGAGTTCAAAAACTGTCCCGCTGTTGCCTTTTTCCAGCAACTCTGTTTCTCTTCTCTCAGGCCGCCTGCCTCACCCAAAGGAAGGTGTGAAAAAGGCCAGTCCTTGGTTGGAAAGCATGGGCTCTGTAACTCCACCTCTCTGTTTCCTGAGACATTCCTGGCCCTCTGTCTTTGACATGGAACGCAGACGCTGCCCCTAGACCGCCCAGATTGCAGACTCTTCAGCTTTGCTGACAGGGTCGACAGGCAGGCAGGGCTGGCATCGGCCCTCTGCTCACTGCCTCTTCCTGCCTCCCTTCCCCCCCACCCTCACCCCGCTCCCAGGTCACGATCATCGGCTACACGCTGGGGATTCCTGACGTCATCATGGGGATCACCTTCCTGGCAGCTGGAACCAGCGTGCCCGACTGCATGGCCAGCCTCATTGTGGCCAGACAAGGTGGGGCCCACATGGGGAAGGCTGGGAAGGGAAGCCAGACCTCCCTACTTAGGGGTTAGGGGGAGTTTGCATGGCAGTTACCAGGGCACCGCATCCCAGCTGTGCAGGAGCACTGCCCACCTCAGTGCCAGGCTGGTCAGAAGTCTTCCTGGCATCAGAATAACAGGGAAACAAGCCAGAAGATCCACCCTCGAGCAAGGCAGAGACCCTTTCTATATACTAGATATACTATATACCTATATAGGTATACCATATACCCTTTCGTATACTAGGGTGTCCCCTCATCCCCTCCAGGGTTGTATTGCTTCTATTATTAAAAATAGTAAGAAATACAGTGATAGCTGACATCTGCTGATGATAGCCCCACACTGAACAGAGCAATTTGTACACATGATCTTACTTAATTTAACAATTCTATGAATTAGGGGCAGTCATATACCCATTTCATGGATGAGGAAACTGAGCTTAGAGAGGATGGACCCCATAGACTAAGTGCCAGACGTTACTCTTCAGTGTGTGACAGACCCTTCCACCCTCAAAACCAAGATTACAGTCTACCCACCCCTGGGTGGAAGCCCCCCAGATGGCCACGTTCCTTCCAGCACCTACTCTCGTTTATGAACCTGATTTGTGCGGGAGGAGATTGGTTTTCAGCAAACAGTGTGTGGCTGCCACCCTTGGCAAAATGTCCTCCACCGGTCCTCACAAAATTCTACTGGTTACACTATTTTCCTTAATGGTGCTCAGTTATTTAGAAGACTTGGATACGGCGTGGAGCAGATGGGTAATGTAATGACACTGAACTGTGTGGGTCAGTGAGCTCATGAACCCTTTATAGACTGTTGAGTTTATTCCTTTCCACAGAATGGTTCAGAATTTTGCAACCAGATTTAGTTTTTTGAATTACATTTAACCAATGATCATATTTGAAGTAAAGCTCAGCAGTTCAATAGAATGTATATTTCATTCTATTTATTGAAAATACATATTCAATGACTATTTTATAATTGGAATCATCCTACAGTGATGGATGGTCCGGGACAGACCCGAGCACCTGGGCTGGCCCACCTGCCCACCAGGTCTCTGGCTGTCAGACCAGGGGCTGGAGAGAGTCTTCAAGGGCCGGGGCACCCCCCAGGGACCACCTTCCTCACTCCAGTGACCTCTTGTCCTTGCAGGCATGGGGGACATGGCTGTGTCCAACTCCATCGGGAGCAATGTTTTTGACATCCTCATTGGGCTCGGTCTCCCCTGGGCACTGCAAACCCTGGCTGTGGATTACGGATCCTATGTAAGTGAAATTTTCTCCCTGGTGACCTCGGCCACTGGGACTATGTCTCAGGGCAGAGGAGGTGTGGAAACACTCGCATTGAGAGGAAACAAATTCTCCTGGCCAAGTCTTCTCAAGGTCAGGCCCACGTGGGGACATTCAGGACTCGAGAGCAGACGGAGCTGTTACAAGCTTCGGGAAAGGGTCAGATGGTAACTACTTTACGCCCCGTGGCCTAGATGGTCTCCATCACAGTCGTCATCAGCTCTGCCGTGTTGGCCTGAAGGCAGCAACAGGTGATGGCGGGTCAATAAACGTAGCGGTTACAGTCCGACTTTATGTATAGAAGCTGAAATTTGAATTTCATATGACTTTCACATGTCGTGACACAGTATGATTCTTTTCAAAACTTTTCAACCAATGAAAAATGTAAAAACCCTTCTTCACTCATGGGCTCTGCAAAAACAGCGGAGGGGCCAGGTTTGGCCTGCAGGCCCTAATTCGCCAACCCTTGCTCTGCAGATTTGTTTTGCACGCAAAATATTTTATTCCTGAAGGGACAGACACAAAGTACATGATGCTGTTTCTGCCAGGGATCTGGTGACCGTCACACTCTGCAGTGACGGCCCCACGCTCTTTCTCAAGACCAAGCCAACTCTGACTCCAGGTGGATTTGCAGATGGGGACTTGGGAGTTCCAGCTAGATGTCAGTGCTCTTTCCCAGCCTGCCAAAGTGTTCCCCCTCTGCTGAGGGGCACTCCTGTCCCAGACACTGTCCAGAGATGGAGGGAGAAACTGCAGTTAGAGGTTTCTCTCTGTGTCAGGGAGGAAAAAAAGGATGATGCCTCTGGTATTCATACCCAACCCAGTGTTGGTGCTTCTCTGAACCTGTCACTGAGCATGCTTTAGTCTGTCTGTGTAATATGTTGTAGCTAAGTGTGTTTTCCAAAGAAAATATCGTGGCTCATTTATCAGATGATGGTTGTTTCCAAGTTGCTTCCCTCGCAGCTGTTTGAAGTAGGGAGAGTGTGTCCATTGAAATTTCTCAACACATGGTGAGAAAGGCCATACGTGTTTGGTTCATGCGAATCTACCTGTTGGCAGGAAGATTTCACCAGAGAGTTAAGATAAGCACAAGACATTGGAAGGAAGCATTATGTGTCCTAAGGAGCTGAGATCTCTTCTCTGCTGTCTGCGAAATTGGGAGGTGATGTGGTGACAGAGGGGGTCTGGGAAAGCTCCTTACAAGAGGTGACTGTGAGTCGAAGTCTGAATAACTAGAGAAGAGGCAATCATGGAGAAACTGGGGCAGGGCAGAGCAAAAGCATTCCAGGCAAAAGGAACAGCTGTGCAAAGGCCCTGAGGCAGACATGCACTCGGCCTGTTGGAGAACAGGAAGGGGCCCCAAGTAAGTGGAGCAGAGCAAGCCTGGGGGCATGTGGCCTAGATGCCATGCAGGGCAGACCATGTGGGTACTCTTAGTTAATCAAAAACGATGACATTCAAACTGATGAGATATATAGATTTACATAATGATGTTTTTGATGGCTTTTATGAAATTCAGCTGCATGAGTTTTTTTTTTAACTGTGTTTTTTAACTGTGTTTCAGTCAATCTTACTTTAATTACCAGAGAGACTAAACATTCTTTTTCACATGTATTGGCCTTTTAGATTCTTCCTTCAGATAATTATCTCTTTATGCCCTTTACCCAATTCTCCATTAGAGGGTAATGGTTTTTTGTGTGTGAGTTGATTTTTTTTTTCATCTTTCCCTATATTGTTTTTTTTTTTAATTTATTTTATTGGACAATAGTTGATTTACAGTGTTAGTTTCTGATGTACAGCAAAGTGATTCAATTATACATCTATATGCATTTTCCTTTTCATATTCTATCCCATAAATCACACATTCCCACCTACATGTAAGGGGGCTCCAGGTCATTTATGGAGCTGGCTACTCAGGAAGGGGAGGAGACATGAATGAGTCCTGTGGTCCGGGGTGCCAGGTTGAGAGTGGAGTCCAGACAGGAGGGACCTGCAGGATAACCTCTTACTGGGGCTGTAGAGCGGCCACGGTCCACGAGTGCCCCGCTATTGTAGGGTCTGTCTCTCTGCCATCCCAAGCTGCCCCCTCCACTCCCTCTCATCCAGCCTCTGAGCGCCTTTTCCTGGGTCACGTATGGACCGCCTCCCTGGGTATACATCCTTTTCTGTACTTCAACTGAGAACAGTATTTTCCATTTAAGCCTCGCTAGTTCCCTTCAATACAAGTCACCTTGATTCTGTTTTGCCATTCCCAAAATAATCTCCTGGGTTTTTCCAACAGTCCACAAATTAAACTTTCCTTTTTTCAGTCCTTTTTTCTGATTATAAAAGTAACTTATGATCTTCATAGAAAATTTGTTGTTGTTGTTATTCAGTCACTCAGTCATGTCTGACTCTTCACAACCCCATGGACTGCAGCACTTCAGGCTTCCCTGTCCTTCACCATCTCCCAGAGCTAGTTCAAACTTATGCCCTTTAAGTCAGTGATGCCATCCAACCATCTCATTCTCTGTCGCCCCCTTCTCCTCCTGTCTTCAATCTTTCCCAGCATCAGGGTCTTTTCCAGTGAGTCGGCTCTTCACATCAGGTGGCCAGAGTTTCAGCATCAGTCCTTCCAATGAATACTCAGGGTTGATTTCCTTTAGGATTGACTGGTTTGATCTCCTTGCAGTCCAAGGGACTCTCAAGAGTCTTCTTCAACATCACGGTTCAAAAGCATCAGTTCTTCAGTGCTCAGGCTTCTTTATGGTCCAGCTCTCACATCCATATGTACTACTGGAAAAACCATAGCTTTGACTATATGGACCTTTCTCAGCAAAGTGATGTCTCTGCTTTTTAATACGCTGTCTAGGTGTGTCATAGCTTTTCTTCCAAGTCATAGAAAATTAGAGAAACTTTAACTAGAGAATTCTAATCAGGGAAAACTCTGGAGCAGAGCCTGCCCAGTTGAACTTTCTGCAGTGATGGAAATGTTCCAGCCATGGAATGTGGAATACAGTCAGCCACTAGTCCCATGAGACATTCAAGCACTTGACATGTGGCTGGAACAAGACCGACTTTGTCCGACAGTCATTAACCCACACTGGTTCCCTATTGCTAGAGCCTGAGTGTGAGACCATGTCCACTTGGCGTTTGCCATCCATGCAGCAGGACATTTACCTTGTTTAAATAGTGAATACATTTTATTTCCTCAATTGTAGGGATGAGCATTCCTCATACATCAGTAGCTCCTGAGAGTGTGGCTGTAATTCAGCCCAGTTAAATAATGTACATTCATGGTGGTGATTCTCAGACATCCAGAAAAAGTTAGGAGTAAAATCCCACAGGCATTGGTGCAGCTCAAACAGCCACTGCCCGCAGCTGCAGTAAGAGGTGAGTCTACCCAGTTTCCATCTGCGTGTCAGAGGAACCACTCTGGATCCTTCCATGACCCATTTGTCCACGCCCTGGTCCCTCCACAGCTTCCATCGGGCCCTCTGGGCCAGCCCCCACACCCAGCCACACTGTAGGGGCATGTGTAACTTCAGGCCAAGATGCAGAAGTTGCTTGGAGAGCTAATTTCAGGCTCATGGAAAAGCAAATTTAGAGGCTTATTGGTCTTGAATGTTTAGTCTTCCCTCATCTCCGCCTCCAGCTTTTTCGAGGAGAGAGTGTTCCTTCTGAAAGGACAGTCAGGGGCCTCCACCTGTTAGCATTTCAGTGACCCCATGACATCTTCCTGTCTCTCTGATATCAGTACTCAGTGGCTTGTGTGGATTTAATGGCTTCCCCACCCTCGCAAGCGAGCTGCTTCAGTTCTGAAGCCATTTTTCCATTTCGCCTAGATGGATTTCCAGGTCATGATTACTGGATAATTACCAGTGAGACAGCTGTTTTGTGCAAAGTATTAGGTTCAGGCATCTGACAGCAAGGAAGGAAGGCAGTTGCACAGATTTTGACATTTCTCAGTACTTGTGTCTTGCTCAGAAGCCAGCTAGCTACTTAAGTGCCCCCAGTAATAGCTGTTTCTAAAAGTCGGTTTGGAAAATGAGTACTTCTTATTCCATTTCAGTGATAAGTCTCTCCCACCTGCTCCCACCAAACTAAGAAAGTCACCAGGCAGGCTCCAGGCAGCTAGGGCAAAATCTAGATTTCTGAGCTGGGGCTTAGAAATGTAAAAGAACCCTAAGAAGCAGCGAACAGGGGCAGCAAGGAAGTCTGTCTTTCCCTCTCTCCAAGCAAGAGTCCACCTTATTCCAGAATCCATGGAGGTAAAAAGAAGTGATTGGAGGAGTTCTCCCCACCACACCTCTGTCCAGGTCACTCTTCTACTCAGACACGAATTGACTGCCTTCTCTGTGCTGAGCTGGTAGCCGTCACTGGGGCTGCCTCAGTGAGCCAGACAGACACTGTCCTGTGCTCCTGGGGCCCCAGCTGCTGGGAGGGCATGACCGCACAGTGTGACCCCTGCCCTCCTGAGAGCTGGCCATGCAGCATTCAGGGCAGCACACGGCGCTGTGTGCAGGGGCCAGGGCACCTGGATGCGTGTGAGGAAATGATCCTTACCCTGAAAAACTGAGATTATCAGAAGCGAAGCAGGTGAAGGTGAAAGGCTTTTTCTAAGCAAAGGAACAGCTAGTAGAAGCCCCAAGATACGAGAATGTTCCAGGCACTGAAGGACCAAAGGACAGTTCCTCTGCCTGGGGTGTGGGAGGGGGTGTGGGAGGGACAGGGATGAGTGGCAGGGGTGAACTGGAGCCCAGAGAGGCCACGTGGGCAAGGACACTGAGAGCCATGCTCGTGGGGACAAGGGAGGGGCTGCTATGACTGTCCATCCTTTGAGGAAGAGAATTCTAGCTGTAGTGTGGGGAAAGGGTTAGTTCAGTTCAGTTCAGTTGCTCAGTCAAGTCTGACTCTTTGCGACCCCATGGATTGCAGCATCCCAGGCTTCCCTGTCCATCACCAACTCCTGGATCTTACTCAAACTCATGTCCATCGAGTCGGTGATGCCATCCAACCATCTCATCATCTGTCGTCCCCTTCTCCTCCTGCCTTCAATCTTTCCCAGCATCAGGGTCTTTTCAAATGAGTCAGTTCTTCACATCAGGTAGCCACAGTATTGGAGTTTCAGCTACAGCATCAGTCCTTCCAATGAATATTCAGGACTGATCTCCTTTAGGATGGACTGGTTGGATCTCCTTGCTGTCCAAGGGACTTTCAAGAGTCTTCTCCAACACCACAGTTCAAAAGCATCAATTCTTCGGCACTCAGCTTTCTTTATAGTCCAACTCTCACATCCATACATGACTATTGGAAAAACCATAGCTTCGACTAGACAGATCTTTGTTGGCAAGTAATGTCTCTGCTTTTTAATACACTTTTCATAACTTTTCTTCCAGGGAGCAAGTGTCTTTTAATTTCATGGCTGCAGTCACCATTTGCAGTGATTTTGGAGCTCCCCAAAAAATAAAGTCTGCCACTGTTTCCACTATTTCCCCATCTATTTGCCCTGAAGTGATGGGACCAGATGCCATGATCTTAATTTTCTGAATGTTGAGCTTTACGCCGACTTTTTCACTCTCCTCTTTCACTTTCATCAAGAGGCTCTGTAGTTCTTCACTTTCTGTCATAAGGGTGGTGTCATCTGCATATGTGAGGTTTTTGATATTTTTCCTGGCAATCTTGATTCCAGCTTGTGCTTCATCCAGTCCAGCATTTCTCATGATGTACTCTGCATATAAGTTAAATAAGCAGGGTGACAATATACAGCCTTGATGTACTCCTTTCCCAGTTTGGAACCAATCTGATGTTCTATGTTCAGTTCTAACTGTTGCTTCTTGACCTGCATACAAATTTCTCAAGAGGCAGGTCAGGTGGTCTGGTATTCCCATCTCTTGAAGAATTTTCCACAGTTTGTTGTGAGCCACACAGTCAAAAGCTTTGGCATAGTCAATAAAGTGGAAATAGATGTTCTTCTGGAACTCTCTTCCTTTTTTGATGATCCAACAGATGTTGGCAATTTGATCTCTGGTTCCTCTGCCTTTTCTAAATCCAACTTGAACATCTGGAAGTTCACAGTTCATGTACTGTTGAAGCCTGGCTTGGAGAATTTTGAGCATTACTTGGCTAGCATGTGAGATGAGTGCAATCGTGCGGTAGTTTGAGCATTCTTTGGCATTGCCTTTCTTTGGGATTGGAATGAAAACTGACCTTTTCCAGTCCTGTGGCCACTGCTGAGTTTTCCAAATTTGCTGGCATATTGAGTGTAGCACTTCCACAACATCATCATTTAGGATTTGAAATAGCTCAACTGGAATTCCATCACCTCCACTAGCTTTGTTCGTTGTGATGCTTCCTAAGGCCCAGTTGACTTCGCATTCCAGGATGTCTGGCTCTAGGTGAGTGATCACACCATCGTGGAGCCAGACATGACAGAGGGCAGCCAGACCAGTTATGAAGCATTTGTAGGAAAAACAGAATATGTGACCTGGGGGAGAGAGCCCCCAGGGGAGCCAGGGTGGGAGTGCATATTTAAGCTACAGGATCCAGGGTTGTGCTTAGAACCAGATGAGGTGTGATGTGTCTGAGGGTCATCCTGGTGGAGACATCAGGCAGACAGTGAGATAAATTCAGAGGCAAGACCTCTGACAGTCAAGAGAGTTGCTATGGGTTTTTAAGCATAAAGCTCATACAGGGAGTAAGTGTAAACAGAGAAGAGAACCATGACCATACCCTGATGTCAGGTAGTGAGAAAACCATTCAGGGAAGGAGGCTGGGGGGTGGTCGGCCAGAAAGGGCAAGGATGAGGAGAATGTTTCCAGAAAGACTGGCCACATGGAGGAAGGCTCTTCCCAATGTCCTCCTTCCAATGCCGGCTGTCCTCCAGCTGTCACCTCCTCCGAGAAGCCACCCAGCCATGTCCACTGCCTCTGCAGTCACATGGTGGGGGTGGGGTGTCATCTTCCCTCACCCTCTGAGAGCAAAGATGTGTCTGACTCAGCCAGTGCACCCAGAACCTACCAGTCAGTTCTCAATGCTACCACGTCTTCCTTCTCGAGGAAAAACATTCTTGAGTCGATCTTCTGGTATGCAGTTTCTGTTCCAGTTGCCAGGCCAGTTTTTCTTTTTCTGCAAACCCTGCCCCAACCCCGGGGTAGCTACACGTAGCCCTTCCCCACTCCACTCTCAGTGAGGCCACATGGGCAGCTTGCACTTGACCTTGGCAGGAATACTGACACCATGGAAACCAGGAAAATGCAGAAACTATTCCCAGGGCCTGGCCACAGGCTGTTCCCACAGACCTAGTGGGGTAACTGGGGATCATCTGGGGGCTTCACAATGAATGGTTCTTCTCAAAGCTGTTCTAACAAGGCCCTAGGGGTTGCAATGACACCACCCAATCCCCTTAAGGTGAATCTTGCTCTTTAGATTTTAGGAAAAATGAGGTGATGTTTGGGGGGAGGTAGGGTCTTTCCTGGGTCACCAAGGCCTGAAGTAGATTCAGTCTCACCATCAAAGTTTTAGATCCCTCCCAAAACCACTCTATTCTGAAGATGAGGATGGGGTGAGGACTTTATTCCGGGTGTGTAGGGGGGGGAACCCAGTAGGCGGTGGGCAGGTGTGACCAGAGAGGTGGGTGGTGGCTCTTCCAGGGCTTGAGGAGGAGCCTCAAACACAGACCACAGATGCCAGCATGGGCTCCAGAGAGTCAGGTGGTCCCACCAAGATGGTAAGGGGCCCAGATGTGAGCCTAGAGAGTTCTTAGCAGGTAGAGGAAGCCCTGGCTTTTCTCCTGTGCCCTGCAAGGTGCATTGAAGAGTCTAGAATTTTCAGGCTGAAGCCTGACTCTAAGTGCAGACGTGACCCCTTACCAGCTCCCTGACCTTGTGTAATACAGCGATTTGTAGTAAGAAATTTATGTTTGGTCTTTTTTTCTAGCACAGAGCTCCTAAAAGCCTCAGAATTATCTTTTTATGTGAATGAGATGACTTTAGGATAGCTTCTAAGGATGGAGCTGGTTGGCAGGAGAACCAACCCTGTGGTTTGAGGGCTGGAACTTTGCTTCCCAGTACTGTGAACTCTGGGGCAGAGAGAGGGGCTGGAAGTCCCTCAGTCGGCAGCAGCTGTAGATTTAATCAGCTGTGCCTCCATAACGAGGCCTCCGTAAAAGCCCCAAAACGACAGGGTTCAGAGAACTTCTGGGAACACGTGGAGATGGAGGGAGAGTGGGGCTTCACTTCCTGGAGCCTCAGCTGTCTCACCTTTACAGGCAGCTCAGGACACCTTGAGGAGCTGCCACGAGAACTCAGTGCAGCCCATGTGTGGTCACGCACTCCGGGGAGAAAGCTGTGTTCCAGTGCTTCTCTTCGGTCGGCTCATTCACTTTCTGACCTCATGTCACTGTTCAAGGAAAGCCCCCCACCCTGTGATGTTATATAGCGTAAAGTCCCAGCTGGACGTATCCATTTGGAACCCAAGCCTAAGCAAGTGTTCAAACCACTCAAGTTAGAAAATGCAAAGTGACAACCACATGTGTTCCGAGTTATAAACCAATTAGCGAAAATCCAGGGGCTTCTTGTTTTTCCTAAAAGAATTTGCTGGTCGGGTGGAGCTGACCTCAAAACATACAGAGATTTTAAACTGCAATGTGGGGGAAGTCAGAGTCTTTGAGGCTGCAGGTTCAGGTCCTTAAACAAACAGTATAGGATTCAGGGGACTGTTTTATGAGCCACATGCATGCAGGAAATTGGGGGTGATGCAGTCTCTGTGTGCGTTTGCACTAAAAGACACATCCGTGGAGCCTAAATTCCTGTTGACTCAGGAACCAGCCAGCCTCCTGTTTCCTCTCTAGCAACTGCCAAGAGGGAATTGGAGGATAAAATTCATAGTTTCGAAGGCAAGAAATAAAAACAACGTTAAATGTCAAGGCTGAACAATCCGAGTGTGTTGCCTGCTCTCAGAAGGGCATTGCCATGGGGACCGTCTGCCTTTGCACTTCCTGGGCCTCGCATCTGTGAGGCAGGAGCAGGGGATGCTGGTTTAGGTCCACACTGCACAGTTGAGGCTCCAAGTCTTATCCAGAGGTGAGAAGGGTTGGTGAGATTGTCTGGCTTAGCAAGACCCCAAGAAACTGGTTTTTTACGGGGATAAGACTTACTGCCCTTGAACTTCCCTGGTGACCCAGTGGTTAAGACTCTGCTTCTGTTGCTGAAAGCACAGGTTCTGATCAGGGAACTAAGACTATGTATGCCTCATGGGAAGTTGCACTGGACAGGGCTCCTAAGAATTCCAGAAATTGTTGTTTGTATTTTTTTTAATCTTCAAAGTTTGCCTGTTAACCCCACTGTGTTACTGTGGAAAACAAACAAAATATCAGGAATTGAATGTTAACTCTTCTTTGCCTGTTCAAAATAGCAACCCTCACTCACCACTTCCCATCAAGTTCAGGTGAAGGTCACAGACATTTGAATGCAAAAGAGATTAAAAAGTTTAGTCATATTTTTCAAAATATTGCTCTCATGACCCACGTTATTAAATTTACCCTAAACGTTGTGTGTCGGGAGATCGGAAGCTCCCTGGAAGTCAAGTCCCCCAGTAAATAAGAATCAGGCCATGCCGGATGGAGAATTCAAGTGGCCACAGGGCAGTCAGCAAATACCGCTGCTAGAGGGGGAAGGGATGGGGCTGAGGGTGGACCAGGCCAGGGTGCCCCCTGGGTGTCAAGGAAAGTGCCATACCCACTGCAAAGCTGCCATTTGCCCTCCATCCTGGAGGAGGGTCTTGGCCTCACTAGAATTTATCGCCCCGCACTTGGCAGATGTTTCGGGAGCCTAACTCTGTGTCATCCTCTCTTACAGATTCGGCTGAACAGCAGGGGGTTGATCTACTCCGTGGGCTTGCTCCTGGCCTCCGTCTTCGTCACGGTGGGTCTGCAGCTCTCTCCACTCTCCAGTCCCCACCTCTCCCCCCATTCCCTTGGGTTCTCTGGCTACAGAGTCTGTTTGGACACCAGATAGGCTTGGCCTCCCGGTGGATAGGGACAGTCAGCCTTGAGGTTCTCCTGTCTCGTGGCTGTGTCCTCCACAAATGGATCCTGGCAACCCCCGAGAAAGCCTCCCTTTCTGAAAGGAGCCAGCCTCCTCTCGGAAGCACAACCTGTCTCATGTCAAACACAAACATTTATCAAAAGCAATAGGGGGAATCCCACTTTTTATGCAAGATGAGGCTACAGAAGGTTATATTCCAATTAATTGACTATTCCAGGTTCCTAAACATCTCCATAAATCCATGGATGTGACCAACACCCAAAGACTGAGGACAGACTTGCTGGACAGTGAATGCACTCTGATGCCACTGCACTGCCTTGGCCATCCATCCACTTGCATAATGTACTGTTCCAACTCAGTTGACACCTTTGGTGGGAGCGAGTTCACACCACCATGTGGACTGACCCACCTGCCCTAAGTGTCTGATGACGTACATGTATGCTACTGAATTTTCACCGTAGGAAATGCAATGTGTTTTTTCCTGAATTGTTGAGGAACTATGTGTTGAATTACACCTGTCATGAGAACATACATAGGTAGAGAATGGGAATTCACAAGGGCAGGAGAGGTCATTTCCAGGTCCAGCATGCAACTCCAATGCCAAGGTTTTATCAAACCAAATACTGCCTTACACAATAGTGAAAACCCATCTATTCATTCTTTTTAGGAGGTTCTTCAGGTTGGTATGACTTAGGATTATTATGCTTGTAACCGCCACACAGGTGCTTACTGCGGGAATTTCCCCATCTGGAGCTCACCACACTCCAATAGGTAGTCACTGATATCAGCCGCATTATAGAGACTGACAAGTGAGGCCTGTAGGGACCTTGTGTCTGACCTCCGAGTGCCTGCTGGCTTGCCGGTGCACTGCATCGCCGGATGCTGTGGCCGGGCATTCCTGGGACAGGGTCTCACCACTGCCCCTCTGCCCTGGAGGGCTGTTGAAGGACTGAAACGAAGTAGGTCTGGGAGGAGAAGCAAGTTCCAATATCTGAAGTTTTCAGTGCCGAACTGACATCCCAGGGGCTAGGTCAGAACAGCTGGTTCAGGAGGAAGCCCACGCTGGAGACACCAGGACGTAGACGGGGGTTTAGAGCCAAGGAGTCGGATGAGACCCCCCCTGGGAGTGAGCGTAGGTGGAAGAGAGTGGCCGAAGTGTGAGTCCCGGTGCCCCGACAGTCAGAGCTCAGGATGCTGGGGACGGAGCCGCAAGAGGAACACAGAGGGAGCTGGAAGAGCGGCCGGAGGGAAACCCGGTGCGCATGCGGGGTCTGGGACGCGGTGGAGGAGGGGCTTCGTAACCCAGGAGGGTCCCCACGCCCTCTGACCCTGCTCTGTGCCTCGCAGGTGTTCGGCGTCCACCTGAACAAGTGGCAGCTGGACAGGAAGCTGGGGTGCGGGTGCCTTTTCCTATACGGCGTGTTCCTGTGCTTCTCCATCATGACGGAGTTCAACGTGTTCACGTTTGTGAACCTGCCCATGTGCGGGGACCACTGACCCGCGGCCGCGCCCAGCTCGGCCCCTCCTTCTGTGCAATACAAGCGGGCGCCCGAGTCCGCCTCCGCGCTGCCCGCAGGCCTCCGCCCCCCTCGACTCCTCCTGGGCCCTGCCCCTACCCCCCTACCCTCCACCGCCTCCCGACCCGCCAATCCCGGACCCCCACCCCGACTCCGTCTCTGCCCTCCTCCACGTGAAGACTCCCGACCTCCGCGTGACTTTTCAAGCCCCATTTTTGAACAGTGACTGAGATTCTAGAAAAACTGGCTGCTAACTGGCCCGTGCCAGGCAAACTTAGTATATATCCCTCCTCCTTTTTTAAGTTATTGGATGGAAGACCGGCCTAATGTATGAGCCGAGACTGTGGAGAAGAGAGAGGAGAGGGTCCACGCGTGACAGGGAGCGTTTGGGATTCTCCTTATGTTTGGGGCTGGTTTCTAGGTTCCTGAGTCTGGGGGTTTGGTTTGGGGGCTCCCCTCTTTTCTTCTTTTCCTTCCAGAGATGTTGACTTTCTTCCTCGCATCTTCTCTCCCCGGGCTCTGGATCCTCACTGACCCACTGGGCGTCCCAGCTGCGTCCTCTGGGGTCGAGGCCCAGGTGTGTTGGTGTGGATTTAGCGCCCATCAGAGGAGCGGCTGGAGAGGCCCCTGGACAAGCTCCTTCTCGTCACACCCGGGGCTCTGCCCTGAGGCCCTGGGTTTTCTAGGAAGAAGACAGCTGACCGCCTGTCCGTTCTGACCATCACTCTCTCCCCAGTTCTTTCTAGCCTCTCAAGCAATAGTTGAAGCCTGCCTGCCCGGGTTAACCTCTCCATCCTGAGCACCAGGCAGCCGGCACGGCAGTGCCTCCCGCCTGAGACTCTGAGACTGCTCTTGGTTTGGTGTTTGGCGGGGCAGGGAGTGTGACCCGGAGGCAGGAGTTGCAGACACTGGTTTCTCGGGAAGTGGAGAAGCGCACTTTGCACAGACACCGCCCCTCGTACTGAGTACACTGGACCCTGACTGCTGGCTCGAGGGCCAGCGTCTCCTCCCAGTCGCCACGCCCAGCTGCCCCAGCGCCCCGCTCCCTTCCCCGGGGGGTGGGGAGGGGACACAGGAAGGAGGAACAGAACTGACACCTTGGAAACGCAGAATGTGTTGGATGCAGACTCACTCAAGGGCGTGTTACTGTGGATGTTGCTGTCAATCGCTGCTCAGCAGCTCCGCTAGGTTCTGTCCGATGCTGAATTACTCCGCAGACAACTCCACCGAGTTGAGACCCACCCATGCTTGTTCACTTGTATTTATTGAAACTGTGGATTCTCGCCCCGTGCTGCCCCATGTATTTACTTTAAGCACTGATCACCTATTCATTCGGTATGGTTTTCCCCTTCCCCTGTACACACTCTGGTATGAATTGTAAAAATAACCTGCTACAAATGGGTTGAATGTTTCTGTCGCCGGTGCCCACCGAGGCCGGCCTTGGCCGAGGGGTACCTGCTGGCCAGCGGAGCGGGAGAGGGAATCACCACTTTGGGCTTTCTGAGCTGAGACACACTTACGGATTCTGTTACACATTTTGCACTGGTTTTATGGAGATTGTTTTCTTGGACGGATAGTGTAAAATAAACTTCTCTGTTCTGTATCTTTCCTTGAGCAGTTTCCTCTTTGCTTTCTCCCTGGAGTGAGGAGGACACAGGGAAGGTGAAAAGATGGTGTCATCGAATGTTTACTGTTTCTTGGTTGACGCCTCTGGGAATCTGGTCAGTGTCTGGCAGATTGCAGGTATGAAGTGACAAATCTTGGGTCCCCTCTGAATCTTGAAGGTTCTCTGCTAGGCCTGTCATTCTTAGGATACGTGCGATGGTGTGTTAGGAATTCTTGCAGCTGGACATAACAGGGAGAGCATTCCAGAGTTGACAGTGATGTCCAGCAGGGCTCAAGTCACCCTCCTGTCTGATTTTAGTAGATTTCAGTTGTGAAAATTAAGACTTCCCCAAGGTGGTTCCTTAAGAAGGAAAGAAAGTAATACATAATAAGCCATATTCTGCATGACTCTCAAGAAATCATTATCAGGGGACTTCCCCGGCAATCCAGTGGTTAAGACTCCATGCTTCTACTGCTGGGGCTGGGGGTTCCATCCCTGGTTGGGGAACTAAGATCCCGCATGCCGTGAGGTGCAGCCAAACAAACAAAAATCATTACAAGGATCTAAAAGTAGCCCGAGAGGAGCAAACAAGCCAAGTTTCCACCTGAACCTCAATAGAATTGTTTTATAGGAATCAGAAGAAAAATAACTGGTAATTCACAGTTCCAAATTTATTTTTTAAAAATCTCTTCCCAGGTGGTGGGAAAATACTAGGAACTTAGCTTTGTCTTGAGTGTTTACATCTAAAAGTGTTTTATTCCTATATTGGTGCTTTTTATAAATACATGACAGACATGGACAGGATATTACCATAATGTGGATTGGTGCTTACGAAGCATCAAATGCTTTTATGTTAAATACTCTGTCATACTGGTCTTGATTAGTTTTAGTCTTAGTCTTAAGCAAAGACATTTGATCCAAAGCCTGTTTTGTTTTTGTTTTTTTACACATTTGCTGTGAAATCTTGAGAAACCATAGTTCCAGGCTAAATGTCTCAGAGAGGAAATTCTGGGACTGGTTGTTTCCATGTTTCATGCACCATGATTGCTGACCTAGGAACTGGGCAGGGTTCCTTTCTGAAATGAGCCCCGGGCGTCTTTCTGCCAGGTCTCAGCCATGCACATTGTGCCTTAAACTGCTGACTGAGAACATGCTTCTGACGGCTGTCCAGCAGTGCACAACTGCTGATGCAGCTGTTTTCCCTGTCCTGGGATTTATCTGGGAGAGGTTGGGATGAGTTAGAGGGAAGAACCTTCTTACAGCGTCCCAAACCTGCCGGTATCACCTGAGAAACCCTCTCAGCAGTTTTCTGGGATGTGTTGATTTCTGTAAACTCCCAGGCTGTGATTTCATGCACCAGGGCATTCAGTGGCCCTGGTGAGGGGGCGGGGAGTGGATCCTGAAGCTTGCACTTCTTCCTAAACAGCCTGGATGACCCCAGGCGGTACCACCACACACCCTCTTTCTAGGAAGTGTGTTCCCAGCGTGGCCAGTGCCTACCAAAGTCGCTGTCCCCACATATGCCCTTAGGTGGCCTTGCATACACTGAGAGGCCATGAAATTTCCGGATGGCTTTGCCACTTCCCAAAGCAAAGTGCTGGTCCTACCCTTGAAGGGAGAGTGCACTTTTATAGGTACATGGTTTGTATTTACCTCCAAAAAGACCTGGAGAACTGCTTATTATGTTTTCCTAAACCTGTGGCTTCTGACATTTGTAGCTTAGTCCTAAATGTACGTGCTAGAGTTTGAGACTCTATGTATCTCAAACAGCAAATGTGAACTTATTTTAAGCACTCAGGTTTAAAAAAAAAAAGCCTAAATGTCTTTATTTAAAAAGGGGGGAGGGCAGGGTAATAATATTGTAACGTCCAGACAGTTTTGAGTTGTAGTATATAAAATAAGAATAACATTCAACCTGCAATAAATATAATTAAGTGTAGCCTTAGAGCTTTACCTAATTTTTCATGAAGATAGTCAGGTTTGGGGCAGAGGGGACAGAAATAGGAAATTAGAGTTGGTAATGTTGCTCTTTCCAAGATTTATTTTCATCTTTTCAAAATAGGATGGTTATCCCATTAATAGATAACTATCCAATTCTTCTGACCCATTTTGATCAAGTATTTTGAAGTAAATGGGACACTGCCTTCTTGGATTTTGTGTCATCTTGTACTGAGTTATACATCTCATTTATTTTTATTTTCTTCAGTGGCTGCTCAACACACACACACACACACACACACACCATCTATCTGACACCAGAACTCTGTATGAAAACAACCCAATGGATCTTTGAAAGTCTTCCAATTATCCAGCTGTGTGTTACAGTCCAACTGCAGGAATCCGGTTGATTCAGCCAAGTTTTCTCTAATAAATAAAATGCCGTGTGTTCATCGCATCATCATCTAGAGTTTCAGGCACTGCAGAGATGTTGGAAAAGTCAGGAACTAAGCCTGTGGACAAGCAGAGATTAGCAATGTGCACGAGATAAATTATGCCATGCCTCAGGATTGATTTCACATTGAACTTTGTGGTTCATTTCAAAACACAAGGCAGGATAATAAACCTCACCAAAATCTCTCAGATAACTCACTGCTGCACTCAGGACGTTTATTTCCTTAGTAAAGTACACCCAGGCGTCCCATTAACTTTTTACTGAACCACAGTTTAGCACACATTCTTGCCAAGTTGTAGAGGTTTTAAATAGAGTGAATAATCATAGTTAATACTCATCCTGGCTTTTGTTTTTCTTGTTGCAATGGGTGGGAGGAGGGGGAAGAGGTAAGATTAGGGTTTCAGCATCTATGCCATTCAAGGCATAAATTGAAGTTATTTTGTAAGTGTATTCAAATATATGTGAATTACATTTCTTCTTTATACAACATCCATCTTATCCTGTCTGTCAACAGCTGAACTTGGTGATATCACATCTTAGGTTTGTTGGAACAATTAATCCAGTAACGGATCCCAGAGAGCTGCATACGAATCCTGCAATGAAATGTGACAAGGAATTTCTGGATCCTGGCAGTTTGTTTTTTGGTTACTTCTGAGCCATGCCTACAAGTCATTGCTAAAAAGAGCTGCACATGTGTGAAAAAGTGCTTTCAACATAAAACTAGTAGTTTTCAATTTTTGCAGAAAAAAAAAATGTATCCACTCAGTTTCATATCTTTCTTTTTGACACATAAGTCAAATGTTTCACCCATGATTAAGATGATTCATTCTTAAAACGCTAGATAATAACCCTCTGCTCTGGTCAGACACCTTTACTCCAACCACCAATCTGGGTTTGAACCCAGATGCCTGGTGCTTTATTATTAGAAGAATCTGTGTCCAGTGATTTCAGATATGTAAAACATTAATTCCATAATATCTAGTAATTCATTTCATGTCAGGTTGAATTGTTCCTTCCCATTGCTTAGAAGTTAAATACAGTATTATTCAATTTCATATATGAAAAAATGCATTTACCTGCATTCATTTACTCATCTTATGGTCTAAATCAGCATTTTCCAAATTTAATTATGCATCAGACTTACCTGTAGACTTGTTAAAATACAGATTTGGGGCCCCTGCCCCTGAGTTTTTGGTTCAGCAGTTCTAAGGATAGGCCCTAAAACTCGTATTTCCACTATCCCTGCTGGGTCTGGGCCACACTTTGAGAATCACTGGTGTAAATAAGGTGTTTCGCCCATAAAGCCGTGTTTTTCCTACAGCAGCATCTACCAGTGTCATTGGTGTACAGCTTACAGAAAAACACAATGCAGACATAGATTATTCCTTTCATTCTTTCAAAATTCCTTTTTGTTTCTACTTCCACTGAGCCCTAAGAATGGCTGAAAGTATGCAAAGAAATATGATCAGTTCTTCAAAACCACATTCTCTATTATCTGGCAGGAAGCATCTACTCACAGTCAAAGACAGCCTAAAACTTAAAACTAAAGCAGATCAGAGCAAATGGTTTAAGATGAAAATGCAGGAGAGTCAGGATTCTGGGGAAGTATTAGCTTGGGAGAGATGTGAGCAGGCTACCACCATTTTCCTTCCAGGTGAAAAAGATTTTGTTCTAAATCCCAACAACAGAAAGTAACGATGAATATAGGAGAAAATTTCAACACACAAACTCCGAGTTGCACCTTACAACTGTATCTAGCTACATTTCTAATCTAAACATGTTCCACTGATGTAAATCCATCCAACACAGATGTCATGACTCCAAGAAAGAAGTAAGAGCCTGGCACTAGAGTCAGCTTACTCTCTCTGCCATGACCGGGGTTCAATCCCTGGTCAGGCAAAGAAGATTCTGCAAGCAGCACAGCCAAAACAACAACAACAAAACACACCCCAGCTAGAGATCCTGCCTGGGGCTCAGAAACCAGCATCCCCAGGCTGCCCAGATCCGTTTCCACCTAGAAACAACTGCCACTCCCAGGTGAGACAGGTTCAGGAGTGGCGCTGCCTGCAGCCAGACCTTAACTTGGTCTTGGACTCCTGGCTTATTCACGAGAACCTCAGGGAACACACTGCGCTCCCAGATGACATGGTAAAAGCCACATTTTTATATCCACTAAAAGCGCTCAAGAATCAGGAAGTGGGTTGAGATATGACTCTGCACAGTTGGGGTGGAGGAGGACAAGGAGGAAAGGCAAAGTCTTCCTTCTAGAAATATAACATTTTATGCTTGGTCTCTGCCCGTATGGGGTGGTCCCCAGAAAAAAAAAGATGAGATCTCTCCCTGCACTGAGAAGCAACAGCATAGCCAGTCAAGTAACATGTGTGCTCCAGGGGCAGCGATGCCCACTCAGGCCCACGTGTGTCTTGTTACTATTAATTGAATGCAAGGTATTATATTCAAGGTACTGCTTCATTTTTTTCCCCAGACCCCTTGGTAACAGAAGCAGGTCTTTTACCCTCCCAGGCAGAATTTAATCTGCCACCTGGATGTTAACCAAGGGCACTTCTTAGGAAGAAGAACAAAATGTTTGAAGACTGAAAAAAGAGAGCCCTGCCAAGAAAACTCACTCATTTGTTATCAATCAGGCAAATCAACTCATTGGAGGCGTCAGTGCTTCGCATGCCCTGGATGACCAGGTAACAGGGTTGTACCTATGACTCTCAAAAGGAATTGAATCCAATTCCGAATTTTAAACTCCGTTTTGGTATTTGTTTCAGGAAGGAATTCTGGCCCTGTGGTATTTTAACCCAGGCGTGCTGGCTGCGTGGAAGGCGTCACAGTTTCCCCGGGTGAATCTGGGACAAGACAGCCTTTCAGGGTGAGGGGTAAGTTCCCCCACACGCCCCCCTGGGAAGGTGGCATCCTGTATCAGTTTTCCTGGGAGTTCCTGGTTGTGAGTCAGCAGTCTGGAAAGCAATGGAGGCCAGTCTCAAACGCTGCCAGGTCCCTCTGTTTTCTCCCCCCACTTCACGTCTGTCGATCGTCGTGATCGGTCCCACCTGGCACTTGGTCATGTGTCACAGCCTGACCTGACTTCTCCCCTCCCCTTCCCTAAAGGTGTGCAGAGCTGGGTTCCCCAAGGATTCTCATTACCGAAGCAGAGCAGTGATGCCAACACACAGCAGGCACCGACACGGGGAGGGCTGGGTTAACAAGAGACCCAGGTTCTGTGATACAGGAAATAAAAATGGAACAATTCTAACCCAACTTTTGAGCTCTAGATAATGACATGGTGGCCATAATAGCATCCTTCTTCTTGCTAAAGGCATAATTCAGAGGAGCCAGAAAGGTCTGGACATAAAGGCAGTTGGAGACACAGATCCCATAAAGATGAAATCGCTCAGCAGTAACTGTTTGCCTGGTTTTCATGGGCCTGCTTGGCCCAGACAGTGTCTATTTCCCATGGAGAGGGAATTCAAGGGGCAGAAGATACACAGAGCAGCTTCAGAGGGATACTGATGGCTATGAGCGTCAGAAAATGTGTTGCCATAAAAATGTTTACTTCAGTAAATGAGGCAGGTTTTAATTTGGGGACCCTTGAAGCAAGGAAATGGCAGAATGGTATTCTGTTTTACCCTCAATGTCTGCAAAAACACCTCTTCTTACCTAAATAACTGGGCATTCTTGATACTTGAATGTGTACACAGGGAATGTGTACACAGGGAAAGGAAGTTAACATTGAACTTTACAAGCACTGGACTGGAAGTGGAGAATGCAATGTTTTAAATAAAAACTGTATTTAAAATTGGCACCATTATAAAAAAAAAAAAGTCTTGCATGAAGACTTCACAGGACTGGTGTCTCAGGTTCCCATCTTGATTAGACTTTTAAGGTAATGCTGCTGCTGCTGCTAAGTTGCTTCAGTCGTGTCCGACTCTGTGCGGCCCCAGAAACAGCAGCCCACCAGGCTACCCCATCCCTGGGATTCTCCAGGCAAGAACACTGGAGTGGGTTGCCATTTCCTTCTCCAGTGCGTGAAAAGTGAAAGTGAAGTCGCTCAGTCATGTCCAACTCTTAGCAACCCCATGAACTGCAGCCCACCAGGCTCCTCCGTCCATGGGATTTTCCAGGCAAGAGTGCTGGAGTGGGGTGCCATTGCCTTCTCCGTTTAAGGTAATAATAGTTGTTAAAATCGCAATCTTGTGTCTCAGAGACTTCACCTGAAAATGCAAACATTAAAAAAGCTGTGAGTAGACAAAACCAAGCAGTCTTCCGCTGGCTCTTCAGAGACCCACCCCCACCCTGGAAAGTCGTGTATTTTTTTTTTCCCTAGGCAAAGCTTTCCTGGGCCGGCTGTTGCAAAGAGGGAACTGAGAACACACAGCAGGTGTCCTTGCTGGCTGCCAGAGGGGGGCAGGCTTGTTCCTTATGCGGGCTGAGGGTAGAGGTGTGTCCTGGAGGGAGGTGTTTTGCCTCCCTCACCCTCCTCGGCTGTGCTGTGTGCAGGTGGCACGAGCAGTTGTGTATTGTAACAACAAGCCCAGAAAACTTTTCCAGGGCCTCCTGGCTGCGTGTCAGCGTGCGGGTCATGGTACTGAATTCAGTCCTAAAGCAGTGGTGGCTGGGCTCCATATTAGAATCACCTGGGGTGTGTTTCCGATTACCCATCCCCTCCCCCGCCATCATTCAGAACTGGACGATCTGGTTACCTGCTTTGGGCTGCCTGGATGTTTCTTCCTGGGCCCCTGGTTCAGAACCACAGTTCATGGAGTAAAATCAGACCACCTGGGATATTTGATTGTGCAGAACCACACAGAAATGCTGTGGGTCTTTGCTACTCAAAGTGTGGGTCGGCCTTCAGTGGGCAGCTTTGACTAGAATGAGAGACTTGGGGAACCCTGTAAAACGGCACTGTCCGCTGGAACTTTCCACAGGAATGTGACTGTCCTCCACCTCTGCTGTCCAGTATGGTAGCCGTGAGGTGCACGTGACTGCTGAGCACTCGAAAGGTGGCTTGGGCAACTAAGAATAACCTTTTTAATCTTGTTTTGTCTATTTGAATTTGCATGAGGAAAGCCACGTGTGATGAGTGGCTGCAGAGCCAGTAGAGTATTAAGGGGCCGACCTGACCCACAAAGATGGTCAGGTTTCCTGGGGGTCCAGTGGTTAAGCCTCTGAGCTTCCAGTGCAGTGGCTGTGGGTTCTATCCCTGGTTAGGGAACTAGATCGCGCATACTGCACAGCACAACCAGGGAGGAAAGAAAAAAGCGGGGTAAAGTTTCTTCCTTGGTGTTGAGAAGATGCCCAGGGGTCCTGAGGCTGGTTGGCCGGAAACAGGAGGTGCCTCAGGGAAGCGGTGCTCACAGGGTGCTCGGACCAGCAGCATCACCCAGGGGCATGTTAGAAAAGCAGAATCTCAGACCCTACACAGACCCCCTGAATCAGAACCTGCATTTAAATTTTTTTTTTAATTTTTATTTATTTATTTGGGTTCACTGAGTTTTAATTGCAGCATGCGGGATCTTTTAGCTGTGGTATGCAACTCTTAACTGGCACATGGGCTCTAGTTCCCTGACCAGAAATTTAACCAGAGCCCCCTGCATTGGGAGCACAGAGTCTTAGCCATTGGACCATCTGGGAAGTCCTAAAACCTGCATTTTAACAAGGTCCCAGGTGATGGATATGAACATCCGAGTTTGAGAAGCTCTGACAGTAAATGTCACTCTGCTCTTCAGGGGACAGGTGACCATTTACACACATACTCTTCTAGAAAGTCATTCAACATTGTTGGCACCTGAGAATATTACAGGAAGTACCAAGTGGGTTTCCCGAATAGGTCATGGAGAGCAACACACTTGAAATTGGAGATGGATTGGTTTTCCCAGTAGTCATATATGGATGTGAGAGCTGGACTATAAAGAAAGCTGAGCACTGAAGAATTGATGCTTTTGAACTTCAGTGCTGGAGAGGACTCTTGAGAGTCCCTTGGACTGCAAGGAGATCCAACCAGTCCATCCTAAAGAAAATCAGTCCTGAATATTCATTGGAAGGACTGATGCTGAAGCCGAAATTCCAATACTTTGACCACCTGATGTGAAGAACTGACTCATTTGAAAAGACCCTGATGCTGGGAAAGATTTAAGGCAGGAGAAGGGAATGACAGATGATGAGATGGTTGGATGACATCACCAACTCAATGGACATGAGTTTGGGTAAACTCCAGGAGTTGGTAACAGACAGGGAGGCCTGGAGTGCTGCAGTCATGGGGTTGCAAAGAGTCAGACACGACTGAGCGACTCAGTTGAACTCAACTGAACCGATTGCTGAATTTGGAAGGCAAGAGAGTCATCTTTTAGTTCTAATAAGCCCCTGTTTTCATGGGATGAAGGAATAACTGTGGAGAACTTCATTGAAGGGCCGAGATCTAACTCAGGGTGAATCTTCATATTCACCCCACTCTTTAAACATGGACTCACGTGGATACGCTGCCAGGAATATTGCTAATACTGGAAATTCCTGTGTGGTACTGATAAACAGAATTGTCTTCTTTCCATATTCAATCCAGGACTGATTCTACATTTTTTCCTTCTAAAGTTCCATAAGATTTTGCATCATTTGCAAGATGAGAGATTTCCTGTGGGGAGAAAAAAAAATAGCTCAACCAAGAAAGTCATTGCATTTAGCAGAAGGAGGCAGAAAATAGAACAAAGAGGGGAATGGTTTTTATGCAACAGCAATTTTTTGTAATAAGTGTGGGGACAGGTCCCCCTGGGAGGACATTTAAGCTGTCATTTCTGAAAGGATAATTGAGACACAGCTGGATGGCGGCAGGGTTTAAAGCCAGGAGCAAACACAGCCAGGAAGTGGAGGAGCAGATGATTCAGCCCCCAGGGCATGGGTAGCTGGGTAGTTTCCGCACCCAGGGGAGCACCAACTGTCATGCTGGCATTGGTGGTGTCCTGCAGTCATCTGGGCGCAGCCATCTTGCTGTGAGTGAGAGGAGAACCCATCCTCAGGCAGCTCACGCGAGTAATTCAATCACAGCTCTCTGCAGGCTGAATCCTGGACGTTTAGCCCAGACCGCCCCTGAATTTCCCTTCCCTAGGGATCTCCTGTCCCCCCAACTCCTTTTCCCAGTTAGCACCCCAATCCAAACATAAAACAACTGGGAACTGGTTTTAGAGGTCTCATTCACAGCTGCTCAGGCCATCTGAAATACCGCCATCAGAAGAATGGGGGAAAGGGACAGTTAGGGAGCTTGGGATGGACATGTACACATGGCTATATTTAAAATGGGTAACCAGTGAGGACCTACTGCGCAGGGAACTCTGCTCAGTGTTATGGGGCAGCCTGGATGGGAGGGGAGTTTGGGGGAGAGTGGATACATGTGTATGTATATGGCTGAGTCTGTTTGCTGTCCACCTGAAACTATCACATTGTTAATTGGCTATACTCCAATATAAAAGATAAAGTTAAAGAAAAAGAGAAATACCGCCCCCAGAAAGCAATTCAGTGATTTCACACCAACTTTCATCTCCTCTCTTCCTCTTCTACAATAGCTATTTTTAAAAGCAATCATAGACTATCATTAGCAAAAAAGCACAAGATGAAAATAAAAGTGGTGTTTAATTCTGGCATTTTATGTGACTCCACCTACGCAGTGAGGGACCTGGTTAGTCACCTCCTCTGGGGACCTATTAGGCCTGTCGCAGGAAAGCACAGCATCTGAGCTTTGACCCATAACTTCTTCCATTCTACCACAAAAACAAGGATATAGAGAAAAAGTCCAGAAGTATGTTAAAGCACACAATCAAAAAGTTTTTTGGTGTATTTTATGTAAAAGTAAAAGAAAACAAGTATAGGTCTAAGAATTGTTAACTCAATAACAGGAACCGGTGAGATGGTAAAGCTGGTTACCATCTTTAGAGCATCTACCATCCAAGTGCATTTTGAGGATCTGCGGATTTGTAAATTCATAGGGACTGTGAAAAAAAAGTGCTCAATATAGAATTAAAAGTTCTGTGGTGCTTCTCGCTCTAAGTGTAACACATGCAGGAAACTGAAAAATTGAGACATGTGATAAAGTGTTAATTCCTATTTGGAGGCATTTGACAAAAAGAATTATGAAAGAAGTTCATTCTCAAATATTATTTTAACCTTAAACAAGAGACAAACTTAGGTTACCTTTTTAAAAGAGATACACTGATTTTATCATAAATGGATGTTGAATTTTGTCAAAAGCTTTTTCTGCATCTATCGAGATGATCACATGGTTTTATTCTTCAATTTGTTAATGTGGCATATCACATTGATTGATTTGCAGATGTTGAAATATCCTTGCATCCTTGGAATAAATCCTACTTGATCGTGGTGTATGATCCTTTTAATGTATTGTTAGATTCAGTTTGCTAATAATTTGGTGAGGACTTTTTCATCTGTGTTCATCAGCGATACTGGTCTGGTTTTGGTATCAGGGTGATGCTGGTCTTGTAGAATGAGTTTGGAAGTGTTCCTTCCTCTGCAATGCACCAATCATTTTTATACTTTTATGAAGTGTGTATTTGTTTTGCCATTGATGGTAGAGGACTATTTGTGTTTATCATTCTTTTTCCATTTGTGTGCATGAACTAGGGGTTTAATAGAGATGAGAGCATGTATTTTTCCATTTTTCATTAATCTAAGTATTTATAAACCAACCTTTATGTATTTGAAAAAGCTAGGGCTGTTAGTAAAGCTAGGCAAGTTTCACAATACTATTGTTCAAAGAAGAACAAGATTTGTCACATTTTGTGACTTTAATTATCTTTTAAGTTACTTTGATAATTGTTATGGATTGAATTGTATCTCTCACACACACATACACACACACACACAAATATGTTCAAATCCTATACCCTACAACCTGTAAATGTGACCCTACTTGGAAATAGCCTTTGCAGATATAATCAAGTAAAGATGAGATCACACTGGAGTTGAGGGGGTGGGACCCTACTCCAATGACTGCTGCTGCTACCGCTAAGTTGCTTCAGTCATGTCCGACTCTGTGCAACCCCATAGACGGCAGCCCACCAGGCTCCCCTGTCCCTGGGATCCTCAAGGCAAGAACACTGGAGTGGATTGCCATTTCCTTCTGTAATGCATGAAAGTGAAAATGAAGTTGCTCAGTCGTGTCTGACTCCTAGCAACCCCATGGACTGCAGCCTACCAGGCTCCTCTGTCCATGGGATTTTCCAGGCAAGAGTACTGGAGTGAGTTACCATTGCCTTCTCCAACTCCAATGACTAGTGTCCTTATAAAAGGAAGATTTGGATACACACAGGGAGAATGCCCCATGACCATGGAGGCAGAGGCTGGAGTTACTCTGTCACAAGCCAAGGACTGCCCACAAGCACCAAGAAACTCAAGGAAATGCACAGGACAGACTCCCCCAGGCCCCTGCAAGAAGGAACCAACCCTGTTTTATTTCAGACCTCTGGCCTCCAGAACTGTTGGAGAATATATATATCTATTGCTGCAGCCACCAGGTTAGTGGTACTTTGCTATGGCAGCTCCAGGAAGCTAGTCCTGTGATGCTTCAGAGAGCGACACTGAAATAGAACCAAGTTTATCAGCTTACCAGTCTCTCTGATGGGACCTTAGCTGTCATTTCCAGGGAAGAATTGTAAACACTGGTGAATATGGGGGAAATGGCACGACCCTGTTTAACCCTTCAGCACCCCTTACCAGGTGAGAGCCATAGGCCTTGCCAAGCTGGCCACCTCTGCAGCAGTGCTTCTGTGGGAGAGCCATCCAGGCAGCCCCTGGAGATGCCAGGGCCACATGGCCCCTGACCAGTACTTGGACACACACACCCCTGAAAGCCCCCCAAGGTGGGACTAGACCCTGCTGCCATTCTGCAGGGGTGGGCTTGACCCTGGGCTTGTGAGATGAAGCTTAGTCTGGGGGCACGGCGAGGGGGCGGGGGGTGCTGGGGTACATAAGAGAGACCCACGCTTCTGCAAGTCCTGCTCCCATTCACTCATAAGCAGGTGGGCAGGCTGAGGGCCCAGCCAGCAGCAGGAAGAAGGAAGAGGGAGGGCTCTCCACAGGAGACATCAGCTTCGAGGAAGAAGCAGATGCTGAGGCTGGAGCCAGGCTGGGAGAGTAAGACTTCACTAGGGGATGGGAGGGTCACAGCCCCAGCCTCTGGACATCTGGAAGGTGAGCAGGGACACAGAGCGTGCGGGGGCCCGGGGTGAACCACGGCCTACTTCTGCCTGTGCTGAGCACTGAATGTCCTACCCTCCGGGGCTGCTAGCCTGAGAGCAACGCTGCCCCCCCGAGAGCATCTGCCGTGTAAGCCCTGTGTTCAGAGACCAACAGACAGAGAGCCCAGTAGATGTGACTCCCCACAACACCAGCATGCCCGCCGGTCCTTGTAGGGGACAGTGGGGGACACTAAGTGTTAAAGCCCCATATCCAGGTCTCCGGAAGCATGTTTTCAGAGAGAAAGTGGATTTCTGCAGCAGTGTGTGGAATTGAAAGTCTGGATATTTCTGAAGGTCTGGGATGCTAAATGTCCTCCTTTGATAACAGAAATGATTTTAAAAAGGAAAGAGGAAAGGGAGGGAGGGAAGAGAAAGGGAAAGGCAATAAGAAGTCTCCAGAGGGAAGGGACATTTAAGAAAAAATAAGGTTTCCAACAGGAAGTGAGTCGACATATAGCATGATCATGATTTTGAGGAATTGAAGGGGAATAAGAAGAGAATTCATTTGGCTTTGATGCTGGAAACATTTCTCTTTAAATGTCCTGGGAAGAGTGATGTTGGATTCGCAGAGAAGGAAAATTAATCTTAGCTTGTGATGAGGCTGCAAAATGAGCACCAGTTATAAGTGTGTTAATGTGGTTTGTGTTCAGTCTTTAGAATCAATCTCTAAACCAAGTCTAGAAAACTGACTTACTGTTTCCGAGCAGGACGTACCTGTGAAAATAAACCTGCAGCTGACAATGACCGTGTCACTGAAGCTGTCACACATTTGTCCTCCCAGTCAACCCCAATGTTTTGGGCACCAGGGATCGGTTTCATGGAAGACAATTTTTCCACGGACCAGGAGGTGAAGGGATAGTTTCAGGATGATTTAAGTGCATAACATTTATTGTGTACTTTATTTCTATTGTTATACATCAGCTCTGCCTCAGATCATCGGGCTTTAGATCTCAGAGGTTGGGGACCCCTGCTTTACACGACCTCTCCTCTCCTGAATCTGCTGGGTCTTTTGTCTGTTGTTCAACACACCTTGCAGGGCGCAGCTCTGTACCCTGGGCCTGGTGGTTCCCCCTCTCTCCTTTCAGCTGAGCAGATCTACCCTTCTGCCTCCATCCTGTGTCCCTCAGCAACCCCACTGGATGATGGCCTCACTGCCCATTTGGAGATGGCTCCTCAAGCTGACTACCTGATGGAGGAGATGAGGAATGGTCTCTTAATACCCCCTTAAAAAACAAAAACACGCACCAAACATGCTGCTAGGGCTACTGCTAACTCACTTCACTTGTGTCCGACTCTGTGCGACCTCATAGACGGCAGCCCACCAGGCTCCCCCGTCCCTGGGATTCTCCAGGCAAGAACACTGGAGTGGGTTGCCATTTCCTTCTCCAATGCATGAAAGTGGAAAGTGAAAGGGAAGTCTCTCAATCGTGTCCGACTCTTAGCAACCCCATGGACCACAGCCTACCAGGCTCCTCTGTCCATGGGATTTTCCCGGCAGGAGTACTAGAGTGGGGTGCCATTGCCTTCTCTGCCAAACATGCTAGCATGGGGAAATTCCAGTGTCTCCTTCGGAAAACTCTCCTAAGGTTTTCTGATCTCAGCAGGGAATCTGATCTATCCTTGAATCTTCCCTGTTAGCTCAGATGGTAAAGAATTTGCCTGCAATGCAGGATACTGGGGTTCAATCCCTGGATTGGGAAGATCCCCTAAAGAAGGGCACACAACCCACTCCAGTATCCTTGCCTGGACAATTCCATGGACATGGAGAATTCCCTGGACAGAGGAGCCTGGCTGTCTACAGCTCATGGGGTCACAGACAGACACGACTGAGCGACTAAGAGACAACTACGTTCTCGAATCTGACCTATTCTTGATCATTTCAACTTGCTGAACAAAAGCAACACAGACCTTTCTGTTCTGGCCATGCTCATTATGAATCACACTTAAACAGGGCACATGCCCCTTTTCTTGCCAAGAAGAGCAGAGGGACAAGCCAGTTCCCCGTGAGCACCTTGCTACTTGGATGCAGGCCCAGCAGTTCCCACCCTTGGCTGCAGAATGCCAGCACCTGGGAAGCTTTGGAAAATCCCAACCACGTTCAGACCAACTCCCTCAGAACCTTGGGTGCTGAGGCCCGGGCCTCAGTGTGTCTTAAAAGCTTCCCAGGTGATCCCAAACAGCAAGGCTAAGGACCGATTCACAGGCTGCAGCTTCCAGACTTTTCTAGGACTTTGCCTACATATTAGCATCACCTGAGAGCTATAAAGCTGCTGATGCAGGCACCCCACCCTGGAGACTCTAATAGGTCAGGGCTGTGACCTGAGCCTCAGGGTTTTATCAAACTCTCCAGGTGTAATGTACGACCAAGGTTGAGACTTGCTGGCCTTGACCAGTATATAACAGAGCACTGATGGGGGCGGGAAGGAGTGGGTGAGAGACCCCATACCAGGAGTCGCAGGGTCTCGCCTTGAAGGGAACCTCAGCGGGGATGAGTTAAGCCACAGGGCATGTGATGGTATTTAGTGGAACCCAGCTTTTCACTCACATCATTAGAGAACTGGGGAGTGGGTTAGGTGATCAAATCCCACTTTTAATTAGAAGAAAGCTTCTTATTTCTTACCTTGTGTCTCCCCCAACTGCCCTGCAACAGCACCGTGGGCCCCTTCTCCCCAGGCAGCTGCCAGCATCCCTGATGTGAATGCAGTGTTAGAGCATAGCAGAGCAGCCCCAGTGCCCACCACGGTGAGGGGGCCCTGGAAAGAGGCTCCAGGACCTGAGCCCCTTAGGCATCCCTTCCTGTGGACCCCAGGGAGCGGTGGACAGAGATTAGGGCAAGGAGTTATCTCCCAGTGCTGCTGCTTCTAGGAGTTTCCAAATGAAACCCAGAGTGGGGATGATTCTGGTGGAAGGCAGTAATGGGTGTGACCACAGATTTCCCCAGGGCTCAGGGGCCCCTCCCCTCCCCCTCAGCAGTAGGCCGAGTCCCACGAGGTGGCAAAGGGCCTCGTGCTCCCCACTCTGGAGTCTGTCCTACAAGCCTCTGCTTCTGTGACTTGCTTCTAGCCTACAGAACAAGGAAAAGGTATGGCTGTCACTCCCATGTATGTGCTAAGTCGCTTCAGTCATGTCCGACTCTGCTACCCCACAGATTGTAGCCCTGACAGGCTCCTCTGTCCATGGAATTCTCCAGGCAAGAATACTGGAATGGATTGCCATTTCCTCCTCCAGGGGATCTTCCCCCACTCAGGAACAGAACCCTCATCTCTTAAGTCTCCTGCATTGACAGGCAGATTCTTTACCACTGGCGCCACCTAGGAATCCCTAGCAACTTAGCACATGTACCCCCTTGAATACATAATAACACAGAAAAAACTGTCTTGCTAGTGATGAAATAAAATTTATATTTTAAGGCAGGACAAGAAAAATTCAACATAAAATTCCCTCTCTGCATTTGTCTGGACCTCCTTCCTCCCCAGTGTGCCGTGTGCATTTGAATTACACACAAACCTTGAGTGCCTCAAAGATAAGAAGGCTTGCTCAACCGTGAAGATCAATTTTTTCTTTCTTCTGATGCCAGCAACGCAATTTCTTAAAAGAACAGTGTGTTTTCCCGGCTCTGGAGAGAGTCATGGAGACTTGCTGCTCGCTTTGCAGGTGCTTACCGAAACTGTGTGTCCCGTGAACTTTAGGTAAAATATCAAGCTGTCACTTGGACATATGATCCTTTGTCTTGAAAATGTGTATGTCTGTGTTTTCCGCTTCTAATAGGTGAAACAGTTCTCTAAGCTTTCCAAGAATCTGCTTCCCAGGTTATAATCCTCAATTTGGCTAGAATAAAATTCCCTCTTGTTTCTTCATGATAGTGAACTGAATTCTTATCAACAGTAAAATGCGTTAGAGTGACAGATGCTCTCTGCTGGCCATGAAGAAGCAGCTGCCACGCTGTGAACAGCCCAAGGAGACAGCCACATGCCAGGGGGCCATGGGCTGCCTCTGGGAGCTGACAACCAAATGAACAAACAGACGGTGGCCCGGCCATAGGTAGCAAGAGAACCCTGACCCACCGTCTGCAGCAACCAGTCCAGGTAAACCCACCTATAGCAACCAGGAAGTCGGCTGCCATGTTCAAGTCAGACCTGTAGGAAATCAGACCATTGTCTCTAGCCACTGGTCCAGGAAGCAAAACCATGACCCCTGTAACCACTGATCCAAAATGCCCAGAACTTGTGTTGTACGAAAGGAGAGAAAGTTAAAACTCCCTTTGACAAAACAATCAGAACTTGATTAATAACTGATAGCCTCCTGATTTTGTCCTGATTTCCAATGTGGGACCAAGCAGAGGCCAACAAGCTCCCGAGCCAGCCACAGCTGGTCAGCTGCATCCAGTCTCCCCAGTCCAGCGGCCCCAGTCTGGGCACACCTGACCTGAAGCTGCCTCTTTGCTCCATTGTCAAGCTTTCCCGCCCCTCTACCTGCCTTTGAGTCCCTGCCAAATGCAAATAATGGTGGCCGACTCCCTTGCTATTGAAAGCTCTAAATAAATGGCCTTTCCTTGTTCCCATTTGGTCTTCATTTATTGCCACTGAGCCAAGAGCCTCAGCCACACAGCTGCAAGGAAGTGAATTCTGCCAGCAAACATACCAGCTTAGAGAACCCAGCAAAGGGTGCAGGGGTCTCAGCTGAGGGTGTAGCCCCCACCAACACCTGGACTGAAGCCTCGTGAGGATGAGAAACCTGGCTAAGCTGCACCCAGACACTTGACCCAGGGAAACTGAGAGATGACACACATGTGTGCTATATGTTGGGCTGCCACGTGTGCAGTGATGTAACATGCAGCCACAGGGAAGTAGTACACAGATCCTTATACGCAAGGAGTGATATAGCCTGGAGCCAAGCCTGGACTCTCTTCTAATACCTATGCCAGTTAGAATAGCCAGTGCCCTCAAATACCATGCCTGAGAGGGTACCACTGCCAGAAGGGCAGCAAATGTAACAATAAATACCACCTGAAGCAGAATTACCGGCACAACTACACCAACATTTTCAAACAAGCAATGATACAAATATTAAGAAGTCAGACATATGATACAAGAATCAGACCTCCCGCAAAAGGGAAATGGATGGAAATATGAAAAGAACATTTTGATACAGAAAGTGACAAGTGGAATAAAGAATAGATGGATACAGGGAATTGCTTGTTGGTTCAGTGGTCAGGACTCTGCTCCTCCTGCTGAGGGTCCAGGTTCGATCTCTGGCCGGGGAACTAATATCCTACGAACTGCATGGTGCAGCAAAAAAAAAAAAAAAAAGGCTACAAAGAACCAATGAACAGGGAGATGTGACCCAGGCCCTCTCCAAGGGACAGCAGAGGAGACTGGAGAGGGAAGGTGGAGAAGTTAAAAGGCTCGGAGGATGGACGCTGACGTGCAGATCCAGAAGGAGACCGGCAAGGGCCTGAAGGCATGTCTATAAGTTCCCCAGAATGTAGACGGATGAGAGTCTACAGCTGGAGAAGGCACCTCACTGTGGATGAAGAAAAATTCTCAGACCCCATCACAGTGGAATTCAAACACACTGAAGACAGAGCTGCTGTTTCCCAGCTTTCAGATGACGGAGGCCGACCACCTACAATGAAGCAAGAATGCAGATGACCTCAGGCTTCTCCACAGCGTACAGGGAATTCGATTTTTTTAATAAATATAACTCTGAACCTAGAACTTTAGAACTCACCAAACTGTCACTGGACTATAAGGACATAACAAAAAAAAAAAGAATCCTTGGGTCTATAAAGTCTTCAAAAGTGCACTCTGTGCCTAAGGTGCAAACATGCAAAGGACCACAGAGAAAACAGGTCCTGCAAAGGCTCTGAGGCTGGAAAAAGCCCAGTGTGTCCAACAAAGAGAAGACCAGAGTCCAGGGGCAGGGAGTGGGGAGTTGGGGGACCATGGGGACCGGTGCAGGGTGGGCCTCAAGGTGGAGCACAGTGCCAGAGTCCTTCTGTTGGCCTCAAGAAGGACTCTGAATTTCCAGAAGCACTATGAGAAGCCGGATGGTGAGCAGGAAAGCAATGTGACCTGACTTCGGTTTTGACTACAGTATAGCAAGTCCCCATACACAAATCAGTTCTGTTCCGAGAGCGTCTTCATGAGTCTGACAAAGTTAGTCCAGGTACCAAATCAGCGATAAAGCACTGTACTGTAATAGGTTTATAATACTTTTCACATGAATGATACATTAAAAAAACAACAACAAAAACATTTTTAATCTTACAGTACCTTGAAAAGCATAATAGTACAGTGCAATGGAGAAGGCAGTGGCACCCCACTCCAGTACTCTTGCCTGGAAAATCCCATGGACGGAGGAGCCTGTTAGGCTGCAGTCCATGGGGTCGCTAAGAGTCGGACACGACTGAGCGACTTCATTTTCACTTTTCACTTTCATGCATTGGAGAAGGAAATGGCAACTCACTCCAGTGTTCTTATCTGGAGAATCCCAGGGACAGGGGAGCCTGGTGGGCTGCCGTCTATGGGGTCGCACAGAGTCGGACATGACTGAAGTGACTTAGCATAGCATAGCTCAGTGCAATAGCTGGCATACAGGACCATGTTCACATCTTTCAAAGTTTTCGACATGAAGGTTGACTTACTGTATGTCCTTCTGCCTGCTGTGTGTACAAAGATCCTCAGAGGGCCAGACTGGATGCAGTGTTTCAGGGAGAAGCCTCCTTCTTCTGTGGAGTGGTGGCTCAGCCCAGGCTGGTGGGAAGGGAGACGGAGAGAAGGGCACAGATTCAGGTTACATGTTGTGGGGAAAGCAGGAAGGTGTCACTGATGTGTCTGTAGTTGGAACGAAAGAAAAAGCAAGAGTCTTGTCTTCGTAGGGTTTCACACTGTAAGCAGACATTTTGCGGGGATCAGTTTGAAAAGTATAGAAATACCAGATCACTATGTTGGGCAACAGAAACTAACATAGAGCTGTGGGTCAATTACACTTTAGAAAAGAAGAGATCAGATTTTTGGTTACCAGAGGCAGAGGGGAGGAGGAGGAGGGAAATTGTATGAAAATAATCAGGAGGTACAAACTTCCAGTTATAAGATAAATAAATAAACCCTAGGGATATAACGTACAACATGATAAATGTAAATAACACTGCTGCATGTTATATGTAAAAGTTGTTAAGAGTAAATCTCAAGAGTTCCCATCACAAGGAAAATATTTTCTATTTCTTTAATTTCATATTTGTAAGAGGTTTTGGCTTTTTTAAAAAATTATTTCCCTCCACCATGGGTGGATTTTTAAAATTTGTACTCTTTTTTGGCTGTGCGGCCTGCAGGATCTTAGCCCCAACCACAGATTGAACTTATGCCCCCATGCATTGGAAGCACAGGTCTTAACCACTGGACCACCAGGGAAGTCCCCTCATATCTATCAGAGATTATGGACGTTCATAAACTGTGGTGATCATTCATGATGTATGTAAGTCATCTGCATACCGTATACTTTACATGTATACAGTGCTCTATGCCAATTATATCTTAGTAAAACTGGAAGAAAAAAAGGTGAGAAAAAGCAAGAAATTAAGGATAAGGCAGAGATAGGGAAGCTTGGGGAGAGTTTTAGGGGAGCAAATTAGGAGCTCTAACTTCAGAATGTAAACACTGAGTAGCTGTTACCTCCCAGGAGTAGAAGATGTAAGGGAGTTATCAGGTACACCAGAAGTTAGAGTTGGGGTTATAGATCTGTGATCAGTGGTAGAGACAATGTGTTTAATTACCCAGAGAGTGTGAAGGGTATGGTGCTGGGTGGGGGGCAAGCAAAAGTGGGGGGCACTCGCTGGAGTCTGGTCATGCAGGAGGAGGCAGCGGAGAAGGAGGAAGACTGGATCCAGAGGACATGCTGTTGGCACAGAAGCCAAGAGAAAACGGGGTGTACT
Organism: Bos indicus x Bos taurus; assembly: GCF_003369695.1. Lineage (NCBI taxonomy): Eukaryota > Metazoa > Chordata > Mammalia > Artiodactyla > Bovidae > Bos > Bos indicus x Bos taurus. Next base: position 44,007,297 of record NC_040088.1, on the reverse strand, counting down.
TATAGGAGAGAAATTAGCCTGTGTGGAGTAAAACTGAGATTGGAAATGTCCTGGCAGTGGTGAATGACAAAGCTGTTTCAGCCTGACATCAGGCCAAATATAGATATACAATTAATTCTCAACAGATGAGTCACACAGAAGAAAAATAATAATTCAGTGATGTAAAAGTTTCTGTTCTGAAGTCCAGCGCCCAAAGACTAGGAAGAATGAGGGGCCTGGGAGGTGAGCAGGGAACAGAACAGCATGGTAAATCCTTCAGTGCACCTGGGCCAAGTCAGGGCAGGCAGTTTTCCAATAAACCAAAGACAGCCAGGAGTCTTTACCTCTCATCCCTCCAAAACTGCTCCTGTCTCAGTAAACAGCACCACTGTTCACTGAAGGGCTCCCCCTGAAACCTAAGCAGCTGGGGGGATTCTTTCCACCTCTCCTCCACAGGGCTTCTTCAGCATGCCCTGAGGACTCGTCCTCCCACTGGACGAGGTGTGGGGTATAAACAGGCACTGGTAAGCACACCCACATACAATTTCTAAAATGCCACCCTGAGCGTTTCATTGTAACTCAACTGTTTCAAAAGAGACACTTTTTTTCAGTTAATGTCAACAATTATTTGCTACTTTTAAGGCACAGGCCAGATTTAATGAATTTATGGCTAAACTCAACTACAATGTAACCTAAATTACATCCAGGGACTTCCTGGGCAATCCAGTGGTTGAGACTCAATCCCTGGCCAGGGAACTAAGATTCCACATGCCTTGCAGAGTGCGACCAATTATAAATAAATAAACCTAAATTGCACCCAAACATAACCCAGGAGAGACATATAAACAAGCATGCCCTGGGGACTCTACCTGCATGGTGTAGGGAGGCAAACTTTCCCTCTGTTCTCTTAGAGTCTCTGGCTGTGCCCAAGACTTAAGCGGCCACAAAACAGATCAACAGAAGTAAAGCATACAAATTCTATTTTTACACATGCATAGGGGCCTTTGCAGGAAAATCACCAAAGTGATTAAGCCTAAGTGCTTATATATTTCATTGAACAAAGAGTGATTGTGGGAAAGTAACTGAAATTATGAGGAAGCAAAGAGAGGATAAGGGTTCTTTTCATCAGGTTTGTACAGATTCTTCTTGGCTTCATGCCTGCTAAGTTACTTCAGTTGTGTCCGACTCTGTACCACCCCATGGACTGTAGCCCGCCAGGCTCCTCTGTCCATGGGATTTCCCAGGCAAGGATACTGGAGTGTTGCCATTTCCTTCTCCAGGGGAATCTTCCTGACACAGGGATCAAACCCACATCTCTAACGTCTCCTGCATTGGCAAGCGGGTTTTTACCACTAGCACCACCTGGGAAGCCCTTCATATATTCATCAAATAACCAGAGTGCCTAGAACAGTGTCTGCCTCTCAGTACAGAATCATAACTGAATACAGGATGGAATGAACTACTCTGGCTAAAACAAGAACTATGCTTTTCAAATGCCCAAAGAAAATATGAAGAGAGAAAGTACAGTCAGTTTCACCAAAAAAGCACAGAACTCAGGAAGTGGCAGGGGATTATAAAACCCCCATATCATAAAACAAGATGGAAAAATTGAAAGAAATTCATCAGTTGGGTTTAAAAAGAAAATTCAATTATATAAATGTTGCTTCAAAAAGACTCATCATAATAAAAAGATGCAAAAAGATTTAAAATAGCCTTTCCTCTTCTCAGACCCCAGAGCATCCGGAATGCAGAGCCAGAACTAGGGAACATGGCGACTGTGGGGGCCCAGGATAGAATCTCCCTGGAAAAAGAGACATGAATGTCTACAATGATATTTCTTGACACAAATTTGATATGAGAGAAGAAAAGGAGATCGATGCTAGTGAACAGGATTTCAAATAACCAGGATTTTATATTTATCACCTCCAACTATAGCCTTCGGTCGCCTCCTTTTAAATCAAAGATAACTACAGTCAGAACCAAGACAAGGCAAAATAATACTTTTCTTCTGCATTTTTTGAGATTAAAAAAACCTGAAATGTCTAGCAAACAAAACCAGAAGGATTCAGCAGGATTCATTTTTGATTTGCAATCCAATACTGTACTGGCCCAACGAGGAGCTTTTGAAAACATGAAAGAAAAGATAAATGCAGTGCGTGCAATAATAGTTCCCAATAAGAATAACAATGAAATTATCCTGGTTTTGCAGCACTTTGGTAATTGTGTGGACAAAACAGTACAAGCATTCATGGAAGGTAGTGCCAGTGAAGTACTCAAAGAATGGACAGTAACAGGCAAGAAAAAGAACAAAAAGAAGAAAAGCAAGCCAAAACCTGCAGCAAAACCAAATAACAGTATCCCAGATTCCAATAAATCGGTTTCCATTCAAGAGAAACAACCTGCGCCCTCCTCAGAGAAAGGTGGTACTAATGGTTATCATGTCAGCGGTGCCATCGATGATACTGAGTCTGTGGACTCACTCAGTGAAGGTATGGAGACACTTTCAACAGAAGCCAGAGAACTGGAGGATCCTGAGTCTGACACATCAGAAATGCTGGATGGAACAGGATCCTTGCTGGAGAATGGTGTCTCTGATTTTGAGGCCAGATCTTTGACTATGCGCTGTACTCAGAATTCTCAACAAAATAGGAACGTTGCCAAGTCTCTCTCAAGAACTACTGTAGGACCTCAGCTTTCAAATTTAGGCATGGAAGATGTTCCCCTCTCTTTCACCAACAAAAAGCTTGGTTCTAATATTGAAAAATCTGTGAAAGACCTCCAGAGCTGCACAGTGTCTCTTGCACGATATCAAGTTCTAGTTAAAGAAGAGATGGATGCTTCTATTAAGAAAATGAAACAAGCTTTTGCCGAATTGCAGAGCTGTTCAATGGATCGGGAAGTGGCGTTGCTTGCTGAAATGGACAAAGTAAAATCTGAAGCAACTGAAATTTTGCTTAGTCGTCAAAAGAAAGCCGAACTTCTAAAGAAAATGACTGATGTGGCTGTTCAGATGTCAGAAGAGCAGTTGGTCGAGCTCAGAGCTGATATCAAGAACTTTGTTAGTGAATGTAAATATGATGAGGATCTGGGACGAGTGGCCCGATTCACCTGTGACGTAGAGACCCTGAAGAAGAACATTGATTCATTTGGACAACTATCCCATCCAAAGAATAGCTAGTCAACACGATCTCAATGTAGCTTGGTTACATCTATGTCTTTGAGTAACCCATGTGATGCCTCTGCTCCCAGCCTTACAAGTGCTAACAAGAAAACCTCGGCACCGGGGGATACACCTACAACCACAGCAAACTCCGGTGGCTGATCCTACCAGGCTCATCGAGAGGTATTGCCAGGAAACAGACGAGGACAAGGCTACAGGCCACAAGGCCCAAAGTCCAGTGACCCCACGAACCAAGGGCAACATGACAGCGTGGGTCGTTACAGAAATAGCTCATGGTATTCATCTGCTTCCAGGTACCAGAGTGCTCTACCCCAGGCACCAGGAAACACTAGTGAATGGCGCCAGGCTCACTCTGCAGGGACCAATGGGACTGGAGCCAGCATGGAGCCCAGCCCACCCAAGCCCTCATTCATTAAGAGGCTCCCCCAGCGCAAACCTAGGACCTCTCAGCCTGACGTTGTGAACTCCTGAGGAAAATTCCAGCCGGTCTCTCTTCTTTCCCACACAATTCAACTTGGTAACTGGACTTTAGGAAACTTCTAGTTAGATTTAATAACAAAAAGAAGTTTACGCATATCACTTTTTATGCCATTCTAAATATTTAGCCATTCTAAATATTTTGGTTTATTCTCTCCTTGTTTCCTCTTTACTGTTTTTGGAAGGGAAGCTGTTTTGTTTTGTTTTTTTTTTCCCCCTTGACCTTTCCCAGTGAGATGGATTGATTCTGATTGGTCATTCCCACCAGAAATTACAGGCAACTGTTGCCAGGTTTCCCAAGGGTAAGCAGTGTTTTTCCCGGGGCTCCAGGCCTTCCAGAGGCCTGAGGAAGCCTTCCTCAGCCAACCCGGCTGTCCAGGCGTTCTGGAGGAGACGGATCACAGCTGGTCTTGCTGCCTTTCTGTCTAAGCAGAAGCCACACATGCCTGTCGGGTTCCCTGTAAACACCAGGGGAGGCAGCGAGGGGGTTGTGTACAACCCTGAATTGGCCAGAAAAGGGGAAATTGAATAGGTGAAAATGGAAGAACCCTGGGACACATTTGATAATCTGCCTGTGCTCCTAAGCCGTGCCTGAGACTGACACTCAGATCGCGGTTTTAGTCTCTCGCTTGGCACCATAGCTTAACCTGCAGTTTCTTCCATATGCCCAAGCCTTGTTTTCTATTACCTTAGGCTGCAAACCAGTCTAGGGAAGTCTATGGGAAAGTAGCATTAATTCAAGGGAAAAAAGTATTTCTTCATTTCAGTGTTTGAAGATTTTTGTTTCTATTGTTCTCCCTCTTTCCTGATTCCCATTCTGACCCTGAACCAAATTTATAGCAATATAATTAGTGTTAATCTAAGGTGTCAACCATCCAAAAATTGCTGCAGTCAATCTTTAGAGTTGAATTAATAAAAACAATTGCATAAATGTTAAAAAAAAAAAAAGATTTAAAATAGAGGATAGACTAAAAAATGTATTGAACATAAACACAAAGAAAGTGGGGGTCATGGTAGGAATTTCAGAATAAATCAGGACAAAAACATTTAATAGGGCTGCTGCTGCTGCTAAGTCACTTCAGTCGTGTCCGACTCTGTGTGACCCCAGAGACGGCAGCCCACTAGGCTCCACCATCCCTGGGATTCTCCAGGCAAGAACGCTGGAGTGGGTTGCCATTTCCTTCTCCAATGCATGAAAGTGAAAAGTGAAAGTGAAGTCGCTCAGTCGTATCTGACTCTTAGCGACCCCATGGACTGCAGCCTACCAGGCTCCTCCGTCCATAGGATTTTCCAGGCAAGATTATTGCAGTGGGGTGCCATTGCGTTCTCCGTTTAATGGGGCAAAGGAGGCTTATTATACTGATAACTGCCATCCATTGTAAAAGCATAGTACCCATAAATATTTATGTACTGGGTAACAGCATGACAATGTTAGAATACAAGAGGTAGAAAATGCAAAGAAAAATGTCTGAACTCCAGTTGAAATGGAAAATGTTCATTTTATTCAGGAATGGGACAGGGGAGAAAGCAGGATATAAATTAGAAGACTGGCAAAGAAAATTATAAAAATAAATGACACAAACAATTAGAATAAATGCAAAAGATGAATTCACATTTAATTAGTTGGTGTTTGAGTTCAGGAATAAACAGTTTTGAACAACTACTATACGCTAAGTATGAACTAGATTATGGGGAGCATTTAATAAGCCTTTTCTGATAAATATGGAATTTTTTTCAAAATAGATCTTATACTAGGTCACAAAGAAAACCTCAAATAATTTCAGGGTGGCTATGGGGATTGATCAAGGAAACGTTACCCATTTACCATTGCAGATGCATAAATAAAGAGAAGCTATCATTATCCTTGTGATGACTGTACAGCTCAGATCCTGGAATACCAAACCACTTTTTTCAGGACACTCACCTCTATTTGCCCTGCTCAACAGAGGAAAGAAACAAATTGCCAAGTTGCCAGCTCTGGGCAATGCTTCCAGACCAGGACTGCTTGGTTTACTCTGGAAGGGAAATAACTTCATTAGAAATGTCATTTTCTTGGCTGGCTGGTCCTCAGCTGACAGCAGTGCGCCCAAAGCACTTGTGATCTCTGCGGCTGACTGGAGTGCACACTGCAGTCTCCAGGGACCCGGGCAGGGGGAGACCAAACCTGCCAAGTGTGAGAATGTCCCTGAGAGGGTCCAAGGTTCATTATTTTTAAAAAGGTTTTCTTTTTTTTCCCCCCTCCTGGAGTTTTCTCTGACCACCTATCTCAAATCGCAGCCTCCCTAGCAACCTCTCTTTCCCTCCCCAGGTTCATTTTTCCTCCATGGCACGTTTCATCAACCATGGCACGTTTCATCAACCATGTCACATATCTTCCTTGTTTGTCTGGTTTATTGACTCTCTCCCCATGAGACTGAGGGTTCCAGGAGAACACAATGTTTTGTCTGTTTGGTTCCCTGCTGTAGCCCCAAAGCCTACAACAGGGCTTGGCACATACACAGTTGCTACTCAGTAAACAGTTTGGTTGAGTAACCCCCAAATCCATCTCTACAGTAGAATGTTTACCTGGGGGGAATACAGCCTAATGGGTCCCAAGTTCTAGGATACATTGAGCCTGTGTCCACAAGATGAATGAAGTTTTCAAGAGGGTGCTAGAAAGGGAGAAAAGGAAAAGAACAGGAAGAAAGGAGCAGAGGCCATACCTGTCCAGTATTTACCTGCTGCTGCTGCTAAGTCACTTCAGTCGTGTCCGACTCTGTGCAACCCCATAGACGGCAGCTACCAGGCTCCCCCATCCCTGGGATTCTCCAGGCAAGAACACTGGAGTGGGTTGCCATTTCCTTCTCCAATGCATGAAAGTGAAAAGTGAAAGTGAAGTCTCTCAGTCGTGTCCGACTCTTAGCCACCCCATGGACTGCAGCCTACCAGACTCCTCCATCCACGGGATTTTCCAGGCAAAGTACTGGAGTGGGGTGCCATTGCCTTCTCCAAGTATTTACCTGGGGTTGTCTACAAAACACAATCGTTCCTGGTGGAGGAAGGGAGGGAAGGGGGAGAGATGTGGGGCCAGGTCTGCCTCTGTCTGCTTCGCCCTTCTTCCAGTGTATCCAACCGCAGAGGAATTCCTGACACTTTTACCTGCAAAACCAGTAAGAATCCATACTTCACCTCTGCTCTGGCCACCTTTCTCTCAATCTGAGATCATTTCAAGTCTCCTAACTTGTTTCCACCTTTGCCCCTTGCAATGGACTTTCTGGTACAACATCAGACCCATTTTTCAGCAATGTAGCCAGACCACATTACCCTCCATGTAGACTCTGGTGATTTCTACCCAGCAGCTCAGAGCCCCTACCCCTAGTCCTCTTTGCAGGTTATTCCTTTCCTCACCTGCCCGAATTCCACCTGCTCAGGCTGGCCTCCTCGGAGCACCCCAGACACAAGGACTCCCCAGCCTGCTTACTTTGTCTCCAGTTCCCACTGCTGACAGCCTCTACAGCCCAGATAATTAGCTGACTGATGCTCATGGGTCACCCTCTGCCCCTGCACCCACCCCACCCCCGTCCAAGTGTCCAAGTAAGTCAGTTCCACCAAGGGCAGGGAGATCTTTGTTTGGAATCAATAACAAAGATCTTTTGGTCTTTTGTCCTCTAGCTCATCTCCAAACATTACAGCAGTGCCTGGCACAAAAGCAGGTGCTCAATTATTCATGGAATGGTTGACTTGGAACAGAAGACGAGCACAGTGGGTTCCGTCTTCCTGGGAGTCTAGCTGAATACAAAGGATAAATTTGGGGATTTTTAGAAGGTCTGGGGCAGAAAGGAAACAAAATATAAGATTTCTGTCCGTTGGCTTCCTTTTTCTGCTCCGTCCAAAAACGGTGTCTCTGAGTTGTTCTTTTGTTTTTGTTTTTTTGAGACACCAGCTACTTTGGTAACCTTTAGGTATTTCTCTCCAGCGGGGAAGTGAGAGAACTTCCCCTCACCAGGGACTCGCCAGACCACTCCTGGTTTGGGGCGGTGAACCCGCCCGCACCCCCTCGCCTCTCTGCCTGTGCGCGTCGCCCCCACCAGGGGTGAGAAAGGTCTCCCAGCGCGGAGCCGAACCACATCCTCGCACTCTCGCGGGCCGGGGGCTGGGCTGCTCATGCAGAAACAATCCCAGGCGGCCCCTTATGCAGCGAAGACGAGCACAACATCGCGCGGCAGGCACCCGGCGCGTTCAAAGCGGGGACAAAGCGCCGCGCCCCACTCGGGCTTCAGGGACTAGGGCTCCCAGCCCGCGCGGCGGATCGGGGATTGCGGCGGGGCGGTGGGGCTCGTTCCGTGGAGGGGGGGGTGCAAGTGTTCATGCAGCCGGGAGGATGAGCAGATCGAAAGGGGACGCTGGGCCTTGTCTCCGGGAACAACAGCCTGGCTCTCCCCGGGGGAGCGAGCAAAGCGCGGCGGCGGCGCCGAGGCGGGTCGGGAGCCGGGCCAGCGGGGTTCGCGCCGGGTTAGATCAACTTTCTGCCGCAGCTCTCCGCCCTGCAGCCGGGGCGCCGGCTGCCGGGGTGAGCGTAGAGGCTGCGCGTCCCGGGGCGCAGGGTGGGCGGTACGGGGTGGGGGGTGGGGGGCGGGGGGGGCAGGGCGGGGGTGGACCCGGGTCGCGCAGGCGCCTTCCTCGCCCCCTCGGCTCCCCCGCCCCATCGCTCCAGAGTTCGGGAGGGCGGCTGGGGGAGGGGGATGGCCCGAGCTGGAGCCGAGGGAGGACGCGAGGCAAACACAAAGCCCTTCCCTCGCCTGCCTCCTCTTCCTCCGCCAACAGCGCCTCCCGGGCGGGGCAAGTCAGCCCGGCGCCGGTCCGCGGGGCTCGGGTCGCCCCCCTCTCCGAGACCTGCGGGGAGGGCCTGTGCGAGGTAAGGGGCGGCGGCAGCGGAGACCCCACCCCCTGGGCCTGCACCCCAAGCGCCTGGAGACCCCCCAACGGGCGCACGCGGGCGGAGGCTTTGCAGGGTTCGGGGCGCGGGGTGCTAGTCCTCGCACGCTCCTCCCCTCTGGAGGAGACCTGGGGGGCCTGGCAATCGAGCGGCTCTGGGGTCGTGGGGACGCACGGGGAAGGGGGCACCAGGGAGTAGGGGCGCCGGGACTGGGCCAGGATGGTCTTTCCCAGCGGGAATCCTCCCGGGGCCTCTGCGCGGAGGGTAGTGGGGAGGGGGACACCGCGGCTGCAGGCGCGGGGGCTCGGGGTGCGCGCGCGCACGGCGGACGGCCGCGGGGACTTGAATGGAGTTGGACCTGCGGGGATGCAGACGGTGTGTCAAGTGCGCCCTGAGCCGCGCAACCTGGAGCTGGGGTCGCAAGCCCGGGGCAGACCGGGTCGGTGCGCTCGGCCAGTGTGCGGGGCAGACGCTCGGGCTAGAGATTTCCTCCCCTCACCCACTCCTGCGGGGGAGAGGCCGGCCGGGGAACGAAGGGGCTGTCGCCGTGATTGATGGCGGTGCGGCAGGCGGAGGAGCCCAGGGTTCCTGCGCGGAAGGGAGGGGGTCACTCTCACACTTTGAGGCTTCCACGTCCCCCCATCCCCGGGTTCGGTCTCCACCCTTGGACTCGGGTCCCACCAGCGCAGTGTCTACCCACCCGCGCCCCTCGCCCCCGACGGCCGCGGGACTTCGGAGAGTTTGCAGAATTCAGCTTTAAAGCCTGTGATGTGTTGCCAAGAAATACAGGCGAGAGGCTGACCCCGCCCCCACCTCGGGCCCTCACCGGCGCCTGGCTTCTCTAGTGGAGGGGGGTGCAGGGGGGTTTCCTAACTCAGGACAGAAAGCCACAAAAACCCGAAAGCTGGGGGGCTGTATTTTCTTGCAGCCCTGAGGGTTTCAGGCACAGTAGGGTTTCTTAGGAACGTGCTGTCTTCAGTAAGGAAACCCCAGGGCACTCTTCCGACCAACAGGACTTTGTAAATATTGCAGCAAAAACAAACAGCTGGCGGAACTCGGTCATTAACAAAAATAGTATTTTAATGCACTGTTGAAAACCATCAACTTTCATGTGAAAAATCCCCTGAACAAAATGTCAACGTTTTACATCAAGACCGGTTGTGGTTATGACCTTGCGTCACTGTGCGGTGGAAACAGTGTTTCCAATCGCCCTGTTTGTCTAGACCCCACCTGGGGGTTTCTGAGCCTTGGCAGAGTGGCATGCTGCAGTTTAGGCAGTGCGGCTTTAAACAGAATAAATAGTCATGTTCTTTTGTTTTTACTGTGACTCTAAAAAAAACATGAAATATAATTGATTTACACTGTTGTGTTAGTTTCAAGTATACAGCACAGTGATTCAGCTGTACACAGAGATACATTCTTTTTCGGATTGTTTTCCCTTGTAAGTTGTTTTTTGACTGTGGAACTGCTACTATTTTACCCAGTTCAAGTATGCGAGAGTATTTTTGTGAGTGTACATAGAGGTGGGCATTTCCTTTTTGGCCTCCAGTTCCAATTCTATCTCTAGAACAAACATGCATTGTCCCTGCCTTGGCACCTCTACAGCATCGTGGCCTGGGATTGAGGGGGGCGAGGGGGGCGGTGGGGGGCTCCTATTTGGGACCTCAGAAAGAACACTGGTGGTTGACAGGAGCTTTGGGGTTTGGGGACTCTGCTCTCAGCCTTTGGAGGCTGGGGACAGGAGAACGCCCTGCTACTGTGACCTCCTTTGTCTGGAGACCCTCTCCCTGCTGCAAACATGTTCTCTGAGGGAAGAAGGAGATCTAAAATAGCCCTCCCCTCCGCCCCCCCCCCCCCCCCGCCCCCCATGCAGAAATAGATGCAAGCAGCTTGACTCCCTCTAGGGCTGCAGGTATGTGCTTGTTTAGAGAGAACGTCCAAGCAGCCCTCCCCCAAACCCACCCCAGGTCCCCCTCCCAGTTCTCCAAATTCAAGGGCCACCACCATAATTCTTCTCCAGAAATATCTCTTTGGGGAGCTAAATCCTCCCCTTCCTCTTGGAGGAGACAGATAACTCATTTCTCCTCTGTCCGAGGGTATGCAGCCCTGAGAGGTCGGCCACAGTTGGGCCCAATTAGCACAGGCACTGCCCACATTCCACCACGAGGCTCTGTCCTGTTCCTCGTGTCAATCCAGGTCTGATGATACTGCCAGATTCCTAGTGGTTTCAGCTGAATTCCGGCCGCCTTTCCCTGGTCAGGCACCCCAAGTCCTTGGGTGTGTATTGTACATGCATGTTTGCTCAGTCCTGTCTGACTCTGCAACCCCACGGAGTGTAGCTCGCCAGGCTCCTCTGTCCGTGGGATTCTCCAGGCAAGAATACTGGAGTCGGTCGCCATTTCCTACTGCAGGGGCTCTTTCCAACTCAGGGTTCTAACCTTCGTCTTCTGCGCATCCTTTGTCTCCTGCATTGGCAGGCTGATTCTTTACCACTGAGTCACCTGGGAAGCAATTACTTTTGAGCAGTATTCAGTGGCCCCTGCTCAACCTCTGTCTTTGAACTTCCTAAGGGTGAAAGCCAGCTCCAAGCTCTTACTGCCTAACACTTCGTGAATGGGTGTTGAAAGAGTGAACAGAAGTTTCCTTCTGTAAAAAGCATTTGGAGGAGTTGCAGAGCAATAAGTATATCCTTAGCAGATAATCGTATTATTCTAGTGCTTTATAAAATGCGTTTCCAGATAATATCACAGTTGTTTGTCACAACAACACTAATAATTCCGTTTGGTAGGTAGAAAAACAGAGGCCTGGACAGGTTAAAGCACCAAAGTTGGAAGTAGAGCCTCAAGCCCAGTACTCCTTTAGCTGAACCCCTGCTGACTTGCTGGAGGTGGCTGGACTCAGATACACACACACCATGAAGTGTATGTCCAGAACAGAATTTACGAAGTGGTGTGTTCAGAGGCACTTTTCCAGAGACATTACTACAGAGTCACAGGGGTAAAATGTTTTAGAGAAATAAGAAGGTTAAGCAGGTTTTCCACTGCAGGACTTTTCAGTGCCATTATTATTATGTGCATCGGGACTCTTTAGGATGACTCCATAATATGGAATGTTTGCCAACTTCATTTGGCCCCAGAACCAGGAAGCGTCTTCCGGATCCACCATTCTTAAGGGGTCCACTTGGGGAAATTGCTTAGTTCATGCAAAACCTCCTAACGTCTAGGCAATGTTCAAGGAATACTAGTGTGCAGAAGAGTAAAAATATATGTTCTGGACATTTAAAAGGCAGAGTAATCCCCCCTTGTAAATTTAGAGTGAATTGTTGGCTTGCCAGCTCCTATGCATCTGATTAGTCTTCCCAGGCGGTGCTAGGTGGGTAAAGAACCCACCTGCCAATGCAGGAGACATCAGAAACATGGGTTTGATCCCTGTGGGGTCAGAAGGATCCCCTGGAGGAGGGAATGGCAACCCACTCCAGTATTCTTACCTGGAGAATTCCATGGACAGGCGGGCTACAGTCCCTGGTATCTCAAAGAATCAGACACGACTGAAGTAACTTAGCATTTGCACACGCATGCATCTGATTAACATGAATCAGTGCTCTCCCCATCCCACCCCCTGGTGTGATCGGGTCTCAGGGACCTGGAGTTCTTTGGTCAGCAGTGCAAACAGGCCCTAGTGAGTGGGCTCCCTGGGCTGCGGTAAGCAGGCAGAGCTCACCCAGCCTCCCTAGACAGCGCCTCAGAAGCCCCCAATTCAGACACACCCATTGTTGGCAGTTGTTTTTGAATCAGAGCTTGCCTGCAATCTATTAGGTACTTTTTACCCATTGGTACCTCTGGCTATTCAGGCTTGATTGCATTTAAGAGAGGAGCTGAACAGAGGATTCCAGTGTGTATTTCAGGGATTCAGAGGAGAGTGGTGGGCTAGGAGGAGCCCTGGAAAAGATGATACTGTGATCAGACAGGCTGGGTGAATTTAAGTCCATCTGCATTTGGATGGAGGCATTTCTAGGTCTCCAGTGCTGAGCAAATGTGTCTGCAGATTTGTGTCATAGGTTATTCCAAAGACTAGAAGATATGTGGGCTCCTTTAGAGATCTGTATTTAATAGGATGGTGTCACAGAGGTCAAGAAAAGGAATGTTTTGAGAAAAATGGACCAATCAGATGGGGTGGATATTCCTGAGTGAGCATGTGAGTGTCCTTCTGCATGTGTGGCCAAGGGAGACAGTCGGGAAGAAATACTGAGTGTGACTTCTAATCTGTTGAGTTTAAAAGTCCTGCATGTTACCTCGATAGAAATTGTCAGTGAAGAGCCAGAGTTGGGGTACTGGGATACTGAGGGGACCAGAGTGGGCCAGTGAACTAACCCAGGGACAGGCCACAGGACAAGTAGAATGAGGTCAAGGCAGAACCTAGAGGCCCATGTCCAGGGGCCTGGAAGGGAAGAGAAAATGCCTGTATTGATGGTGAGTCGGACCATTCAGAACTTGTGACTGGCCAGGACCCAGACTACCCCTAGTTTGTGAATTATTTTCTAACAAACAACTTTATATTAGTTTCATGTGTGTAGCTTAATGATTCAGTATTTATATTGTGAAGTGATCACTGTACGTCTAGGTAACATCTGTCACTATACAGTTACAGAATTTTTGTGTATGTGATGAGAACTTTTAAAATCTATTTTAGCAACTTCCTTGATAGCTCAATTGGTAAAGAATCCACCTGCAATGCAGGAGACTCTGGTTCGATTCCTGGGTCGGAAAGATCCGCTGGAGAAGGGAATGGCAACCCACTCCAGTATTCTTGGGCTTCCCTTGTGGCTCAGCTGGTAAAGAATCCACCTGCAATGTGGGAGACCTGGGTTTGATCTCTGGGTTGGGAAGATCCCCTGGAGAAGGGAAAGGCTACCCTCTTCAGTATTCTGGCCTGGAGAATTTCATGGGGTCGCAAAGAGTTGGACACAACTGAGTGACTTTCACTTAGCAACTTTCAAATATGCAATACAGTATTATTAACTGTAGTCAGCATGCTGTTCACTGCATTCTCTGACTTACCTATTTTATACCTGGAGGTTTGCACCTTTTGACCACCCTCACCCACCTTTTGACCACCCTCACCCATTTCATCCCCTGTCCCTACCCCCTGCACCTACAACTCTGGCAACCAGCAATCTGTCTTCTTTTTCTATGAGCTTGGCTGTGTGTGTGTGTTTTAAAAATTCCACATATAAATGAGATTATAAGGTGTTTGTCTTTCTTTATCTGACTTATTTCATTTAGTAGGATGCCTTCAAGATACATTCATGTTTTTGCAAATGGCAGGATTTCACTCTTTATGATGGCTAGATAATGCTCTATTGTATACATGTACCACACTCTTGAGAGTCCCCTGGACTTCAAGGACATCCAACCAGTCCATCCTAAAGGAGATCAGTCCAGGGTGTTCATTGGTAGGACTGATGTTGAAGCTGAAACTCCAATACTTTGGCCATCTGATGCGACTCATTGACTCAATGGAAAAGACCCTGATGCTGGGAAAGATTGAGGGCAGGAGGAGAAGGAGATGACAGAGGATGAGATGGTTGGATGGCATCACCGACTCAATGGACCTGGGTTTGGGTGAACTCTGGGAATTGGTGATGGACAGGGAGGCCTGGCGTGCTGCGGTTTATGGGGGTTGCAAAGAGTCAGACACGACTGAGTGACTGAACTGAACTGAACCACATCTTTATCCGTTCATCCATCAATGGACAGCTAGGTTTTTTTTCTATATCTTGGCTATTGTAAATAGTGCTGCAGTGAACATGAGGTGCAGATATCTCTTCAAGTTCCTGTTTTCATTTTCTTTGGATAAATATCCAGAATTGGAATTGACCATGTGGCAGTTCTAGTGTAAACTTTTTGAGGTATCTCTATTTTGGTTTCTGTGGTGGTTGCACCAATTTACATTCTCACCAATAGTGCAGAAAGGGTTTTCTTTTCTCCACATCAGCAACATTTGTAACCTCTCTTGTTTTTGATGATGGCCATTCTGACGGGTGTGAGGTGATACCTCACTGTGGTTCTGACTGATTTCCCTCATGATTAGTGATGTTGCACATCTTTTCAAGTGCCTGTTGATCATCTGTATTTCTTCTTTGGAGAAATGTCTGCTTAAGTCTTCTGCCCATTTTTGGATTGGGTTTGTTTTTTGTTGTTGTTGAGTTGTATGAGCTGTTTGTATATTTTGGAGATTAAGGCCTTGTCAGTCACGTCATTTACAGATATTTCTGAGATGAGAGTTTAAACATTATGACTTAAGATCTCAAGAGATCTATCATCAGATCTAATTTTAACTGTTGACATAAGGTGGAAATCGATCTCTTTCTTATTTTTTTCCTATTTTAAAAATTTATTTACTTTTAATTGAAGGATAATTGCTTTACGATATTCACTAATTGTGTTAGTTTCTACCAGACATCCACATGAATCAGCCATAGGTTTACCCATGTCCGCTCTCACTTGGACCTCCCTCCCACGTCCCTCCCCATCACTCCTCTAGGTTGTTACCCAGCTCCGGGTTGAGTTTCCTGAGTCATACAGCAAATTCCCATCTAGTTTTCATATGGTAATGTATGCTTCCATATTACTCTCTGGGTACATCCCACCCTCTCCTTCCTCCTCCCCAAACCGTGTCCATTAGTCTGTTCTCTATGTCTGTGTCTCCATGACTGCTCTGCAAATAGGTTCATGAGTACCATCCTTCTAGATTCCATATATATGCGTTAATATGCGATATTTGTTTTTCCCTTTCTGACTTACTTTCCTACGGAATTTTTATCATTTAGTGTAAGTACCAAGAAACCATTAAAATAACAATTGCAAGAGAAAAAAATGATCAACATTAAGGGTAAAAGAAAATGAATAGTATGAAAAAGTAGCATTTTTCACCATTGTTTCTCCATAAGTTCATTTAAACATCTGGGCCTTAGTTGGTGTTTACTGTACTGAAGAATTCCCTGTACACACCATGGAAAGTGATTGAGGAAAAAAATGGAATGCTTCAGAGGAAGCTGTACTCAGTTCTTCTGGAGAGAGAAAAAGAGCCTCACTTGAAAACCAAGACTGTGTTCTCAGAGGTTCTGATGCTTTTATAAATGAAACATCATTCTAGAAACAGAGACAAAAATCAATAAACAGCAGCGTAGTTGTTGAAGGTTGACTGAACTAAAGGTTCTTATACAGCTGTATACTTGTGTGTTATTCAATTTAACAAAACTACCTTTGAGGAAACTTTTTTTTAGTGAGTGCTGGGAAAATGGACCAAGATACAAAACAATCTAAGCGTATTTATACACCGTATGAAAACCCAGCACAGAAGCAGGGGCAAAATACTGTAACAGGTAAAGCATTTTCAGAAGAATTTAACATTCAACAGACGAGTTTACCAGTGGCGGTTGGTGAGGGGACTCAAACCACCTTGTCCTCTGTCTCGATGATGAGATGTGAAGCCTTGTTTTTCATGTAGAGTTGCTTTGGCTCAGCCCCTGCCCTGCTCTACAATCCACTGGCCCTGCCATCGGGTCCCTGCACCTCGTTCATGTCACATCCTCACCTGCCTCCTTCCCAGCTTGGATTTTGGGGTCTAGGGTAATAGCCCTTCTTTGGCATAAACCTGAATTCTGTTGTCGTCTCTCTCAGGGGACTCCCCTGTGTGAACCCATCCCCTGGTCTATGTCTGCCCCAGGAGGTGGACAGGCTGGAAAACCACAAGCATGTCAAGGGTTCATAGCTGTTGATCTCAAGGGCTCCTGCTCCATTTATCAGTCTCTCTTCTCAGTACCTGTCTGCATCTGAGATGCACTGGGAAAGTTACGGGCTTGTCTGGTTTTTGCCAGAGTAGCACTGGCGTATCTACAGCAGATACTTAAAAAAAAATTATTGGAGTATAGTTGCTTTACAGTGTTGTGTTTCTGCTGTACAGCAAAGTGAATCAACTGTATGTTTATATACGCCCCCTTTTTTGAATTTCCTTCCCATTTAGATCAACACAGAGCACTGAGTAGCATTCCCTGTGCTACTCTGTAGGTTCTCATTCATTATGTGTTTTATACGTAGTAGTGTATCTGCGTCGATCCCAACCTCTCCATTCATCCCACCCACCCCACCCCTTTCCTCCTTGGTGTGTTTTCTATGTCTGTATCTCCATTTCTGTTTCTCAAATAAGATCATCTGTACCATTTTTTGCAAAAGTAGAAAGTCAAGAAACACCTGGAGTAACAGGCAAATTTGGCCTTGGAATACGGGATGAAGCAGGGCAAAGGCTAACAGAGTTTTGCTTAGAGAACGCACTGGTCATAGCAAACACCCTCTTCCAACAACACAAGAGAAGACTCTATACATGGACATCACCAGATGGTCAACACCAAAATCAGATTGATTATATTCTTTGCAGCCAAAGATGGAGAAGCTCTATACAGTCAGCAAAAACAAGACCTGGAGTTGACTGTGGCTCAGATCATGAACTCCTTATTGCCAAATTCAGATTTAATTGAAGAAAGTAGGGAAAACCACTAGACCATTCAGATATGACCTAAATCAAATCCCTTATGATTATACACTGGAAGTGAGGAATAGATTTAAGGGACTAGATCTGATAGAGTGCCTGATGAACTATGGACAGAGGTTTGTGACATTGTACAGGAGACAGGGATCAAGACCATCCCCCCCCCAAAAAAATGCAAAAAAGCAAAGTGGCTGTCTGAGGAGGCCTTGCAAATAGCTGTGAAAAGAAGAGAAGCGAAAAGCAAATGAGAAAAGGAAAGATATTCCCATTTGAATGCAGAGTTCCAAAGAATAGCAAGGAGAGATAAGAAAGCCTTTCTCAGCGATCGACGCAAAGAAATAAAGGAAAACAATAGAATGGGAAAGACTAGAGATCTCTTCAAGAAAATTAGAGATATCAAGGGACCATTTCATGCAAAGATGGGCTCAATAAAGGACAGAAATGGTATGGACCTAACAGAAGCAGAAGATATTAAGAAGAGGTGGCAAGAATACACAGAAGAACTGTACAAGAAAGATCTTCACCACCCAGATAATCATGATGGTGTGATCACTCACCTAGAGCCAGACATCTTGGAATGCGAAGTCAAGTGGACCTTAGGAAGCATCACTACAAACAAAGCTAGTGGAGGTGATGGAATTCCAGTTGAGCTATTTCAAAGCCTAAAAGATGATGCTGTGAAAGTGATGCACTCAATATGCCAGCAAATTTGGAAAACTCAGCAGTGGCCACAGGACTGGAAAAGGTCAGTTTTCATTCCAATCCCAAAGAAAGGCAATGCCAAAGAATGCTCAAACTACCACACAATTGCACTCATCTCACACGCTAGTAAAGTGATGCTTAAAATTCACCAAGCCATACTATGAACTATGAACTTGCAGATGTTCAAGCTTGTTTTAGAAAAGGCAGAGGAACCAGAGATCTAATTGCCAACATCCTCTGGATCATCGAAAAAGCGAGAGAGTTCCAGAAAAACATCTATTTCTGCTTTATTGACTATGCCAAAGCCTTTCATTGTGTGGATCACAACAAACTGTGGCAAATTCTGAAAGAGATGGGAATACCAAACCATCTGACCTGCCTCTTGAGAAACCTGTATGCAGGTCAGGAAGCAACAGTTAGAACTGGACATGGAACAACAGACTGGTTCCAAATAGGAAAAGGAGTACATCAAGGCTGTATATTGTCACCCTGTTTATTTAACTTATATGCAGAATACATCATGAGAAATGCTGAACTGGAAGAAGCACAAGCTGGAATCAAGATTTCTGTGAGAAATATCAATAACTTTAGATATGCAGATGACACAACCCTTATGGCAGAAAGTGAAGAAGAACTAAAGAGCCTCTTGATGAAAGTGAAAGAGGAGAGTGAAAAGGTTGACTTAAAGCTCAACATTCAGAAAATGCAGATCATGGCATCCGGTCCCATCACTTCATGGCAAATAGATGGGGAAACAGTATAAACAGTGGCTGACTTTATTTTGGGGGGCTCCAAAATCACTGCAAATGGTGATTGTAGCCATGAAATTAGAAGACAGTTACTCCTTGGAAGGAAAGTTATGACCAGCCTAGACAGCTTATTAAAAAGCAGAGGCATTACTTTGTCAACAAAGGTCCATCTAGTCAAGGCTATGGTTTTTCCAGTGGTCATGTATGGATGTGAGAGTTGGACTATAAAGAAAGCTGAGCACAGAAGAATTGATGCTTTTGACCTGTGATGTTGGAGAAGACTCTTGAGAGTCCCTTGGACTGCGAAGAGATCCAACCAGTCCATCCTAAAGGAGATCAGTCCTGGGTGTTAATTAGAAGGACTGATGTTGAAGCTGAAACTCCAGTACTTTGGCCACCTGATGCAAAGAGCTGACTCATTTGAAAAGACCCTGATGCTGGGAAAGATTGAAGACAGGAGGAGAAGGGGATGACAGAGGATGAGATGGTTGGATGTCCACCGACTCAGTGGACATGAGTTTAGATAAACTCTTGGAGTTGGCGATGAACAGGGAGGCCTGGCATGCTGCGGTTCATGGGGTTTCAGAGTCAGACATGACTGAGCAACTGAACTGAACTGTACCATTTTTTCTAGATTCCAGACATATTCGCTAATATATGATATTTATTTTTCTCTTTCTGACTTAACTCTGTATGATAGACTCTAGGTCCAACTACATCTCTACAGATGACCCAATTTCATTCCTTTTAATGATTGAGTAATATTCCACTGTGTATATATACCACATCTTTATCCATTCATCTGTTGGTGGACATTTAGATTGCTTCCATGTCCTGGCTATTATAAATATGCTGCAAAGAACTTTGGGGTACATGTGTCTTTTTGAATTATATTTTTTCTCTGAGTATATGTCCAGGAGTGGGACATAATAATAGTTCTTATTTTTAGTTTTTTGAGAAATCTCCATACTGTTCTCCATAGGGCTTGCACCAATTCACGTTCTCACCAGCAGTATAGGAGGGCTCCCTTTTCTCCACATCGTCTCTGCTGCTGCTGCTAAGTCGCTTCAGTCGTGTCCAACTCTGTGCGACTCCATAGACGGCAGCCCACCAGGCTTTCCCGTCCCTGGGATTCTCCAGGCAAGAACACTGGAGTGGGTTGCCATTTCCTTCTCCAGTGCATGAAAGTGAAAAGTGAAAGTGAAGTCGCTCAGTCGTGTCTGACTCTAGCAACCCCATGGACTGCAGCCTACCAGGCTCCTCCATCCATGGGATTTTCTAGGCAAAAGTACTGGAGTGGGTCGCCATTGCCTTCTCTGACATCGTCTCTAGCAGGTACTTAATACAACTTTGTTGACTTAAACAGTTAAGGCATGAAGATTCTTGAAGGCTTGGGCACAGTGACTAAAGAGGCCAAATATCCCTTTGAGCTAAAAATAAAAGCTTGCCTGTTGTGAGGCAGCCTGCCAGTTTCTGTAGGAGCCACCCCTCTCTCAGCAGCCCCAGCCCAGGGCGCTGGGGCTCAGGCCATGAAGTTAGGAAGAACATGAGCCGTGAAAACGCTTTCTCTTCATTCTTTTCCTCAAACCTGGAACAAGTTTCTGCAAGAGAGATTTTTTTTCTTAAGTGCATATAGCGCTCAGATTTAGAGATTAAAGTCATTGGATCATCAAAAAAGCAAGAGAGTTCCAGAAAACACCTACTTCTGCTTTATTGACTACACCAAAGCCTTTGACTTTGTGAATCACAACAAACTGTGGAAAATTCTTCAGGAGATGGGAATACCAGACCACCTGACCTGCCTCCTGAGAAATCTGTATGCAGATCAAGAAGCAACAGTTAGAACTGGACATGGAACAACAGGCTGGTTCCAAATAGGAAAAGGAGTGTGTCAAGGCTGTATATTATCACCCTGTTTATTTAACTTATATACAGAGTACATCATGCCAGATGCTGGGCTGGATGAAGCACAAGCTGGAATCAAGATTGCCGGAAGAAAGATCAATAACTTTAGATATGCAGATGATACCACCTTTATGGCAGAAAGTGAAGAAGAACTAAAAAGCCTCTTGATGAAAGTGAAAGAGGAGAGTGAAAAAGTTGGCTTAAAACTCAACATTCAGAAAACTAAGATCATGACTTCATGGCAAATAGATGGGGAAACAATAGAAACAGTGAGAGACTTGACTTTCTTGGGCTCCAAAAATCACTGCAGATGGTGACTGCAGCCATGAAATTAAAAGACACTTACTCCTTGGAAGAAAAGCTATGACCAACCTAGACAGCATATTAAAAAGACAGCATATTATAAAACATTACTTTGCCAACAAAGGTCCATCTAGTCAAAGCTATGGTTTTTCCAGTAGTCACGTATGGATGTGAGAGTTGGAATATAAAGAAAGCTGAACACTGAAGCAATTGATGCTTTTGAGCTGTGGTGTTGGAGAAGACTCTTGAGAGTCCCTTGGACTGCAAGGAGGTCCAACCAGGCCATCCTAAAGGAAAGCAACCCTGAATATTCATTGGAAGGATGGATGCTGAAGCTGAAACTCTAATACTTTGGCCACCTGATGCGAAGAGCTGACTCATTTCAAAAGACCCTGATGCTTGGAAAGATTGAAGGCAGGAGAAGGGGATGACAGAGGGTGAGATGGTTGGATGGCATCACCAACTCGATGGACATGAGTTTTAGTAAGATCCAGGAGTTGGTGATGGACAGGGAAGCCTGGCATGCTGCAGTCCATGGGGCTGCAAAGAGTCAGACATGACTGAGTGACTGAACTTAACTGAAAGACATTGGGATATTTGAATGTAGCCTCCAGAAAGACTTGAGCAATGGGCTGAGGGATAAAGATGCTTAAAGCTAATAAAGGCTCCCAACCCTGAAGAGTTGCTTCACTTCTAAAGAAGATGCTCTCCTGCACACACCAGGGACCTTAAGCTTTCAACCCACGTGTGTGACTGGAGGGGCCAGGCAGGACCAGTACATAATTTGCGAGGCTCCAGGCAAAATGAAAATGGCAAAATGAAAAATCCCACGGACAGAGGAGCCTGGTAGGCTACAGTCCATGGGGTTGCAAAGAGTCGGACATGACTGAGTGACTTCACTTAGGCAAAATGAAAATGGGGGCCCCTGGTCAAAAATTATTAATTTCAAGAAGGTGTCAGCAGAGCATTAAACCAAGAGTGGGGCCTTCCTGAATGCAGGGTCGTGTGACCATGGAGCACGCCATGGGCTACAGGAGATATGAGCTTCCATTGACAAGGGCTTCAAGATCCCAACTGCCGGTCACACCAGCCAGGGTCACCGAACGCCTTCATCTCAATGCATGAGATGGTTGCTTCATGTATTGTCCCTGTGGGACACAGCAAGTGGTTTTATTTTCCCTCTTTTTTCAGATCATAGACCCAAGGCACAGAAAGGTTCAGTAACGTGTGTGGTCACACAGCACAAAAGTGGGGAAGCCAAAATACAAAGGTCTGTCAAATGCCAGGACCTATGCGCTTAGCAGCATCCTATCACATCTCCAGAGCATCTTTTAGTGAAAATACTGAGATATATTAGATTTCTGGGGGCTGCCGTGACTCCCTCTGAAGGTGCCAAGGACGGTACAGTCTGGATTCCTCTCCTGCCTTTGGGTGGCCTCGGGCAGTTCTCAGCCTGCAGACACAGGGCTCCAGTCTCCGCTCCCACCCTCCCACAGAGTCCTTTCTCCGGGTCTGCACATGGCCCTCTCTTTGCATGTGTGTGTTCACATTTCCCTTTTTTATAAGGACCCCAGTCATATTGGATTTGGGACCATCGGAGAAGGCGATGGCACCCCACTCCAGTACTCTCGCCTGGAAAATCCCATGGGCAGAGGAGCCTGGTAGGCTGCAGTCCATGGGGTCGCTAGGAGTCGGACACGACTGAGCGACTTCACTTTCACTTTTCACTTACATGCATTGGAGAAGGAAATGGCAACCCACTCCAGTGTTCTTGCCTGGAGAATCCCAGGGATGGGGGAGCCTGGTGGGCTGCTGTCTATGGGGTCGCACAGAGTCGGACATGACTGAAGTGACTTAGCAGCAGCAGCAAAGACCTCATCTTAACCTGATGAAATCTGCATGGACCCTATTTCTAAATAAAGGGCCCGTTCAGTGTGGTGTTGAGGATCAGGTCTCTCACTGATCTTTCTGCGGGGGTATCATTCAACCCATAGCAGGATGTAAAGTTGGAAACTGATCAAATGAGCAGGAAGTGTGACCAGCTCACATGGTCAGAAGTAGAGTCGGGTATTCTCAGTGGTGAGTGGTTACTCTGTGGTCAAAGTGCCCGATAGGAATCGGCTCTCTCCTGCCCTCCTGCCTCATTCTTAGGGTAGGGAGTTCTCAGCACCCTCCCAGCAGTGGATGGAAGCTGAGAATGGGAGGAGAAGTGTTAAAGAAATGACAGGCAGACTGCTGTCTTGACTGCTGGTTTGGAGATGTGCTGGCCATTAAACCACCGCCGTGGTTTCAGCGATTGCCATGGTGCTGGGTCCCTGGAGAGGCTGACCCTTAATGAACCACCCGCTTCTCATTCTGCTGACTCAGGATAGGTAGAGACCAAATGACTTGACTGGGGAAATGAGTAGTAAAACTTTCAGATCCCTAAATAGTGCAGTGATGCTGATCACAGCCTATTAAAAATATAAAAATTTAGCTTTGTACAAAACTCATGGACCTGCCCTTGCTTTCCCCCTGATCAACACCATGACCTTGGCAGTTCCTTTGTTGGAACCCTGGGGTTCTGTCCCGTGGAACCACTACTGTCTTGCCGGGGCAGGAGTTGGGGATCTCTGCAGATCTCTACTCTTCTTTTCCCCCAGAAGACTGGTGCAGGCAGAACTCAGGTTTCTGAACTCATCTTGCATCTGAACAGGCTCCAGCATCCCTTGCCCCTCCCTCCCTGCCCCCCTGAGCCAGGCACTGAAGAGAGCACTGAGCTGGGAGAGAGCCTTGGGATTGTTCAAGAAGATGGGTGAGAACACTCGCCGTGAGTGGAATCAACCCTGACTTGTGTTTCCAGAGGAAGTCAGACAGGAATGTGCTCTGGGCACATTGTATTTTTCTTGGAGCAACATGTGATAAAAGCGATATTTTTTCAAGTAGAGGAGTGGGGAAAAGATCAAGAAGCCCAAGATTGCAGAAGGTGGAGAGGAATATTTAGACGGAAAAAGCCATTACCCACCTCCCCCTCCGCCGCCCCCCCCCACCCCCCCGCCCGGGTCTGCTGCCACCGTGGCGTGTAAAGGAATTGGAAGTGCCCGGAGAAAAGCATTCCTATCCTAGAAAAGAGGTTAGATGGGAGTGAAACCCTTGCATTCTTTCAAAGTGCTGTTGAGTCCCATGGCTCAGGCCCTGAAATGAACCGGTGTGGTACCCATTTTGTGTTTCTCTGAGTCTTCCTGGCCATCGCCCCAGTCCAGGTCATCTTCATATCTTGTGAGGGGGAGGATGTTATTGTTGCCCTCTATCTGCTGGTTCTGCATTTGTGGATTTAACCAATTGCGGATGGAAAACATTAAAAAAAAAAATTCCAGAAACTCCCCCAAAACAAAAACTTGAATTTGCTGTACCAGCAACTATTTGGGCTTCCCGGGTGGCGCCTGGGAAGAACCTGCCTGCCAGTGCTTACGCAGAAGACGTGAGAGGTTTGGGTTCAATCTCTGGGTGGGAAAGATCCCCTGGAGAAGGAAATGGCAGCCCACTCTGGTATTCTTGCCTGGGAAGTCCCATGGACAGAGGAGCCTGGCAGGCTACAGTCCATGGGATCGTAAAGAGCTGGACACAACTGAAGCGACTTAGCACACAGCAACTGTTTTGTAGCATTTGCCTTGTATTCACAACTGTTTCCCTTGTATTAGCCATCATAAGTAGCCTGGAGATGACTGAAAGTATATGGGACGGGGGACTTCCTTGGCAGTCCAGTGGTTGGGAATCTGCCTTCCAATGCAGGAGGTACAGGTTTGATGCCTGGTCAGGGAACTAAGATCCCAGAAGCCTCCATGCGCCGCATCAAAGTGCAGTAAAAAATAAAGTATATGAGAGGATGTACATAGGCTGAAAATGTTTCAGCTCAAGGGATGATGCTGGTTCATTTCTCTTAGCTGCTTGTCTTCCCGGCAGACAGAGCCCCTTGGGCAGTTGGGACTCAGGACTTTCACATGTGGCGCCCTCTAACACAGGGTTCAGGGTTTCCGAGTCTGATGGAGAAAGGCTGGAGACTTCTCCATTGAGACTGAAGAAACCACTTGATTTTGGCAGGAGCCTGTCGATAGAATCCTGAGGGCTGACCATCCTGGGAGTCCTGGTGAGAACTGACCTTTACTGAGTCTGCACAGTCCATGTGATGTCTTATCAGATCTGTTCCTGCCAGTCCTAAAGATGGGTAGTCTTCTTATACCTGTTTGACATGGGGAAGATGGAGGCTTGGACCGCACCAGTGACCTGACCTGCTCAAGGTCAACCTAATCAGGGCTGGACAGCATGGCCCCAGGTGCCATCCATGGACAGAGCCTGATTCTCAAGAGTCAGCAGGCTGAGGAACTTTCTGTCTCATGATGGAGGGTGTGGGTGGGTGTGGGACTCAGTGCCTCCAGGAGCCTGTGACCCCTGACCCACCCCCCCCCCACCATTGTCTGATCCTCCCCCTCCCCATGGCTGTAGAAAAATACCCAGGAAATCTGGTTGCACAATTTCCTCTGAAATAGAAATACACAAATATTTTTGTGATGTTTATTGTTCATTAAACAGTTTCCTAGGTATCCTCAAGCCTGCATCCTTTCTGTGCCCTAAAGGCTATCATTAATTTTTTTGCAGCGAGTTGATGAAATAGGAAAGGGAGTGAAGGGAGGCAGTCGTGGGCTGAGGGCCGAGGTGCACTGCTCCAGCCCCACCCAACCCTGCCTTTACACTGTCTTCTATTTTTATTTGTAAGGCTGGGTTGTTGCTGGACCGCCAAATTCTCATCTTTAATTAACAAAAAGAATTTCAGCTAACAAACTGGTTATAGCTTTTTCCTTCTCTTTTAGTTGTGAAATATAACAGAATTTTGGCTTCCCTTATAGCTCAGTTGGTAAAGAATCCGCCTTCAGTTCAGGAGACCCCAGTTCGATTCCTGGGTTAGGAAGATCTGCTGGGGAAAGGATAGGCTACCCAATCCAGTATCCCTGGTGGCTCAGCTGGTAAAGATTCCACCTGCAATGTGGGAAACCTGGGTTCGATCCCTGGGCTGGGAAGATCCCCTGGAGAAGGGAAAGGCTACCCACTCCAGTATATATAACAGAATTTACCATCCTAACCATTTTAAGGGCACGGTTCAGCAGCATTAAGTACATTCAGATTTTTGTACAGCCATCACCACCATCCATCCACAGAACTCTCCACATCTTTCTAAACTGAAAAACCCAATACACCGTAACTCCAGCACCTGGCATTCACCATTCTACTTTCTGTCTCTGATTTTAACAACTCTAGGTACTGCGTATAAGTGGGATACTACAGCATTTGTTTTATCAGCCTACGTCATATTGCATGAATACCACTGTGTACTTACCACGTGAAATACTGGCTTATTTCACTTAGCATGATGTCCTCCAAGTTCAGCCATACTGTAGCATGTGTCAGAATTTCCTACTTTTTAAAGGCTGAATTTAGTCCATTGTATGTAATACCGTATTTTGTTTATCCGTTCATCTATCAGTGGACACTTGGGTTGCTTCTGCGTCTTGACTGTTGTAAATAATGCATCTATGAAAATGCATGTTCAAATATCTCTTTAAAAGAGATATTTGTCTTCAGGTTTTAGGGGTGTATACCCAGAAGTGGAGTTGCTAGATGATATGGTAATTCTGTTACCATAGATATTCTATTACCATAGATAATATGGTAATTCTATTACCATAGATACTCTATTACCGTAGATAATATGGTAATTCTATGGTAATTCTTTAATTTCTTGAGGAACTGCCATACTCTTTTCCATAGCAGCTGCACCATTTTGCATTCCCACCAAGAGTTCACAAGGGTTCCAGTTTTTCCACATCTTTGCTAACACTTGTTATTTTGTTTTTTTGTGGGGTTTTTGGGGGCAGGGGAGATAATAGTCATTCTAATAGATGACATAGTGTCTCTTCGTGGTTTTGATTTGCCTTTCTCTAATGGTTAGTTACATGGAGCATCTTTTTATTTGCTTGTTAGCCACTTGTACATCTTCTTTGGAGAAATATTTACTCAAGCCTTTTGCCATTTTTAACCCTAGTTGTTTGTTTTTGTTATTGAGTTGTAGAAGTTCTCTCTGTATTCTGGATATTAATGCTTTATCAGACACATGCTGTGTAAATATTTTCTCCCCTTCTGTGGGTTGCTTTTTCACTTAATTGCGTGTGTCCTTTTGGGCACACATGTTTCTAATTTTGATATAGTCCAATTTATCTCTTTTTTTTTCCTGTTGTCTGTGCTTTTGGTGTCATACCAAGAAATCACTGCCAGACTCAATATCTTGAAGTTTTTCTCCTATATTTTCTTCCAAGAGTTTCATAATTTTAGCTTTTACACTTCAGTCTTTGGCCTGTTTTAATTTTTGTATATGGTATCAGTTAAGGGGCCAACTGCATTCTTTGGCGTGTGGATATCCAGTTTTCCTAGCACTGAGTCTTTGTGCTAGGAAAGTCAAAGATCTTTGTTATAAGGCCTCTCCTCATTGAACCATCATGGCACCCACATTGAAAAGTATTTCACCATATACGCATGGGTTTATTTGGGTGCTTTCCGTCCTAATCTGTTGTCCTTCACATCTGTCTTTATGCCAGTACCACATTGCTTTCATTTCTGTAGCTTTATAGTAAGTTTTGGAATCAAGAAGTGTGAGTCTTCCAACTTTGTTCTTCTTTTTCAAGGTTGTTTTGGCTATTCAGGGTTTCTGGAGATTCTATATGAATTCTAGGATGAATTTTTCGATTTTTGCAAAAAATTGGCATTGGTATTTTCTTAGGGATTGCATTTCATCTGGTTAGTATTGCTGTCTTAACAATATGAAGTCTCCTAGTCCATAAACACTGGATGTCTTTCTCTTTATTTGCGTCTTAATTTCTTTCAGCAACATTTTCTAGTTTTTAGAGTATGTCTTTTGCCCCCTTGGCAACATTTAAATTTTTTCCTACATATTATATTCTTTTTAATGTGATTGTAAGTGGAATTATTTTCTTAATTTACTTTTTGTATTCATTTTAAAGGTATAGAAACACAACTGATTTTTGTGTGTTGACTTTGTTCACTGCAACTTTGCTGGATTCTTTCTTTGTTCTAATTGTTTGCAGAATATTCAGGATTATCTAATATACGATTATGTGATCTCTGAACAGAGATTACTCTTTTCTTTCCAGTGGATACCTTTTATTTTTTTTCCTTGGCTGGTTGCTTTGATTAGGGCTTCCAATACTGTGTTGAATAGAAGTGATGAAAATGGGCACCTTTAATTCTGATCTTAGAAACAAGAGGAGAGTGCTTTTTAATCCTCATTTCTCCATCATGAATGGCAGAGGGTTTGGGGTTTTTTTGTTTATTCATTCTGTTTGCATGCAGAGCCTATGAGGATGCCGGCAGAGGCTGTGGAAATCCTGTTGAAGCTGGTCAGGGAAGGACACTGATGACAAAGGGAGCTCTAACTGAGCTCTAACTGAGCTATACCTGCAGGAGTGGGGCTGACCCCCACACTGGTGGCCAGGTTCACACACCTGCTTCCCTTCGAAGCCCAGGGAACTCCTCCCCATTCCCACCTCTCCTGGCGCCTGCTGCCTTGGCTTGCTGCTCGCCTGTCTGCTGGGTCTCTGCCCCAGTGCAGAGCCAGGGTGCGGTAGCCCAGTGTCACCAAGGAAAAGGTGGTTTGAAACCTGAGCTCTGCTGTCTTCACACGTTTTTTTCTTCTGCACATGAAATTTTAAATCTTGCATTCCAGTTACCTTAAAATGACACTATAGGGATTAAAGAGGCTTTTATAAATTGTCGGCTAGATGGCACCCCACTCCAGTCTTCTTGCCTGGAAAAATCCCATGGACGGAGGAGCCTGGTAGGCTGCAGTCCATGGGGTCTCGAAGAGTTGAATATGACTGAGCGACTTCACTTTCACTTTTCACTTTCATGCATTGGAGAAGGAAATGGTAACCCACTCCAGTGTTCTTGCCTGGAGAATCCCAGGGATGGGGGAGACTAGTGGGCTGCTGTCTATGGGGTCGCACAGAGTCGGACACGACTGAAGTGACTTAGCAGCAGCAGCAGCAGATATGAAACTGCAGCATCTTGACTTAAGCAGGAACATTTGCCAATATTTTTCTCTAACTTTGCATTTGTGTCCAGCTGAAAATCAACCTTCTTTGTGATGGGGGATTTCCTATTCACATGAAATCTTTCATGGCTCTGGTGCAGTTGTCATTCCACATGGACTTAAGAATACTGTGAATAAACAAAGAAAATGCTCAGGGAGAGCAAAGCCTTGCTTTGTGACATCCCTAGGCTTTTACTTTTTTTTTTAAAGTCAGATTTCACCCTTAAAAACAGACAAAAACATAATTGAATATTGGGAGGCTTGGAATCTCTGATTACAAGTGACATGTGCTACAATCCAGTCTTACGGGGTATTATTTTCCTCCAAATCGAATGAAATTCCCAGAAAGGCAAATAATACTATACAAGCTATATTTTCAATGAAAAGAAAAAAATCATGTCTCTGAGATGTTGCTGAGTAGATTTTTATTTTGGGGGGAGGAAAAATGAAGTCTCCTTTGAGACTTTATTTCCTAAAGAGACAACTTTAGAAATGCAAGGGGTATTACTGCCCCGGGCATTTACAAATTTGTGGCTTATCTACATGAACGTGCTTGCCCGAGAGGTGTTGTAAAACAGGTGCAGTATTGGTATTCAGACAAGATGGTGAATTAAATTTTGTGAGCATTTATATAGACAAAGAACTTCAGATAACAAAAGACCCCCAAATTGTTGACTCATAGCACCTAACTTTCAGAAGAGGAAACTGAGTCCTAGAAAAGTTAACTTACGTGCCCAAGTTTTTACAACTCACACACTCCACATTTGATGCCCTGTGGGCCATTTCTTTAGATGTTTCTGGTGTGTGTGTGTGTGTGCGCACTCAGTTGCTCAATCATGTCTGATTCCTTGTGACTCCGTGGACTATAGCCCACCAGGCTCCTCTGTCTACAGAATTTCTCAGGTGAGAATACTGGAGTGGGTTGCCATTTCCTCCTCCCCAGGATCTTCTGGATCCAGGGTTTGAACTTGAGGCTCCTGCATCGGCAGGCAGATTCTTTACCACTGAGCCACCTGGGAAGCCCATTGCTGGGATGGATAACACTTATGTTTTATTTTAATCTCACATCATTGGTTGCTTTTTTCCTCCTCTTTCTGGAGAGAAAACAGTCTAATCTAGAAGGAAAGGCATTTCATGTTTTTGTTTTTATGAGATATGCAATTTTGTAAATTGTACTTTTAAGACTGACTTTTTTTTGGCCATTTGGTATTTTGTTTCGAAAGTTTGTTGCTTCTGGTCTGTTGGCTACTTTAATTTCAAACTGATCTTTTTCTAATTTTTTCAAAAATGCAGAAAACCAAACAGCATCATCTTGCTCCTTTTGCTCTTGAAATCACAGAGGACAATGTTACATTTAAAAAGCCTGAGAATAACAGTGATCCCAGAGGAGCTGGATTCAGGGAATGAAAAGAAATAGTTTTGCTCCTAGATGTCATTTTTTGTTTTTTCCAAGGGTGGTTATGATTAAAAAAAAAAGTCTGAGTTGAATAGAGTTTTTCTGATGAGAATTTTTGAAAAGGCTGTGATTAAAAGAAAAACAGGTCCCACCGTGCTGGAAACTTTATGGACATCACTCCATTCAGGGACCCTGAACAGTGTTGTGAGAGCAGTGCCTTGATTCCATTTTACAGGCAAGTAAACACAGGCTCTGAGAAGTTAAGTGAACTTGTCCCAAGTCACAGAGTTAGTAAGTGGGGTTTGAAACCGGGGGAGGACTTCCTGTGAGTAATGAGATAAACACCCAAGTCCAGCCAGGCGTCTCTGAGCCCATCCCTGTCAGGAGCACTGGGCAGAGACAGCAGAGAAAATCTGGAGCAAAGGACAGGACTCTAGGGAGTGTGGGGTGACCCAAACCAGACAACATCCCCCTAGACCTGTCCTGGGTGGAAATATTGGAATGCATGTGGGACCCAAGGCTTCAAAACAGAAGGAAGGGAACCCTGAAAGGTCATTGCCTCTTGTAGATAATGTGTAGCAAGTACAACGAATGGGGTAAAATTGGAGGAGTCCTGCAGAGATTTAAAAAAAAAGAAGAGTATTGTAATAGCAGAATCCCCCTCGCCCAGAAGCGCTCTCTGCAGTAAAGAACGTGCACTTCACCAAGTCAACAGCAGAGGGCGCATGGGACTCGAGAAACCTCGTTAGCCACCCGAGGCCCTTGTCTGTATCTGCTCACTGCTGGTCCAGGAAAGAAAATCCATTACAAAAAGAACAGAACGTGGCAGGCAATGCACGCGCAGAGCTGCAATCAGAAGAAAACAGTTTGGGAATCAAAACACTTCAGGGGATAAATGTTCACCCCTCTCTAAACACACCTGGTGGTGGTGGTTTAGTCGCCAAGTTGTATTCGACTCTTGCGACCCCTTAGACCGTAGCCTGCCAGGCTCCTCTGTCCACGGGCTTCTCCAGGCAAGAATACTGGAGTGGGTTGCCATTTCCTTCTCCATAAACACATCTACAAACCCCAAAACAGAAGATAATAGCAAACAGCCTTCCAACATTATTAAATATCCTGAGATAAGCATTTTCTTTTTATAAATTCTTGACTCAAGGCTGTCATACATATAGATTTGTCACATATATGTTTATATATGTCAACCTTGAATCGAAGATATTTTTAAAAATCAAAGCTAAAATGGACAAAACCCAGGAAGATGTGAAATGAGAGTTGGCTGAACCTAGAAGAAATAAACTTCAGCTTCCATGAATGGACTTGTGTTGGGATGTCCATGGGACCATCCCTTCCAGAGGGAGCAGAGTGACCGGTCACCTGGCTCCTACTTTGCTGTACTTTCTTTCCTAAACCACAGCCCAAGGCAAATATTCCTTGCCCACAGCTGTACTTACTGCCTCTTCCAAGGAGAAACAGTTTAAAAGGCTAGTCTTGGTGATGGTTTTTACTTTCCAAGTTCTCTATTTAAAAAGGACTCTAAGAATTACCCAAACACTTTCCTAGGGTGGCTCAAGTGGTATTTGTTAAGTAGATAAAACTTGCCAAGGAGAGTGTCATCTCCATTGATAATATGTCAGAATTTCAGAGATATAGAACTTCAGAGACGTTTCCAAATTGCTTTGAGCGACCACAAGTTTGGCTGTATTTTATAGTTCACAAAGTGCTTTCCAAGTGTTATATTCTTTAAAGTTGCATTTGCTGCTGTTGTTGTTCAGTTGCTCAGTTGTGTCCGACTCTTTGTGACCTCATGGACTGCAGCACGCCAGACTTCCCTGTCCTTCACCATCTCCAGGAGTTTACTAAAACTTATATCCATTGAGTCGGTAATGCCATCCAACCATCTCATCCTCTGTCATCCCCTTCTCTTCCTGCCTTCAATCTTTCCCAGCATAAGGGTCTTTTCTAATGAGTCAGCTCTTCGCATCAGGTGACCACAGTATTGGAGCTTAAATTAAAGTTGCATATGGGCTAAAAAAAAAAAAAAAAAAACCACAGATTTGATGCTTCCTTCCCCTCCTCTGTGTTACAAACAGCTTAGAAATGCTTTGTCTGATTTACCTAGAAAACAAGACTGTCCGTGGCTTCCTTAAATGAGACATCTGCTGTACAAGCTAACTCTAGGCTGGGGGACACTGTATTTCTCTAAAGACAGACACGCCACCATCACCACTGTGCCTGTTTTCTTTGTCCTCCCACCCCATTCAGGGGTGACCTCTACTCTCTTCCCTTTGCATCTGGCTAGGTTTGAGTCTGGAGAAGGCAATGGCACCCCACTCCAGTACTCTTGCCTGGAAAATCCCATGGATGGAGGAGCCTGGTAGGCTGCAGTCCACGGGGTCGCTGGGAGTCGGACACGACTGAGCGACTTCACTTTCACTTTTCACTTTCATGCATTGGAGAAGGAAATGGCAACCCACTCCAGTGTTCTTGCCTGGAGAATCCCAGGGACGGGGGAGCCTGGTGGGCTGCCATCTATGGGGTCGCACAGAGTCAGACATGACTGAATCGACTTAGCAGCAGCAGCAGCAGCAGGTTTGAGTCTCACTTGTAACCAGTAGAATGTGGCAGAAATAACACTGTATTACCTTAGGGGATGAGCCCTACCTGAATTCCAGACCCTCGGAAACCAGATAATAAAATGCTGGTTGTTTTCAGCCACTAAGTCTTGTGTGATTTGTTATGCAGTGATGGATATCCAGAATGAGTAGAATGTCAGAAGAAAGGAGAGGAGGAGTAACTAGCCTAATCCCTTGTATATGGGTGGGTGTGTGTCTGTTGCTCTGTCACATCTGACTCTGCGGTGCTATGGACTACAGCCCACCAGACTCCTCTGTCCATGGAATTTTGCAGGAGAGAATACTGGAGTGGGTTGTCATTCCCTTCTCCAGGGGATCTTCTCAACCCAGGGATCGAGTCCGTATATCTTACATCTCCTGCATTGGCAGGTGGGTTCTTTACTACTAGCGCCTTTTTCAGTAGTTTTGTTTTGGAAGATTTTTAAAGAGGACATTAATAGCCCAGAACATGTCTCTTTTAAGAAGAATTAGGTTGCTTTCTAAATGTACCTTGTAAACTAACCTTTCTACTGGAAACGAACTGAGTTATCCTCAGGTGGTTTTCTTCTTTGTAGTTTTAGATCTTTAATCTACTGCTTTTTGCAAAAGTAAGTAACACGAGAATTCTTGGGAGAATTGTTTACCTTGTCCTTGAATTCGATAACCCTTATAAATGCAGGAACTGAGAACATGGTACCAGTCTTAAGCTTTCTGATGAAGCCCAAGGTGGGGTGGCTCCTGCATTGGCTGCATGGTGAACAAATTGTCTAATATCCTGGGTCGCAATAGAGAGAAGTGACTTCAAAGAGAGGGTTGGGATGAATTTTATTCCTAATTGTGCAGTCCATCCCTTGCCCTCCAGAACCTCAGACCAAATCATCCAAAAGTGAAATAATCATAGACCCATGGAAACAGCCTAAAGGTCCATCAACAGACGAATGGATAAAGAAGATGTGGTGCATGTATATATGGAATATTCAGTTCAGTTCAGTCGCTCAGTCGTGTCCGACTCTTTGCAACCCCATGAATCGCAGCACGCCAGGCCTCCCTGTCCATCACCAACTCCCAGAGTTCACTCAAACTCACGTCCATTGAGTCGGTGATGCCATCCAGCCATCTCATCCTCTGTCGTCCCCTTCTCCTCCTGCCTCCAATCCCTCCCAGCATCAGAATCTTTTCCGATGAGTCAACTCTTCGCATGAGGTGGCCCAAGTATTGGAATTTCAGCTTTAGCATCATTCCTTCCAAAGAACACCCAGGACCGATCTCCTTTAGAATGGACTGGTTGGATCTCCTTGCAGTCCAAAGGCCTCAAGAGTTTTCTCCAACACCACAATTCAAAAGCATCAATTCTTTGGCACTCAGCCTTCTTCACAGTCCAACTCTCACATCCATACATGACCATTGGAAAAACCATAGCCTTGACTAGATGGCAAAAGGAGCAAAATTATTCCGTTTGCAGAGACGTGGATGGACCTAGAGACCGTCATATGGAGTGAAAGAGAGAGAAAAGTCAGAAAGAGAAAAGCAAATATATTACTGCATTTATGTAGAATCTGAAAAAATTAAATACAGACAATCTTGTTTACAAAGCAGAAACAGAGACATAGATATAGAGAACAAATATATGATACCAAGGGGTAAATGGGGAGGGGGGTATGGTAGGGTGAATTGGAAGAGCGATATTGATGTATTACATTAATATGTATAAAATAAATAACTAATGATAACTGAATAGCACAGGGAACTCAGTGCTCTGTGGTGACCTAAATGGTAGGGAAATCCCCAAAAGAGGGGATATATGTATACACAGAAATTATCACTACTTTGTGAACCCACTATACTGTGTTGGAGAAGACTCTTGAGAGTTCCTTGGACTGCAAGAAGAGCAAACCAGTCAGTCTGAAAGGAAATAAGTCCTGGATATTCATTGGAAGGACTGATGCTGAAGCTGAAACTCCAATACTTTGGCCACCTGGTGCGAAGAACTGACTCATTTGCAAAGACCCTGATGCTGGGGAAGATTGAAGGCAGGAGGAGACGGGGATGACAGAAGATGAGATTGTTGGATGGCATCACTGACTCAATGGACATGAGTTTGAGTAAACTCTGGGAGTTGGTGATGGATAGGGAGGCCTGGCATGCTGCAGTCCATGGGGTCACAAAGAGTTGGACGTGACTGAGTGACTGAACTGAACTGAACTGATACTCTAATAAAAAACTTATATTAAAAAAAAAAAATCCAACACCCACTCACACCGGCAATTCCTCTCGTCTTAGTAAGGCCAGTGGTCAGGATGCCTGCTTCCCACACAGGAAACTTGACCCCTGGCTTTGTTGATCACAAGGGCGGCTGTGACTACTCTTCCTTTACTCTCTATCTGTGTGTAGAGATATACACAGATTTGTATATCTGTGGGTTTGCGGGGAGGGGACTTTCTGTCCTGAAACAGAAATACACATTTACTCCTCTTAATTTTTCAACTAGCGCTGGACTTTTCAACTTAGACTCAGCTTATCGAAAGATGTACTAATCCTCTACCCGCCCACACCAGCTGCTTTTCAAGGCTTCATTGTCCTCTCTGGGGGCCTGTTTAGAGCTTCCTCTTATACAGCAGCAGTCTTCCATAACAGCTCTCGTGTCAGGTACCACCTTGCCTAGTTCAAGGTCGTAGTCCATAGTTCAGGCCTTCATTATTTGCCTTAAGAGGCCCTTCCACCTCCAGCAGCCCACCCTGCAACAGGTTTCAGTAGCTCTGCTGTGTTTACATTGTACAGTGGAAGCCCCCTCCCCTTGGTCCGGGCCCTTTCCTGGGCTGCCTATCTGCTTCCTTCCCCAGTCCTCCCAGGGCCAACGACGATCCTAATCCTTTGACCTTGGCACATCTGCTTTTGACCAAGTGGTTTTCTCTAAAATGCCTCTCTTCCTGCCCCCTGATTGAAACTACCCTCATCTTCTGCATCCCTTTGAGATCCCCACATTTCAAAACAGGACCCTGTTTGTGTCCCTGCAGTGTCCAGCTGAGACCCTGAGCAAAATCCAGCAAATGTTCATTAAAATGAATAAACAAATGTTCTTACTGGCCCCTTTCCTTAACTGGCAGGACAGAAATAGAAATGCTTAGAGAATTATCATGGATATATATGCATTCCTAGACCTGCTGGTCATTTCTGAAGATGAGAGAATGTTTCCAAAACAATGAACCTATTTGAGAAGATTATTCAAAACAATCTTGTTGATCTTATTTAATTTAATCTTACATATTTAAGCAAAGATCAAAGAATCTAATTTAGTGAGTTAGTACAGTGGGAAGGTTTAGATCATCAAAGGGCAACAGGATTCTTGGCTCATCCTTTGCAAGAATACATATTAGAATAAAATGATCCACAGAAGAGAAGGTGTGCCCTGTCTTTGGATGTTTTTCCACGGAAGTGAGAAAAATTTCATGAAGTCATGGCAAGCTGGCTTCTGAGGGAAAAACTGAGATCATTGCATAAGGAAAGTTAAGCAGTAAGTCTGTTTTAAAGCAATTGGAAACATCTAAAATTTCTCCATTACACAAAAGTCTTTGGAAAGGGAATAGAAAATAACAAATTTGAATCCTTATTTTTCATAGATATTGTAACTTCTAGGGGATCTTCATTCTGACTTTTTTGGGGGGTGCCCATTTCTGACAACAAAGTAGCTAAAGGATGAGAGTCTTCTAAACTTACCAGAAATGTTCTTGCTTTGGAAATACCCGTAATTACTCTCCTAATTCCTTGCATTTTTTTCCTTCCCTCCCCCATCAGTTTCTTCTCAGGCAATTTTCTGTGGTCAGGGAAGTAGGGGACAGGATGCCTTCTGGGGACAAGGTTAAGGATAGGGTAAAACTGACAGTGTGAGCTGAAAGAGAGAAACTGCGAAGGTATTTAGAGGTGGTCCTGCCGGAGGGAACCACAGACACTCAGCTGCTCTCTTTGGCCCCCAGTTTCTTTCTAATTTTTAGTGATTTGAGGTACTTCAGGTTGTGATTCTTATTTATTTTTGGCTGTGCCGGGTCCTCACGGATGCACATGGGCTCTCTCTAGTTGCAGCAAGCAAGGGCTACTCTCTAACTGCAGTGCGCAGGCTTCTCATCACAGCGGCTTCCCTTGCTGCAGAGCACAGGCTCTAGGTCGCTCCGGCTCAGTAGTCAAGGTGTGTGAGCTTAGTTGTTCTGCTGCCCATGGGATCGTCTCTGACCAGGGATCGAACCCACATGTCCCTTGCATTGGCAGGTGGATTCTTAACCACTGGACCACCAGGGAAGCCCTGCCCCTAATTTTATTCTGTTTGTCAGCAGTGGGCGTCCACATCAATTTCCCTTATTCCCCTTTCACCAGCAAAAGTCTATAATTTGTAAAAGGTTGTGAGAGGAAGACATTCAAGTATAATATATAATACTCTGTATATTAGTCAAACAGTCACAGAGGCCCCAAAGTGCCATTTTCTGTGAAGACTCAAGCAAGAGCAGAGTTCATCCTGGTCTTCAGAGAAAACTGTGTGGATCAGACAAAATTGAGATTGTAATAGTACAACGTAGTAATTCATGCTGTGGAAATGTATGTAAACTAAGATGTATTAACCAAGTGCAGCGAGGCTTCAAAGGAGTGAGACAGCGTGATACCCGGGACCCCAGAGCAGACGTGGGGAGGGGGTGAGGACCGCCAAGGGGGTTAAAGGTGGGGACAGTGATGACAAGTCTGGGTTTTGCCATGAGCAGCTCATGGTGCTAAAGTGAAAGTGAAAGTTGATCAGTCATATCCGACTCTTTGCAACCCCATGGATTTTACAGTCCGTGGAATTCTCCAGGCCAAAATTCTGGAGTGGGTAGCCTTTCCCTTCTCCAGAGGATCTTCCCAGCCCAGGGATTGAACCTAGGTCTCCCGCTTTGCAGGCAGATTCTTTACCAGCTGAGCCACAGGGAAACCCAAGAATACTAGAGTGGGTAGCCTATCCCTTCTCCAGCGGATCTTCCTGACCCAGGAATCTAACCAGGATCTCCTGCATTGCAGGTGGATTCTTTACTAGCTGAGCTATGAGGGAAGCCCAATCCGACAAAACCAGGTCATTTCACTTTGTCCTGCTGTAAATTGAGAATCTGTTGCTAGTCTCTTCATGCAGCTGCTGGGATGGCTTAAGAGCATCAGGGGGATAGTACATGCTGTAGTGCCTGGAGTGTCATCAATTCTTCATACATGCCAGCCGTGACCTGCTCTGTTTTGAGATAGAGCTTAAGAGAAAGCTTGGATTGTAGCAGGAACTGGCATCAAAGAACAAGGGGTTTTAGGCTAAGCATCCTCCATGTGTGTGTCTTTGTGTGTTTCTCTGTGTGTGTGTGTGTCTTTGTGTATGTGTGTATTCAAAAGACACCAAGTACACCAACTGTATTCTGGTGTGCCAGGAGCCAGGAAGGCCTTGAGGGCTATTCCATAGGGAAATGCTGTCCAATAGAAATGTAGTGGGAGCCACATGTCATTCTAAATTTTCTAGTGGTTATATTAAAAAAAATGTTAAACAGGTTAAATGAATTTAAATAATGTATTTTATTTAATTAATTCAGTGTATCAAATATTTCAACATGAGGTCTGTGTAAAAAATTGTTAATGAGGTAATTTACTTTTTTGTACTAAGTCTTCAAAACTTGGTGTCTATTTTCTATACATCTCAACTCGGACTCTGCACGGCTCGGGTGACCCATAGCCACGCAGGGCTGGAGGCTGCTCTACTGGATGGCCCAGCTATCAGGGGTCTTCCTCTGATGGCTGTGGCACAGTTTGCTTTGTAGCATCCTCTCTAGCCTTTCCTCTAGAGAGAGAGAGATGGCAACACCTTTTCCTAAGACAATTAAAGAAAAGGAGAGGAAGAAAGGAAAGAAAAAGAGAGGGAGAAAAAATATGCCAGTGACCCTGAGGTGTTCACAACAAAAGCTCTTTGGGCAGAAAAATTTGGAAGATACGAGCTGGAACATACTTAAAACTGTTCCAGGTCGTATTTAGAGAGACCCTAGAAATCTTGCAACAAAGTAACCTGTTTTACTCTGTGTAACTCCTCATTTCCCAATTTACTAGGATTATGGAACAATGTTTTCTTTTGACACTTAACTACTGTTGGCACAATCCATTGGCAGCCTGTTCTTTTCAACCTTTTTTTTTTTAAGATTCAAGTAACATACTCTTTTTTTTTTTTTTTTTTATTGAAGTGTAGGTGATTTACAATGTTGTGTTAGTTTCAGGTATACAGCAAAGTGATTCAGTTATACATATTCCTTTTCAGATTCTTTTCTAGTATAGGTTATTACAAGGTATTGAATAGAATACCCTCTGCTGTGCAATAGGTTCTTGTGGTTTATCTATTTTTATATGTAGTAGTGGGTACCTGCTAATCCCAAATTCCTAATTTATCCCTTTCGCCTCCTTTCCCCTTTAGTAACTATTAGTTTGTCCTCTATATTTGTGAATCTGTTTCTCTTTTGTGAGTAAGTTCACTTATATTATGTTTTTAGACTTCACATACAAGTGGGATCAGATGGCGGCTCTCTGTCTGACTTACTTCACTTAGTATGATAATCTCTAGGTCCGTCCATGCTGCTGCAGGTTTTTCATTCTTTTTTTGTGGCTGAATAATATTCCATTGTATGTACCACATCCTTGACTTCCCTGGTAGCTCAAATGGTAAAGGATCTGCCTGAAATGCAGGAGACCAGGCTTTGATCTCTGGGTCGGGAAGATCCCCTGGAGAAGGCAATGGCGACCCACTCCAGTATTCCTGCCTGGAAAATTCCATGGACAGAGGAGCCTGGAGGGCTACAGTCCACATCTTCTTTATCCATTTGTTTGTCTGGATATTTAGGTTGCTAAAGGAAACTTGAGCCTTAATTTAGTGTTTGTGTTTTGTTTTCTGTTTGTTTGTAAGCAAGATGACTGCATTCATGGACTTATGTAATTCTGTAAAGGCTAGGGTGTTGACAGGACAGAAAAGATACGGGGTCATTTGAGAATTTCATATTGCACTTAGTTTCATCTCCAAATCCTACACTTGCAGATTGCAGGACTCTTTAAATTGTTGCAACAGATGTAATGCAAGGGGTAAAGGAACAAATTGTCACTTGATTGATGGAGAAGACAGAATCCTTGTTTATAGTTACTTTTATTTTTTACCACAGAAGACTATTTGGAATTTTAGAAATCTGAGCATCAGCATAGGGATATAAACAGCATTCTGGTAAGGCAAGTCCCCTGTTCATAACCTGACCAGGAGGTCGGAAAAGGGATCAAAACAGGAAGGAAAGGCCCTTAGCCGTACAGTCTGCCCTCCATCCTGTAAGCCTGCCCTCTGCGTCCTTGGATTCAGTTTTGCAAAATTTGGGTCTACAGTAGTTGAATCTGTGGACACAGAACCACCAATATGGGGCCACTTTCATTCACCTACTACTGCACCCTTTTAATAAGGGACTTAGGCATGGTGAGTTTTGGTATCTGCAGCTCCTGGATCCACCCTGCACCCCCCCCCCCCCCCCGGACACCGAGGATGACTGTGCCTTAGCTTTCAGCAACCCCTCCCAGCCAAGTGATGGGCAAGTCCCTGGGTGGTTTTTGTGGCATTTAAAAAAATTTTTATGTTTGTTTTTGGCTCCACTAGGTCTTCGTTGCTGTTCGGGCTTTTTTCTGGTTTTCATTTGGAAGCTTCTCATTGCCATGACTTCTCTTGTTGCTGAGCTAGGGCTCCAGAGCTCATGGGCTTCAGTTAATTGCAGCTCCCGGGCTCCAGAGCACAGGCTCAATAGTTGCGGCTCATGGCCTTATTTGCGCAGCAGCACATGGGACCTTCCCAGACCAGGAATTGAACCCGTGTCTTCTGCATTGGCAGGCGGATTCTTTACCAAAGAGCCACCAGGGAAGCCCTGTGGCATTTAAAAAATGCATACAAGACACTAAACGGCCAACTCCGTGTATTGCAGATGAAGAAAGGACCTGCGGACTTCTGACCTTCCACTGGGGAAGATACCCGTTAAGCCCTTTCAGGATGGTGAGCAGGTGGAGTCTGGACTGAGAGATGCTGGCGTGAAGGGTAAGTGACAACTAAAGCCTCATGCCCTGAGGCCCTGGATCCTCTTTTCCAAATTCTTCTGTGCGTGGGGACCTGTGTGCTCTATTGTGGTGTGCTGCTATGGATGGTACCTCTCTCCGAAAGGGTCAGGGAGGATGCTTACCTATTTTCAGGTACCTAAGGGATCCTGTCATGATGCAGTAAGCAGCGGGGCCAAACCAAGGTCAGGACAGCTCACTGTAAGTGCTCAGAGTAACAGAGCTCCGACTGTGTGGCAGACTCGGCCCTTCAATGGGTTAACTCATTTCATTCTCGTCTCAGAAATGAGAACACCGAAGCTGGCTGGTTACCGAGAGTAGATGGTCCTGATGGTGGCCCCGTCCCAACCTAAAAGCCTTTTTCCTCTTTCAGGTACATTCCCCACTTGCCTCTCTTCCCATCCCCACTTTTCATCTTTTTTTTTTTTTCATGCAATCATAGATCTCTGTACAAAAGGGATTGAACGTCAGAGGGACATCTGTGTAGGTCACTGTGGGGGATCACAGTTTCCCTGGGTCCCCTCAATTTGGGAAGTCTGCTTTCTCCTTTCTGGAATCTGGGTGGGGACTCGGTGACCACCTTCACAGAGAAGGCAGCAGAGGCGACGCTGAGTTACTCTGAAGCTGAGAGCAGCAAAACCAACGTGGCTCCCAGCTGGCTCTCAGGCTCGGGGCAGACTTGCCGATGAGACCAGCCGCCACGCTGCGAGGCGGCTGAGGCCCCGTGTGCATGCGTGCGTGTGTGTGTGTGTGTGTGTGTGTGTGTGCGTGCGCCAGGCCCCACTGATATGTGAGGGAGACTTCAGGTGGCTCCAGCCTCCAGTCTTGAGCTGCCGGGTGGAACTGGGACAAAGTGACTCACCCAAGGCCAGATGACAAGCTGGGATGTGAACCCCCAGGGCTCTCTGATGCCAGGCTTGTGAGATGAACTCTGACCCCAGTGCCCATTCCTTCTGGACCAGGAACTGCCCTTCAAACACAGCTCTGCTCAGAGAAGGCAGACCGTTTGAAGCAGGCAGACCAGCAAACACAGCTTTGGAGAACTAGATTTACGTGCGTATAGTTTGCTGTGACTCTGTTTTCTTAATCTGAATCCTAGCTAAACTCGTTGCTCATGCTCAATTGCTGAGTCATGTCTGACTCTTTGAAACACCATGGACTGTAGCCCACCAGGCTCCTCTGTCCATGGCATTTTCCAGGCAAGAATACGGGAGTGGGTTGCCATCTCCTCCTTTGGGGGATCTTCCCCACCCAGGGATCAAACCTGTGTCTCTTTCATCTCCTGCACTGGCAAGCAGATTCTTTACCACTGCAGCACCTGGGAAGCCCTTAGCTGGGCCCTGGGGTCCTGCCTTACAGTCCTCTCATGAGGCTGCCTGCTTCCCCCACCACCACCCCACCAAGAGCTTAGATTCATGGTCTCTGCTCATGTTACATGAGATTCATAACATGTGGAGTGATGTTCATGTTTCTGGATTGCCCATGTTTGACTTCAGGCTCCGTGAGGCAAGAGCCTGATCGGTGTCTCCTGTTCTTTTTTTTTTTTTAGCACAAGCTGTAATCTGTAGCAGACAGTGGATAAATGTGAGCTAAATCAACAGCAAAAAGCAGGAAGTATGAATTTTCTTGAGAAGGAAGAGGGTTAACATAAGGAAGTGCAAAATTCCAGGTATAAGCACTAAAGTCTTATCATGGGGCTAAGGGGTTGTCTTTTGAGGTCAAGGTTTCTTTGTCACTTCCTTTGTTTTTCCTGTGAGATGAAACATCTTTGGGTCTCACTTTTATAAATAAACGGCTTCCACAAGATGCAACAGTAAGCTAAACAATAACAGGAACCAGCGGGGCTCTGCGTTGCTTTTCTCTGTGGGTTATTCAACTGGAAAGTATTTTCAGATGTGCAACGCGGGAGAACTGACTTCGGTATGAATGTTGAAAGGTGACCTGTCGTGCGCTCTCATCACCGTCAGCCTTTGCGCATGGGATCGGTGGCTTGTGTCTTCACCTAGACACCCCTCTTGTACCGCCTCTGGTTCTCAGTAAGCAGAATGTCCTGAACCAAATATAATCCATGGAGGATGCCTGTTGCTGGCCCAGCTCACGTTTAGTTAAAGGCAAGTGCTGCCATCAGCTGGTGGAGGAATTTAAAGTGGGTTCATGGGGAGGATCTCATCTAGCCCCTAAGTGGCTCACACAGTAAAGAATCTGCCTGCAGTGCAGGAGACCTGGGTTTGATTCCTGGGTCAGGAAGATCCCCTAGAGAAGGAAATGGCAACCCACTCCAGTGTTCTTGCCTGGAAAATCCCATGGACAGAGGAACCTGGCGGGGCTATAGTCCATGCGGTCCCAAAGAATCGATCATGACTGAGCAGCTAACATTTTCACCTTCTTGAGGATGGAAGATATTCCTTGTTCTTCATCCTCTTTTTTCTGGCTTTCTTTTTCTCCATTCTACCCATTCCTTCCAGTAGGAGGATGCAGCTTGGAAGCCTGTTGGTAATAAGGAGAAGAAAAGTGAAAGTTGCTCAGTCCTGTCCGACTCTTTGCAAACCCATGGACTGTATAGTCCAGGCCAAAATACTGGAGTGGGTAGCCTTTCCCTTCTCCAAGGGATCTTCCCAACCCAGGGGTCGAACCCAGGTCTTCTGCATTGCAGGCAGATTCTTTACTGTCTGAGCCACAAGGAAAGCCCAAGGAGAAGCAATTCTTGCTTCAAAATAGTAGCGTTTATTGAAGGTTTTCCATGAGCCAGGTCTTGTTTGAGGTGCATTACACATTCTTTTCTCACAGCAGCCCTGGTGGGCAGTGGTTTGAGCCCATTTTGCAGATGAGGAAGCTGAGGCACAGAGAGGTGAAGTCACCTCTGTGTCATGATGCCTGGCACATTCAAGTGCTTCTTGTTATTTGTAAAGCGAGCCATGTGTTAGTTTGAGTCGAGCATTCATGTGCAAGTGTTTCTTTTTTTAAAAATTCAAAATCTCAGTTCTTCAGGAGTGATCTTTTTAAAAGCATTTATTTTTTTATTTGGCTGTGCTGGGTCTTAGTTACAGCATGCGAACTCTTGGTTGAGATATGTGGGATCCAGTTCCCTGACCAGGGGTCAAACCCGTGTCTCCTGCCTTGGGAGCTTGGAGTCTTAACC
Organism: Bos indicus x Bos taurus; assembly: GCF_003369695.1. NCBI lineage: Eukaryota > Metazoa > Chordata > Mammalia > Artiodactyla > Bovidae > Bos > Bos indicus x Bos taurus. Next base: position 43,963,146 of record NC_040088.1, on the reverse strand, counting down.
ACGGAACAGTCAGTGCAAGTGTTTCTATGGGCAGTGATGCATGGGGGCAGAGTGCGGGAGTAAGGGGTATGGCGGGGAAGTGGGAGGCTGTTCAAGGTGGGACCCTGAGCAGGGGACTGCTGTGGGTAACCAGGGCTCAGTCTTGCTGGGAACCTGTGACAGACCGTGTAGGGAGCATCTAGGAATTGTCCCAGTAAGGGACACAGAAGTTGGGGGGTTCCTAGAGAAATCATGGGAACCTTTTGAAGCAAGTATGATCATCACAATTATATCCTGTAAATTACCCCATTTGTCCAGGGAAGTTAGGAAGGAGAATGTATGAAGCAGGACTCCTGGCTTCCTAGACTTCCCTTTGTTCTCTGCATTAGTTCATCTTGTGCAGCAAATTGCCCTCGGACACAGTGGAAACAAGGCTGTGTGCTTAGTCCTTCAGTCGTGTCTGATCTTTGCAACCCCTTGAGTAGGCTCATGGAGTAGCCCCTTGACTCTGGGAGTGCTGATGGACAGGGAGGCCTGGCGTACTATAGTCCATGGGGTCGCAAAGAGTCAGACATGACTGAGCAACTGAACTGAACTGGACTGTAGCCTGCCAGGCTTCTCTGTTCATGGGATTCTCCAGGAAAGAACACTGGAGTGGGTTGTGCCCTCCTCCAGAGGATCTTCTCCACCCAGGGATCGAACCCAGGTCTCCTGTATTGCAGGCAGATTCTTTACCATCTGAGCCACCAAGGAAGCCCATAATAAGGGTTTATGCAGCACACTCTGTAGAGGTTGGCCACAGCTGGTCTGATCGAGGGTGGACTCAGCTGGGTGACTCTGCTGACCTCGAAGGGAGGGTTGAGGGGTGAGGCTGATCCGGGCTGGGCTCGACTGGACTACTGCTTCCAACCTGATCCAGCAAGGCCTCTCGCTCAGGTCTGGGCTCAAGCCTGTTCCGCCTGACTGCATTCTAAATCTAGGCTTGAGGGCAGTGGCAGCCCAAGAGCAGCTCTTCTCATGACCATGAGAGAGGCGGGGGTGCAGGCGGAAATGCAGAGACTTCTTCACTGGTGCTCCCGTGTGATCATATTGATAATGCGAGTCACATGGCCATGCCCGAGTCAAGAGGCTGAGTGGTGAAGTCCACCTGTCTTGGGTGTGGGGTGTCTGCTGTTGGCCTTGGCCTTGGTCAGAACCCAGAAGTCCCTCTCTTATGCGGCCTCTGCTTCTGTCAAATTGGGCAAAGACAAGCTGAAATTTAAAGGCTTTTTCCAGTGGCAGTTTTGGTTCTAACTCTGGGCAAAACCCCAGGTCTTCAGTGATATTTCTGTGTGCTCACGCTCAGTCCCTAAGTCGTGTCTGCCTCTTTGTGACCCCATGGACTGTAGCCCACCAGGCTCCTCTATCCATGGGATTCTCCAGGCAAGAATTCTGGAGTGGGTTGCCATTTCCTTCTCCAGGGGATCTTCCCCCACCCAGGGAGCAAACCTTCATCTTCTGTATTGGCAGGTGGATTCTTTATCACTGAGTCACCAAGGAAGCCATATGATGTGGTTATTAGAAGCTACACAGCCCCGGGTTCTGGAAACCTCTGGGGGCTCAGCCCTTTGCAGGCGATTCTGCCCCTTCTGGTATCACAGCTTTGCTTCTCCTGGACTCAGGAGGCGTCTAGGGTTGTTGAGCTCCCTCAGTGACAACCACTACCTCCCCAGCAGCGGCCTGAAATGGTTTTACTTGGCATCAGCACATACCAGTTGCTCAAGTGCGTCAGAATGAAATAAGAGCAGCCAGTGGGATGACTAAATTGTCAATTACACTGAAGTGTATGGTTTCCTACAATTGGGGAGAGTGCTCTGAGTTTGGTGAAAATGTCATTTCTTTGCCTCTTGGTACCTTGGCTCTCCCATCTGGCACGAATACAGTTGAAGCTGGAAGGAGAGGAGGCGACACTTTTATGTTGGTTGGAATTAGCAGCCATAAATTTACAGGGCTTTTTCCAAGTGAGCATGGAAAAGACTTGCCATCTGATGCTTTTTGTGAGTTCTAAGTCACAAAGCATCTGCTAAGGGTGGCTTGACAGTTGTGTTCTTGGAGGTCTGCGGCAGAAACCTAAGCCTCAAATGATTAAATGTGTTTCCAAACACTCATAAGTTATTTATACTGTGTTTGCATCTTGGCCAACCAAGCAAGACGGTACTGTAGTGTCTTCACGGTGGTACCCTATTTCAAACAAGACTGTGCTCTAGGGTCTTTGTGATGGTACCCTATTTGGCCCAACAGAGCTTTCTAATTAACTCATCCATGCCAGCATGAGCGTTATGAATGCTGCTGACATGCCTGTGGACTTTATGGCTGATTTCCATCTTCGTGAATGCGCAAGGACCAGCCAGAAAGTACCACTACCATCCTTCTGGGTGGGAAGGATGCAGGGGGAGAGGAGAGGTGAGATGCAGCAGGGGAGCAGTTGTGTTCACAAGCCCCTGACCACTGTGGGCAGCTGGGGTCCAGCCTGCCCAGGAGTTCTGGGAGGTGGCATTGATCTCCCCTTGGAATTACTTCTCCTCGGGAGTGAGGACACAGGGCATTCATCCACCAACTCCCACTCATCATTGCCACGGATCATCGCAAGGCAATAGCTCCTTGGTCTTCTGGCCTACCCAGACATGCTCCGGCTGTCTGTCCTCAGATCAAAGAAAGCCACAGGTACCAGAGGATGGATATTTTGGAGTAGGTAATTTGTGATTTAAAAAAGAAAATCAAAACAAAAGTAATGTTGATTTTTTTTTTAAGTCCAAAAGTGGCATGTATGGGAGGGCAAGTGATAAGGGGACATGGGTGAGGTACCTTTGCATCTGATATCGGGGTGCCAGGCAGTTTGGGGAATGGAAGGAGGGGGTCTTGTAGCTTTTAAATTTGAGCACAATGGAAGCGAAATCCCTCTGAGACCTTAGGACAGAATGCGGAAAGGAGAGCATTTTTGTGTGTGTGTGTGTGCCCATGGCTATTTATTTATTTAAATTTGGTCACAGTCATACAGTGAAACGTTAGACAGCCACTTATAAAGATAGAGAGCATCCCTGGTGGCTCAAACAGTAAAGAATTTGCCTGCAGTGCAAGAGGCCCGGGTTTGAAAGATCCCCTGAAGAATGGCTACCCACTCCAGTATTCTTGCCTGGAGAATTCCAGGGACAGGGGAGCCTGGTGGGCTACAGTCCATGGGATCACATAGAGTCAGACATGACTGAGCGACTAACATTTTCACTTTTTCAAAAAAGGTAGAACTATGGTGATGATAGGAAACTGTCTTCAAGTTATAGTTCTGAGTAGAGAAAAAGCACAATACAGAGCTATCTTTAGAATATGTTCCCCTTTGTTAAAATAGCTTTGATGTTGTTTAGTCGCTCAATTGTGTCTGACTTTTCGCAACCTCATGGACTGTAGCCTGCCAGGCTCCTCTGTCCATGGAATTCTCCAGGCAAGAAAACTGGAGTGGGTTGCCATTTCCTTCTCCAGGAGATCTTCTCAACCCCAGGGATCAAACCTGGGTCTCCTGCATTGCAGATGGATTCTTTACCACTGAGCCACCAGGAAAGGCTAAAATTAGTTTATTGGGATCTAATTTATGTATCATAAAGATAACCCACTTTAAGTGTACAGGTATGGGCGTTTTAGTAAACTTTGAAAGTTTGCTAGAAATGTTATGCAAATGGAATCGAACACGGCGTCTGGCTGCTCTCGGTCATCCCTGACTGCAGCATGCCCATCATTTGTTTCCTTTTTACTGTGGAATAGTGTTTCATTGATTGGACATAGCACTTTTTTTTATCCATTCTACAGTTGATAGACATTTGGATTGGTTTCAGTTCCATTCCACATACAATCCTTTATGTGGACATAGATTTTTATTTTCCTTGGGTAGGTACTTAAATGAAGTTTATGGGTCATAGGATGAGTATTTGTTTGGTTCTTTAAGAAACTGCAAACCTGTTTCCAGAGAGGCTGCTCCATTTTACTGCATTCCCACCAACAATGGGAGACTAATTTCCATTCTCGCAGTTGATGTGGTCAGCTTTTTTGTTGTTTGCCATTCTGATAGACGTGTAGTCTCATCTTTGTGTGTGTGTGTGTGTGTGTGTGTGTGTGTGTGTAGTCTCATCTTACTGTGGATTTAGCATTTCCTCGTAACTAAGGATGTCGAGCATCTTTTCATGTGCTTATTAGCTATTGGCTTATCTTCTTGGCAGTGTGTCTCTTCCGATCTTTTCTTATGTTTATTTTGGGTCCTTTTGTCTCCCTATTAATTAGTAAGGGTTCTGGACTCCTGCCATGTTTTCTGGAAGTTTGAAATTATGTCCAAATAAAAAGTTAAAAAAAGGCTAGCCCCCACACCCCATCAGGATGGTGCACCCAGAAATTGTCTCACAGCATGGATGTGCTTGCTAAAAGAATCAAAGGGAAGGGCAAGATCAAACTTTGATTTTTTTGCCAGAAAAAGTCGTCTGGTCACGACACAGTGGCTCTTTATTAAATGAAGGCATACTTCCTTGGCCGCTTTTTCTCTGTTAATGGGAAATTGGTGATTAAAATGTGTCCAGATGTTGCATAAACAAAAGCATGAAAGAGCTTATTAGTATCTCTCTTGCTTAAGTTAAGGCACAAGTTTCTCCACCCCTTCAGTCTTCCACGCTGGGTACGGTCAGGAGGCCCCTGGCGTGCCGGTCACATGGCAGATCTAAAGGGTTGGGAGGGCTGGGTGGTCCCCATTGTGGCACTGAGAGCACAGACTCACCTGTGTCCAGCAGACCCCTGCTCTTGCCCGCTGACACTGACCCTGATTGTAGACTTGCCTCTGCTTCAAGGCTGTCTTCTTTCTGTAACTTCTCACATTGTGAACATGAACCAAATTCATACCTGTAGCTACATATACTGAATTCAGACAAGAATTAATGGGCTGATTTAGTCAACAGCAGAAGGAATCAGGATGATGAGGAGAAGACCTTCTCACCTACTTGCCATCACCTTGACGTCAGCCAGGTTGTACTTACCAGCTTTCAATTTTCCAAATAGTTAGTGAGCATCAACTGTTCATTGTTTCATTCATTCACGAGGCCTTTATAACTCCTAATAGGCATCAAGCACTATTTGAGTCTGGGGGTGGGGGAGCAATTAGTAGTGAACAAAAGGGGCAAAGTGCTTTCCCCCAAGAAGTTGTCTATTCTCTTAAAAGGAAGGAACAGATGCATAGAAGTGGGAGAAAGAGACAATAAATAATTGAAGAAATAAATACACTGTAGATAGCAGGTTATAATAAGCATTACAAAATGAAATAAAACCCAGTAAGGAAGTAGAGACAGATGCATTCATAAAGCTTCTGGAAGGATGTACTACAGAGGATTAACAAATAGAATGATAGTTTTAAGGAATTTATTTTAGTAATTTGTTTTCTAATTTTTCTATAACAAATTTGTATTGCTCTTTTTGGCAAAAAAAGTTTTTCCAAACTTACCAAAAGCATTAAATTTGAATGTCCATATGGTTCATTGTATCATAATTTTATAACCAAAAATACAGCAAGAAAAATCAACTGGAAAATAATACCTAGTCTTTATTATCTGTGATGTGGTTCTGCATGTTTTAGAAAGTTTGATGTTTGGAAATATATGATCAATAAATTATGGAAAACCAGACTTGTTTATAAAATGCCTTTCTGATGGGTAACTTGGAATGATGAGTGATCTCTTCAAGTCTTGGTAAATTACACATTTTGCTAAGTTGGTCAGAATAGAAAATAGTAGCATTAAATGCAGGATGCAGAGACTGAACCATCTGAGCCCCAAATGCTGGTTCTAATATTGCTTTGTTTTCACTGGCAAAGGGAGCTGCAGATGTGTGTTTAGGAGCTCACACAACGTATCATACAGTGCAGATTTCAGTTATTGGGTTAGCTCGACCCAAGAAGACTCCCAGACTTGGGAAAGTTAGACAAAAATAAAACATTTTCAGCCCTCACCCAGACTCTTTGCCTGGGGCTCAGATCCCTGGAACACGCAGACATGTATGATGGGAGTGGGGTGGTAACCGTGCCACCCTCTCTCCTTCCCTCCTCTTTTCTTCCCCACTGCTTCCACACAACTGACTTTGCCTTTTCACTGATTGGTGCCACTTTCCAAAATCAGTGACACTTTATTTCCTAACGTCTCCACTGATTATTACAGCTGTTCAAGAAACTCATTAGGTCACACAACACTCCCACCCAAAACATCCACCCAAAACCTTCCGCCCCACACAGTCGTCATTCACTCCATTTCCGGTCTAGCCTGACTTTAAAATCCACTTGGGAATAAATCAAATCCTATCCAAATAGTAACTTCATTTGATGGCTTGCAGGCTTGGTCACTGGAAAAGGACATGGCAACTCACTCTCGTTCTTGCCTGGAGAACCCCGTGGACAGAGGAGCCTGGCGAGGTCCATGAGGTTGCAAAGAGTTGGACACAACTGAGCCTGCCGGCACAAGCTTGTTCAGGTTTTCTTAATTAATTTGAATTCGTAATTATCCATGTAGCACCAATAAAGAAACTCATAATCTGTGCCCACATAGATTCTTATATATAATATATTTTTAATACATATTTTCTAGTCATGATTCTGTTTTTACAATTTCAGTGTTTTGTTTTGGGAGGGTGTTTTTTTTTTTTTTTTTTTGGTCATCCCTTACGGCATGCAGGATCTTAGTTCCCTGACCAGGGATTGAACCCATGCTCTCTGCAGTGGAAGTGCAGAGTCCTAACCACAGGACCACCAGGGAAGTCCTCATGTGGATACTTAATTGCTCTTACTTTGAGTCTGAGTTCTGTGTCTCTCTTCAGAACCAGTGATTTCAGTGTTTCCAGTGATTCCCGGTGGATTGATCCCAGTGGCTTTGAGGTTTCTTGTTTGTTTTTTATTTCCTTGTTGATTGGATTCTACGGAGCCCCACGTCACTCCTTCATTTTACATTTCTAGATCCCTCATTATTGGAAAATTAAATGATGCCTACGGAGCCCCACCTCACTCCTTCATTTTACATTTCTAGATCCCTCATTATTGGAAAATTAAATGATGCTACTTGAGAGAAGGCTTAAATGAGGCCAGAATTCTCACTACAAAGAAAAAGTGCAGTTTGAGCGAAAGTTAACATTAAAAGTTTTCTACTATTCAACAAAAGTTAATGAAGGTATATAAAGGACTGTTTGAGATGGACAAATATTGTATTGGCTTCTTATTTTTTTGTAACAAGTACCAGCTTCACTAAAAAGAACTCATTTGTTTTTATATAACTACATTATGCACTGTACTGGTTCAGCTTTGCTGTAACTAATTTAATTAGGCTTTGTTTTGAAATTTGCCTTTTTTTTTTTTTTTTCCTTCCTTGGACTTTTAAAAGCAGAAGTCACAGTGACATGCTCAGTGTGGCATTTGCTGATGTATAAGAGTGCGTGTGGTTTTAATTTCTGGTTGTTTTTTCTCCCTCAACCTTTTCCTCTAGTTAATGTGAATCACATTGTATTTTCCACTCCTGGACACTGATTCATAGCCATCCACTTCCTCCCAAGCTCAGCAAACCACCAGGTCCTCTGGGAAATGGATTAGTCACAGCCCAGCCAGGCACCTTGCGTGCCATGGTCGGTATTAGCTCCAACAGTCATGCGTTTAGGAGGAAAAGGTAAAAACTGCTGCACCATCTTCCTTTGGGGAAGGAATAAGGCCTTAGTTTAGGGGGGGTCTGTATGGCCTGTCACACTCCTTGGCTTCATCTCTACAATACAGCACACAGGCAGGTTAGAAAGACAGAGGTCTCATTTGGTTCAGAAGCTTTTCAGGCGCCCTGAGGAAACAGACATCAGATTTGATCAGGGCCCCATCCCTGGGGCACATGTGTAGTGTTTGTGAATAGGCTGAATCTTAATATATGGATGCAATTTTGAAAAATTTGGAACAGATTTATTTATGTCCAACATGTTTTTATCAAATTCACTTGAGTCTAATTTCAGAACATTTTAAGGCCAGGGATTTTTCTTCATAGGCCAGACTTATAAAGACATTCCCAAGATCATGCCTTAATTATATCAGTAATTGTTGCTAGGTTTCAACTTACATTTAGCAACATTGATTGACAGCCTTGACCACCAGTCCCCACTTAATACAGCCTGACCTAAGGGTGTTATGGCTGTGACATCTACAATTGGGAGAATTCTTTAATTTTTCTGTTCTGAGTGAAGCCTCTTCAAGTTTAAGAGACTGGAGCAACTGAAGAGCAGGGACCCATGGTTAAGCAGTTTGATAAACTGAACAAGGTAACAGAAGATCATGTTCTGGTCTGAGCCCCAGGTGGCTTTGGGGAGCTGTGTTTGCACCTGATTGTTTCTGTCAGTCTATTAGCATTCGTGGCAGGAGGTAGAAAGGCCAACCCCTAACACTGCTCCCAGGTGAGGGCTGGGTGTGGTGGCCCTGTGGTCAGAACTGGGTCACACAAACAAAGCCTGAGCAAATATTAGATGAATGTACAGGAAGTACAAGTCCTTAACCTTCGCAGTGAGAAGGATCACCAGCCCTGTTTCCCCGGGATGACGGAGCTCTTGTCTGGAGGTTCGGCTTTTGTCTGTCCTGTTGATGATCTGGAGCCTGGGGAATCCAGAACACGGTAACCCTCCTGCTCAGTTAGAAATTAAGTGTTAGCGTGTGGGTGAGGCATTCAGGAGAGTCATGTGCTACACTGACTCTGATGCTGGTGGATAGGTAGCAACCTCTGGGTCTCCCCTTCTTCACTGGTGGAATCAGAGTAGGGCTGCTCTACCTGGTGGGCAGGATGCTGTGTGGAAGAGGGTGCTGGGGACCCCACTGGGAAAAAGCACCACAGCTGGTGTCAGTGTCTGCAGTATCAGGGAGAGAGGAGGCGGCCAATACCTGCCGTCCACATGTTCAGCGAGCTCTCAGCTCCCCTTGGCCAGCAGCTCCCTCAGGTGTGACTTGCGACAAGTCTAGAAGCCCTACTTGTTATTAACATCATAAATCACTAGCTAGCCTGAGCCCTGGCCAGAAAGTGATTTAGGCATGACTCTTCAGTCTTGCTCTGTCTGACTTACTTCCCTTAGTATGATAATCTTTAGTTCCATCCATGTTGCTGCAATGGTGTTGTTTCATTCTTTTTTATGGCTGAGTAATATTCCATTGTATATATGTACTGTGTCTTCTTTATCCACTGCTCTGTCAGCGGACACTTAGATTCCTTCCATGTCTTGACTGCTATGAATATTGCTGCTATGAACATAGAGGTACCAGTGTCTTTTCAAGTTAGAGTTTTCTCCAGATATGTGCCCAGTAATGGAATTGCTGGATCATATGGTAGCTCTATTTTTAGTGTTTTAAGGAACCCCCTTACTGTTCTCCATAGTGAACTTACAATTCCACTAATAGTGTAGGCGTGAATGTTCAGCTGTGATGATCTTGTCACTCGTGCTTCGGACAGGAAAGAAGAGCAGTTGGTGTCAATGTGATTTCCATAATGTTTGTTCTCTTTAGCCTTTTCTTTAGTCCGTATTTTAGCTGTTTTGCAGGACTTAATTTAGAGATCTAATTGGACCTGCTGTGAGCTGGTCCCAGGACATGGCTGCAGATGCTTGAGCGGAATCCTCAGGCTTAAGTTCAGATTTCATCCTTGCCATCTGTGGGTCATCCTGCCCATGCCAACACTGTCTCTCCAGCCTTGACCATGCGCCCAAGCTCCAGAGTCACATCCAACTCTCTTGGTCACCTCCACCCACAGCCTCTTCCAATTTAACTGCGCCAAAATTCATCTGTTTCATTTCTCCCACTATACCTGCTGTTTTTCTGGGTGCTGTATATTGGTGAATTGTACCACCTTCTATCCAAGTTTCTTGCACATTGAACCTGAAACTTCCCTGGGACTCCCTTTCCTCTACCCACCTCCCACAGGTATCAAGTCTTGACCCTTTAAATAGGATCTCACCCATATGCTCCACCCTTTGCATGGATCAGCCTTCCACCTCCCACCCTGGGTGGCCCCCTGAAGTGTCACCTACTGCTCAGAGGTATTCAGTGGTATCTCATCATCACCCAGATGGTCAAATCCTCATTAGCTGGCATGGCCTACAAGATGGTCTGTTCTGTGCAAAGCCAGTTCCCGTTCCACAGAACCCTTGGTGCCCTAGCAATAGTGAGCAAGATTGAATTTATAGGGACTTCCCTGGTGGTCCAGTGGTTAAAACTCTGCATTCCCTGGAGGGGGCCTGGGTTCAGTCCCCACTTAGAGAACTAAGATCCCACATGCTGCATAGCATGGCCAAAAAAAAAAGAGAAGACTCTGAAGAGGATATATATGTATATGTATAACTGATTCACTTTGCTGTATGGCAGAAACTAACACACTGTAAAGCAACTATATTCCAATTTTTTTAAAAAATTGGATTTATGGTCTCCCCAAAGCACTTGCTCATCCCTTGCTTCTGAAGGGCATTTCTCATGCTCTTCTCTCTGACAGGAACCCCTTCCACTGTCTACTCACCCTTCGAGACTCAACTCTGAGGTTGCCGTCTTTGTAGAACCATCCTGGTCTTTCTCAGAAGACTTCACACCTTTTATCTTCTGTCACCATTGTGCTGGTCACAGATCCCAATTTTAACAGTAATCATGTGAATGTCTGGGGGCAGAGGGTAGGTTTTTTTTTTTTGTCCATCCTATGGGGCCAATTTTCAGAATTGCAGGATCTTAGTTCCCCGACCAGAGATTGAACTCCAGTCCATGGCAGTGAAAACAGTGAGTCCTAACCACTGGACCACCAGGAATTCCCTGCATTAGTAATTTTGTATTCTTTCCCATAACAGAGGCTTCCCAAATAGAATAAGCCTCAGGCTCCCTAAAACCTGGATCTGTCCCTGCTGGACTTAGTAACAATTACAGGAGCCTCTTAGGATCTCAGGAAGAGAGATTTTTGCAAGTTCTGGCTGTCAGGGACACAGCAGGAGCCAAGTAGAAGAAAAAATGGCCTTTTACAGTTTTTAAAAAATGAACTCAGACATCAGTTACAAAAACTCAGGTCCCATCAATCATTTCCAAAGTGCAAACAACCATGTAGTGACCATCCTCCTAAACCACCAAGGTCTCCCCACAGTCTGGGGTGGGCCTCGGGTTCTGATGGCCTCTCTGTGGCCCCCTTCTCCAGAGACCTGTTCTTGGTGACACTTAGAAGGACAGACCCTGCAGGAAAGGCCAGTCATCGACTGGCAGATGTGGGTATAGAAGACAGGTCCTGCCTCCAGTGGGATAAATATGGTTCCATTCATGTTATAGAGCTGCCTGTGGGGTCAGGCCAAGGCCAGATTTAACCGCGGGCACAGGCTTGCTGGGCTCTTTATCCTTCCCCCTCTGCCTTCCTCACCCCCAAGACACTCCCAGCAAGCCGTGTGCACCTGAATCCCCATCCTGGGCTCTACTTCTGGGGAATCTGGTTGAGGACTAAGCTGTTTTCATCTCCAAATGCTTGAGCAGCCTGTGCTTGACCTTCTAGCAGTGGCTCTGGGCCTTCCAGGACAGCTCGGATCATCTGATGGTCTTACCTAGGCTGAGCCCAGTAGGTTGAACCTATTTGTAACGAGATGACCCACCTGCCCCATCCTTCCCCGCTTCCCAGTCTTCCCTGGGAAACCCTTCTCAGGCAGTCAGCTCATCCTTGTGTGGCCAGGCTTCTGTTCTCTCACCTCCTGGTTTCTCTCCTCACCTCGTCTGATGTGGCAGAATCCCTGCATAGGTGCCCACTGAACTGAGCCCCATGTTCTCTGTGAGAGCCAGGGACTCATGGAACAGGACTTGCTGCAACAAAGAAATGGCTTCTGCGTGTGTGCACACTAAGTCATATCTGACTCTTTGCGACCCCATGGACTGTAACCCACCAGACTCCTCTGTCCATGGGGTTCTCCAGGCAAGAATACTGGAGTGGGTTGCCATGCCCTCCTCCAAGGGGTCTTCCCAACCTAGGGATCAAACTCGTGTCTCTTAGGTCTCCTGCATTGGCAGGCGTGTTCTTTACCAGCAGCACCACCTGGATAGCCCTAGAAATGGCTTACCTGAGCCCGTGTGCAATGGGGACTCAGGCACTTTCGTCATCTTGCACAGTCAGTTCAACCGGAGTCCCTTCCACGTGTGCACTCGGTTGTCTTCTCTAGCACGCTCCCCAGTGATGCATTCTGTCCCCCTGCTCGAAGGAGTTCACATTGATTTTTCCCAAACATCATTTTGTGAGCCTGTGGTCTCAGCCAGTTGAGTGGTTTTTTGTATCTCAGTGATGTCATCTGGTTCCATTTTTTCCAAAGCATGTTACAGACACCAGTAGAGACAGCCCAGAAGATTTTTCAGTGGTTCTCAGATGAGCATTTTTATACTTTCACTTCATTGTTTAATTCTTACGAACCTAATTTATAGTATAAAATATAATTAACACATCAAATACATAGCTTCTTTTTAAAAAAAAAAACAGTTTAAAATTAATCAAAGAAAAACCCGTGTGTACACAGTGATAAGAATTACGAAGGCATTTCTCTCAAGACTGAGATTTAGAAAACACTGGCTTAGAAGATTTACCACTTCTCTCTGCTTTAAACTTAACCTTGATGCAATCCTTTTTCTAGTTTACCTTTTGAGTAAATACCCTAAACAGAATGGCCATGGAAAGAAATGTGGGGCCTGCTCCTGTGTGATCGTGATTTATCAACGGGGGCTCTGGGCGTGTGGACATGTGACTACTGTTTTGTCATCCTCTTACACACAATGTTCCATCTTACTAAAAAGGTGTCATTATTTGTCAGCTCCTTTTTTGCAATTCAGATCCATGGCTAACAGGTTCATTTTTTATTTTATTTATTTATTTTACTGATTTCCTAGTCTAATAGCCCTACCAAAAACATAGTGTCACTGAGTGACAGACCTTGTCTTTGGAAATCAAGCTGACCCTGGGGGTGAGCACTTTTGCCCAAAGATAGACCATTTTGCTAGTAACCGCAGTTAAAGTCATGTACAAGATGGCCCCCAAGCTCACACCTTAGAGGCAAGAGTCAGCTTCCTTCTCTGGTCTTGAAACCAGGGTCCATGTTACCTACCAGCCTTGCCCCAGCACCTCTTCAGTTCTCTGTGAATGCTGGACGATGACCACAAATAATCTCATGTGCAGTTTAGTTTTAATCACAGCCTGGCACCTGCTCCCTCCAGGCTGGGAAATGGATGTGCCAGTGGAACACCCAGACACCCTCTTACAGCTGCTCTGTGACCTTGAGGATCCCGTGCTCCTTGTTAATGCTGGTCTCCTTCTCCGAGTCCCAAAGTCTTACTTCTTTATTTGTTGGTATCATGGGTATTAGGGTTTCTCTGGTAGCTCAGCTGCTAAAGAATCCTCTTGCAGTGCAGGAGACCTGGGTTCAAACCCTGGGTTTGGAAGATCCCCTGGAGGAGGGCGTGGCAACCCACCCCAGTATTCTTGCCTGGAGAATCCCCATGGACAGAGGTGCCCCGAGGGCTACAGTCTATGGGGTCACGAAGAGTCAGACACGACTGAGCAGCTAAGCACACATCATGGGTATTAAACACTCCAGTGGACAGGAGTTGAGTAGGTGTGTTTTGCTTTTGTTCTGCTGCTGGTCAACCTTCTCTTGTTTCAAAAAAGAACCTCTAAAAAATTATTTGATGATTTTCTTTAGCTCTGTTTGCAAGACACCCTTTCTTGGGGTTTAGGTTTATAGACGCTACTCACTTACATCTGTCTCTGCCTCAAAGCTTTCCTCATAGCTTGTCCCTTCTAGCTCTGAGTTCACTTCAGAGTTGTCTGTGCAGTCACGTCAGCTTACTGTGATTCTTCTACATCTCTGCTAATTATTTAGTTGTGTTTGTAGTGTCAGACCCCATTTTCAAGAATGGCTCACCTTAGTTGAGAAGGAGGACATATATTTTTTTTTTAGATGTCAGCTCACCTTTCAGCATTTTGAGGTCTCTGCTCATGAACTACAGATTCTCAGCTGGACTGGGTTTCTCATTCCCGGCTGCCATGAGCATAAAGATGATGTGAACGTCTTCTCTCCATACCCATCACTTCCACTTCTCGAATCACTTCCTCCTCGTTAATTGGAAATAAGTCAAGACTAGCAGCCGCTCCCGCTGCTTTCTCAACCTTCTGAGGCCTGGATCTGTCAGCCAGTTAGGCCAAGGGTGTGTCATGCACAGTTTCGATCATAGTGACACGATGAGAACGTGTGGGCACGGTGGAATCCCCACCAGTTATGTCTTCGATGTTTCTTCCTGATTCCTGTAGCAGCGCTACGCATTCATTTCCCACATTTGGCAGTGGCTGTGATGTCCTGCTGTTACTGTATCACTTTTCTCTGTTCATCCCCATTTTTTTCCCCACATGAGAACTGGGGTAGACATGCATATAGAGTTATTTGTTATTGACTTACGGCGACAGCTTACTGACTCTCCAAACCAACCAAACAAAAGCCTACTCCTTATGAACAGACCATGGTGCATGGCATCTCCCTTTGTCGAAATCTAACCAGAGCCTGGTTCCTGTGGTCCCCCTGCCTTCCGTGAGCTTTTGCTGAATTGTCATATCCTCCATGGCCCCATATCCAGTTTTGCTTTTCCCAAATTCTACTGTGTTGGCAACCAGACTGGCCCAACCAGCTACATTGCCTCAGGCTCCCTTTGCTAACTGGGTCTGTGCTGGGTTTGGCCAGTGTGAGCACTGATGGGTATTAGAGTGGAAGGAAGAGAAAAACCAAGGCAATTGATCAACCTTGGTGCATTAGTGATTTAGATTTGTGCCTCTGCAAAATTTCAGATTACCCGGGTTTGTTGTTCAGTCCTTTAGTCATGTCAGACTCTTTGTGACCCCATAGACTGCAGCAGACCAGGCTTCCCTGTCCTGCATTATCTCCTGCAGTTTGCTCAAACTTAATGTCTGTTCAGTCAGTGATGCCATCCAACCATCTCATTCTCTACCGTCCCTTCTCCTGCTGCCTTCAGTCTTTCCCAGCATCAGGATCGTTTCCAATGAGTGAGCTCTTCGCATCAGATGGCCTAAGTATTGGAGCTTCAGCTTCAGCACTAGTCCTTCCAATGCAGAATAGTTAACATCTGCAAATGGGAGGTCCATGAGTGCTAAGGGCTATTGAAATTACCCATCAGAGGCTGAGAAGCAGCGCTGGAGAGAGGGTTAGGAAGAGCACATAGGCAGACAACATCGTGCCCGACACACTAGGAAGAAGAAAGGTAAACGGGTCTGGAGACCCGGAGTTGTAGGGAGTGAGATGGGGATTTGTTGGGTAGGACTGCAGAACAAAAGGCATGCTAGACGAGGTGGAACAAAGTAGATTGGGTCCAAAAGAGGTCATAGTTCTCTTTCCACTGTTGTGGGCATCAGGAAATGTAGCGGTCAGGTTTTCAGATGCTTGCACTGCATCACCCCTAGCTGGTTGATGCAGGAAGCCATGTTGAGGAACAGAGTTCTCGGAAACCTAGGATGGATTCAGGAGTGGGTTGGGCTGACTCCCTGAAGGACACGTCAGAATCAGCCCGCCAAGGGTCAGGAAGCTGGTGAGTCAGGGGACCCTTCCCCCACTGACACTCAGGCCACACCTGCTCTGCCCCGTTCTGGATCCTGCCTCTTTCTCCATATCCCTCCGTTCCCGGCAAAGCCTTGCAGGAGCCGGTCTGCTTGGCAGAACCCAAGTCAAACGACTGTGGCCCAGGAGCACGGAAGCCAGGAAATAAGGGTTTGAATGTTTAATTTTTTTCATTCTCTGTTGGAAAAACTGCCTTTACTCTGTAAGATGTTACTGATGCGAGGAGTATGGTTAGAGTTCTGGGGCATCCATGGAGGACAGGTGTCCACTTCAGGAGGGAACTTATTTCTTAAAGGATGGAGTGTAGTGAGATGTCAGTCCCTTTAAGCTGCCGCATCCAAACACCAGGAACTGGGTGGGCGACAACAGGAATTTACTGCTCACAACTGTAGAGGCTGGCAGTCTCAGATCAGGGCAGCGTGGACGGATGAGGGTCTTCCTGGTTGCTGGTTTCTGTCCCGTCCTCATGTGGTGGGAGGGACTAGAGGGCTCTATGAGGCCTTCTTTGCAAAGGGTACTAATTCCACTCATGGGGTCTCTGCTTTTATGACCTGATCACCTCCCAAGGGCTCCACCTCCTAACTCTACCACCTTGGGCATTAAATTTTCAGCATGAGTCTTGAGACAGACATTCAGATATTGGAGCCTTTGGAACAAGTCCTGGCATGTGGGGAGCTTTGTGTTAAGTGACTGTTGCTGCTGCTGCTGCTGCTAAGTCACTTCAGTCGTGTCCGACTCTGTGCGATCCCAGAGACCGCAGTCCACCAGGCTGCCCCGTCCCTGGGATTCTCCAGGCAAGAACACTGGAGTGGGTTGCCATTTCCTTCTCCAATGCATGAAAGTGGAAAGTGAAAGTGAAGTCGCTCAGTCGTGTCCGACTCTTAGCGACCCCATGGCCTGCAGCCTTCCAGGCTCCTCCTTCCATGGGATTTTCCAGGCAAGAGTACTGGAGTGGGGTGCCATTGCCTTCTCCGAAGTGACTGCTACTATTATTATTATCAACTGTCAGGCATAGTGTTTGTACAGTAGAACCAATAAACACATTTAAAAATGTATGCCCTGGAAGATATGACATAAAATGTTGTCATTTAACTTTCTTTATGTATTTGTTTTATCTACTGTAACATCTGCAGGATAAAGCTCTTCTATTTCTTTATCCTCCCTAGAACATCTTCTGTATATACAAGCTCACAGTACATGTTCAATAAATGTTTGCTGAATGAACAACGAATTCAAAACATCAGAGAAATTATACTGATATGATCTTCAGTACCAGATGGGCTTGACCTTATCTTTGAAATAAATTCATAAAAGGTTCCCAGTCTGCCTTTCCTAGAAAGGTTATGCATACTTATTTTTCCACTATTTCATAATAAAAAATCAAACAAAGTCAAAAGAATTTTTCAGTGAACCCCCGTATACACACTGCCTAGATTCTATCATTGTATGTGTGCTTGGTTCTCAGTTGTAGCCCACCAGGATCCTCTGTCCGTGGGATTTTCCAACCCACAAGAATACTAGAGCAGTTTGCTATTTCCTCCTCCAGGGGATCTTCCCAACCCAGGGATTGAACCTGTGTCTATTGCGTCTTCTTCATTGGCAGAAGGTTCTTTAGCACTGCACCATCTGGGAAGCCCAGATTCTACCATGAACGTTCTACAATACTTATTTTATCACATGTTTATCCTTCTCTACAACTTGTTTTGATCCATTTCATCCTTACACTTTTGCGGCCATGAGAAGGCAGATTTCCAGCTAAAGGGGACATGATTGACCATAGTGCCAACCACTGCGCTCTGTAATCTGTCGCCAAGTCTCCCAGCCAGTGACTGACCCAGCAGGGATACTGTGTCAGGCCCATTGCTGAGAGACAAGGAACCCCCGGTGATAGTCATCACTGCTTCCATCAGCCCTTGGGGCCTCCCCAGCCTTCCTCAGGCTGCACAGCATCCTAGGGTATACCTCTCCGCTCCCTTCCATCCCTCTCTGCTTCACCGGATGAGACCTGCATCCCGGCTGGGTGACCCTCCCCACCTCCTGCTTCTTCCTCCTCTCCCCACACAGCGGGGAGCTCCCTCTAAGACATTCCCTCCCACTCTAAGACAGTCTTTGCACAGTGGATCCTGTGTGCATATCTTCATCTCAGAGGACCTGGACTAACACCTTTGTCCTGTGAGCAGAACTGTTTTTATCTTCGTTTTACAGGTGAGGAAACCGAGGGTTGTAACTTGCAAAGGTCACAGAGCTGAACTAGAATTCTGACTGGTGTCTCTGGCAACATCCTATTTCTTAAGAAGATGATGCTCCTGGTTGGGTCTTGAATGTTATAAGTTGGAAAGGCAGCATCTAGGGGTTATAACTGATGATGACGACAACTCAGTGGTGCAGGCGCTCTTCATCCGGTTTAATTCACACAACAACCTTGTAGGTTGGTATTATTACTTCCACCCACATCGCACACCTGCTAAAAGGCAGAGCTGGCTCCTCCCCTGTGGCTCCCCTTTGGGGTCTTACACTTGACCTGCTGTGCTGCCACACTACTATAGAGAGCTCTGGTATTTAGGACCTGCCCCTTGGCTTCCCTGGTGGCTCAGACGGTAAAGTGTCTGCCTGCAATGTGGGAGACCTGGGTTCAATTCCTGGGTCGGGAAGGTCCCCTGGAGAAGGAAATGGCAATCCACTCCAGCACCCTTGCCTAAAAAATCCCATGGACAGAGGAGCCTGATAGGCTACAGTCCATGGGATTGCAAACAGTCGGACAAGACTGAGTGACTTCACTTTCACTTTCCTTGAAGACAGAAGGCACGGAGAAGAGCAGTGCTGGAAGGGATGTGTGGTTGGGTTGGATGGGGCCAGATCTTATGGAAAGGTCCCAGTGTACTGTATCGTGTTTGAGGGCATGGCTGGGCTTTCCTGGGAGTCCTGCTTAACTGAGGTAAGAAACCTGGTGCCTAGGGCCCCAGGGATGTGGGGAAAGGCAGGTGGGCAGCAGAAGCATGACTGGGGATTGATCAGGACCCTCCTGATAATAAGCTGCCTGGGCTGCTCAGAGTGCCATGGATGGTCAAGCTTGGTTGTGCATCAGCCATGTCCTGTATTTTCTGCATTCTGATGTGTTAACATCTGGGGTCCTGCTGACTCTGAATTGAGTAACATCCCAGAAACAGTAAACCACTCACCCAGTGAGAGCATCTTTGAAATGCAGACTGACCCATCCGGAGCCCACAACCCCACCACCTCCTCTATGGGCCTCTCCCACTCTGGACCACTGTTCTCCCAGTCCTGACCACCCCAGGGCCAGGAAGTAGATGGACCACCAAGGACAGCTGCTATTCCCAGAGCCCACTGAAATTACTCAAGGTAGCCAATTCTCAGCCTACCTACCCTCCTCACCTGTATCTCCCCATGGAAACCACAGGCAAGACTAGAAACGGTGGTTTCCCGTCTCCCTCTTCCTCCTGACTGGCCTAGTGCCTGGCCCACCATGTGGTCCCCACAGTGATGGAAGCTGAGGGCACCCCTTGCCAATCCCCTGGTCACTGCCTGAGCACCGTGCCGGGAACCAGCAGGCCTGGGTTGGGTTGTATGGCTGTCTGGGGTGACAGACACGCCCCCTTACCCTGCACACCCAGAGGGAGATGTGAGCTCTGCACCAAGCATGTTCAGGACAGACCATGGGTTGAAACATGGCCACTCCCTATTCGTGTGATGTCATCCCATGATGCCATCGTTTTGCACACTCCCACTCCGTCCTGTGCTCTACTGGGCAAAGTGGATTAAAGAATGAATGCGAATGCCTTCCCAACCACATGGATGGAACTTGAGGATATTGTGCTGAGTAAAATAAGTCAGAGGGAGAAAGACAAGTGCTATACTGTCTGACATAGAGAAATTAAAACAAAAAACCGAGCTCAGAAGCCACCTTTGGGTGGTTCCCAGAGGCTGGAGGTGGGGTGTGGGGTGTGGGAAGTGGGTGAAAGGAGTCAAAATGTATGAACGTCCAGTTATAAAATAAGTTATGGGATGCTGTACTGCACAGTGACTGTAATTAGTAAAACTGTACTGCAGGTTTGAAAGATGCTAAGAGAGTAGGTCTTAAAAGGTCTCATCACAAGAAAAGAATTCTGTGACTGTGTATGGTGGTGGATGTTAACTAGACTTATTGTGATCATTTTGCAATATAAGTGAATAGTGAATCCTTGAATGTTAGTTGCTCAGTTGTGTCCGACTCTTTGCGACCCCATGGACTATAGCCCACCAGGCTCTTCTGTCCATGGAATTTTCCAGGCCAGAATACTGGAGTGGGTTGCCATGCCCTCCTCCAGGGGATCTTCCTAACCCAAGGATCGAACCCAAGTCTCCCACATTGCAGGCAGATTCTTTACCGTCTGAGCCACTAAAACTATCATCGTATGTCAATTAGACCTAATTTAAAAATCACAATAAATTCAACCATAGGTATTTAAAAAAAAAAGAATAAATGTATTTAATGCCTCACCATGATACTGCTGAACAAAATAGATTTAATTTTCTCCTTCCCCATTTCTTCCAGGTAAATTCTAGTTTCAGTTAAAGAAAATGAGAGTGAATTTGTAACTGACAGTTTTCTTATAGTATCACACCAAAGCTAGCAGGATTTATCCTCAACACTCAAATCAGCAAATTAAAAATTGCACTATGAAGAGATTTTTAATTCTCATTGTGTATCACCAGCTCATTCTTTGGAAAAACAGCTGATTCAGTTCAGCCTCATTCCTAAGTGTTGTGTTGGTATTTTAATTGGAATTACATTAAATCTCTACTAAATTAAAGAATGTTGTCATCTGGAGTATTTCTGGACTGCCAACAAGGAGACTGTGATATCTCTCCCCATGATTTAGATCTTTCTTCATTTTTCCATTAAGGTTACCTAATCTTAAATGGTTCTTATATTTATTGAATCAAATGATTCTTTTCTATTTAATTTTTATAGTTATTATGATCGGACAAGATAGTGAGTTTCTCTTCTGTTACTAAAATTGACACTGCAGTTGATTTTTCATTTATAGGTAAGATCCTGTAATTTTCCTGAACC
Organism: Bos indicus x Bos taurus; assembly: GCF_003369695.1. Classification (NCBI taxonomy): domain Eukaryota; kingdom Metazoa; phylum Chordata; class Mammalia; order Artiodactyla; family Bovidae; genus Bos; species Bos indicus x Bos taurus. The sequence continues at coordinate 43,942,430 of NC_040088.1, read as the reverse complement.
CCTTCCCTCAAAAAAATTTTTTTGTTGATTTTTGTGCAACTTTAAGGCAATGCCAAAGAATGCTCAAACTATCGCACAATTGCACTCATCTCACAAGTTAGTAAAGTAATGTTTAAAATTCTCCAAGCCAGGCTTTAGCAATACGTGAACTGTGAACTTCCAGATGTTCAAGCTGGTTTTAGAAAAGGCCGAGGAACCAGAGATCAAATTGCCAACATCCGCTGGATCGTGGAAAAAGCAAGAGAGTTCCAGAAAAACATCTATTTCTGCTTTATTGACTATGCCAAAGCCTTTGACTGTGTGGATCACAATAAACTGTGGAAAATTCTGAAGAGATGGGAATACCAGACCACCTGACCTGCCTCTTGAGAAACCTGTATGCAGGTCAGGAAGCAACAGTTAAAACTGGACATGGAACATCAGACTGGTTCCAAATAGGAAAAGGAGTTCGTCAAGGCTGTATATTGTCACCATGCTTATTTAACTTATATGCAGAGTACATCATGAAAAACGCTGGGCTGGAGGAAGCACAAGCTAGAATCAAGATTGCCAGGAGAAATATCAATAACCTCAGATATGCAGATGACACCACCCTTATGGCAGAAAGTGAAGAGGAACTAAAGAGCCTCTTGATGAAAGTGAAAGAGGAGAGTAAAAAAGTTGGCTTGAAGTTCAACGTTCAGAAAACTAAGATCCTGGTATCCAGTCCCATCACTTCATGGGAAATAGATGGGGAAACAGTGTCAGACTTTATTTTTTTCAGCTCCAAAATCACTGCAAATGGTGACTGAAGCCATGAAATTAGAAGACACTTGCTCCTTGGAAGAAAAGTTATGACCAATCTAGACAGCATATTAAAAAGCAAAGACATTACTTTGCCAACAAAGATGCTAGTCAAAACTATGGTTTTTCCAGTAGTCATGTATGGATGTGAGAGTTGGACTATACAGAAAGCTGAGCGCCGAAGAATTGATGCTTTTGAACTGTGGTGTTTGAGGAGACTCTTGAGAGTCCCTTGGACTGCAAGGAGATCCAACCAGTCCATCCTAAAGGAGATCAGTCCTGGGTGTTCATTGGTAGGACTGTTGTTGAAGCTGAAATTGCAATACTTTGGCCACCTGATGCGAAGATCTGATTCATTCGAAAAGACCCTGATGCTGGGAAAGATTGAGGGCAGGAGGAGAAGGGGACGACAGAGGATGAGATGGTTGGATGGCATCACTGACTCAATGGACATGGGTTTGGGTGGACTCTGGGAGTTGGTGATGGACAGGGAAGGCTGGCGTGCTGTGGTTCATGGTGATGCAAAGAGTCGGACACGACTGAGTGACTGAACTGAACTGAACTGAACTGAAGGTATATAAATCATATCAGTATAAAACAAAAGCACCAGTATAAAAACAGACTCATAATTGTGGAAGCAATAGATGCTCATTTTAGAGGAACTAGAGGGTTTCAAGACAGGGTTGTCATGGCTGTCTCACCATTGTTATTACTGTCACTTATCACCTGTCATGTACAGGTATTTCCCTTAAAGCCTTATTTGTCCCCATTTTATGGATGTGGAAACTGAGTCTCAGAGAGGTGAAGTAACACAGAACAGAGAACACACACACATATTCACACCACAAGTTACAGTGCTGGGTTTTGATCTAGCTCTGGCTGAGTCGAAAGCCTTTACATTTAATAGCAGAAAAGGAGATAATTGGGAATGAATTTAACTCAATAAACATGGGAATTGTTCAAAGAAAATGAAAACACCTTAAAGGAAAATAAAGGCTCTGAGGAATCAACACCTTTGAGCTTTGTCTCCTTCATAATTTGGGTTGATTTCTCAAGGGAGAAATGGCCTTTAATTGTCAGTTTTATTTGCATTTTTATTCCTAAGAAGTTTCAACATTTTCAGATTAAACACATATCTTTTCTATCCTGTTTTCTCATGGGTTTTTATTTTTCCATTCATAACTTCTGCTAATTTCACCATTGGGAAATTTAAGTAGGTTTTTTTTTTAACTGACTTATTTGAATTAATTATATAAGTATTTATATTATTTCTTGTCAAATCCCTAGCAAATATTAAACCACCCCTTTGCTTTGCCTTTTAATTGTGTGTATAATGTGGTTAATATACAAATACTTTGATTACTTTTAAATATAATTACATTTATCAGTCTTTTCCTTTTTGATTCTCTTTTTGTTTGGATTGGGGTATATGCTGAAAATGACCTTTCCCATGCAGAGATGAAATAGATGAATGCCTGTTCTTTCATCTAGTCTTACTACTCATTTTTTTTTTTCAATTCTGTAATGCACCTGAAATGCATTTTGAGTTGAGGAACAAGAAAAAGAAAGTACTTTACTTAGCTGGGTAATACAGTCACTTCATAATAATCAGGTCTTTTTTTTTTTCTTTTCTTTTTTATTCAAAAGATCTTCAGAGGTTGGTGCATGCATGCATGCTAAGCTGCTTCAGTTGTATCTGATTCTTTTCAACCAGTAGCCCGCCAGGCTCCTCCATCTATGGGATTCTCCAGACAAGAATACTGGAATGGGTTGCCATGCCCTTTTCCAGGGGATCTTCCTGACCCAGGAATCTAACCTGCATCTCTTACATCTCCTGCATTGGCAGGCGGGTTCTTTTATCATTGGTGCCGTATGGGAAGCCTGTTTTATGGTTGGATGCCATAGCAGTTCATCCTCCCATGAAGTAGTGTTCATTGATACCACACATTAGACATTATGGAAAACAGTCTAGTATTTTCATAGTTTCTAATGGTCTTCCAAATTCTTGGAAGGATACCTGCTTGATCCTGGTGATTTCTCTCTATGTTAAAAAAAAAAAAAAAAAAAGATCTTCAGAGATTTTTAGCTTGAAAATAAAAGCACATCTTTTCTCATTTGAGAGGCTATTTTGTTCTTTCAACATGAAGTTACTTTAGTTGTTACCTCTAACTTATTTTTAAACAGATTCTGCGCCGTCAGCCTAAGACAGGTCTTCTCTTACGACACAGGGCTCGTCATTGTGAGATGAGCTGGCATCTGCTGTGTGTCTTGAGGAGCGAAGGTCTGCTCTGGACAAACAGACTGGATGCTGTGGTTAGCTAACTCCTTTAATCAACTAAATTTAATAGTGTCCCTAACTTTAATAAGACTTTTACTTTTTAAAAATTGAGATATGATTCACATGACTGAAAATTCACCCTTTCAAAGCATACGTGGTCTTCAGTATATACAGTGTTGCGACCATGCTGCTGCTGCTGCTGCTGCTGCTAAGTCGCTTCAGTTGTGTCCGACTCTGTGCGACCCCATTGACGGCAGCCCACGAGGCACCCCCGTCCCTGGGAGTCTCCAAGTAAGAACACTGGAGTGGGTTGCCATTTCCTCCTGCAATGCATGAACGTGAAAAGTGAAAGTGAAGTCGCTCAGTCGTGTCCGACTCTTAGCGACCCCATGGACTGCAGCCTACCAGGCTCCTCCGTCCATGGGATTTTCCAGGCAAGAGTACTGGAGTGGGGTGCCATCGCCTTCTCTGGTTGCAACCATAACCCACCATCTAATTTCAGAACATTTCTGTCACCCCAGAAAGAAAACATTAGCAGTCACCCCAACTCCTCCTTCCTCCCAGCCACGAGCAATCTCTCCTATGTTTTGCAAGAGTTTGTGAAGTATTGGTTAACTTTTTAACACTGGGGGAGATTCACGAGTGAAGTCATCTAGTTGTGGACTCCTCATGTTAGGAACTTTAGGGCGGTATTTTAAAACTAATTCTGCCTTTTCATTATAGATCTATTCAGATTTCCTATTTCTTTTTGAGTCAGTTTCAGTAGTTTGTGTCTTTCTAGGAATTTGTCCTTTCATCTAAGTTGTTTAATTTGTTGATATGTAGTTGTTTGTAGTATTCTCTATATATCAACAATAAGTTTGTTGATATAAATTCTCATAGTTCTTTTTATTCTTTAAATTTTGTAAAGTGGGTCGTCATGTCTTCTCTTTCATTCCTGATTTTAGTAATTTGAGTCTTCTTTTTATAATTCAGTTTAACTAAAGGTTTATCAATTTTGTTTATGTTTTCAAAGAAACAACTTCCTCAATTTTCTCTTCTTTAATTTATTTATTTCCCCTGTGATCTTATTTCCTTTCTTCTGCTTGATTTAGGTTTAGTTTGCTGTTTTTAAAATTTCTAATGGTGAAACGTTAGGCTTTTGATTAGAAACCTCATGTATTTTAAATATAGCCATTTTACAAATACAGATTTCCCTCTAAGCACTGCCTTAGCTGCATCCCATAAATTTTGGTATGTTGTGTTTTTGTTTTCATTCATCTCAAACTATTTTCTAATTTCCTTTATAATTTCTTCTTTGATTAATTGGTTACTTGAGTATATTGTTTAATTTCCACATATATAGAATTTCCTAATTCTCTTACAGCTGATTTCTAATTTCATCTGTTGTTGTGCTTTTAATCCTTTCGAATGTGTTGAGACTTGTTTTATGACCTAAGATATGATCTTTCTCAGAAAATATTCACGTGCATTCAAGAAGAATGTATTCTGCAGCTGTTGGGTGGCGTGTTCTGTGGTATCTGTCCGGTCTTGTTGGTTCCTAGTGTCAGTCAGTCTTCTATTTCCTTGTTCATCTTCTAATTCTTCTGTTCGTTACTGAAAGTGAGCATTGAAATCTGCAACTGTTTTTGTTGCATTTCTATTTCTCCCTTAATTCTGTCAGGTTTTGTGACATGTATTTGGAGGCTCTGTTGTTAAATGGATTGGTCCTGTGATCATGATAAATGTTCTTTGTCTAGTAACTTGTCTTAAAGTCCACTTTGTCTGACTTTGGGGTAGCCCTACCAGCTCTCTTTTGGATACTATTTTCATAACCTTTTCCATTCTTTTATTTTCAATCTGTGTGTCCTTGAAGAGAAAATGAATCTCTTATAGATAGCGTACCTCCAGAGAAATAGAACCAGTAAGACATAGACATAAATATAGGTCTAGATATGTGAAGAGATTTATTGTAGGAATTGGCTTACGTGATTTTGGAGACCAAGGAGTCTCACAATCTGCATTCTAAGCTGGGGAACCAGGAAAGCAAGGGCTTCAGTTCAGTCCAGATCCAAAACTTGGAGAGTGTGGGGAGTTGGTGATGTTGAGTCCAAATCCAAAGACCCTATAATCAGGAGGCTGTGGGGCGGGGGTGGAAGTACTAGTGTGAGTCTGAAGTCCCAGGAACCAGGAGCAGCAGTGTCTTGAGTGCAGGAGAAGATGAATATCTCGACACAGAGAGAGCAAAGTTGCCCTTTCTCTACCTTTTTGTTCTGTTCAAGACTTTAGCAGGTTGGATGGTGTTTACTCACACATGTGAAGCTGTTTATTCAGTCTACACTGCTGTTGTTATTCAATCGCTAAGTCATGTCCAACTCTTTGCAACCCCATGAACTGGCGCAGCACGCCAGGCTCCCCAGTCCTCCCCTATCTCCTGGAATTTGCTTAAATTCATGTCGATTGAATCAGTGATGCCATCCAATCATCTCATCCTCTGTCGTCCCCTTCTCCTCCTGCCCTCAATCTCTTCCAGCATCAGGGTCTTTTCCAGTGAGTCTGCTCTTCACATCAAGTGGCCAAAGTATTAGAGCTTCAGCTTCAGCATCAGTCCTTCCAGTGAATAGTCAGGATTGATTTCCTTTAGGATTGACTGGTTTGATCTCCTTGCTGTCTGAGGGACGCTCAAGAGTCTTCTCCAGGCCCACAGTTGGAAAACATCAGTTCTTCAGCACTCAGGCTTATCTCAGTCTACATATCCTAATGCTGATCTCTTCTGCAGACCTCTGTACAGACAGACCCAGAAATATTTTACCAGGTTTCAGGGCATGCCTTAGTCCAATCAAGTTACATATAAAATTAACCATCACAGACAGCATATGGTTAGATCATCAGAAATTCTTTTATTCTGCCCAAGTCTGTTTTACTAGAGTGTTTAATCCATTGACATTTAATGTAATTACTGGTAATATATGCTTTACATCTGCCACTTTGATGTGTATTTTCTGTATGTCTTATGCCTTTTTGCATCTCTGTTCCTCCAATGTTGACTTCTTTTATATTAAATAGATACTTTTTGGTGTACCATTTTAATCCCTTTTTCCTGTTTCTTTTTTAGTTACTTTCTTAGTGTTGCTCTGAAGATTGCAATTAACATGTTAATTTCTAACAATTAAGTTTGGATTAATCCCAGCATTATTTAGGTAACATATTATAATGTTGGGACTTCCCTGGCAGTCTAGCAGTTAGGATGATGCACTGCAAGGGGTGTGGATTTGATCCCTAATCGGGGAACTCAGATCCTACATGCCATGTGGCTTGACAGAAAAAGAAACACACACACACAACAACAACAAAAACAACAACTTTGCTTCTGTGTAATTATTTTCAAAATATACATATACTTATCCATTTATTTGGCTGTGCCCGGTCTTAGTTGCAGCATGTGGGGTCTAGTTCCCTGATCGGGGATGGAACCTGTGCCCCCTGCTTTGGGATCATGGACCACCAGGGAAGTCCCCCTTCTGTCTCGTTCTGGGTCCTCTCCTTTGTGCTAATTTTGTCATGCCAATTACCTCTTTATATACTGTAAGGCCGTGAACACAGTTTTATGATTATAATTTTATGCAATTATCTTTTAAAACAGGAGAAAAAAGATTTTTTGAGCAAAACTTGGACAATTAAGTGGTGGAGGGGTTTTGTTTAATTTAGCACTGGCAGGAAATGGAGATGGAGTGGGGCCTTCGGGACTCTGGGTGGTTGCAGGGGGCACCTGGAGCACCCTTCCCCACTGGGCATCACCTTGGGCCTTGCTGCTGGCTGGCCTTTCACAGCTCTTTGTTGTCTGGGGAAATCCGCATCTCAGATGTGGTCAGCTCTGACCCCAAGGCCTGGGTAAGCCTGTTGAGGAAGTGTGGGACTGTCCATGGCCACAGTGGACTGGGTGACGTGCAGACCTTGGCACACCCACCGGCCAGCGCCTGTTTCTCCAGTGTCGGCGGTGGCTCTGGGTGTAGGGTGACACCAGGATACCACCCTACCCCTTACACGGATCCCTGGGGACCTCACTCAAGCCTCCACCGGTCCCTGGAACACCTGCCGGTGGCCTGACAGCATCAGCCGCTCAGCTCGGCAGGCCTCTGCAGTCCTTTTGAATCTGTATGTAGGTGGACCCACCTGTCTATTAGCAGGATTCCAGCAGGAACTGTGGGCAGAGGGCCCAGGTCCGACCCTGCGCTGGCCTCTGCTCGCTGCCCCGTTGATATGCCCGGGGTTTGTTCTCACCTGGACTGGCTCTATGCAACCTTGGCTCCACCACCAAGCGGGTCCCCCGGGAGGAACACAGGACCCCGGGAGACAAGCTCCGTGCAGACAGGCCCTTCTGTGGGTCTGTAGCTGCCCAAATCCTTGTGAAGGAAAGAACACTAAGACCAAGGCAGGGAAAGGTCTGGGTGGGAATGACCCGCTGTGTAGATGCTCCGCACTTGCCTGCAGCTTTCATGAGCAGATCCCTTTGAAATAGGAACCATTGCCTACAGTTTACAGATGAGGAAATGGAAACTCAGGGAGGCTCAGTCACCCACCCAAAGTCACAAAACCAGTTCCATGACGGAGCCAGACGTGTCCCTTGGCTCCTGGCCCAATGCTTTTCCTTTGCTGTGCCATGACTGTTGTCGGAGGTGAGAAAGCCCTGGTCCCTTTGCTCCCTTCAAGCCCCTCAGCCCTGGCTGCTCTCCTGGTCTCCATTCTTGCACCTCTGCTTCCCCGGGTGCCTGCCCTCCCCACTTCTGGTGCCATGTGGTCCCCAGGGTCTTCTTTTTTCACTGATCCTCTGAATGGGCCATGTATTATTACACTGAGCACTTATTTTTCCTATAGTCAAGGGATTAAAAGTACTAAAAGCTAGTTTTTTCAGGACTCAAAATTTCAACCTCAAATTTTATGAACAAAGAGACCAAAACTCTTAGAGAACACACCTGGTCCAAGGTCACGTGATGGAACTGGCTGAATCCAGGTGTCACGGCTCCCGTCCCCATGGCTCGCCTCTGGTGCCATGCCTGGGAGAGAGTGGTCAGGTTTCTCAGCACTTAACTAGGGCGGGAGTCTGGGGGTTGTTGCTTGTCTGTTCTCCATCAGGTGCCTGGATTCCCCTTATGTGACTTGGAGCAGGCGGCATCTAGAAAGACACAAATTAAAATAAGGAGACACTCCTGGTTTTAAGTTGCTGATTTTATTTAGCTTTTTATTTATTTATTTATTTTTAAACTTTTTTTTTTTTTTAATTGAAATGAATCCGCCACAGGTATACATGTGTTCCCCATCCTGAACCCTCCTCCCTCCTCCCTCCCCATACCATCCCTCTGGGTCGTCCCAGTGCACCAGCCCCAAGCATCCAGTATCGAGTTGCCAGTCCAGGTTCGATATTTAGCTTTTTAAATTAATTTTTATTGGAGTATAGTGACTTCCCTCATGGCATCTGGTCCCATCACTTCATAGGAAATAGTGGAAACAGTAGCTGACTTTATTTTTGGGGGGCTCCAAAATCACTGCAGATGGTGACTGCAGCCATGAAATTAAAAGACACTTACTCCTTGGAAGGAAAGTTATGACCAACCTAGATAGCATATTCAAAAGCAGAGACATTCCTTTGCCAACAAAGGTCTGTCTAGTCAAGGCTATGGTTTTTCCAGTAGTCATGTATGGATGTGAAAGTTGGACTGTGAAGAAAGCTGAGCGCCGAAGAATTGATGCTTTTGAACTGTGGTGTTGGAGAAGACTCTTGAGAGTCCCTTGGACTGCAAGGAGATCCAACCAGTGCATTCTGAAGGAGATCAGCCCTGGGGTTTCTTTGGAAGGAATGATGCTAAAGCTCAATCTTCAGTACTTTGGCCACCTGATGCAAAGAGTTGACTCATTGGAAAAGACTCTGATGCTGGGAGGGATTGGGGGCAAGAGGAGAAGGGGACGACAGAGGATGAGATGGCTGGATGGCATCACTGACTCGATGGACGTGAGTCTGAGTGAACTCTGGGAGTTGGTGATGGACAGGGAGGCCTGGCATGCTGTGATTCATGGGGTCGAAAAGAATCGGACACGACTGAGTGACTGAACTGAACTGAACTGATAGTGACTTCACAGTTTGTGTGGGTTTCTACTGTACGGCAAAAGGAATCGGCCATGTGTATACATATATCCCCTCTTGTTCGGGTTTCCTTCCCATTCAGGTCACTGCAGTTTTGTTTTTAATATACAAACACTCATCATCATTCACTTTGCACAGCAAGCCCCTCCCCACAGTTTTCAGGAATGTTGTATCCACACCCTTGAGTCCAACCCAGAAATACTTCTGATCATTACAGAAGTGTCTTTACACATCCAATCAAGCCCTGAATTGCTGCGAGAGTGTCTAGTCTGGGATGCGCAGAAAGGGACCAAGCTTCCAATCCCTAGGATCCTGGAGCCCCACTGGCCTTCTCCATGCACATTTCCAGAGGTCCTGTCCTGGCACCTCCTTGTGCCTGGACTTACTCCACAGCAGTCAAGCAGCAAGATGCCTTATTTTTCTGGGAACTCACAGGTTAAAAATCTTAAAATTTGCTGCAAGTATTTTGTTGAAACATAAATGAGATTCAGAAATGTTTCCATCATCTCCAACATGGGGCTTAAACCCCACTTTCTCCATTCTGCTTTGGCTCCTCTCATTCCCTAAAAGATGTCTGTGCTTTGGGATGCATTTGATCATATGGGTTATATTCAGTCCTTTGTATATACCACATAACAACTTTTTCAAAAAAGGACTTTACTAGGATTGTTTGGCATTGCTGCCTTGAATATGGGTTGGCCTTTGTTCTTTCAGTTCAATTGAAGTGAAGTAAATCTATAGGTTCACTCAGAGCTGGTAGTAACCATTGCAGCCTCACAGGGTTTGCCAACCAATGGAATGAAAAGGCCCCTGTTGAAATGAGCAACTAACCCATAGAGGCAGGGCCTTCCCTTTCTCTATTCTCATTCAGATTTCAGCTACCACACCCCACCAGCACATTCCAGAACAAAATGGCAAGCCAAGGGGAAGACTAGAGTCACTTTCTTTAAGTTTCTTTTGAGAGGTGCGTCTTGTTAGAAGTAGAAAATTATTCTGAAAATTATTATTGTGGAAGATGATCTGGTAATACAGTGATGTACCCTCATTGTAAAGGGGTGTATTGTGTGATGAAGGTGACCTCCTCAAAGGTCAAAACCTTTGAGACTCTACCATAGTCAGAAATCAGGGGGGAGGCTCTGGACTCACCGTGGAGAAGAGCGGACCAGTGATGGGGACGCGTGGCCCTCGGCAAGTCCCTCCTCTGTGCAGCCGTCCTGTTGAGGTGTTTGTGATGCTGCACTAAGGTCCCTGCGATGGAAGTGCTCCGTGCTGGAGAAGGGACCGGGGAGAACAAGATGGGGGCAGGACACCCCCGGTGTTTGATAGAGCTTTCTGGAGGGAGGTGGGGCTTGTAGATGGGTGGGGGTTAGAGAGCAGAAGGGTGTGGGGGACAGGGGATCACAGGACGGTCCAGGGTTGTTGAGGCATCTGATAAAGGTGTGGGAACTCTTTGTGAGGCTTCCCCATTGCCCTGGGCCATTTTAACGTCCCTGGTGATCCAGTGGTTAAGACTTTGCGCTTCCAGGGCAGGGGATAGGAGTTCGATCCCTGGTCGAACTAAGGTCCCACATTCCGTGCGTGGTGCAGCCATAGAAAAACAAATTGAAGAAAGGGATTCTGGTGTAAATAAGTAATGTTAACATTGGCTACTCCAGTCTCTACCCCATGCTAAATACAGGGAAACTGAGGCTCAGAGCAGTGAGGCTGCTCCTTTGCAAACTGTCCAGCTTGATAAAGACAGATTTAGGCTACCAGGATGTTCCAAAACAAAATGGCAAGCCTCATGGAAGAATAGAGTCACTTTCTTTGAGTTTCTTTTGAGAGGAACTTCTTGTTAGAAGTAGAAAATTCTTCTGACCAAGTAAATTTTGGTCCGCAAAATGTTTTCAAATAAAAGATGTTGACTTTATAAAGAATACATTTCATAGGTCTATAAAACATGCAGTGCTATGGCTCATAAACTCTTTGTAACTTAATACAGCATGACATAGGTCAATGAACAAAATCAAGGTACAAGCAGCTGAAGTGGGGATGCCAAAGACGAAACTGTTCATTTCCTGATTGTCATACTTAAACCCCTGAGTGTGTCAGGTCCAAAGCCATAATGATTTAAGAGGCAATAACTCTAGAAATGATGTCGGCAGACTGTTTTTCCAGTTTGGCTGGTGTGATTGGAAAGAGTTTGTGATCACAGTTGTGTGCTCTTGGGAGCTGCTCAGATAATTAAAGGATAAGAAAAATTGCCAGCCTCTGAATTTGGGACCAACTATTCTACCAGTATAAGCTAAAGGATCAAAGCCCCTCCAGATTGAAACCACACTAGACTATAAACCTGATAAATAGTAGTTTTTACCCTGGCTAAAAATTTCCCCATTGCCAGTAGATGTAACTTCTTTGCTTTCAACATTACCCTGTCATAATTTCAAAAAGTTATCTTGTTGTCTCAAAGTTATGTCTACTGCAAAAGTACAAACTAAAAGCCAGGGAGCCATGTCAACAGGTGCATAACTGCTATTTGATGACTTGGAAGAAGGTGACTGTGGCTGGTTAGAAAGCACACGCGCCTTCTGGGGTGGGGGGCACCTGCCAGTCCATCCCACCAACTGTTGTCATCCAAACTTTGTTCCCAGCCCTTGTCATTTTTCCAAAGATGCCAGAAATTCATTGGTAAGTGGTGTGTCTTAATTTCTAAATATTGGCAGCTAGTTAGTTTTTCTTTTGCTCGTTTGCTTCTGTAACATCAGGCAGACCAAAATTAAATTCGTGTTTCGTCCTGCAGTCAACATTCTTTCATGGCTCAGTAGAATAATCACATGGCTGAATTGCCAAAGATACCTGAAGGGATGCTCATCAGGTCCTCTTTTCCTTCTGTTCTTCTTCTGACAGCTTTAGTGTTGGTTTGTTTTAGCTTGTTTATTAGCCTCATTTCCTCCAACAAGGTCTGATGAAGTCTGATTCTCCTCACCAACTCATTCTTTCTCTTTCAACTCAGTCTTTCTCTAAAGACTGTAAGCAGTTCTCTCACCTTTCTTTGCTCTAGGGACGTGTTACAACTAAGAGTTGTAGGATTTTTGAATGTTTGTCTTCCATTCATATTTTCAAGAAGGAAGGAAGCTTATACAGAATGGCGCATGCAGTTAGTTGAAGGGGAGGAACCTGGCTGGCAGTAGGGTGAGCCGGGGTCGAGGGGAGGGCGGGAATAAGTCCTGGAGCTCTGGTTCCAAGAGCAGAAGGTGTTCCAGAACTGTGCTGTCCACTGGAGTGGGCCCTGGCCGTATAGGACTGTCCAGCACTTAAGTGTAGCTGCAGTGAATTGATCTGTGAAACATACATAGGCTTGGAAACAGTATGAAAGAGAGAAAATATCTCAGTTGTTCATATTGACTGTATGCTACAGTGATAATATTTTAGATGTGTTGGATAAATGGAGATTAATTTTACATATTTCTTTTTACTTTTTTTTTGTTTACTAAACTATAGTTGATCTACCATATTGTGTTCCTTTCAAGGGTAAAGCAAGGTGATTCACTTATGCATATATATTTTTTCAGATTCTTTTCCATTATAAGTTATTACAAGATATTGAATATAGTTCCCTATACTATACAGTAAATCCTTGTGGTATATCTAGTTTACATATGGTAGTGTGTATCTGTTAATCCCAGACTCCCAATTTATTCCTCCTCTTCCACTTTGGTAATCGTAAGTTTGTTTTCTGTCTGTGAGTCTGTTTCTATTTTGTAAATAAGTTTGTTTGTATCATTTTTTTAGACTCTGCATATAAACAGTATCATATAATATTTGTCTTTCTCTAGCTTATTTCTTCATTCATTATGATAATCTCTAGGTCCATCCACGTAGTTACAAATGGCATTATTTCATTCTTTTTTATAGCTGAGTAATATTCCATTGTATATATTTACCACATCTTCTTTGTCCATTCATCTGCTGATGGACATTTAGGGTGCTTCCATGTCTTGGCTGTTGTGATTGTGCTGGTGCTAGTACTGAACACTGAGGCACGTCTTTTAGAGTTTTCACCTTTTCCAGGTAGGTAGATGCCCAGGAATGGGATTGCTGGGTCATATGGTAGCTCTATTTTTACTTTCTAAAGGAACCTCCAGGGGATTCCCTGGTGGTCCAGTGTTTAGGACTCTGTGCTTTCACTGCCAGGGGCCCAGTCCCTCCTCAGTGAGCTAAAATCCCACAGACTGCATGGTATGCCCAAAAACAAACACAAAAGGAAACTTCACAGTGGCTGCACCGTTTTACATTCCTACCAGCAGTGTAGGAGGATTCCCTTTTCTCCACACGTGCTGCAGCTTTTGTTACTTGTGGACTTTTTGGTGATGACCATTCTGACCAGTGTGAGGTGATACCTCCTTGTATTGGTTGATAGTTTTGATTTGCATTTCTCTAATAATTAGTGATGTTGATCATCTTTTCATGGGCCCATTGGTCATCTGTATGTCTTCTTTGGAGAAATGTCAACTGAGATCTTCTGGCCACTTTTACTTTTTGATCTGGCTATTAGAAAACTTAAAATTACATATTCTACTGGACAGTGCCACCCTACAACAATGGTCTTTGAACTTTTTCTAGGTCCAGATAGTAAATATTTTAGGCTCCTCAGGCCATAGGTCTTTGCTGGCAACTACTCACCATGTCTTTCACGGTGATATAGATGATATGTAAGTGAATGGGTGTGGTTGTATTCCAGTAAAACTTTTTTTACACAGACAGTCAGGGATGGATTTGCTGATGCCTGCCTGAGAAGATAAAAGCCAGGGGGAAGGAGAGGATGAAGGTGCCTCTGAGGGGACTGGTGGCATTCTGTTTCTTGATTTGCGTGCTGGCTTACAGGTGTGCTAACTTTCTGAAAATTCCTCAGGCTGTTTGTGTATAATTGGCATACTTTTGCATACATATATTAAAGAGCTAACTTAAAAAGAGTCAAAGATGAGTGGTCTGTCCCTACCAATCAGTGACAATCCTCTTCCCACGTTGAGTATTAAAAATAAGACAACCGGCCCCCAAGTGCAGTTGCTGATGCTAAGCCCTACTTCACCAAACCGAGTTCATGACAGTTTCAGCTCTCCCAGAAATGGAATCTTAAACCAGTCACACTCAGGAATCATGTGATCAGGGGCAGTGAGGTCGCCTGCCTGATAGACCACTGCTGTCCCCCAAAGGAAATGACTTTGCCGTAACCATCCCACCTTTTTACCTGGTATAACTTCCTGGATCCCACTCCCTCTGCCTGGGGAAGTCTTTCATTTTGTGCAGCTCCTGGGAGCTCCTTCTACCTTTCAGACTGAGTGCTGCTCAATTTGAATCTCTTTTTGCTCCAGTAAACTCCTACTCACGTTGACATGCCTCCGTTTCTCTATTAACAAGAGTGAAACCAATTTTTCAGTTCTTCACCAGTGGTCAACCATTTAAATCATCCAAATAATTTGGCTTTTGCCCTAGGTATCTGTGACTCCTGTCTTATTGTTCATTCAGTCTGTACGACGGTCCTTACCTTAGGGAGTACCGTGCAGAGAGAAAAGTCAAGCTCCTGGGAGAAGTTTTAAGAGAATTCAGCAGGTATTAAAATCTTAGGCTGTATTAAAGCTGCCTGCCAGTTAAAAAAAAAAAAAAAAAAAATTCTGGTTCCCGATGAGCTTGTCCTGCCTGCAGAATAAACAGTTTTAAGATTTTGTCAATGAAATATTAACAATCAGAAAAGTGTGACTTTTCCTTCTGGACTGTGATGCTCACCAGCTCTCAGGGCACTTGTGGGTGCCGCCTGCCCACCAGGATATAAGGAGAGAGGCTGGAAGACAAGTCAAGCTCTGGGCATGGAAGTTCGGTCCACGGCTGCCCTGGTGGAACAGCCTTCTAGCCCAGCTCTTTGCTTGTGTTCGGCATCACAGTTGCAGGGAGAGGGGCCTCCCTCTCCAGAAGTGGAAACATTTTTAAATCAGTCTTTTAACTTTTCGCCTGTGGATCCAGCTGCGTTGACACAAAGCCACGTTTGAGGCCTGATGTCTCGGAAGGCTGGCACCACGGAGTGTTTTTCTACTGGGACCCATAATGGCTGCTTTTAAGAGCTCAGTTCTATCAATGTGGTGCTTGAGCCGGCCTTTCAGCTGACCTCCAAAAGGAAATCATTTTAAAAGGAAGAATTTGAAGTCTGCCAAGAGTCAGATAATGGCACAGCACAGAAAAAGCAAGGGTTGTGTGGTTTTTATATTAAAATACAAGTCTCTTAATGCCGCAAAACAGCAACCTCCAGAAAATGTGAAGTTTCATCTATGAGGCTAGGGAAAAAAAAAAACAAAACAAAACAGTTTTTTAGAGATCCAAGTTTTCCCTCTTTGTTCCTTGTGATTTATCGGAAAGGAACAAGTCCCTTTTTCCTGCATCTCCTCCTGCCTCTGTGTTGGATTTTATACAAGTGACTGTTCTCATTAAAGTAAATTTCAGCGTTCTCTGAAAGTGGCCATGCTGTGGACACGGCATCCCTGGAGAGCTGTGAGCCTGGCCCCTTGGGAAAATGAGCCCAAGGACAGAGGCTGTTGACCTTTGCTTTAACCCTACATCATTGATGACCTTCCCCATAAACTAACATTGCGAGGACCTTCCCCATGTCTTTTTCTGAGCAGGTCTAGCCCCATCCCCCAGCCCTCCTTTTTGCCCAGCACAGAATCGAGTGAGGCCCCCGAGGAGGTCGGGGCTGTTCTCTGTCTCCAAATATCCGTCTGGCTCCGGGGAAGCTGTCGTTTCTCCTAAGGGTGATGGTTTGTAAGGAGAAATGTTGTACATCTCTTCGTCAGTGTGGACTCTGGCTGGATTCCGGACGGGGGACGTAGCACACGTGGTCATCGGTGATGTAGTCTACGGTTCTCACAGGCCATTTGGCCCCTGTGTCATCTTGCCTTCTGTTTGCAGCAACATAGTCCTAGATGTGGCTAAAAGTGCAGCACAGGCTACTAGGAGGTCGGGTGGGGGGACCTGAATTCAGCAAAGATACTCCCTGCACTTTTCTCACCTGATGCTCGCCCCTGGTGCCGTATATCCCATTATACAGCATTATATGTATATCCCATTGGCACTGCACTCTGACAGTGACCTCCAAGCCAGCTGGGGACCAGGGCAGGGGCAGAAGATTGTGGAGCAAGGGGGTCAGATAGAAAGCCTTGAAGCAGACAAGGTGGGTTTGGGGGAAGAGGTCTAGATGCTGCAAAGGTGATACTGGGCCAAGGGAGGTTCAGTTCAAGGGAGGGAAGAAGGATTTGCAGTTTTGGGTTCCCAGACACAGGTGAAGCTTGGAGACAAGGACAGTTGAAGAGGGTTGGAAGAAGTCCCAGCCCCAGGGAGGCCTACCCAGCTGCCCTAGACCCAGAGGGACAGGAGCCCTGGGCTCCCAAGAGCTCCAGATGGGATAACTGCACGTCATTGATGGCACTGTGACAGCTACAGTGAGACTGGCTGGAAATGTGCATCAGTCAGCTGTCATCTTCAATGGTGCTGCTTAACAAAGCGCCCCAAACTCGAGGCTCACGACCACAAGCATTTCCTTCTCATGCTTACGTCTGTGAGTTGGCTGGAGCTCATCTGTGTCTGGATCCCAGGCCTGGGCTGGTTCAGGTGCACATGTGTCTCAGCCTCCTGGGCTGTCTGAGATGGGTCCTCCTGTGGTGACAGAGACAGGGCGCAAGTCCTGCTGCCCAAGTACTTGTGAAGCTGCTGCCCACGTCACTGATCCTGTTGGACAAAGCATGTCACACAGCCAAGCCCAGTGTCATGGGGGCAGGGAAGTATGCTCTGCCTCTCCTGGGGGGACCTGCAAGGTCACGTAGCAGAGGGTACAGATGAAGAAAGGCATGAAGACTGGGGGGGGGAGGCGGGGAGGGGCGGTGGATAGCTGGATCCAGTTGCTTTCTGCCAGCATGTCCAGGTGGTGATTGCAGCTCACATGGACTCCTGCTAACTGACCTAACTCACAGTTGTCACATGAACCAAGGTGCCAGCAGATGGATTTGCAATGAGAAAGAGGGATATGCTGTGGATCAGTAATTCTCACCATCCACTCAGTGTGTCCTTTTCTTCTAGGAAACCTACTTACAGCACCAAGTCATAATTCAAATTGTGCTTATGAGCGTGGAGACTGGGCAAGGGGCACGGTGGGATGATCTGAATGGCTTGAAGGATACAGGTCTGGTTCCTGGAGGTGTCCACCTCCTCTACAGGAAAATACCCATGACAGGTACCAGGAGGCCACCTCCCTTTAGGTGGGAGTAGTGTGGTCAACTTATTTTTTGTCCTACCCTTTTGAAACCCCTGCTCAGGTCACTCTCAATCTCCACTTTTTCTTTAGGTACAACTGGATGGTAGTTTTAGAGATACAAATGAAATGACTCTTCTGTGACCTCAGGCTGATCATCCTGTTGAGAATTAAGGTGTTTGCAAAACCCTCCAGTCAGTCAGTCACTGACCATGACTTAGAATGAGATACTTTATATATTCATTTATGTCTCTGAAATTGTGAGTATCACAGGTTGGGGGCATCTTGTAGTCCCTGCAGGCCACGTGAACGTGGAGTGGTCATCCTTTCCTGGTTGTGGGCAAACCTGCTTGTTATTCTTGGGGGTCTAAGTGGACACCTGGAGCCTCAGCATTTCAGTCCAGATAGCATTTCAGGACCATTCGAGGAAGTAATAAGAATTTAGATTGTCATATGAAAACCTTTCATTGATTCCTCCTGTGAGATAAAGAAAATACCAGCATCAGACATGCGCTGTTGGTGGCAAAGGCTGGGGAGAAATTCCCACAGAGTAGAGTGGGGAGCACTCTTTTAAAAGGTCCTGCACAGTGATGCTCTTGAAAGACCAGATTCGGTCTATGAAGGAGTTTTAGGACTATATCAACCAATTATTTTCCTTATTTTTTTAATGTATACAGAAAAATAATATATAATAGCATCATATGTCTAGATAAGCCTTCTGGCTTGAGACCTCCTTCAATAAAATTGAAATGAATTCTAAAGGATAAGAAAGTGTGATGGGATGATTTAACTGGCAGCGTTCAGTGTACTGGGTAGTGTGTGAAACCATGGACCGTCTGCGATCGCCGGTGGCTTAGAGGCTGTCACATTTAGCATTTCTCCACTGAAGCATTCCAGTTATTGGTCAACAGAAATAGGGAACACTACTCAATATTCTGTAATAATCTAAATGGGAAAAGAATATGAAAAAGAATGGATATAATAATATGAAAAAGAATGTATAACTGAACCACTTTGCTGCACACCTGAAACTAACACAACATTGTAAATCAACTATACTCCAATATAAAATTAAAAATAAATTTTAAAAAGATATAGGCAATCTCAGTAAGAATAAAAAAAAGGTGGACTCATGGTATTTTCACATTTTGTATAGTGGCAAGAAATTTATTAGAGCTAGAATAAAAGATTCATAGTTGGCAGTGATATGAGAAAAAAAAAAAGAAGTGGGTCTAGGACCCCAAATGGAGTGATTCTAGACTCTGCAGGATGGCTAGTAAAGAAGAAATAGGAAGAGAGACTGCTTTTGTATTTTTAAGGCCTTTCCTGGAGTATCTTAGCCTCTATCTGCCCTCATTAAAAAAAACAATTATATTTATTGAGACATAATTTCGTACAATAAAAGAAAAATCTTATATATGCAGCTTAGTGAACTTTTCTCTCACACACCTGTAGCCTCAACGTTTCAGTCCACAAAGCACTGTGGAGACGTGGGAGACATGAGAGAACCAACAGCTGTAAGAGAACCCACATCTCTTATGTCTCCATCATATCAGATGGTTTTTGTCAATATTATTCCCAAATAAGAGTAGCCGATACTCTGATAGCTGTCACCATAGTTTGGTTTTGCCTGATTTGTGGCATAAAGTATATACACTTTTCTGACTGGCTTCTTTTGCTCTGTATCAACAATCTATTCCTTTTAATCCCTGAACACTTATTCTTAGTATGAATAACATCATTTGTTTATCCATTTTCCTGTTTGTGGATATTTAAGTTGTTAGAAGTTTGCGCTACTGTGAATCAGGCTGCCATGGATATTCTCGTCTTTTTGTCGGCGTGTACACTCATTTATCCTAGATGCATGCCAAGTCCGACTCTTTGCAATCCTATGGACCATAGCCCGCCAGATTCCTCTGTCCATACTGGAGTGAGTTGCCATGCCCTCCTCCAGGGGATCTTTCCAACCTAGGGATTGAACCTGAGTCTCTATGTCTCCTGCATTGGCAGGCAGATTCTTTACCACTAGTGCCACCTAGGAAGCCCCTTCCTAGAGGTATACCTAGACCTAGAACTCCTTGTTACAGAGTGAGCATAAACATTAGTAGATATTCCAGGTTCCCAGCGTGATTGAACCAAATTTTACTCCTTCCAACAATGCAGGAGACTTCCAGTTGCTCCTTATTGTTGGAAGACTTGATATGATTTTAAATTTTATCTGTTCAACTGCTTACATGGATGTATCTTGTTTTGGTTTTAATTCTGATTTTCCTTAGGAGTAATAGCATTGAACACCTTTTCATGTGCTTTAGATTTGCATAGTCTCTTTCGTGAAGGATTATGTTAAAACCTTTTGCTCCTTTAAAAAGTTCATTTTGTCTTTTTTCTTACTGGTTTTCAGGGTTTTTAAAAAACATATTCTGAGTATAAGTTCTTTGTATATTTGCTTTTTAATAATGTGTTTCGTTAGACCAATTTTTAATTTTTTTAATTTTCAAAGTTTTTCATTTTAATGAAGTCTACTTTATCCCTTTTTGAATGGTTGCCCCTTTTAAATGTTCTATGGAGATGGTTGCATGCACTTGCTCTTTGTATCCTATTAAAAAATCTTTGCCCGCCTGTCATTGCCATTCTCTGATTTCTCTCAACACTTCAGTTGCATGCCGAGTTCAATGTATTTTCTTCCAAGGGGAGAATGAAAGTTGGGTCAAGCTGAATCTACATGAGGCTGGAAGTATTCCAGAGGTTAAGTTGCGAAGATGAATCCAGCTGATTGGCAGAAATGAAGCAGAAAGAGACCCAACACTGTTAGGTTTTGGTCCAAGGACATGAAGAATAGATGTATTCTAGAGGCTTTGTGGTTAGGTTAGCAGACTGTATTGCCATCCCACCCACATTGCATCTCTTAGAATATTTTGAGAGGCTTGTCAGACTCCTTCATGAAGTCAAACATAGCCCCTGCCCTATTGCTGAGAAATACTAAAACGTCAAGAGCTTCGTGTTTTAGGGGCAGCATGCTTGTGTCTCCAGGGCATCACTGTTCTGCACAACCCACTAGCTTAATATTTCTTTCTTGACCATATTTGGGAAATAAAATCTCCCCTTGAAATAACATTTTCCCAATCCTAATCTTCTGACTCCTCCCCTATTCTTCATAAGTTTTCCTAAAAAAAGATCAATGTCAATAGTTCCATGATCTCATCTGTTTTCCTACAGACCAGGATGAATGTTTAGGTCTGCTTCTCATAATTAGACCCTGGCAAAACTGGGGTGGAGCTGCCCAGGCTGTGGGCAGAGCCAGGAGGAAGTTGGCAGAAGCCACAGGCCATGCAGGAAGAAGGCGGGACCACTGCTGTCGACTCTGTGTCTCAAAGTGGATCAAGAGCAGGTCGAAGCTGCTGAGTTCAGACCCCAGAGCTGGGAGAGGGTCCCTGGAGGCTGTGGCAGCTGCAGGACTATCTTGGGGAGACGTGGGAGCACCCCACCATGCCAGGTGCTGGGAGATGGAGATGTGGAATAATACACTCTGAACTGAGAGGGACTTCTGAGACTGAGAAGTGGAGCAGGCAGCTCCATAAAATACAGCTGTGAAGCTTGTCCTGGGGAACTTACATACAGGCAGGCAGGATTGAGTGGACATACACTCCAGAGGCCTTCGAAGCTGCCCTCCTGGCAGCCAAGAGGGGACAGTAGGACCAAAGGGGCCAAAGGGGAAAACTGAATGTTGACTGTTGAGTGAGAAACGTGACCGCATCGACTGCAGCCAGGGGTTTTCCGCCACCCGGGTGTCTCATGGCCCTTCACCATCTGTGTCCAGCAAAAGGCACTCTTCCAGTTGGCATATCAGATGGAGACAGGGGTGCAGGTGGACAGGGAGCTCAACTGGCTTGGGTGCATTGCTGGTGAGGAGGCTGAAACTCAGTCACCAGGAGCTGGGAGAGGGTGCGACTGCAGGCTTAGGAGGGAGTCAGTGTGGTCCAGCCACACACAAGGCGCTCCCAGGGCTTTCATCCTTAGAATGTTGGGACAACTGGAATGGAGCTGAGTCTCCTAGGGGACAGTAACTGGTAGGGACAGGAAATGAAGGAGCCACTCACTTTCCAGGGGGCTGAGCTGACAGAGGCTGCAGAGACACTGACAGCCTTGGGCCTTCACCCTCAGGAACAGAATAGAAGGTGCCATAGAGGGAGGGGCCTCTTAGGAGTCAAACACACCTGGTTTCCATCATAGCTCTGTGCTTGCATACTAAGTTGCTTCAGTTGTGTTCAACTCTTTGCGACCCAATGGACAGTAGCCCTCCAGGCTCCTCTGTCTGTGCGATTCTCCAGGCAAGAATACTGATGTGGGTTGCCATGCCCTCCTCCAGGGGATCTTCCTGATCCAGGGATTGAACCCATGTCTCTTACATCTTCTGCATTGGCAAGTGTGTTCTTTACGACTAGCACCACCTGGGAAGCCCAGTCATAGCTGTAGCAGTCATTAATTGTAGATGGTACCTCCATCCCAAGATGGACAAGAAGGTCGAGGAAAATAATATGTGTAAAAGGCTGACGTTTCCATTTCCCTCCCATTTTTTAGCTCCTCCTTCATGTTGCTACACCCAACAGGAAGCTTCTAGGCCTTGTCCTTTCTGCCCACTTGGCAGCATTGGCTCCACAGAACAGTCTCAAAGTCTTGAGATTGCTCGGCTCCCAGGTAGATCTTTCTGGTCCATGACGACAGCTACCATGTTGTGGTAGTGAGGGCTGCCATAGACGGACTGAGTGGTTTAAGCAACATGCATTACTTTTCTTGCAGTTCTGGGGGCTGGATGTTCAGAGTCAAGGTACTGGTGGGATTGGATTCCTCCAAGACGTCTCTCCTTGGTGTGTGCACACGGTCACCCTCCCCCTGCTGCTTCACATGGTCTTTTCTGTGTGTGCATCCCTGGTATCTCTATGTATCCTAACGGTCTCTTATAATGGCACCAGACATATTGCCTTGGGGCTGACCTAACAACCTCACTTTAACCCAGTTACCTCTGTAAATGTCTGTCTCCAAATACAGCCACCTTCTGACATACATGGGATTAGGGCTTCAGCATATGGATTCAAGGGGCAAAATTCAATCCATAGCATGTGTATATGCTGACCACTCCCACGTGTATCCACCCATGAAATGCCAGGTCAGTTGAAGCACCTGACTCCTGAACTTCCCTACTGACAGCTCAAACTCAGCAGCTGTCAAGTTCACGAAGCCCATTTCACAGTAAATGGGATATTGGGGGAGGGGCGGTGAATTTTAAAATCCTACTTAAAATTTTTTTTCTTGCTGGCTGCACTCAAACCCAAGTTCCCTGCCTTGGAAATGTGGGGTCTTAACCACCAGACCACCAGGGAAGTCTCAAAATCCTACTGTTTTTGTGTATAAATCACAGAAATACATCAGATCAGATCAGATCAGATCAGTCGCTCAGTCATGTCCGACTCTTTGCGACCCCATGAATCCCAGCACGCCAGGCCTCCCTGTCCATCACCAACTCCTGGAGTTCACTCAGACTCACGTCCATCAAGTCAGTGATGCCATCCAGCCATCTCATCCTCTGTCGTCCCTTTCTCCTCCTGCCCCCAATCCCTCCCAGCATCAGAGTCTTTTCCAATGAGTCAACTCTTTGCATGAGATGGCCAAAGTACTGGAGTTTCAGCTTTAGCATCATTCCTTTCAAAGAAATCCCAGGGCTGATCTCCTTCAGAATGGACTGGTTGGATCTCCTTGCAGTCCAAGGGACTCTCAAGAGTCTTCTCCAACACCACAGTTCAAAAGCATCAATTCTTCAGTGCTCAGCCTTCTTCACAGTCCAACTCTCACATCCATTCGTGACCACAGGAAAAACCATAGCCTTGACTAGACGGATCTTTGTTGGCAAAGTAATGTCTCTGCTTTTGAATATGCTATCTAGGTTGGTCATAACTTTCCTTCCAAGGAGTAAGCGTCTTTTAATTTCATGGCTGCAGTCACCATCGGCAGTGATTTTGGAGCCCAGAAAAATAAAGTCTGACACTGTTTCCACTGTTTCCTCATCTATTTCCCATGAAGTGATGGGACCGGATGCCATGATCTTTGTTTTCTGAATGTTGAGCTTTAAGCCAACTTTTTCACTCTCCTCTTTCACTTTCATCAAGAGGCTTTTTAGTTCCTCTTCACTTTCTGGCATAAGGGTGGTGTCATCTGCATATCTGAGGTTATTGATATTTCTCCCGGCAATCTTGATTCCAGCTTGTGTTTCTTCCAGTCCAGCATTTCTCATGATGTACTCTGCATATAAGTTAAATAAGCAGGGTGACAATATACAGCCTTGACGTACTCCTTTTCCTATTTGGAACCAGTCTGTTGTTCCATGTCCAGTTCTAACTGTTGCTTCCTGACCTGCATACAAATTTCTCAAGAGGCAGATCAGGTGGTCTGGTATTCCCATCTCTTGAAGAATTTTCCACGGTTTATTGTGATCCACACAGTCAAAGGCTTTGGCATAGTCAATAAAGCAGAAATAGATGTTTTTCTGGAACTCACTTGCTTTTTCACATCTGACATATAAATAAATATACAGTATATCTGTGGTGTTAACATTTAATGAGGGAATTCCTTGGATGTCCAGTGGTTAGGACACCAGGCTTCCACCGCAGGGGCCATGAGTTCCATCCCTGGGTTGGGAACTAAGATCCTGCCTGACATATGGTATGGCCAGAAAAGGCGAAAAAGGGGAAAAAAATGAGTGAAGTCAATAGGAAAACATCTAAAGGTTCCTAGAAGAGGGGGCCAGATAATAACAACAATAACAGAACCCCGCCAGCTCCTAACAAGCAGGAACTGTTCCTATTGACATCACGCTGCCTATGGACCATCTTGGTGTCACTGTTTAGTTTACAGGGTTCGTGTCCTCTTCTGGATCGGGGAGTGAAAAGCTGAACTTCCCTAAAGTTGTTTGGTGAAATTTGCCCAGAGAGGCACCAGGCTTTTGGCAAAACATCTATCTGTCTGTGGTTAAGATTTTTTTTGGTTCTTATTATAACCAGACTCGGTTACGTTTCGAGAACTATGAGGCTTGGCTCTGATGAATAAGGCGACCAGCTATCCAACTCGGTGCCTTTTGAATCTTTCCTTCCTCGTGTGTCCAAAGTCTCTCCTCCTCAAGGCTGACAGCCATGAATTTGACGAGAAGGAAAAGTGACCAAAGTCTTTAATTTCAGCCCGTATCTCCTTTGTCAAAGTGTGATCGTTAAAGAGTTTTTAAAATATAGCGCTTTTGCAGACATTGAAGATGCATGACCTAAAGATTTACTTCACTGGTTTAGAAAGCATCAGCAAGATGGCCAAGGTAATTCACAGGACACCACTCTAGCCTTTTGAGATGTCCCACACTCTGTCTGTGGAATGAGTTTCTCTCTAAATAAACCTACTTCTTACCTATAAAAAAGTGGAGACTGATGTATATATAATCAATTAAAAGCAAAGCTGCTAAAATAGGCTCACAATTTTAGAGACCAAAGTAGTTACTGTCCTGCAGGGCAATCAGTCTCCATGCCTCTGGGAGTTGTTCCCTACTGTGTGCTGTGCTTAGTCACTCAGTCGTGTCTGACTCTTTGTGACCCCATTAACTGTAGCCCACCAGGCTCCTCTGTCCATGGGATTCTCCAGGCAAAAATAACTGGTGTGGGTTGCCATGCCCTCCCCTAGGACATCTTCCCAACCCAAGGATCGAACCCAAGTCTCCCACATTGCAGGTGAATTCCTTCCTGTCTAAACTACCAAGAAAGCCCAAAATAACAATATGTAACTTATATTAAACCTAGGCCAATGGAAATTTTATGCTTAATG
Source organism: Bos indicus x Bos taurus (assembly GCF_003369695.1). Lineage (NCBI taxonomy): Eukaryota > Metazoa > Chordata > Mammalia > Artiodactyla > Bovidae > Bos > Bos indicus x Bos taurus. The sequence goes on along the minus strand of NC_040088.1, from coordinate 43,917,125 downwards.
TTAATGACTCTTAGACATGTCTATATTAGATCAACAAACAAACATTAAAACCAGGTATTTAATACTGATTATTTCCCAATTCACGTGAACCTGAAATTCATTTAGGTTAATTTCTCTTGTATTTAGAATTATTTGATTTGTAAGTGCTTATTTTTCTTTAGGCCAATTAGATTAGAGCTCATTTACAAACCAATCCCAACAATATCCAAAAACAAAGACACACACTGAGACATACATATATCCAAATAGACCCAAAAGATGTTATAGTTTTGTTTTCCAAACTTATGAATCGGATATCACAATATAAAACTCTAATTGTAAATAACAGTTGGAAAAAAAATTTTTTTAAGTCTTCCTTCCCTTTTGTTTTGGTTTCAGGAATTAGAGATGGTCTAGATAAGTGATCCAGAGAGCTCTGGTCTAAAGGTATGCTGCTGCTGCTGCTAAGTCGCTTCAGTTGTGTCTGACTCTGTGCGACCCCATAGACGGCAGCCCACCAGGCTCCCCCATCCCTGGGATTCTCCAGGCAAGAACACTGGAGTGGGATGCCATTTCCTACTCCAATGCATGAAAGTGAAAAGTGAAAGTGAAGTCACTCAGTCGTGTCCGACTCTTAGCGACCCCATGGACTGCAGCCTACCAGGCTCCTCTGTCCATGGATTTTCCAGGCAAGAGTACTGGACTGGGGTGCCATTGCCTTCTCCGGGTCTAAAGGTATCAGATCAGATCAGTCGCTCAGTCATGTCCGACTCTTTGCGACCCCATGAATCCCAGCACGCCAGGCCTCCCTGTCCATCACCAACTCCCAGAGTTCACTCAGACTCACGTCCATCGAGTCAGTGATGCCACCCAGCCATCTCATCCTCTGTCGTCCCCTTCTCCTCCTGCCCCCAATCCTTCCCAGCATCAGAGTCTTTTCCAATGAGTCAACTCTTTGCATGAGATGGCCAAAGTACTGGAGTTTCAGCTTTAGCATCATGCCTTCCAAAGAAATCCCAGGGCTGATCTCCTTCAGAATGGACTGGTTGGATCTCCTTGCAGTCCAAGGGACTCTCAAGAGTCTTCTCCAACACCACAGTTCAAAAGCATCAGTTCTTCAGTGCTCAGCTTTCTTCACAGTCCAACTCTCACATCCATACATGACCACAGGAAAAACCATAGCCTTGACTAGACGGATCTTTGTTGGCAAAGTAATGTCTCTGCTTTTGAATATGCTATCTAGGTTGGTCATAACTTTCCTTCCAAGGAGTAAGCGTCTTTTAATTTCATGGCTGCAGTCACCATCGGCAGTGATTTTGGAGCCCAGAAAAATAAAGTCTGACACTGTTTCCACTGTTTCCTCATCTATTTCCCATGAAGTGATGGGACCGGATGCCATGATCTTTGTTTTCTGAATGTTGAGCTTTAAGCCAACCTTTTCACTCTCCTCTTTCATTTTCATCAAGAGGCTTTTTAGTTCCTCTTCACTTTCTGGCATAAGGGTGGTGTCATCTGCATATCTGAGGTTATTGATATTTCTCCCGGCAATCTTGATTCCAGCTTGTGTTTCTTCCAGTCCAGCATTTCTCATGATGTACTCTGCATATAAGTTAAATAAGCAGGGTGACAATATACAGCCTTGACGTACTCCTTTTCCTATTTGGAACCAGTCTGTTGTTCCATGTCCAGTTCTAACTGTTGCTTCCTGACCTGCATACAGATTTCTCAAGAGGCAGATCAGGTGGTCTGGTATTCCCATCTCTTCAGAATTTTCCACAGTTTATTGTGATCCACACAGTCAAAGGCTTTGGCATAGTCAATAAAGCAGAAATAGATGTTTTTCTGGAATCCTCTTGCTTTTTCGATGATCCAGTGGATGTTGGCAATTTGATCTTTGGTTCCTCTGCCTTTTCTAAAACCAGCTTGAACATCAGGAAGTTCACGGTTCACATATTGGTGAAGCCTGGCTTGGAGAATTTTGAGCATTACTTTACTAGCGTGTGAGATGTGTGCAATTGTGTGGTAGTTTGAGCATTCTTTGGCATTGCCTTTCTTAGGGATTGGAATGAAACTGACCTTTTCCAGTCCTGTGGCCACTGCTGAGTTTTCCAAATTTGCTGGCATATTGAGTGCAGCACTTTCACAGCATCATCTTTCAGGATTTGGAATAGCTCAACTGGAATTCCATCACCTCCACTAGCTTTGTTCGTAGTGATGCTTTCTAAGGCCCACTTGACTTCACATTCCAGGATGTCTGGCTCTAGGTCAGTGATCACACCATCGTGATTATCTGGGTCGTGAAGATCTTTTTTGTACAGTTCTTCTGTGTATTCTTGCCATCTCTTGTTAATATCTTCTGCTTCTGTTAGGTCCATACCATTTCTGTCCTTTATCGAGCTCCTCTTTGCATGAAATGTTCCTTTGGTATCTCTGATTTTCTTGAAGAGATCCCTAGTCTTTCCCATTCTGTTGTTTTTCTCTATTTCTTTGCATTGATTGCTGAAGAAGGCTTTCTTATCTCTTCTTGCTATCCTTTGGAACTCTGCATTCAGATGCTTATATCTTTCTTTATAGGAGGAGGTATTTCCTCAGGGCAAGAATTGTTAAAGAGATAATCTTGTTCTCTACTGGACAAAATGTAATTTGTAAATTACTTTGGATGATTATATCCAGATGTTTTGCACAGTATTTTCTTAAATTATCATCTGAATTCACTTTGACATTTTCTATACTAGTCTGTCTGGGCTGTGAAATCTTAATCTTTAACAAAGTTTAGTTCTTCATTTTTCCTTTTTTTCCCCCCTTTTGAATATCTGAAAGGTTAGCTGAAAAACTTTGTTGCTTTACATCCAAGATGCCTTAGATCTGAGTGCCTTCAGTGTTTTGCTGTGTTTACAACACCCCTGCCTGCAGTTCTTGCCTATTTCTGTGGTATAAATGCTCCAGCCACGGTGAATTTCAATCTAATAACATGGTGTGGTTGCAGGCACTGAAGACAAAGTGAGGAAGAGATTGCTAAGTCACTACTGCTCACTGGTATTTTCTGGTTCCAGGACGTTGTTGTAGGTATGATCCATGTTTTATGGACTATTTCATGGTGTTCAAGTTATTTGCGAGAAGTGTGAAATCATGGTCACTAGGTAACTATCTCTAAAGAGCCTAAGAGATTAGCCCATCCAATGGTTCTAAGATTAAAATACCTGAAACTGTAATATTCCTTGACGGTCCCTCAGGGGTTACACAAACTGAATTCAACTTTCTTTTTAAAAGTTGTATTTAAAAAAAATATGACAAAATGTACACATGCACATAAATGTAGCAGACATGTAAAGAAATATAGGGGACTGATGAACACTAAGTTTAGAATTCTTGTAACTTCTTTTTTTATTTTGTTTTTGTTTTTGGAAGTACAGTTGAGATACAATATTATATGTCACAGGTATACGGTATAATGATTCACTATTTTAAAGATTTTAATCCATTATAGTTATTAAGACATATTGGCTATATTCCCATGTTGTGCAATGTATCTTTGTAGCTTGCTGCTGCTGCTGCTAAGTCGCTTCAGTCATGTCCGACTCTGTGTGACCCCATAGATGGCAGCCCACCAGGCTCCCCCATCCCTGGGATTCTCCAGGCAAGAACGCTGGAGTGGGTTGCCATTTCCTTCTCCAATGCATGAAAGTGAAAAGTGAAAAGTGGAAGTGAAGTCACTCAGTCGTGTCCGACTCTTAGCGACCCCATGGACTATAGCCCACCAGGCTCCTCCGTCCATGGGATTTTCCAGGCAAGAGTACTGGAGTGGGGTGCCATTGCCTTCTCTTTGTAGCTTATTTATACCTAATAGTTTGTGCCTCTGTATCCCTATGTTGCCCCTCCCTTCTTCCCTTTCCCCATTGGTAACCACTGCTGCTGCTGCTGCTAAGTCGCTTCAGTCATGTCCGACTCTGTGCTACCCTATAGACAGCAGCCCACCAGCCTCCCCCGTCCCTAGGATTCTTCAGGCAAGAACACTGGAGTGAGTTGCCATTTCCTTCTCCAATGCATGAAAGTGAAAAGTGAAAAGTGAAAGTGAAGTCGCTCAGTCGTGTCTGACTCTCAGGGACCCCATGGACTGCAGCCTACCAAGTTCCTCCGTCCATGGGATTCTCCAGGCAAGAGTACTGGAGTGGGGTGCCATTGCTTTCTTCTTGGTGACCACTACCTTATTCTTTATATCTGTGAGTCTGTTTCTTTTTGTTATATTCACTAGTTTGTTGTATGTTTTAGGTTCTACATATAAGTAATATCATATAGTATTTGTCTTTCTCTGTCTAACTTACTTCACTAAGCACAATGCCCTCTAAGTTCATCTGTCTTCATCTTTCCATGTTGGTGCAGGTGGAAAATTTTCATTCTTTTTTGAAATGAGTGAGTAATATTCCATTATGTGTGTGTGTGTGTATCATATCTTTTTTATCCATTCATCTGTTGATAGACACACTGGTTGCTTCCATATCTTGGCAATTGTAAATAATGCTGCTATGAACATTGGAGTGCATATATATTTTTGAATTAGTGAGGATTTGGGGCAATATATATCCAGGAGTGGAACTGCTGGGTCATATGGTAGTTCTAATTTTAGCTTTTTGAAGACCCTTCATCTTGTACATTGTTGGTGAGAATATAAACTTGTGCAATCACAGCAGGATTCTGTTAACTTCTGAAAAGGAGACGAGGACGTGATGGAAGGAATGCTAGCAGGCAGTGAGGTGTATGGTCCCATCTTAAAGCTGTTAGCATCACTTAAATATTCAGTTCAATTCAGTCACTCAGTCGTGTCCGACTCTTTGCGACCCCATGAACTGCAGCATGCCGGGCCTGCCTGTCCATCACCAGCTCCTGCAGTTTACCCAAACTCATGTCCATTGAGTCAGTGATGCCATCGAACCATCTCATCCTCTGTTGTCCCCTTCTCCTCCTGCCTTCAGTCTTTCTCAGCATCAGGGTCTTTTCCAATGAGTCAGCTCTTTGCATGAGGTGGCCAAAGTATTGGAATTTCAGCTTCAACATCAGTCCTTCCAATGAACACTCAGGACTGATCTCCTTTACGATGGACTGGTTGGATCGCCTTGCAGGCCAAAGGACTCTCAAGAGTCTTCTCCAACACCACAGTTCAAAAGCATCAATTCTTCTGTGCTCAGCTTTCTTTATAGTCCAACTCCCACATCCGTGCATGACTACTGGAAAAACCATAGCCTTGACTAGGTAGACCTTTGTTGGCAAAGTAATGTCTCTGCTTTTTAATTGCTGTCTAGGTTGGAGAAGGCAATGGCACTCCACTCCAGTACTCTTGCCTAGAAATTTCCACAGATGGAGGAGCCTAGTAGGCTGCAGTCCATGGGGTCGCTAAGAGTCGGACACGACTGAGCGACTTCACTTTCACTTTTCACTTTCATGCATTGGAGAAGGAAATGGCAACCCACTCCAGTGTTCTTGCCTGGAGAATCCCAGGGACGGGGGAGCCTGGTTGGCTGCCGTCTCTGGGGTCGCACAGAGTCAGACATGACTGAAGTGACTTAGCAGCAGCAGGTTGTTCATAACTTTCCTCCCAAAGAGTAAGCATCTTTCAGTTTCATGGCTGCAGTCACCATCTGCAGTTATTTTGGAGCCCCCCAAAAATAACATCAGCCACTGTTTCCACTGTTTCCCAATCTATTTCCCATGAAGTGATGGGACCGGATGCTATGATCTTCGTTTTCTGAATGTTGAGCTTTAAGCCAACTTTTTCACTCTCCTCTTTCATTTTCATCAAGAGGCTTTGTAGTTCCTCTTCACTTTCTACCATAAGGGTGGTGTCATCTGCATATCTGAGGTTATTGATATTTCTCCTGGCAATCTTGATTCCAGCTTGTACTTCTTCCAGCCCAGCGTTTCTCATGATGTACTCTGCATATAAGTTAAATAAGCAGGGTGACAATATACAGCCTTGACGTACTCCTTTTCCTATTTGGAACCAGTCTGTTGTTCCATGTCCAGTTCTAACTGTTGCTTCCTGACCTGCATACAGACCAATTGTTTTTCCAGCAGCAGGAAGCAAGGACACTAGAGATAAGGAAAATCACATCAAATGACGCCTGATTCTTCTTTCAAAAGCCTAACTAAGCAGGGTGACAATATACAGCCTTGATGTACTCCTTTCCGGATTTGGAACCAGTCTGTTGTTCCATGTCCAGTTCTAACTGTTTCTTCCTGACCTGCATACAGATTTCTCAGGAGGCAGGTAAGGTAGTCTGGTATTTCCATCTCTTTCAGAATTTTCCACAGTTTATTGTGATCCACACAAAAGTTTGGCATAGTCAAATTGCACAATGAATAATAAAACACACCCACAAATACAACTTTATATCAAGTGTCAAATGTTTAAAAACCACTCACCAATCAAATTGTACTGCCAGACTAACTTATTTTGTATGCTGCTGCTGCTGCTGCTAAGTGGCTTCATTCGTGTCCAACTCTGTGTGACCACATAGACGGCAGCCCACTAGGCTCCCCCGTCCCTGGGATTTTCCAGGCAAGAATACTGGAGTGGGTTGCCATTTCCTTCTCCAATGAATGAAAGTGAAAAGTGAAAGTGAAGTCACTCAGTCGTGTCCGACTCTTATCGACCCCATGGACTGCAGCCTACCAGGTTCCTCCGTCCACAGGATTTTCCAGGCAAGAGTACTGGAGTGGGGTGCCATTGCCTTCTCTCTTTGTATAAGTGATAGAATAAAGCTTTCCCACCCTCTCTGCTTAATTAACTGTTTTCCAGTGTTTCATGGTGAGCTGTTCCAAACCATTGTCACTAAGAATCTCATTTATTTTATTTTACAAAATGAGGCAATGGAACGCACTTCCACATTTTAAAAAGATTTCAAACTTGATACACATTGCAGGTGTAGTACAAAGAATATTTGTATGCCATTTATTTACCCAGATTAATACATTTTTAACATATTCCCACATCAGTTTTCATTCTGTCTGTCTTATGCACACTCACATACACACACACACACTTGCACTTCTTTTTCTAGGTGATTTGAGAGTCAGTGTGCTACTTAACACGTCAGTGTGTACTTGAGAACAAGGTCGTTCTCATGTCACCACAGTGCAGTTGTCAAATGCAGGACACCTAATGTTGATCCAGTACTTTAACCTCTAGCCCATATTCTGGTTTCACCAGTTAACCCTGGAATGCTACTTAGAGCCATTTTCTTTTTTATTCTTTAGATTCAGATCCAGTCCAGGACCATGCATTGCATTTAAATCTGTACTTTCTCCCTCGACCTGAAATGGGTCTTCAGCCTTTCTCTTTAAGACCCTGACATTTCTGAGGGGCTCAGGCTGGTTTTTGCAAGGTCCCCTCAGTTTGCTGTGTCTGGTGCGCCTGACAGGGAGATTCGGGTCACATGCTCTTGGCCCCCTAAAGGATGCTATGTCCTCCTTGGTGTCCAGTCTCTGGATGCGCAGGTGACTGTGGCCATGTCCTCCGGTGGGAGGTTTTTAAGAGGCATGATTTGACTAAAAATGAAGGATGAATGAAGCGCAGGGATTGTTTAGACTTTTCAGAGGGATGAGTCCCTAGTTGCTCTGAAAAAGTCATCTAGCTGATGAGCTGGTCTGCTTTTTCAGCTGTGATGCACTTCTGTGCCCCAGGAAAGGGCCTCCCCTGGGTAGCAGGGGCTGCAAAACCATCAAGTCCACGTGTCTGGCGTGGCCTAATGCCGGGCGTGAAGGCTGTCAGAATGGCCGCCGACCGTGGCCGTCCCTCCTGTTTGATGATGTGGTATTTGTGATTTGTGGCTTTTCTGAGATTCCCTTTTCCCCATATTTTGAAGACAGTCTTTCTCTTGAGCCAAGGCTGGGCCGTGATCAAGCACTGCCCGACCCAGGCTGGGACGGCGGCCTCTCGGAGAAAAACAGGAAATTAGAACTTATGCACTTGCCACGTATGGGCTAAATGATGCCTTTCTCAGTGGTTCCATGTGGCTTGAATAACAGGGTAATTTTCCTTCCCAGAGTAAAATACCCAACCTAATTAACATGTATTTTACTGGAGAACATTTTATTTCAGTGAATTATTTCAGGTCCAGCCCTGCTGTAAGCAGTTTCACAGATTCACTCATGAAACTCATTCCACAGGTTTCTACTGGGCAGGAAGCACGTGGTGTCGGCGGGGCAGGCGTGATGCTGGGTCCACGTGTGGTGGGGGTGTGGGCACTTTCTGAACCTTGGACTATAGCCCAGCTTTGCCCTTCAGAAACTCAGGGCCTGTGGGCAATAAGTAGAAACATGGCCTCATAATGTCACGAGAGGCTGTTGGAGGGTCGAGACCCCCAGGAAAGAGGAGGCCCTGCACTGGGGGACCCTGGAAGGTCACACAAAAGAGGTGCTTCGAGAATCAAGTCTGGAGGAACAGAAAGTATTTGCCAGGTGGTGAAGGGGGCAGGTTTAGAGAGAGGGTCTGTTGCAGAGATTCAGGGTTGTGGCAGATGAGGGTGGGCTCGTGGGGGAGCTGGAAATGGGAATGAAAGTTTTCGTGAAACTGGAGGAGACCTGGGGTGTCTGCTATAGTGGGTGGGTAAGGGGACTTCATGTCCTAAGTGCCAGGGAGGCCTGATTAGATTCTCTGTGATGGAGCAGGGTTTCCAAACGTGAAGGAAGAGTTTCGGGAAAGAAGGCCCTCACTTCCCCTTCTGAGAGGGTGTGAAGCCTGAGGTCCCGCAGCCAGTCCACCACCTGTCACTCTGAGGACAGGTGTGCTGACCCCAGAAGGGTAGAATCAGGAGACAGAAGAAAGCCAGGGAAGTGGGGCCCTGCTAAAATCATGGAGCCACTGGCTTGGCCCTCCAGGTCACCTAATCACTTTCATTGCTCAGTTGTTTTTTAAGTTCTGATTTTGAAATACTTCCAAACTTCCAGAAATTTGCAAGAGTAGTTCAGAGAACCCTTATTTTCCATTTATGCTGATTTGCCAATTTGTTCCACTTTGTCCCCTGCGGTTGGATCCTCTCTGGGCCCGGTGAGAGCAGTGGACATCACACCCCTTGAGCATGTGCTTTTCCAAATGTTCTTCAGAACAGGGACCTTCTCTCACATCCCCACAGTCCTGTCATCCAGGACTGCAGCTTAATCTTTTTTTTTTTTTCATTGTGAGGAAGTCTTTTTAAGAAAAAGTCTTAGTTAACAAAGGTGGTGCTGTGGTAAAGGATCCACCTGCCAAAGCAGGAGATGCAAGTTCAATCCTTGAATCAGTAAAATCCCCTGAATTAGAAAATGGCAACCCACTCAAGTACTCTTGCCTGGAAAATCCCATGGACAGAGGAGCCTGGTGGGCTACAGACCATAGGATCACAAAGAATCAGACATGACCGAACACAGCACACATACTATAACAAAAGATTTTAACAAGTTTCACTTAGCAAAATACATCCAAAAAGAAGTCACAGTACAAAGAAAGTGGTAAGACAAGGCCTCACCAGTTCCTACAGTATTAGTAATGTGTCTCAATTTTCAAAACTAACTTTTAAAAAGCTTAAAATTAACCTAAAAGATTTTAAATGAAAATAAACTAGAATGAGCAAATGTAAGACATGTCCTCTTTGATTTACAGGTATGATATAGTAGTTTAAGCCACAGATACCAATTTTAATCAGTTTTCCCAGTAACACCCCCTAAGTGTGTGTGTGTGTGTGTGTGTGTGTGTGTGTGCACGTGCATGCATGCTCAGTTGTGTCTGACTCTCTGAGACCCGATGGACTGTAGCCTGCCAGGATCATCTGTCCATGGGATTTCCCAGGCAAGAATACTGGAATGGGTTGCCATTTCCTCCTCCAGGGGATCTTCCCAACCTAGGGATCAAATCTGTGTCTCCTGCATTGACAACCGGATTCTTCTGCCTCTGAGCCCCCTGGTAAGCCCAGGACCCTCTGTAGCATGTTTCTTTCTCTGAGTCCAGTATTGTGAGTTTTGGGAGCGTTGGATCTCTTTAATCTCTTTTAATCTGGAACGATTCCTGTTTTTCCTTGTCTTTCATGACATCAATATTTTTGCAAAATCCAGGCAAGTTTTTTTGTTGACTGTCCCTTAGGTGGAGCATATGTGGTCCTTATGACAAGTTTCAGATCCCCCGCCTTCTGTTGGGAAGCACTTTAACTGATGTTGTGTTCATCTCGGGCCTGGAGGAACATGGCATCTCTCTGGCCTCAGTGAGGTATTCATCTCACTCACCTGGTCCTGGCATTGTCTGGTTTTTCCACTGTTTGATTACTATCATTCCTCTTGCAATTAATCAGCCGTCTATAAGGAGACATGACTGTTTCTTCTTAAGCCAATTAGAATTGGGTTTTCTGTTACTTACAACATAAAAGCCCCTCACTGATCCAAGGGCCTATTTATAATGTGGGATTAATTGCTCATTACCGTGGGGGAAACAAGCAAGTGATTATGATGAGAAAAATCAGAGGAGTTTCTTAAAAGCTCTAATTGTGGTCACATGGGAGCAGAGCTGGACCACAGTATGTGGGTATCCTGAGAGGACTTATCATCCAGTGTGCTTCTTAATCTTTGAATTTATTTTGCAAGTGAAGGACCCCCCCAAAAAAAAGATTCTCTGGTAGGAAAAATTATATCCTCAGTTCAAAATAGATTGATCATTTGTTGCATTGAGTAATGTAACATTTTAACTCATTTTCAAGTAAGTCAAATTTTTGCAACAGTTTGCAGTAGAGGTCTGTTGTTTCCATTTTTACCTGGAGAGTGTAAATTATGCTCACAAAGAGTAGTGGTTATTTACAGGGTCAGAGAAATTTTATTCAAAATATGTTTGTGGATTTTATGTTGGTAAAGGTGTTTCCATTAATTGTGAATTCAGTACCAAGTGAGCAGCATTCCTAGGAGAAATAGGGAACCAGACTCTGAGACAAGGATTCTTGTAGAAGTTGTTGTCTGGGAGGTGATCTCAGGAAAGTGGGGCTGGACACAGGGAAGGGGGAGCAGCCATTAAAGTGTGTGTGTGTGTGTGTGTGTGTGTGTGTGTGTGACTGTGATTGTCTTGGTTTGGCTGCCCCCAAAAGCAGACCCTAAGATAAGGATTCAGGTGCAGATTGCAAGGAAGGGTTTTATAAGGACCAAACTTTAATATCTCAGAGACATCCCAATGCGTTACTGTGGGTGTCACAAACGCTTCTGTCCATGCCACCAGAGTTATAACTCTGAAAGTTATAGCAATGACCTCTCTGGATACATAAAAGCAGCATATTGCAGCATGTCACAGAGTACAAATAAGGAGCCACTGAACAGAGCGGAAACAGGCAGTGGCCAAATGTCCTAGCAGGAGGGCAGGGAAGGTCCAGAGTCAGAGAGGCTCAGGCATGAGTTTGGGGTGATTATTATTACAACTGGTCAGAGGAAACCAAAGTTCAGATCTCCCATGGCTGCAGTGGAAATTCACAGCAAAGAGAATCTTTGGTCACTTGTCACCAGGAGGTTGAGCAAGAAGGGAGAGCTGAAGCTTAGGCAGCGAGGTCGCTAAGGCAGCGACCCAGACCCCGGCTGACATCTCTGCACCAGCTCTGAGCCCGTCGTGAGGAGGGGGAGGGAAAAGGCTGTGTGATCAAGCCAGCTCCCTGGGGGCGACTGGAGCCTCATCTCACGAGGACCTTGGGAGACAGCACAGGACAGCACCTGAGAGTTTTCCCACCTGGGTGGTCAGGGAGCCGGGAGTCACGTACCTTCAGTATCTCACCTGCCCACGGCTACCAGCCTTGGACTCATCAACTTGCTGGCCCAGGTTTGCTGTGTGACCGGAGGTGACAGTGTGCAAATGTCAGGTGTGAAAACACCATGACGAGGGGGCTGCCGATCAGCAATGTTCTCAGTGTCTAGTATTGTGGGAGCTCCATTCCAGAAGGGACAGGGCCAGTCTGCACACACATCACTACTGAAAACAGATGGGAAAAGGGCCCTGAGTACTCATCCAGGGACTGTGGACGTTAGATTCCTAAAAGCAGGTTTCTGCCTGTGCAGCGCAGCAACAGGAAGCGGGAGGCTGGAAAGGACCAATCCCTCTGAGAATGGAGGGGAGCAGACAGACAGTGGGGACCACAGACAGCAGCGAGATGCTGAAACCATTAAGGGTGCTGCAGTCCAGGTCTGAGTGCACACGGAGGACGGGGGGGAAGATGACAGAGGTTTGGATGAAAGACCCTGCAGCACTGGGAGTGATTGATGGGCAGAGTGAAACAGAGATTCAAGCCTGGTGCTGTCATTAAGAGAGGGGAGCCTGGACTTCAGGGGAAAGGAATGTTGAGTGGAAAGACAGCATTTCAGAGACAGAGAGCAAAAAGGAGTGCTTCTTTCTGTACTTTTTTGTAGACAGATCTTTCTGAGTTCAGCAAAGGGAGTGGGGAGGTAGGGGAATAGGACCCCACAAACACTTTGTGGTTTGATTTTGATTTGGTTTTGTTCCCCCTAAATTGGAAGCAGAGAAAACAAAGAGCTGTGATCCAGAAATCACACACGAGCCTGCCAGCTGAATGATTTGACTTCTGTCCGCTCCTTTTGTGCACCTTAGTGGAAACATAGAGGAATTGAAAATAATCAAAATCAGGGAGTAGGAAGGAAAAGGAAGCACTAGAGCTCTGAGAACAGAGTCCGTGATGAAGCCTTGGTTAAAACAGTAGCTTTGGGCTGCGGGGGAGCCTTGTGTATATAGATGGAGCCCCTGATGCCCTAGCAGGTAGGTGAGATGAGGATATGTGGGTCAAATTCTTTGTCAATAAAAATACCACAGACAGGTTAGGGCCCTGTTCCAATAGTAGCTTTGTCATAGCGAGACCCCTGGCCCCAGTTTAATGGCAGCCCACTCCAGTACTCTTGCCTGGAAAATCCCATGGACGGAGGAGCCTGGTAGGCTGCAGTCCATGGGGTCGCTGGGAGTCCATGGGATTTTCCTGGCAAGAGTACTGGAGTGGGGTGCCATCGCCTTCTCCATACAGGAGGGTATAATTGTCAACCCACAGATAATTTGTGAATTTATTCCTCCCCCACTTCCTCTTTGATAACCATAAGCTTGTTTTCTATGTTTGTGAGTCTGTTTGTTTTATAAATAAGTTCATTGTATCATATTTTAGATTTTATGTATAAAGGATATCATATGATATTTGTCTTTCTCTGGCTTACTTCACTTAGTGTGAAGATCTGATGATGTAAGATGATCAACATCCATGTTACTGCAAGTGGCATTATTTCATTCTTTTTTGTGGCTGAGTAGTATTCCATTGGGAGCAGGCAATGGCACCCCACTCCAGTACTCTTGCCTGGAAAAGCCCATGGACAGAGGAGCCTGGTGGGCTGCAGTCCATGGGGTCGCTAGGAGTCGGACACGACTGAGCGACTTCACTTTCACTTTTCACTTTCATGCATTGGAGAAGGAAATGGCAACCCACTCCAGTGTTCTTGCCTGGAGAATTCCGGGGACGGAGGAGCCTGGTAGGCTGCTGTCTATGGCGACTGCAGTGACTTAGCAGCAGCAGCAGTATTCCATTGTATTAATATCTATAGCTTATTCCCACCAGCAGTGTAGGAGGATGACAGCTCGCTGTGACAGAGAAGCAAGACACCCACACTTTAGGCAAAATGTCCTGGTTTGAGTTACCAGGTGTAGGGGACATTGTTCAGTCCTTCCCGTCTCCTTTGGGTACTGAGTGTTTCCATGCACACTGGCCTGATTTCCAACTGCCAGCTTTGCCCAAGGGCTCTCTTTGGCTTTGACAGTCCACTCTACCCACAACAGGGGTATATGGGAGCAGCTGGTGACCCAAGGCCCCTTAGGGGCAGCTTCCCACAGTTACCTGGGGGGAGTTGAACAAATATCCCAGCTCCCTGGCCCCTCAGTTGGGACCCAAGGCCAGTCTACGCCAGCTTTAGGGCTTCCAACCCTGGAGGGCTGCAGTCCACTCGCCCCTGGCTGCTTGCTTGATGCTGCACTTTGTACTGGCTGCCCTTTCTCCCCTGTGTCACACCCTCTCCTTGACCAGTGATTCATGAAGTCACCTCTAATAAACCACTTGGACATGAATTCTTGACTGAGGGTCTCTGGAGACAGTTTACTCAGTGTGTTAAAAAAAAGTGTGTTACGTCATCTATTGTATCTTCAGTGTGGACTCCATCTAGGTGCCGCCAGGTTATAAACCTTCAGTTAAAATGAACCACCAGCGTAGACCCTTTGGGGGCTTCCTAGGTGGCAAAGTGGTAAAGAACATGCCTGCTAGTGCAGAAGATGGTGCAAGAGACATGGTTTCCATCCCTGGCTCAGGAAGATCCCCTGGAGAAGGAAATGGCAACCCACTCCAGTGTTCTCCCCTGGGAAATCCCACGGATAGAGGAGCCTGGCGGGCCACAGTCCATGGGGTCACAAAGAGTCAGACACGGCTGGACACACGTGCGCACGCATGCGCGCGCACACACACACACACACACGCGCGCGCGCGCGCACCATTGTGGCCAGAGCACTTCGGGAAGGAGAGCTCTAAACTCAGGTGCTCACATGTAGACGGTAAACCTGTGTGACTTCCTTCCATGGTGTCCTCTGGGCTCAGGGCCGATGCAGCTTATGGGGCTTCTTCACTTACATGTGGTCATTGCACACGTGTGTCGTCTGTGACCACCAACTACGTGGCACTTTTCAAGTGAGGAGCTTAAAAGACACATGCTTCTGAGAATGACCTTAGGGGCTACCCCTCTCCCTTCCTAGCCCTATTCCAGGCAGCAGCCCCAAGGCCCGAGGAGTGTCACTCAGAAGGGACAGGGAGAAGGAGGCGGGCAGTAACTCTTGGATGGCCCAAGGGGTCAGATGAGGGCAGTGGGTGGGGAGAGAGGGGGCAGTTTCCCATCAGTGGGGAGGAGGAGTTTGTAACAGCCAAGCTGCCCGCCTGTGTGCAGGGCACATTCACTGCCCTTGGTGGAGGTATCCACGCCTGCTTTGTAGGCATCAACAAAGCTTCTGCAGGGTCTCGGTGAGACCCGCTGTTTTCCAAGAGGAAGGACCTCCCCTGGAATTGGTTACAGGACAACCTTGTGAGTGGCTGAAATGCACAGTCTCACTGTGAACACCTTCCTAAAAAAAGAAGAAAGATTATTTTTATTCTCCTCTGTTACTCTTGTGAATGTCAAGACACAGAGCATTGTTTCTAATTCTCTTTAAAAACAGTTACCAAGAGCCTGGGAATACAGTTCTTCTCTTCTGGTTTCTTACTTCCTGTAAATTAGTTTCTCTTTTCAACAAAAGATGTTTATGATCTTCAAAATGCTTTAAAGAGTTTGACGACTAAGAGGAAAAAAATCAGTGCTGGGCAGGGAGACAAGATGTTCAAAGAACGAATTTTAAATTTAAATAACTTGAATCGTCCAGCCAGGGGCTGGAATAGAGATTTTTCTATCCAACTTGTAAAATCCTTGGTCATACAAAGATAATTATGGAAATATTCAGAGACCTTCCCTGGACTCAGACGCAGACCCGCCCCACTGGCTCTTACCTCTTAGTAAAGACAAAAAATATTCACAAGAGGGAGGACCTGCCGTCATTGGAGCCACTCAAGCAAGGAACCAGGCAGAAAGGTGACATGCCTGTCCCAGGACTGGCCTCGACCTGACAGGTCCCCCGGGGGGTGAGTCACTTTCTTCTACTTCAGTTCGTTTGGCTGTAAAATGATTATAATAATGAGAGCTTGTTTACCAAGAGCCGAAGTCCACTTTGCCTCGCTTCATTCAGCTGTTAGAAGGAAGAAGGAAGACAGGAGTGATTAGAAAGCTTTCAGAGCCGACTTGCACAGCAGCAGGAGATGAGAAACCCATGACTCCAAGAAGCTGAGTCTTTTAAACCAGACTTGTGAGTGGAGGTCTCCAGAGTCTGTATTACTGCTGCCGCTTTTGGGGTTCAAACTTGTACCTGAAGCGAACAGAATAGAATGGTAGAGGCTGGCTAAATAAATCAGGGTGGGGGGAGGGGGTGGCTGGGGTCCGTCTCAGATGCAGCCTCTCTTGCCAAGATCTGGCAAGCTGGAATTTTAAGCAACAGCTGGAAACTTGCCAGTGACTTGGCTCCGTGGCTTGGTGAACTGGAGCCCAAGTGCCGGGTGTTCTAGCCCTGTCGGCCAGCCCTGCAGCCCAAGGTCAGGTGGTGGTAGCCCAGCGCCGTCCTCAGCGGCTCCCAGTGGAAGGGGCTGGAAGGCCAGCCGGGAGCGGTCCTGCTCAGCACGGTCCACACCACCTGGAGCCCGGTCGGACGGCGCAGTGAGTCCTGGACACTGAAATCCCAGGACAGACTTCACCTCGGCACTCGCTCTTGGGGCCACATGGAAGCCATCGCCAGGCTTCCTCCAAAGTGGCTGAGCCTGGCATAGGGGAAGAGTTGGGAATACTCGCTTCCTGCCTTTGTCCTGTAGTTGGACCACAGCGCCGGCTCTGTTTACATTCTTTCAGTGCTGTTACTGAAAGGGCTTGGCCGTGTCCTTCCAAAGTGTTCGCAGTGTCCTTCGGTCCCATTCGGGTTTCTCTCTCTCTCTCTCTTTTTTGCTGGCGTTCAGCTAGCATCTGGAAAGATCCACTGGACACTCTGGGCTCCTTTTTGGAGACTCTGCTCCACTGTTCAGGGAAACCAGGAAAGGAGCAAGCTTCCACCGTGTAAGTCTGGAGGAATCTGACAGCCTCTCTAACTACCGTTCCTTTTCTGTTTGTTGGTTCAGTCTGTTTGTGTACTGGGGTGGTTTTAGGATGAGATTGTTGGTGTAACTCCAGGGTAGGTGAGGGATCAGGTGAGAACCACAAGTGGAAAGAAAGTCTCCTTATCAATTGTATTAGATTTCTGTCCATGTTGAGTTGGGGTGTCAGAGGCTATGGTTTGGGAAGGAAACTACTGCTCCAATAGGAAAGACCTGACACCCAAACTTCTTCCCGACCCATGAGAGCTTTATTTAAGAATTCGAATAATGTGGATTTCATTCTCTGCAAAGGACCTGCTGTGGCCCTTGGCAGCCTGTCTTTGTCACCTGCTCTCATAGCCTTTTGAAGAAGCAGAGATGGAATCTGCATCCTTTGGAAGAAATGTGATGCATCTGCCAATTCCACACAGAATCCAGGCTGGTCATTTCCTTGAGAACCACTTGAGGTAGACGTGTTCACGTTCAGTTTTCAGGAAGCTAAGTAAGCTAGTAAACTTGAGGAATCCAGACTTCTCAGTGGTTATAGGCAGTATCCCCTGCCTGTCCTGGCTCATCAGAAAGGGTTTGTATACGGAAAACTTCTGAACAGAACAAAGAGACTTAGGTCTGGATGAGGAATGAAGTCTTGGCTCTCAACGTGCCATTCCTTCACTGCTGTGCAATGTCAAATTTCTTGCCGAGAAAGCATCTGGAAGGAAAAGAATTACAGGCATTAGGCTTGGATTCAAGTGTACTTTTTAATTTGTGTGCTTCTTGGTTGAAACAGTTAATCATTTGCCCCTCAAGGTTCCACTGTGGTTGTGGTTCTGCTCCGTGCTCTGAAGACAGCACTGTGTTTTCCTTTTGGGAGCACTCCAGCCCCTGGACTTTGCTAATTAAGTGATGAACTTCAAAGGGCCTGGAACTGGGGCTCCGTGCAGCAGCTGAGCTTGTGAACGTGAATCTCAGAGTCAACAGAATTGCCATGGAAAACTCACCAGTCTTCTCAGGAGGCTTTTGGAAGGTTGACCTTCATCCCATTGGGATTCCGAGTGGAAAGAATCGGAGGGAAGACAGCTCTGAACCTTTAAAGGGACGGAGCCACAGAGACATAACTGAAATAGGTGACAGCTCCAGAAGGAAGGGCGGGTCCATGTTGTGTTCTCATTTTCTGAGATGGAAACCACCGGTCATTGCAGCCCCCTGCGGATGTGAAGGAGTGGCAGGTCTTAGGGCGGAAACGTGCCTGTCTCCAGAGGTCATCGCTTCCTAACGCGAGCAATTCTCTACTACTCTTCCGTTTGTTGACATGTTTGTGGGCTGCTGCTGCCTCTGTCCCCCCAAGTTCATGATGAAAGAGCCTCAGCAAACTGGCAGCAGCTCATGTGTCTTTGGGGCCTTCCCACCCCACCCCTGCCGCTGAACCCTCTAAGATCCCCCGGACACGTTTTCATTTAATGTTTCCTTTACAGTCCTTCTACCGGGCTGGTCGAGGTTAGGGTCAGCTACCTCTGAGAGCCAGAGGGCAGTTTGATCATCGTCCCTGGTGCACTAGACCGGATCAGAGATGCTTCCTCAGCACGCACTGGCCGGGGCGGGGCCAGCTGCCTGTGTGCATGTGTGTTTTATTTATAAGTGGATGTGGAAGGCGTTGGAGCCGGGAGACAAGATTATTGGGTTTTGATGCTCCAGTGAGGGCAGTTCCAAGCTCAAATAGCTGCAGTTATGATTCAGAACCCGATCATGCCCTTAAACTCCTCTCTGCGTTCCAGTGTCCACCCCGCCTCCCCTCGGGTTATCCTGGAGCTGTTTACATGCTGTTTCTTAACACAAACTAATCTCTGTCAGTAGGCACACAGAATTTCATCCGAAGCTTTGATTTCTTAGGAGAAAAGAGAGGGATTTCTTCCCGGTGCCCTTGTGTTGACCTTGCCTGGGGGGAGAGGGCTGGCAGAGCTGTTAATGACCTCATCCCATTCCTGCAGGATTTTCTGGGACACGCAAGGCCTCACTCTTCCGCTGGCCTCTGTGATCGGCCGCATTAAGTCCGTGAGCTTTGGAGCAGATTATAGTGACATCTAGCATTGTCCCTCTAGGACTTGAGCGTGAGGTCAAGCAAACACACAGAGCAATCATTATGCTATCCGCAGTCCCCGGGAGCCTGGGCCGTCAGCTGGAGGAGCGGGAGGGGGGCGGCGAAGGTGGGGCCGAGTCTGAGCCATGGGCGGCAGGAAATCAGCCTGAAAGGAGATGGAAGGGCTTTGGTGGGAAATAAAACGGCACTCTTGTTGTTGATGGAAAAAGATCTTGGCAGGAGGGTTGTTGTGAGTGTTCTGTGGCTTAGAAAGGAATTTCCTACAGGCTGGACTAACCATCACACATGTCTCTACCTTCAGGAGTCCCCGGCGTGCAGGAGAGCCTCGTCGGGGGGCCATGTCAGCTCAGACCATGGGCACCCGCGGTCTGGACAAGCGAGGAAGTTTCTTTAAGGTAAAAGGGAGCCTCGATCGGGGTTGCTGACGGGTGTCTTGCTCCCGGTGCCAGTGCCGGGCTGCACGGGGAGCTGCAGGACTGTGGAGAGGGGCAGGGGAAGCCTGCTCCCTGAGCCAGCTCTGGCTGGGGAGCTCGCCTGAGCCCAGCTGCAAGCTCCTCCTGGCTTTGGTGGGAGATGGGGGCTTTCGTGAGTCTGTGCTTCCAGACAGGCTCAGCACCCAGACACGGGGCGATGCCACCTGTATGAGACAGGTGAGGCAACCTTCCCTGTCAACTGCTCACCTGCTCCTTTTTCATCTGGATGGTGTTTGATGGAAGCTGGGCTCAGCATCTGAGTGTGCTTTACCCTTGGCTTGATTTTGAGAATCATTTAAGTGCTCATTAAAAGAAGAGAAGGACACACAGATCCCTGGGCCTTACCTTAGACTGACTGAATGCTTTTGCTGGTATATTTTATCAAACACCGCCAGAGGCCTCTTAAGAGAGAACCCAGGCAGCATGATGAAAGCTGGACCACTTTTCTACATGCCTGTTGATGCCAGTGGGGGACCTTGCTAGGTTAATGAGATGAGCTTCTCAGTGGGTATTTTATATACTCTTGAGTGTGTGTTTTAAATTAAGACCTGACAATTGTTTCTAATATACACGAGGGAATTACTTTTCTTTTTATGGTGTTTGCTTTGCTTCCTCTCACTCACCCTCCAAATAATGCAAACTCATTGTAGAAAATTTGGGAAATGCAGAAAATGTAAAATCAGAGGGACACAGAGGTAAATCGTGCATTTGCACTGTGTCACAAGCAGGTGTTCAAATACCAGGTCTTTTCCTCAAAAAGGGAATGAAATAGAAGCCTTCATGTTTTGGAGGAAAACTGACTATATATTTACTGATTACCCCACCCTGGTGGGTTGTAGATATAGAGTAACTCACACTTAGATGCTTCCTGTTTCAAACCTGATTTCCTGTGTCAGTTCTGGGCTCCAAAATTTTCATCACAAAAGCTTATTGGTAAAGCAAAGCCAAGTTCATTCAAGTGACTGTCAAAAGAAGACATGGCCAGGGCCTGGGCCTGTCAGTGTCTAGGCAAAGAGGGTTAGGAGGTGTCTTTACAGGGTTTAGAGGTCCATGCCCAGGCTCTTTAAGTTGTGCTTTTTCAGGCCGAGAATTGGCTGGGTTTCAGCAAAGTTTGTGGTCACTTAGTACATAATACAGTTCAGGGTGGGTGGATTCAGCATGTCAAGAGTCTTAAAGGGAGTCTTCGAGAGTAAACCATTGATCAGCAAAGCTGTTTTCCCAGGTGAGCAAACTAGTGTGCCAGGACAGATTGTTTTGTAGGAATATCCTGCCGTGAACAGCAGATTTATTTATTGGTTTACAATAACTTCCTGGAAGAACTAGTCAAGTCATGTTGACACAGATGGCCATGATTCTCAGTCCTGAGAGTTGAGCTTTGTCAACGTAGCTGTCTTAGTTCACAAACCATTTAGTCAATTTGAATCAAAACTGTGTAAAATCCACCAGCAGAGGCACAGGAGGGGCCCCCCCAAGTGTCCCGTGGACCAGACGCTAACCCACCAGGCTCCTGACTCATCTCCAGTTCTTGGATTCTGTCTCATGCTGAGATATTCATTTCATCTTGCTGGAAGGGGGGAACCCAAGTCCCCCTCCCCAAAGGCATTGCTTAAGTGATTAAGTGAAGTTGCTCAGTCGTGTCCGACTCTATGCAACCCCATGGATTATAGCCTACCAGGATCCTCCATCCATGGAATTTTCCAGGCAAGAGTACTGGAGTGGGTTGCCATTTCCTTCTCCTACATCAGCCTAAATGTCGGCTTGTCCGTAATCACCACCCTAGCCTCAGGAAGCAGAGAGGGCTGAATCTCACATAGTAGTTAAAGTCCAGGTAAAAGGAGAAAACAGAGTCCAAATTGCCTTTAAAAATTCCTAAGGAGTTTATTGGACCTAATACTACCTACTGTTAAGTTCAACATAATCAGTTTTTCCTGCAGTCCTTGGTGTCGGGGTCCAGGCCCAGCAGGATCCTAGGGTACCCTCAGGATGGACGGCATCAGCAAGAGAGATGACATGGGTCTTTTAATGGATTGGGACCTGGTGGTCCGGGGTCAAAATAAAAATAAAGAGAAAGAATAAGGGAGAGAGAAAGAGGCTGATATTTCTTGGTTTACACAGAAAGCCAATAAAGCCCCTGACATGGGACTTGCTCTGATCACGGAGGCCACAGGCGCCCTCTTGGTGGGGTGAAGACACAGGACACCTCCCCTGGGTGAAGACGTGGGGTGCCTTCCCGATTGGGTCTTAGAAGCCTGGGCAAAAAAGTGAACTCAGCCTCTGTGCTCCAAGGAGTCAGCCTGAAAAAGGAAGAGAGAGAGAGAGAGAAAGAGAAAGAAAGACAGAGACCAGAGCTCTGGAGAAGTGGGATCCGCAGCTTTATTTTCAAAAGGGGCTTTTATACCCTGAGTTACACATTTCCAGAAGTGAAAGACACAAAGTCATGCAGAGTCAGCTCAACATTACATCAGTTTTACCTTTATCGAACCAGGACATTTTCTGCATAGCTTTTCATAAATAAGGGTCTTACGTTATGTACATTATCTTCTGGCCCTGTGGCCTGTTAACATTTTGTGACTCTTTCCCGATAAAGATTGGTCAACCAGAAGACTTGTTTTCCCTTTATCTTTCCGAACTGCAGTCCCCCTCAGGAAACAAAGCTACATGGATCAAAGGTGCAGTGGGTTACAACAAAGGAAGAACTTATTAACTCAAGGGTGTTGTGTTGCTAATGCCAAGGCTACTGCTTGTGTTTCTTGCATCAGATCAGATCAGATCAGATCAGTTGCTCAGTCGTGTCTGACTCTTTGTGACCCCATGAATCGCAGCACGCCAGGCCTCCCTGTCCATCACCAACTCCCGGAGTTCACTGAGACTCACATCCATCGAGTCAGTGATGCCATCCAGCCATCTCATCCTCTGTCATCCCCTTCTCCTCTTGCCCCCAATCCTTCCCAGCATCAGAGTCTTTTCTAATGCGTCAACTCTTGGCATGAGGTGGCCAAAGTACTGGAGTTTCAGCTTTAGCATCATTCCTTCCAAAGAAATCCCAGGGCTGATCTCCTTCAGAATGGACTGGTTGCATCTCCTTGCAGTCCAAGGGACTCTCAAGAGTCTTCTCCAACACCACAGTTCAAAACCATCAATTCTTCGGCGCTCAGCCTTCTTCACAGTCCAACTCTCACATCCATACATGACCACAGGAAAAACCATAGCCTTGACTAGACGAACCTTTGTTGGCAAAGTAACGTCTCTGCTTTTGAATATGCTATCTAGGTTGGTCATAACTTTCCTTCCAAGGAGTAAGCGTCTTTTAATTTCATGGCTGCAGTCACCATCTGCAGTGATATTGGAGCCCAGAAAAATAAAGTCTGACACTGTTTCCACTGTTTCCCCATCTATTTCCCATGAAGTGATGGGACCGGATGCCATGATCTTCATTTTCTGAATGTTGAGCTTTAAGCCAACTTTTTCACTCTCCACTTTCACTTTCATCAAGAGGCTTTTTAGTGTCTCTTCACTTTCTGCCATAAGGGTGGTGTCATCTGCATATCTGAGGTTATTGATACTTCTCCCAGCAATCTTGATTCCAGCTTGTGTTTCTTCCAGTCCAGCGTTTCTCATATGTACTTATATGCAGATGTACTCTGCATATAAGTTAAATAACAGGGTGACAATATACAGCCTTGACGTACTCCTTTTCCTATTTGGAACCAGTCTGTTGTTCCATGTCCAGTTCTAACTGTTGCTTCCTGACCTGCATACAAATTTCTCAAGAGGCAGATCAGGTGGTCTGGTATTCCCATCTCTTGAAGAATTTTCCACGGTTTATTGTGATCCACACAGTCAAAGGCTTTGGCATAGTCAATAAAGCAGAAATAGATGTTTTCTGGAACTCTCTTGCTTTTTTGATGATCCAGCGGTTGTTGGCAATTTGATGTCTGGTTCCTCTGCCTTTTCTAAAACCAGCTTGAACATCAGGAAGTTCATGGTTCACATATTGCTGAATCCTGGCTTGGAGAATTTTGAGCATTACTTTACTAGCATGTGAGATGAGTGCAATTGTGCGGTAGTTTGAACATTCTTTAGCATGGCCTTTCTTTGGGATTGGAATGAAAACTGACCTTTTCCAGTCCTGTGGCCACTGCTGAGTTTTCCAAATTTGCTGGCATATTGAGTGCAGCATTTTCACAGCATCATCTCTCAGGATTTGAAATAGCTCAACTGGAATTCCATCACCTCCACTAGCTTTGTTCGTAGTGATGCTTTCTAAGGCCCACTTGACTTCACATTCCAGGATGTCTGGCTCTAGGTCAGTGATCACACCATCGTGATTATCTGGGTCATGAAGATCTTTTTTGTACAGTTCTTCTGTGTACTCTTGCCATCTCTTCTTAATATCTTCTGCTTCTGTTAGGTCCATACCGTTTCTGTCCTTTATCGAGCCCATCTTTGCATGAAATGTTCCTTTGGTATCTCTGATTTTCTTGAAGAGATCCCTAGTCTTTCCCATTCTGTTGTTTTCCTCTATTTCTTTGCATTGATCACTGAAGAAGGCTTTCTTATCTCTTCTTGCTATTCTTTGGAACTCTGCATTCAGATGTTTATATCTTTCCTTTTCTCCTTTGCTTTTCACTTCTCTTCTTTTCACACCTATTTGTAAGGCCTCCCCAGACAGCCATTTTGGTTTTTTGCATTTCTTTTCCATGGGGATAGTCTTGATCCCTGTCTCCTGTACAATGTCACGAACCTCATTCCATAGTTCATCAGGCACTCTGTCTATCAGATCTAGGTCCTTAAATCTATTTCTCAGTTCCACTGTATAATCATAAGGGATTTGATTTAGGTCATACCTGAATGGTCTAGTGGTTTTCCCTACTTTCTTCAATTTAAGTCTGAATTTGGCAATAAGGATTTCATGATCTGAGCCACAGTCAACTCCTGGTCTTGTTTTTGCTGACTGTATAGAGCTTCTCCATCTTTGGCTGCAAAGAATATAATCAGTCTGATTTTGATGTTGACCATCTGGTGATGTCCATGTATAGAGTCTTCTCTTGTGTTGTTGGAAGAGGGTGTTTGTTATGACCAGTGCATTTTCTTGGCAAAACTCTATTAGTCTTTGCCCTGCTTCATTCCATATTCCAAGGCCAAATTTACCTGTTACTCCAGGTGTTTCTTGACTTCCTACTTTTGCATTCCAGTCCCCTATAATGAAAAGGACATCTTTTTTGGGTGTTAGTTCTAAAAGGTCTTGTAGGTCTTCATAGAACCATTCAACTTCAGCCTCTTCAGCGTTACTGGTCGGGGTATAGACTTGGATTACTGTGATATTGAATGGTTTGCCTTGGAAATGAACAGAGATCATTCTGTCATTTTTGAGATTGCATCCAAGTACTGCATTTCAGACTCTTTTGTTGACCATGATGGCTACTCCATTTCTTCTGAGGGATTCCTGCCCTCAGTAGTAGATATAATGGTCATCTGAGTAAAATTCACCCATTCCAGTCCATTTCAGTTTGCTGATTCCTAGAATGTCGACATTCACTCTTGCCATCTCTTGTTTGACCACTTCCAATTTGCCTTGATTCATGGACCTGACATTCCACGTTCCTATGCAATATTGCTCTTTACAGCATTGGACCTTGCTTCTATCACCAGTCACATCCACAACTGGGTATTCTTTTTGCTTTGGCTCCATCCCTTCATTCTTTCTGGAGTTATTTCTCCACTGATGTCCAGTAGCATATTGGGCCCCTACTGACCTAGGGAGTTTCTCTTTCAGTACGCTATCATTTTGCCTTTTCATACTGTTCATGGGGTTCTCAAGGCAAGAATACTGAAGTGGTTTGCCATTCCCTTCTCCAGTGGACCACATTCTGTCAGATCTCTCCACCGTGATCCGCCCATCTTGGGTTGCCCCATGGGCATGGCTTAGTTTCATTGAGTTAGACAAGGCTGTGGTCCTAGTGTGATTAGATTGACTAGTTTTCTGTGAGTATGGTTTCAGTGTGTCTGCCCTCTGATGCCCTCTTGCAACACCTACCGTCTTACTTGGGTTTCTCTTACCTTGGGCATGGGGTATCTCTTCACGGCTGCTCCAGCAAAGCGCAGCCATTGCTGCTTACCTTGGACGAGGGGTATCTCCTCACTGCCGCCCTTCCTGACCTTCAACGTGGGATAGCTCCTCTAGGCCCTCCTGCGCCCGTGCAACCATGGCTCCTTTCTTGCATACCAACTATATTAACTAATGCACTCCCAGGCGCACATTGGGTAAGGGATAAGGAAACTCGGTAGCAAACATTGGCTCAACAATGCAGTATTATTCTAATAAAGCTTTTTCATCGCTCAAAGGTTATGCTTGGGGTGTTGTGCACAATCATGTGCATTAGTTGCAAGAACGTGGATAAACCTGCCAAGCAAGCTAAAATAGTAACAGAGGGGTTAGAATTAAAATGCTCCTTTCAAGCCCAGGAGACTTATTAACTAGAGCCTTAACTTGATTTTCTTCAGAGAAAGGTGGTCGGGGACAGCCCCCTGTTAATGTGAGAAGAGTTGGTAAAAGGCATAATATAGTAAACAGTAGACAGACAGATTTTGGTTTTGGGGCAGATGATCGAGCAGGTCCAGGGAGTCCCTCGAGTCCTGTTCTGCCTTTACCTGTCAGGTCTTCTCCGCATGACCTTTGTCATGGGTGGGATCTCCCGTGGGGGCTCCCGGTTCCTGGGGAAAATCTTTTTGTTTTAGTGTTTTCAGTTTAATAACAGGTAAAGTAGTTAACTTGTTATGTCCTATGAAAGAATCCATCAGACAAGAAGTGAGAGACTGAGGGCAGGTCTACTTCTCTCCTGAGTCAAATGCCCTTGAGGAAAATGTGACAAGTGGCCTGAACTATATAACTTGGTATTGTCTCCCCTTCCCCACCACAAAGCTTAAAAATTGTTTCGTTTGTTTGTTAGATGCTCCAAGTTGATAGTTACGTTATATTTCTTTCTCTCCTCTTTTTTATAGACATTGTTATTCTTTACTATAGTTATTTATAATTAGTTATCATGGAATAATAATATCATTTGTTATTATAATATTGAAAGTGAAAGTGTTTGTCAGTCAGTCGTGTCCAGCTCTTTGCAACCCCATGGACTGTAGCCCGCCAGGCCCCTCTGTCCATGGGATTCTCCAGGCAAGAATACTGGAGTACATTCCCTTCTCCAGGAGATCTTCCTGACCCAGGGATTGAACCTGGGTCTCCTGCATTGCAGGCAGATTCTTTATTAGATAAATAACATTATTCAGTTCAGTTCAGTTCAGTTCAGTCGCTCAATCATGTCCGACTCTTTGCGACCCCATGAGTTGCAGCACGCCAGGCCTCCCTGTCCATCACCAACTCCCAGAGTTCACTCAAACTCATGTCCATCAAGTCAGTGATGCCATCCAGCCATCTCATCCTCTGTCGTCCCCTTCTCCTCCTGCCCCCAATCCCTCCCAGCATCAGAGTGTTTTCCAATCAGTCAACTCTTAACATGAGGTAGCCAAAGTACTGGAGATTGAGCATTAGCATCATTCCTTCCAAAGAACACCCAGGACTGATATCCTTTAGAATGGACTGGTTGGATCTCCTTGCAGTCCAAGGGACTCTCAAGAGTCTTCTCCAACACCACACTTTAAAAGCATCAATTCTTCAGCACTCAGCTTTCTTCACAGTCAGCTTTCACATCCATACATGACTACTGGAAAAACCATAGCCTTGACTAGATGGACCTTTGTTGGCAAAGTAATGTCTCTGCTTTTCAATATGCTATCTTGGTTGGTCATAACTTTCCTTCCATGGAGTAAGCATCTTTTAATTTCATGGCTGCAGTCACCATCTGCAGTGATTTTGGAGCCCAAAACAATAAAGTCTGACACTGTTTCCATTGTTTCCTCATCTATTTGCCATGAAGTGATGGGACCAGATGCCATGATCTTCATTTTCTGAATGTTGAGTTTTAAGCCAACTTTTTCACTCTCCAGTTTCACTTTCATCAAGAGGCTTTTTAGTTCCTCTTCACTTTCTGGCATAAGGGTGGTGTCATCTGCATATCTGAGGTTATTGATATTTCCTCGGGCAATCTTGATTCCAGCTTGTGCTTCTTCCAGCCCAACGTTTCTCATGATGTACTCTGCATATAAGTTAAATAACAGGGTGACAATATACAGCCTTGATGTACTCCTTTTCCTATTTGGAACCAGTCTGTTTTCCATGTTCGGTTCTAACTGTTGCTTCGTGACCTGCGTATAGGTTTCTCAAGAGGCAGATCAGGTGGTCTGGTATCCCCATCTCTTTCAGAATTTTCCACAGTTTATTGTGATCCACACAGTCAAAGGCTTTGGCATAGTCAATAAAGCAGAAATAGATGTTTTTCTGGAACTCTCTTGCTTTTTCCATGATCCAGAGGATGTTGGCAATTTGATGTCTCGTTCCTCTGCCTTTTCTAAAACCAGCTTGAACATCTGTAAGTTCACGGTTCATGTATTGCTGAAGCCTGACTTGGAGAATTTTGAGCATTACTTTACTAGCGTGTGAGATGAGTGCAATTGTGTGGTAGTTTGAGCATTCTTTGGCATTGCCTTTCTTTGGGATTGGAATGAAAACTGACCTTTTCCGGTCCTGTGGCCACTGCTGAGTTTTCCAAATTTGCTGGCATATTGAGTGCAGCACTTTCACAGCATCATCTTTCAGGATTTGAAATGGCTCAATTGGAATTCCATCACCTCCACTAGCTTTGTTTGTAGTGATGCTTTCTAAGGCCCACTTGACTTCACATTCCAGGATGTCTGCCTCCAGGTGAACGATCACACCATCGTGATTATCTTGGTCATGAAGATCTTTATTGTACATTTCTTCCATGTATTCTTGCCACCTCTTCTTAATTATCTTCTGCTTCTGTTAGGTCCATACCATTTCTGTCCTTTATTGAGCCCATCTTTGCATGAAATATTCCCTTGGTATCTCTAATTTTCCTGAAGAGATCTCTAGTCTTTCCCATTCTGTTGTTTTCCTCTATTTCTTTGCATTGATCACTGAGGAAGGCTTTCTTAATTATTCCATAATTTTTCCATGTGGTTACCTGCAAAGATGGAGTCAGCTGCCCTTTGAACCTTTAATATTGACCCCTTGGAGGTTTGTTTTGAAAATGCCAGGTAGTGTTCAGCTGCTGAAATGGGCTGTCTGAACCCCCTAGCTCTTCCTTTATTCCTCAAGCTTCATTTTGACTCACATTGACCAAGCACTTGTGAACAGCCAGGCTCTGTCCTAGGCACCAGGAAGAGAAAAACCAGAAGGCATTCCAGATCATGGAGCTTTCAGTCTGGTACCAAAGCAGGATATTAATCCAATATAATAGTAAACCCATAATAATAATCATAGGAGAAAACACTGCTTCGTGAGAGAAGTAAAATGGACTCTGAGGACAGATAACTCGACATGGGTCCCAGAACAGTCTTTCCTAGAAAGTGGTGTCTGACCTAGAGCTGAGGTTGAATCTAGGTATCAGAGTGACTTTCTTGTGCCACTGTCCTTCCACCCTCCACACAGACTCGTGATGCCCTACATCCGGGTAGGACCACTTCATAAATGTGAGAGTTCATGGTTACATTCTTGACTCAGAGCTGAATTCCACACAGTCATTATCCCTTTCTTGGTTATTAGGGCTCGTCTGATTTTGTGCAAAGTGTGAATCCTTGAAAGGCAATCACCAGACCTCTTTTTCAGCCTCATCTTCCCTACCCAGTTGGTGCTTTTAAGCTAGAGTTGCTAACCACTGGCAACAAGCCTCGATTTGTGGCTTTGCCTCTGTCCCGGCTCCTGGAAGTGACTCAGCTAAGTTGCTGGACATGAGGTCCTGGGTAAGGCGGATGGTCTGAACATTCTGGGGTAATTGAGAACACCCTGGGGTTATGGTGCTCGTGAAATCTCATCATGGAATCCTGGACACAGAAATCCTGTGCTGAACAAACGCATGGTCCACGGCCCCTCCCAGCATCATTGCTAATGTTCCTCAACCACCTGTGAGAATAGTATCTTCCTGCCCTGAAAGGTCTTACCTGGGGGAGGCAGCAAAGTTATTTGCACCTACACCAACATGGACACCAATAGCTGTGACCTTGCACGGCCGTGTGGTGTGGAAGACTGTATAAGGAAGATATCATGTGAGCTGGGAGAGTTATCAGCAGTCCTGGCCCAGGGCTGAGCAGCTCCTCATCATCTCGGATCCTTCCTTTTGCTGGATCCCTAGCTTTCCCAAGCCACCCCTCCCCTTCCGCATCCAGGCAGCCAGTGCTGGCAGATCCCCCTCAGGTCTTCAAGCTCCACCCCTCCTCCCCTTCCCTGCATCCTCCACCCTACCTAGGGTCTGGTTCTTTCCTTGTGGGCACTACAGGTGATACTCAGAATCCGTCTGTACCACCTCTGAATGCAGATGGTTGGTTGGTTGGTTCTTCCCAATGATTCCATCCATCCGTGTTGCCTGCTGGCAGACCCCGGCTCTGTGCTACATCCAGGACCAGGTCTGCACTCTTCAGGTTGACATTTAAGGACTTTCAGACTTCCTCCCAGCTTGTCCTTCACCCATCCTACCCCTGTGTCCCCTTGGGTCTGCTCCCATAGCCCAAACCTGCTATGTCCTTCCTCTTCCCCATCCTCTGCTTTCTCCCCATCAGGTTCCCAGCTGCCCTTCCAGGCTGGCGTCCACCCCCTTTCTCCATTGAAAACAGGGGCTGAGCTGGTGTCCACCCGGTAGTAGAGATGTGACATAGACCTAGCCATGGGCTACAGCCTAGTGCCAGGACATCCCCCTCCATACATAGCTTGAGCTCTGCCACGAGGGACTTGTTCTGTCTTGTGCTACTGTGTTTCTGACCCTGAGGAGGATCTTCTTAGAGCAGTGAAGATGCTGGAAGAGGACCAGTGTGACTGCTGCCAGGCATTTCTACTTGCTTCCAGGCCTGCCTGCCCTCGGCCACCCACATGTTGGTAGGGTTCCCTGTTGCTGCATGGCTGATCCCTCTCCTTCCTTTACTCCTGGGACAGGGGAACGACTGGTCTTAACTGATCAGGAAGAAAATGTGTTTGACCACAGGGCCCCTGCTGTCCTGTGCCTTCAAGCCCTCGTTCATCCTGTAGGGAGATGCCCAGAGCCTGGACTTACAAACCATTGGGATGTTCAAGGG
Source organism: Bos indicus x Bos taurus (assembly GCF_003369695.1). Taxonomy (NCBI): domain Eukaryota; kingdom Metazoa; phylum Chordata; class Mammalia; order Artiodactyla; family Bovidae; genus Bos; species Bos indicus x Bos taurus. The sequence goes on along the minus strand of NC_040088.1, from coordinate 43,886,658 downwards.
CCCAGTTCAGCAGCAGAGGCTCCATTTGAGAAATCCCGTTTTGGTCATTTTGCACAATTGGAATAGCAGGTGCATGACGCTTGTCTTTCAGAAACAAAGCCTGGGGTTGGAGTTCAGACAAGGCTTGGAAGTGCTCTCTGGCCCCATGAAGAGCAAAGGTGTGACTGGCTTTGAAGAAACCTAATTACTAAAATCCGGCTCGGCAAAGTAGATAAACTGGGGGTGATGGTTTGCATCACCCCAACCGACTTTCCTTAATGACTGGTCTCTCCTTGGCATTTGAAAAGTTACTCTGTTTTGAAAACTATAGGCACATTTTCGATCATCCAGAACTGGCACCCCTGCCCATCTCAGGTCTCAGGGATTCCCAGTATTTGAGTTTTAAGATGATCCTTTATGGAAAGTCACGTCTCCGAACGCACCGCCTAGGACAAGAAGTCAGGGCTGTGTAACAGTGGTCAGAGATGGCGGGGCTGCAAAAAGTAACAGATAGCCTGTAGATAGATTCATCAGTACCATCTTTCTAGATTCCATGTATACACATTAATGTGTGTTAGTCACACAGTCGTATCCGACTCGTCGTGAACCCCATGGACTGTAGCCCTCCAGGCTCTTCTGTCCATTTAATTCTCCAGGCAAGAATACTGGAGTGGGTAGCCTATCCCTTCTCCAGGGGATACTCCCAACCCAGGGATCGAACCCAGGTCTCCCTGGGTCGCATTTCAGGTGGATTCTTTACCATCTGAGCCACCAGGGAAGCCCAAGAATACTGGAATGGGTAGCCTATCCCTTCTCGGGAAGATCCCTGACTCAGGAGTTGAACTTGGTCTCTTGCATTGCAGGTGAATTCTTTACCAGCTGAGCTACCAGGGAAGCCCATATGTATTCATATACAATACTTATCTTTCCTTTCAGATTTAATTCCCTTTGTATAACAGGCTTATGTTGATGTATGGCAGAAACCATCACAATACTGTAAAGTAATTATCCTCCAATTAAAAATAAAATTTCAAAAAAAAGGAATGGATGGAATCCCAAATCACATTTTAGTAGTTTCATGGATCAAATCCCTACATGAATATGTGGGTGCTTAAAAGCCAGAGACGTGAGCATTCGTTTCTCAGCGTGTCCCCTGGATGGCGGACTTCTGTCCACTGACTCTGACCAGGAGAGGACTAAGTGCCTTGCAGTAGAAACAAAATAGTGATTAGAGATTTGGTCAGAGCAATTGACACATGGCTAATTATTCTTCATAATATCGCAAAGCAAACCTGACATCAGCATTCGATGTGTCTTTTCTTTGCTTCTAGATGCTCATCTGGAGAGACCTTAGAGCAGTGCTGTCTCCATAGAAATACATAATAAACTGCAGATGTCATTTTAAATGTTCAAGCAGCCACATTAAAAAAGAGTAAAATTGATTTTAATATTTTTATCTAACGGTATATCTAAAATATTGTCAGCATGTCATCAAAATAAAGTTATTAATCAGATATTTTACATTTTTACTGGTACCATGCCTTTGAAGCCCAGTGTGTATTTTACACCGAGTGTGTCTTGATACAGACTATCAGCATTATAAAGGGCTGTGGAGCCCATGTGGCTGGTGGCTAAGTATTGGAGAGTGAAGGCTTGCATTTTGTCTAGTGTAAACCTCCTCCTTTCACAGAGGAGAAAACTGAGGTCCAGGGAGGCTGAAGCCCCAGGGGCTGGTTGTTGGTCCACAGCAGGGGTGGGAATGGGACTCAGCCTGAGTTTCTCATGTGCCCCCCCCCGCCCCACCCCCACCCTGTGTAGACCTCCTGAGGCTTCTGCTCTGGTCCCTTCCCCCTTCTCCACTGAGATTCCCCAGGAAACTCCATCTGGAGAGGTCGTGGGGACAGTGTCCTCTCTCTGGAAGACCTATGGCTTTTTTTGGATACACAAGCATATCTTTCACCATCTGCTCCAAATGCCTCTAGGACACAGATCAGCGTCCTCTCCCTCCCCAGGCATGACTTTCTAGGAATACCCCAAACATTTTCGATAGCATTTCCTGTTCATGTTTTCAGAACACAGTGGACTTCATGGTTTTATAGCATCGCTTTCCCAGCACACTTTGGCCATCCCTTTCTGACATTAAATGTAGCCTGGTTGGGCCTCAGCACATTCTCACTTGCTCCAGGGAACTTTGCCTTTTGAACATCAGGAAGGAAAAAGATTCTCCCAGTCCCCCTCAACCATATCATCTCTGCAGGCTTACTTGTAACTCTGAGTTTTCATAACTAGGGGGGGTACCCAGGAGGAAGGTGTAGGTTTGAAGGACTGTTGTTTCATTGTATGATTTTCAAAAAGCTAAATCATGCAATATAAAATGAACATCTTTTGAAGCTTTCTTCAAACCAAGCATGAATCTAGGAGGCCAATATAAATAAAGCTGGTTCATAGAATACCTGGACAAATGATATATTTGTAGTTGACTTAAAAAGTCACTCTGGGAATTAATTCCCTGGCAGTTCAGTGCCCTGGACTCTGTGCTTCCACTGCAGGGGGCACCAGTTTGATCCCTGGTTGGGGAACTAAGATCCCACATGCCACCTAGTGTGGCCAAAAAAAAAAAAAAGAGTCATTTTGTAAAAAGTTTGCTAAGTTAAAGTCAAAATGAGTGATAGTCCTACAGGGCAATACAACTGTAACCTTTGGGATAATCTTTTCTCTTCTCTGAACAGAAATCTCCAGGCAGATATGCAACTTCACAGTGCCTGAGCCCTTCATTAACAGCACAGAGCAAAGTCAAATACAGATGCAACCCTTAGGTAACTAGTATTTCAGTTGACCTAGTGAAACAGTGCCAGAGCATGACAATGAGAGGGTGTACTCCAAGCAAAGGAGTCTTCCACCTGGAAACCTCAACACTTTCTAATAAACAACCCTTGGGTGACAGAGGAATTATAAACTAGAATTTTAGGAATAGCTTCTTGCCATTAACTTATGGGGTACCAGGAGTCCACTGTCCCAGATAGAAAGCTGCCCAGGGAGGAACTAGTGTAGGATGGAGTCTCCTTTCTCCTTTGCCTTACCATCTAAAAAGGAGCATGGCCTGTCCAAAAATACCTCCCCCACCTTCCTGTAACACCAGCTGGAGGTTCCCCTGAGTTAGCACGTCCTGACAGAATGTCGAATGACGTCATCCATCATTCACAACTTAGTATAAATGAGGACTTTCTGAACTGTTAGCTGAGATCAGCCCAGAGAAGAAACTTGAGTTTATGAATGTTGAGGAGAAGGGATGGAAAAAGGCAACTTAGGATCTCCGAGGGAAGGACAGGACTCAGGGACCCACGGTCGGTGGGCTGAGCAAGCAGGACACCAGTCACCCAGAGTGGGGAGGGCCTCAGGAAGTAGTCAGTGACGAGGCCGTGTGGTTCCACATCTTCTTTCACTGCTCAGAGAAAACCATTTCTCTCCTCACAGCTCTTCTGACACCAAATGTGTGGGCTTTTCCTACACTGACCACTTCAGTTCTCTGTGAACACCAGCAGATGACCTATGGATTAACTCAATTCTAATACTACCCAGAGTCTAACACTACACAGACCTGCCAGGTTAGGGACTCAGTCCCACAGGACTGCCCCCCGCTTCCAATGCCATCACAAGTAGGGGGGTTTCCTGGTCACCCACACTCTTTGCAGCTTGTACTTAAGTTCAGTACAGGGGACTTCGGAGATATTGTGGGTTCCATTCCAGAATACAACAGTAAAGCAGATACCACACCAATATTTTGGTTTCCCAATGCATGTAAAAGCCATGTTTACGATATCCTATAATCTTATTAAGGGGCTTTCCTGGTGGCTTAGTGGTAAAGAATCTGCCTGTCAATGCAGGAGATGTGGGTTCAATCCTGGGTGGGGAGGATACCCTGGAGAAGGAAATGGCAACCTACTCCAATATTCTTGCCTGCAAAATCCCCCAGACACAGGAGCCTGGTGGGCTACAGTCCATGGGGTTGCGAAAGAGTCAGACACCACTTAGTGCCTGAACAGCAACATAGTCTGTTAATTATGCAATAACATTATGACTAAAAAAAAATGTACACATTTTAATTTAAAATACTTTATTGCTAAATTTTGCTATCATCTGAACCTTCAGCAAGTCATTATCATTTGGTTATAGTAACATCGAAGATCCCCTATCACAGATCACCATCACAAATACCATAATAGTGAAAAAGTATGAAATTTTGTGAGAATTATCAAAATGTGACCCAGAGACACGAAGTGAGCAAATGCTATTAGAAAAATGGCCCACAGCCTTGTTTGATGTGGGTTTGCCACAGACTTTCAATTTGTAAAAAATGCAGTATCTGGTGAGCAGAGTGCCATAAAGCAAGTGTTTATCTTGCTGTAATTTGCTACAGTGGTCACAGAGCTCCAGGAAACACTTTGTTTACTGTTAGCAGTGTGTTATGAAGGATGCAGTTGAACAGCCAGGGCAAGCTGCTGAAGGGACCAACGCAGAGGAGCATCTGTCCCTGGGAGTTTGGGTGTGTCACCCTCTAGCCTCTCGCACCAGCAGCTCTCCAAACCCCTCCACATAGAGCTTTTACGGAGGTTACTGTGCTGTGTGTGTGTGCATGTGCACGCGTGCTTAGTTGCTCAGTAGTATCCGACTCTTTGCGACCCCATGGACTGTAGCCCACCAGGCTCCTCTGTCCATGGGATTTTTTCAGGCAAGAATACAATAGAGTGGTTTGTCATTTCCTTCTCCAGAGGATCTTCCTGAACCAAGGATTGAACCCGAGTCTCCTGTGTCTCCTATATTGCAGGCAGATTCTTTACCCACTGAGCCATTGGGGAAGCCATGTTTTGTTGGCATGTTGATTAAATCATTGACCATTGGTGACTGGCTCAACCCCCAGCCCCTGTTCTTGGTGGTGGGGTAGGGGTGGGGCTGAAAATACCAACCCTCTAATTATATGCCTGGTCCCCCTGGCAACCAGCCTGCATCCTGAAGCCTTCCAGGGGCTTCTAGCCATCAGGCATCTATGACTTAAACTCAGGCCCAATAGAAGAAGGTTTGCAGTGAGTAACTAAAGACACTCCCATTCCCTCTACCTCTCAGGAGATCCTGAGAGTTTGGATCAAAGACCAAATATTCCTTATCAGTTCAGTTCAGTTCAGTTTAGTTGCTCAGTCATGTCCGACTCTTTGTGAACCCATGGACTGCAGCACGCCAGGCTTCCCTGTCCATCACCAACTCCCAGAGTTGACTCAAATTCATGTCCATTGAGTTGGTGATGCCATCCAACCATCTCATCCTCTGTTATCCCCTTCTCCTTCTGCCTTCAATCTTTCCCAGCTTCAGAGTCTTTTCAAATGAGTCAAATATCCCTTATGATGGCGCATATTCTAACACCATATACTGTGACATCACACAGTATCCTTATGATGTTACAATAGTGCAGGTAGGACAGGCGTGTTGAGAGTCGGTCTCTGGAGGCAGATAAACCTGGTCTCATCCCAGTTTTGTTACCTACTTCCCATGTGACTTTGAGCAACTTACCTCAACTCTCTGGACCTGTTGCCTCATCTGGAAATTGACGATTAAGGCTCCCTCCCTCCTAAGGCTGCTGTTACACAAATTCAGTGATATTACCCCCAAGCACCTGCAACACATTAAGGTTCAGCGGTTGCAGGGTCCCTGAGCGCCAGGCGCCACACCTGGCCTAACCCTGCATCCTGCTGTGAACTTGACTGCTTTGTTTGGGGCACAGGTTTTTTTGTAGAGACTGGCCTCTCCTTTGGGCAGGTGAAGTGTGCTGACTTTGGGTGGTGTTGGAACTGAATTGAATCTTAGGACATCCCCCTGGGGGAAGGTGTTGCCTTCTTGGTTCCGTTCTCTTGGCTGTTAAGTAAGGGTCTCCTATGAGGAGGATTTCCTTCCCTGAACAGTCACAGATAAGAATTCCAGTAGGTTCTTGTTAACATGCAGATTCTCATATCCACTAAATCAGAACCACCAAGGGAGGAAACGGAACCCTTTGCCTTAACAAGGGCCCTGGTGATTCTTGTTTTTGGAGAGACCAGAAGACACTGATGAACTAGGTAGGCCTCTCAAGGTGAGATGCCTGAGTATGTGTCTTTGCATTTACCTGCGTGTTAGGAAATAATCGTGGAGAAGGAAATGGCAACCCACTGCATTGTTCTTGCCTGGAGAATCCCAGGGACGGGGGAGCCTGGTGGGCTGCCGTTTATGGGGTCCCACAGAGTCAGATACGACTGAAGTGACTTAGCAGCAGCAGCAGTAGCAGCAGCAGTAGGAAGTAATTGACACATGAAATGTGGTCTTCTGATGGAAGGGCAGCGTTCTCATTGGCCGGAGTTTGTTACCAAGGCAGCCTCGATCAGTGGTTCTCAATGTGTGGTCCTGGCTCTGGTCTCAGCTTCACCTGGAGATGTCTTAGAAATGCAGGTTCTTGGATTCCAGTGCAGATCTCCAATCAGACTCTAGGGGTGGGAACTTCAAAGGATGCAGAGCAGACCTCCATCCCCGCACAGCTTGGCTTGCTGGTCAACCTACCCATGTCTCTGTGCCCAGATGCCCCTCCAGAAATGCCCCCTCTCCTTGCTCTCAAAACACTCCCAAGTCTTCCCATCACTTCTCGTTCCCTCTGTCTTGCCCTCCACCTTCTCATCTTTATTGTGCATATCATCTTAGCCCGTCTGGAGCCATGGACTTTGTGTTTTCCACCTCTGCACCTTCTTGGAATCAGTCTTGAAAACGCTGGGCTACAGCCAGCTGCCCACTGCCACTTTAGGAAGGTTGTGAGGTCTTGGTGTGTGTTTTTTGCTCAGGCCTGCCCCAGAGTCTTTGAAATGGCTCCTCTACCTGAAATATGCAAAGTAGGTTGGAGGGGGGCCACCCAGGGACCCAGACAGTCACTCTGGGCAGAGTTAGCCAGCTGTCACCTTCAAGTCAGAGCCGGCTGGCACCTGTGTTTGTGGCGGGGACATGGCCACGCCTGTTCATTGCAGTGTTGTCAATGCATGGGCTTAGTAGTCACAGTATGTGGGCAAAGCCTAAAGAATTGTGCCCCACCACCATTTGTGTGTAATTTTAAATAATTTTTTATTTTTCCTCTGTGACACAGAAGTTAACTTTGAATGATGAAATTAAATTGATGATGGAATTAAATTTAATGATGAAATTAAAATGCTTCCCTCCTAGAAACTTTCACAACTCAATGCTGAGCTCCACAGCCCCACCCAGAACCAGCCAGGGCTCTTATTGGCCACAGAGGGGCTGGGCACCTCCCCTAAGCCAGTTCCCATTCGTCCCCCCGACTAACTGATTATTGCCCCTTTTACAGATGAGAAGACTGAGGCTCAGGGAGCTTATCTATGGTCTCCCTCACAGGCCACCCAGGGGGCAGGAGTTCAAACTGGCCTTCCAACCAGGGCTGTGTGGTTCTGGGGCTTATCAGGGAGCTTGGCAGGTCTTCCTGGTGACCCCTGAGCCTTGACTCCCCAGGGGGCAAAGTGTTAGCCCCGGGGGCTGGGTGTGGTCGGGCACACAGAAACGAGGCACAACCAGGCCTTGGAGCCCAGCTGCTGTGCAGGAAGAGGTGTGTGGGCCACCCTTCCTCTGACTAGGCCGAGGGTGCCTGGACAAAGATTTTGAGGACAAGGAACAGAGTGGCCTGCACTTTCCAAAGCAGAGATTTCCCAACAAGAAGAATGTGCAGAGTAAGCTCTGGAGATGAGCTGGGAGAAAGAGGGAAGTGACTGCTGGCAGTCTGGTTTTCATTCTTAAGTATGTTGTATTAATTTCCTGCCCCCCACCCCAACCCCACCCAGGAGTCGGGAGTGAGGGGTTTGACTGATATCATTTCAAATTTACAGCAGAGTTGTAAGGATGGCACAAAGGATTCCTCGTGTACTGACATATATGTGCATGTTATATAACATCACGTATTCATATGATACAATTTCACATTTCCTTAGAAAGTTGCAAGAAGAGTTCAAGAGACTTCTGTGTACCCACAGAAGTCATCTGGCCATAAGCAGGTGTCTCATCTGAACCAAAATGCTCAGACCCCAAACCAGGCGAGAGCTTTGGGGCATTTTTCGGGGGCACAAAAGGAAGGCGTGTGGGCTAGGACCCAGCTGTCCAGCTCTGGCCTCAGCCTCGGGCCCGCCGGTGGATGCTCGTCATAAGGCCAGCTCTTCCCTCCTAGGGGATCTTGGTTTGGCCCCCTGGTTCCAGTAGTCTGTCCAGCACTGGGAAGATTCCAGGCCTCCTAGGCTGGACTGGTCACTCCTGACTATCTTGGTTGTGGAGCATCCGTCTGTTCTCTATATGTAGTGTTTAAGATGCAGAGGTGTGGGGACCCCTGGCTGCGGGAACTGTACTTTATCCCGGCGCCAAGAGGCACCACCTGCAGAGTGCCAGCTGGGTTGGCCCTGGGTCCACGGGTGTGGAATTCGTGGACGTGCTGTCCAGAGGTCACACCTTTTCACATCTTGGAGCCTCTGGGGCTTTGCTTCAGATGACCATTACCTTCTTAGGGGAGCCCAGGGCTTAAAAGCTGGAATTGGATTATTGTAGCTTATTTTCTCCAAAGATGGTCCCTATAGCACAGATCTGTAAAAAAAAAAAAAATACAAAACAAAAAACTTTGATACCCTGCTTTCTGATTTTTATGGATTTGGGGTTTTAATTGTGGTGAACCATACACAAAATTTACCATTTTAAGTGTACATTTCCATGGCATTACATGTGCTCGCATTATTGTGTAACAATTCCTGCCAACCAGTTTCGGAACTCTTATACCTTCCCCAACTGAAACTCCATCCCCATTAAACACTGACTTCCCGGTCCTTCCTCCCCCAGCCCCTGACAGCCACCGTGCTACTGTCGGTCTCTATGAACTTGACTACATTCCAGGAACTTCGTATCAGTGGAATCATACAGTGTCCTTTTGTGATGGGCTTATTTCACTCAGCATAATGTCCTCAAGGTTCATCTGTGATGGAGCGTGTGTCAGAATGTCTTTCCTTTTTAAGGAGGAATAATAATTATATGTGTAATCTACATTTTGTTTATCCATTCATCCATAATGAGCATTTGGGCTGCTTCCACCTTTTAGCTGTCGTGAGTAATGCTGCTGTGAACATGGCATGGCTTCTGTTTCTAAAGGTCTTAGTTCTCTTGCCCTGAGTAAGAACGTTAAAACTTCTCTGATTAAAGGCACATCACCCACAAGGTACACAAGCATGTGTCAGAGGGTGAGAGATGTGCGCTAGAACTGAAGTTAAGCCTGAGTCTCTTGCAAAATGTGGCTCCTGGTGTCTGCTGGCCGGAGCGAAGGCCCTGCAGTCTACTCGGTGAGCAGGGGGGCATGACTATGACTTTGGGGTAAATCAGAGGTGTCCCAGTTATCACCGGCCGTGGCCACTCACCAGGTGTATATTTCTTGTTACTTTTCTGTCTTAACCTTCTAGTCACATTGTAAGGCTTTTTAGTGACAGGTTTAGAGATGGGGACAATGTCTTACCCTTCTTCTGGTGCCCATTTAGCCTGGTGCCCCAAAGGTGGCCGGTCTTCTGTAAATGTGAGTTGACTGTGGCTGTCATTGCAAAACTGTTTTTTGGTCAGAGTTGTCCCTCCAGGGTGGGAGGAAGCTAGGGTACCTGTGCACAGAGCCCTACCACACCCCCACACCCCCGCTGCACATGTCTTCAGAGTATCCACAGCCTTAGGCAGGGGGGTCCAGGTGTCTGCAGTGGAACCTGAGGGAGCGGCAACCCCAGGAGGCAGGGGTGGGCACTGCCTGTACTTGCTGCATGTACATCTGATGTTCTGAGCTGGGTGCCTCGCCAACATCCACATCGGTGCTTCAGTTCCTGATGAGGAACTAAGCCTTTGCATTTTAGTAAGTTTCAGTGCTTCTGTGATTCATCACCTCCAAGTTGTTAATCATCTTCACAAGACTGAAAATGACCAGACTCTACATTTTCTTACGGTCCAAATTCCCTTTTCAGAATCCCTCTGCCTTCTTCCTTCCCTAAATTAAGTATATGTTCTCAGAGGATGTTGTCATCCTCAATTTACAGAAAAAACATTTTTAATGATTAATTTCAAAAATTTCACCTTAATGTTGCAAGTTGTAGATTCATGGCTCTTCTCCTATTACTTTCCCTTTGACTCCTTACTCCTGTATTTCTCTTTAAAAAAAAAAAAAAAAAAATTGAACACAGATAAACAATCCAATTCAGGCAAAGAATATGTGAACAAAATGAGATTAAAAATATTTCTTATCATTAAATAAAATAAAATTGAAATCCCATATATGGCAATTGCTATTCCTAGGGACCATGTCAGCATCTCCTTAGGCCATCACTTCCTTAAGAGTTTCTGTAGAACCTGAAAATTGTCCTCAACAGAGTCTTAAAGATCGAAGGGGTTGGGGGGCGGGGGCGGCTTATATGCAGAATATAAAAAAACAGCAGTCACACTAAGACATGAACTTATTTATAAAACAGAAACAGACTCTCAGGCTTAGAGAATGAACTTATAGTTACTGAGGCAGAGGGTGGGGGGAAAGGGTAGATTGGGAGTTTGGGATCGACATGTACACGCTTCTCTGTTTAAAATAGATAACCAGCAAGGACCTACTGTATAGCACAGGGAACTCTGCTCAATATTCTATAATAACCTAAATGAGAAAAGAGTTAGAAAAAAAATGGATACATGTATTTATATAGTATGAATCACTTTGTTCTATACCTGAAACTAACACAATGTTTTTAATCAACTATACTCCAATATGGGCTTCCTAGGTGGCTAAGTAGTAAAGAATCTGCCTGCAATACAGGAGGCTCAGGTTCAATCCCTGTATCCGGAAAGAGCTCCTAAAGAAGGAAATGGCAACCCACTCCAGTATTCTTGCCTGGGAAATCCTGGGGACAGAGGAGCCTGGTGGGCTACAGTCCCTGTGGTTGCAAAGAGTTGGACACAACTTAGTGGTTAAACAACAACTCCAATATAAAATAAAAGCTAAAGAACAACCAAACAAACAAGAAGACCAGATCAGGAGAACAGTGGAATCTTGGACACTCCATTCTCTTCTCGGAAACCTCACTCACACCTGCGTTTTAAACATTTTTGAGGAGTCCACGTGACCTTGTTTAATTGAATGTTTAACCCGGTTTCCTTGGATATTTCCAGTGTTATTGGAGCAGTAACTTTTTTTTGAAATCATGCCTGTTTACATCCCACACCGCTAGTGTTGAGTGAAAACCATCTGAGGAAATGCCACAAGAAACACCCTCTCTCTCACTGCATCTAAAACTGGTAGCGTTGTGGGAGGGGAGCACTAGGGGCTGAGTAGAGACAGTGGGCACAGGAAAAGTGCAGCTCAGAGTTTGCCCTGGTTTTTGTAACTTGAAGAAAGAAGAAAGAGAGAGAAAACTTCCTTATGTGTAACTGATGTTTTGGAATGAGAAGCAACCCTGATTTGATATTGAAGTCAACCCCTGATGTGTAATTGAGTAGATTTGTCCAAAAAAAGGTAGGCTGGGTGGGTAAGGTATAACCCTTTTGAGTGTCAGTCTGGCCTCAAGAGAAGGAATTTAATTCAGTAGCTCAGACCATGATAATTAGCAGAACAGCCCATTTCTTTGTTTTATTGAGGCCTCCACTGACCAAGTGGTTTCTTACTGGCCCTTCCATTTGACGACTTAAGCACCTGCTATGCCAGGTAGCACAGTGGTAAGGAATCAGCCAGCCAATGCAGGAGACACAGGTTCAATCCCTGAATCTGGAATATCCCCTAGAGTAGGAAATGGCAACCTGCTCCAGTATTATTGCCTGGAAACAGGAGCCTGGGGTCGCAGAAAATTGAACGTGACTGAGCAGCTGATCACACACACACACACACACACACATATATGTATTGCCCAAACTGGAGCATTATATTGCCAAACCTAGGAGCTCTGAAGACTTGTCTAACTGCCATGATGTTAACTCTAGGCTCTGTATAAATTCCACCTGCTGAACTATTCTATTACTTCTGTTTTTCCCAAAGAAAATAGCTATTTTTTCTATGGGAAAAATAAAAGCTATTGTAGAAAAAATTTTAATGTAAAGAAGAAAGAGAATGTTACCTATATTTTACCATCTTTTATTGCTCTACGTGGAAAGGAGCCCTGTGAGAATCTTGATGCTGATGAATCCAGAATTTTTTTTAAATACTTTTTTAAAATGTGAACCACTTTTTAAAGTCTTTATTGAATTTGTTACAATATTGCTTCTGTTTCATGTTTTGGTTTTACTGGCCTCGAGGCATGTGGGATCTTAGCTTCCCAACCATGGATCAAATCTGCACCCCCTGCATTGGAAGGTGAAGTCTTAACCACTGCACCACTAGGGATGTCCCTGAGTCCAGAATTTTGCTTTCTGTCTATAATTATACTGCATTACGGTAATCCATAATAAATATATTGCCTAAATGGGCTTAGGCAATATATGCAAGTTTTTTCCACTGAGTAACAAATTTCTGTACTGATATATTGCTAAGTCACTTCAGTCGTGTCCGACTCTGTGTGACCCCATAGATGGCAGCCCACTAGGCTCCCCTGACCCTGGGATTCTCCAGGCAAGAACACTGGAGTGGGATGCCATTTCCTTCTCCAATGCATGAGAGTGAAAAGTGAAAGTGAAGTCGCTCAGTCCTGTCTGACTCTTAGCGACCCTATGGACTGCAGCCTACCAGGCTCCTCCATCCATGGGATTTTCCAGGCAAGAGTACTGGAGTGGGGTGCCATCGGAATAAACATAGAATCACCATTTTAAGGGCTGTATAATATTCCAGCATCTTGCTGTACCATACTTTTAATGAGGTCACTGTTATTAGACACTTACTCCTTTTTCCATTGTTTACTATTGTAAATGATGCTCACAAGACCCTTTCTTTACGTATACCTGAGTGTTTATTTGAATCTCCTAGAATTGGAAATGCCAAATTTGATAGTTTGCATACTGAGCTGTGGATGTATACATTCAGATCAACTTCCAGAAAGGGTGAGTCATTATTTCTTCTCCAGGGCTGGTAGAAAGCCCAGTGCAGGCAGCTGCTTGGTAGGAAGCTGGAGGTGATAAAAGGGAAGTGAATGTGACAGACACTTATGCCACTGCATTCCGGAAAGGCTAAGCGGGGCAGCTGGTTGTCATCAGGAGTCTGAGCCAGAAGAGGTGTCAGAAGTCCAATGATGTATTTAATGCTTCAGGAAACTGAAGTCCAGAGAGGTTAAGCAGTCCTCACCCCCACCCCACCGCATACATACACAGCTGTCAAGTCTCTTAGAATGAATAGAAGTAAAAAACTTAATTCTCAAACAAATACACAGTGAATGTGCATCACAGATTTGTTTACCTCATTAAGGAGAAAATCAGTAGGCTATTGGAGCCAGTCACAGATGGCAGAGGCTACTAAATAAAGGGAGAAGGAAATGGCAACCCACTCCAGTGTTCTTGCCTGGAGAATCCCAGGGATGGGGGAGCCTGGTGGGCTTCTGTCTATGGGGTCGCACAGAGTCGGACACGACTGAAGTGGCTTAGCAGCAGCAGCAGCAGTAAATAAAGAATGTGCCGAAGAAGTTTATCTTGAACAAGCTTTACCATCTACCATCAGCCAGCTTTGTGAATCTAGTTTTGCAAGGTTAGATATGGGCTTGATGATAACTGATATGCAACCACTTTTTGACCTTCCAATACTGCACTTTTATATAGCGCAGTCAATGGCAACCCACTCCAGTACTCTTGCCTGGAGAATCCCATGGACAGAGGAGCCTGGTGGGCTGCAGTCCATGGGGTCGCTACGAGTCGGACACGACTGAGCGACTTCATTTTCACTTTTCACTTTCATGCATTGAAGAAGGAAATGGCAACCCACTCCAGTGTTCTTGCCTGGAGATTCCCAGGGACGGGGGAGCCTGGTGGGCTGCGTCTCTGGAGTCGCACAGGGTCGGACACAACTGAAGTGACTTAGCAGCAGTAGCAGCAGCAACACAAAACTGGCTCAAGATGGACAGGGCAAAAAAGCCAAAGCCTTTGGGGATATCTATTCTGCCAAACAAACATAATTTGTGACGTATCACTCTCCCACAAGTTCTGCATCTGACTTTACAGAGTCTGAGCCTTCTGTAAAAGAAAAGAGTTGGGGACTTCCCTGGCCCTGCCGTGGTTAGAACTCGGAGCTTTGACTGCTGGGAGCCTGGATTCAATCCCTGGTTGGGGAACTAAGATCCTGAAAGCCTCACGATGTGGCCAAAAAAAAAAAAAAGAATCAAACAAAATGAGATCCCAGGTGATGCTTAGGCAGGCTTGTTAGACAGTGCCCAGCTCTGACTTTGGAGGGAACTTTTTTGTATGGTTTTGTTAGGAATAGTTTCTGTGACAGAACCGATGAGTGGGTGGACAAGGTTGATTGTAGTGGTTAACTTAGCCACACTGCAGTTCCTGGGCAGAGAAGCCTGCTTGGTGTGCAGGAATATGTTCTGGCCAGGCTTCCAGCCTCCAGCTTGTTGGAACACCCTCTCGAGGCCTGTCACACCTGGAGGGAGTGCCAGGTGGAGCCCAGGAGGCTGGAAGGCTGGCTGGTCATCTGCCCACCACTGTTTTGTAAGTTCCAGGATGCTGGTCCCACACAGCATGTTTGTTGTTATCAAAACAACAAAACGAGCTGCTAACAATCAACCAAAACAGCCTCAGGCCCTTCCCCTTGATCCGCATGAAGACAAAGATAGTGCATTTCAATTCTAAGACTTACTGCTTCGAAAGTCACCACCATCTCTGAAGTTATTTGTATCCTATAATCAATGGACTTCACATTCCAGGATATCTGGCTCTAGGTCAGTGATCACACCATCGTGATTGTCTAGGTCGTGAAGATCTTTTTTGTACAGTTCTTCTGTGTATTCTTGCCACCTTTTCTTAATATCTTCTGCTTTTGTTAGGTCCATACCATTTCTGTTCTTTATCGAGCCCATCTTTGCATGAAATGTTCCCTTGGTATCGCGAATTTTCTTGAAGAGATCTCTAGTCTTCCCTATTCTGTTGTTTTCCTCTATTTCTTTGCATTGATCACTGAGGAAGGCTTTCTTATCTCTTCTTGCTATTCTTTGGAACTCCACATTCAGATGCTTATATCTTTCCTTTTCTCCTTTGCTTTTCACTTCTCTTCTTTTCACAGCTATTTGTAAGGCTTCCCCAGACAGCCATTTTGCTTTTTAGCATTCTTTTCTGTCTTGATCCCTGTCTCCCGTACAATGTCACGAACCTCATTCCATAGTTCATCAGGCACTCTATCTATCAGATCTAGGCCCTTAAATCTATTTCTCACTTCCACTGTATAATCATATGGGATTTGATTTAGGTCATACCTGAATGGTCTAGTGGTTTTCCCTACTTTCTTCAATTTAAGTCTGAATTTGGCAATAAGGTGTTCATGGTCTGAGACACAGTCAGCTCCTGGTCTTGTTTTTGCTGACCTTATAGAGCTTCTCCATCTTTGGCTGCAAAGAATATAATCAGTCTGATTTTGGTGTTGACCATCTGGTGATGTCCATGTGTAGAGTCTTCTCTTGTGTTGTTGGAAAAGGGTGTTTGCTATGACCAGTGCATTTTCTTGGCAAAATTCTATTAGTCTTTGCCCTGCTCCATTCCGTATTCCAAGGCCAAATTTGCCTGTTCCTCCAGGTGTTTCTTGACTTCCTACTTTTGCATTCCAGTCCCCTATAATGATAAGGACATCTTTTTTGGGTGTTAGTTCTAAAAATTCTTGTAAGTCTTCATAGAACCATTCAACTTCAGCTTCTTCAGCATTACTGGCTAGGGCATAGACTTGGATTACTAGTGGAGGTGATGGAATTCCAGTTGAGCTACTTCAAATCCTGAAAGATGATGCTGTGAAAGTGCTGCATTCAATATGCCAGCAAATTTGGAAAACTCAGCAGTGGCCACAGGACTGGAAAAGGTCAGTTTTCATTCCAATCCCAAAGAAAGGCCATGCTAAAGAATGTTCAAACTACCGCACAATTGCACTCATCTCACACGCTAGTAAAGTAATGCTCAAAATTCTCCAAGCCAGGCTTCAGCAATACGTGAACCATGAACTTCCTGATGTTCAAGCTGGTTTTAGAAAAGGCAGAGGAACCAGAGATCAAATTGCCAACATCTGTTGGATCATGGAAAAAGCAAGAGGATTCCAGAAAAACATCTATTTCTGCTTTATGGACAATGCCAAAGCCTTTGACTGTGTGGATCACAATAAACTGTTGAAAATTCTGAAAGAGATGGGAATACCAGACCACCTGACCTGCCTCTTGAGAAACCTGTATGCAGGTCAGGAAGCAACAGTTAGAACTGGACATGGAAAAACAGACTGGTTCCAAATAGGAAAAGGAGTATGTCAAGGCTGTATATTGTCACCCTGTTATTTAACTTACATGCAGAGTACATCATGAGAAACGCTGGACTGGAAGAAACACAAGATGGAATCAAGATTGCCAGGAGAAATATCAATAACCTCAGATATGCAGATGACACCACCCTTATGCCAGAAAGTGAAGAGGAACTACAAAGCCTCTTGATGAAAGTGAAAGTGGAGAGTGGAAAAAGTTGGCTTAAAGCTCAACATTCAGAAAACGAAGATCATGGCATCCAGTCCCATCACTTCATGGGAAATAGATGGGGAAACAGTGGAAATAGTGTCAGACTTTATTTTTCTGGGCTCCAAAATCACTGCAGATGGTGACTGCAGCCATGAAATTAAAAGACGCTTACTCCTTGGAAGGAAAGTTATGACCAACCTAGAGAGCATATTCAAAAGCAGAGACATTACTTTGCCAACAAAGATCCATCTAGTCAAGGCTATGGTTTTTCCTGTGGTCATGTATGGATGTGAGAGTTGGACTGTGAAGAGGGCTGAGCGCCGAAGAATTAATGCTTTTGAACTGTGGTGTTGGAGAAGACTCTTGAGAGTCCCTTGGACTGCAAGGAGATCCAACCAGTCCATTCTGAAGGAGATCAGCCCTGGGATTTCTTTGGAAGGAATGATGCTGAAGCTGAAACTCCAGTACTTTGGCCACCTCATGCGAAGAGTTGACTCATTGCAAAAGACTCTGATGCTGGGAAGGATTGGGGGCAGGAGGAGAAGGGGACGACAGAGGATGAGATGGCTGGATGGCATCACTGACTTGATGGACGTGAGTCTGAGTGAACTCTGGGAGTTGGTGATGGACAAGGAGGCCTGGCATGTTGTGATTCATGGGGTCGCAAAGAGTCGGACACGACAGAGCGACTGAACTGAACTGAACTGAATCAATGGACATGAATTTGAGCAAACTCTGGGAGTTAGCGGGACAGAGGAACCTGGTATGCCACAGTCCATGGAGTCACAAAGAGCTGGACATGACTTAGCAACCGAACAACAACTTCAGTGATCAATGATATGTTATAATTATTACTGGCAGCTTTTTTTTTTCTTGGTGGTATACAAAGTAACACCATGTCTTTCGATGATAGTATCTTCAATTTGATGGAGCAGATTGTGCATCTTTCCTGTTGTTGACCTAGAGTCTGAGGTTTTTAAAGTACTCTGTACATGCTTCTTTTTTCTTTTCTTATTTTTCCCTGGCTTGACTGAGATATAATTGACATGCAGCTACGTACAGCATACTGATTTGACTTGCATACATCATGAAATGATGTCCACCATAAGTTTAGTGAACATCCATAATTTCATATAGCAGGTTGGCCAGAAAGTTAACTTTTTGGACAACCCAGTAGATACAAAATTGATGGAAGTGAAAAAAGATTTTCTTTCCTTGTAATGAGAACTCTTAGGATTTACTCTCTTAACCATTTTCATATATATCATACAATGTTAATTGTATTAATCCTGTTGTGCATTACATTCCTAGTGCTTCTTTATCTTATAATTACAAGTCTGTACATTTTGACCACCTTCCTCCAATTTCCTCTCCCCTGCACCCTCATGTCCCACCTCTGATAACCACAAATCTGATCTCTTTTTTTATGTGTTTGTTTTTGAAGTATAATTGGTCTGTTCAGTTCAGTTCAGTCACTCAGTTGTGTCTGACTCTCTGCGACCCCATGGACTGCAGCACACCAGGTTTCCCTGTCCATCACCAACTCCCAGAGCTTGCTCAAACTCATGTCCATTGAGTCAGTGATGCCATCCAACCATATCATCCTCTGTTGTCCTCTTCTCCTCCTGCCTTCAATCTTTCCCAGCATCAGGGTCTTTTCTGGTGAGTCAGTTCTTTGCATCAGGTGGCCAAAGTTTTGGAGTTTCAGCTTCAGCATCAGTCCTTCCAATGGATATTCAGGACTGACTTCCTTTAGGATGGACTGGGGATTGGAAGGGACTCTCAAGAGTCTTCTCCAACACCATAGTTCAAAAGCATCAATTGTTCTGCACTCAGCTTTCTTTTAGTCCAGTTTTCATATCTACATGACTACTGGAAGAACAGTTGGTCTGTAAGACTGAGTTAATTTCTGGTGCACCATATATTGACTTAAAATTTCTCTGCATTGCAAGATGATTACCACTGTACCCATTTCTAAAAATCTTTTTAAAACATATGACATTAAAACTTCAGACACAGATGCTAAAACCAGGGCTGTAGAAACATTAGTGCCAGAGCCTTAGAAAGAGCTTTGCTCTTCCTGGTGTTTGTTGGTTATCTTGTTATTTCACCTTACGACTCAAAGCCACAAGCAGCGATAGAGAGGTATCTGTAACTTCTGAACTCATTGAAGAATCCAACGCAACACCGACCTCGGACAACTGACAGAGTAAATCGGGACCTCAGCAGAATGACTATTTCAAGGCACATCACACCGGCTGCTTCCTTATTTTATATGGACACTCTGTGTGTCATTAAAAAAAAATTTTTTTTTCTGGGACTTCCCTTGTGGTGCAGTGGGTAAGAATCCACTTGTCAGTGCAGGGGACATGAGTTTGATACCTGGTCCAGGAAGATTCCACATTCCATAGAGTGACTAAGCCTGTGTGCCACAACTACTGAAATCTGTGTGCCTAGAGCCTGTTCTCCTCAACAAGAGAAGCCACTGCAGTGAGAAGCCCAGGCACCCAACTAGAGAGTAGCCCCTACTCACCGCAGCTAGAGAAAGTCCACATCCAGCAGCACAGTCCGGGCACAGCCAAATATAAATAAATAAAAATAAATAAATATAGGAAAAAAATTTTCCCCTTAAATTAGTAAATAAATACATTAAAAAATAATTTTTCCCCAAAGATGCACTAAGTTTAAAGTTATATTAGTGTTTGTTGTGGAGGATCATTTCAAATATAATTAAACTAACAGCTCTGGGCTGGGCCTCTTCAAGTTGTACTGAGCCTTTGGTGTGTTTGATGGCAGAGGCCTCTCTGCCCTCCACAGCCTCCCCATATTTGGAGGTGAGTGTCTGGCAGGGTAGAGCCAATGTGGAGATCTCTTACCCTTGGATAGAAGCAGCTTACAATTTAGTCATTAGAGGTTGTTGTTCAGTTGCTAAGTTGAGTCCGAATGTTTTCGAACCCACGGACTGCAGCATGCCAGGCTTCCCTGTCCTTTACTCTCTCCTGGAGTTTGCTCAAACTCATGTCCATTGAGTTGATGATGCCATCCAATCATCTTATCCTCTGTCACCCCCTTCTCCTCCTGCTCTCAGTCTTTCCCAGAATCGGGGTCTTTTCCAATGAGTCAGTTCTTTGCATTATTGTTTTCGTATGTCTTTATTAATGTTGGCTGCGCTGGGTCTTCATTGCTGCTCGAGGGCTATCTCTAGTTGCAGTGCTCATGGGCTTCTCATAGCGGTAGCTTCTCTTGTTGCAGAGCACAGGCTCTAGGTGTGCAAACTCAGTAGTTGTGGCATACAGGCTTAGTTGCTCCTCCGCATGTGGGATCCTTCTGGAACGGATCAGGAATCAGACCCATGCCCCCTGCATTGGCAAGCAGATTCTTAACCACTGGATCGCCAGGGAAGTCTGGGGCCAGGGTTTCCAACCAATGGCTTCTGCTCAGTGAGACCTGAACAGTGGTTCAGAGCTCTGAATTCTGCATGTACAGCTCCCTTGGCGTGATCGCTGGTGAACAGCTGAAAACTCTGGAGCTGTGCCTTTGCAGCAGCTGCCACAGTGTCAGCCACTTCCCCGTGGTGTCCAGCTGAGGTCAGGCTGGAGCCCCACCCACCCCGTGTCCTGATTTATCCCTGGTCTAGACAGAAATGGACAGGGAAGTTACCAAGAGGAAGGCAGGAGAGGGAAGTGCCCCGAACTGTCCTGAGCTTGGAGGTCTCCACAGAACACAAGGACACCATTCCTGCTCTGCGGAATTTGCGTCCAGGTGGGGGCCATTGGGGAGAGCCCCTGGCTTCAGGATGGTCTCAGACACAGGACCATCAACCTCAAGTGGTGAATGGAGGGAAGGGAGGAAACAGGGGAGGTTGGGGGCACCTTGGGTCAGTGTCTCCAGAAACAAGCCCAGAGCTAAAATTTTTCACGAAAGTGGCTTATCAGAAAGTGCTCCCAAGAAAACCCCATAGCAGAGTGGGGCAGAGAGGGTGAGCAAGGGTCCAAGTTCAAGGAAAGTCCCTTGAGGGTAACTCTGGCTCTGTCTTCAAGGACCAGAGGTGAGGGAGCAGGAGCGTTTACAGTCAGCGCCCATCAGTCAGTGGTCCAGAACTGACTCTGAGGGTCCTTCTGGGTCTCTGTGCACAAGATCATGCAGTTTCTGTCCTCTGACAGGGACCTGGGGCTGGCCGTGGAGGGCCAAGTTCCCTCCCCCTGACGGCCTTGGGGAAGCACCCAGCATGTCTGGCAGAAGCACTAGTGTCAGCGAGACCGCTGTGCAACCTGATGTTTGCAGGGCTTTGCAGATACCAGGAAGGTCTAACAAGAGGCTAAAAGTCCATAAGCCTGGTCCCTGGGTGAGTCCTGCAGCGGGTACCATCACACCTAAGGTGCACCAAGTACTGATGGGGGCTTTTGCCTTTCAAATATTTCTACCCATTCTAAGTTGTTGTTCAGTCGCTCAGTCATGTCCGACTCTTTGCGACCCCATGGACTGCAGCACACCACCTTTCCTGTCCATCACCAACTCCTGGAGCTTGCTCAAACTCATGTCTATGGAGTCAGTGAAGCCAGCCAACCATTTCATCCTCTGTCGTCCCCTTTTCCTCCTGCCCTCAATCGTTCCCAGCATCAGGGTCTTTTCTAATGAATCAGCTCTTCGCATCAGGTGGCTAAAGTATTGGCGCTTCAGCTTCAGCATCAGTCCTTCCAAGGAATATTCAGGGTTGATTTCCTTTAGGATGGACTGGTTTGATCTTCTTGTAGTCCAAGAGACCCATTCAAAGAATCTCCATGCTTCTCAGGCCCCCAGCAAGCCCCATGGAATTCAAGTGCTTGGGGGAAATAGCACATGGAGGCCTCCCTCTCCCTTGTGGGCATTGCAGCAGGACCTGCGTCCCCAGCATATACAATCAGCCATCACATCCAGCATCCTTAACCCCACCTGGAGCTTCTGGTGGCACACCTTAAACCACACTTCTGACCTTGCTGTCCTCTGAGGAGGGTGGTATCAATTGAAAGCCTCTCTCCACACCCGCCTCCCCGCCGCCCCCACCCCCCACCCTCCAGCAAACAATAAAGGGGCCTATCTATTGTGGACATGGCCTGCAACACCTCCTTGGACCCTTAAATGGCCCTGAGAAACAACCCTCAACACATCATCCGTTCACGTATGAGAAAATGTAAGGGGGTCAAATGATTTCCTCAGGGAATGCACGGCTTGAATCAACAGAGCCAAAGGAATTTGAAGCCGGGCCTTTAGCCAAAATTCTGCTTTTAAATAATTCAATTATTCACTCGTATTTGTTTCTTCTAAATACTGCTATTTACTACTTTGTGCTAAAAACAGAAAATTACTCATGGCAAACCATTGACTTCACACAGAGGATGGGAAGGGGTGGGTTGCTTATTAAGTTTTCCTCTACGTGTGTTGGAGGTGCGCTGTATTTTTTTAACTCCAAAGAAGAAAGTGGAATAAGAAGGTAGTGGGTGTTGTTTTTTGGTAACTAGGAAGGTTCTGATTGGCTTCCCTGGTGACTCAGATGGTAAAGAATCTGCCTGCAATGCAGGAGAGCCAAGTTCAATCCCTGGGTCAGGAAGATCCCCTGGAGAAGGGAATCGCAACCCATTCCAGTATTCTTGCCTGGAGAATTCCGTGGGTAGAGGAGCCTGGCGGGCTACAGTCCATGGGGTCTTAAAGAGTTGGACAGGACTGAGGGACTAACACTTTCACTTTCTTTCAAAGTTCTGATTGTGGCTGAAGGGCTGTTTTGGATCAGTAAGGACTGTGGCATAAATACTGTGGTGTCTCTGACTCTCCATACGGGGTGAAAAGCCAGTGCAGGGTTCACCTGTCCTGAGCCACGCCCAGCCTTTGGGCAAACTGGGAAAAGGCAGCCTTCTGGGCACATTCCTTGGCCTGCAGAAGGTACCTCGGGGCAGGGTTTAGGCCAGGAGAGAGGGTAATGTAGAACTAGCCCTGGTCTTATCACAGTCACCCCTCACCTCCTTGTCCCAACTTCACATCACACTCAGGATTAAATCCAGACGATGACAGGCCTACAAAGAAACAAATACGTCATACGTGAAGAGGCAAAATGACATGTGTCTTAGAGAAAACCAAGGAGACTTTCTTACTTCCAGATAAGGAGTGTCTTCCTAGACAGCGGAGAGTCAGCAAGAGCCTTAAGTAACTTTTGATTCTATCAACATTCAAAGTTTAAGGGAAGTTGGGACTTCCTGGGTGGTCCAGTGGTTAAGACTTCTTGCTCCCAAAGCAGGGGGCCCGGGTTCCACCCCTGGTCAGGGAACTAGATGCCAGAACTAAGAATTTGCCTGCTGCAATGAAGAGCAACTAAGACCTAGCACAGGCAAAATAAATATGTTTGTTTGTTTTTTAATTTAAGGAAATTTAAAAGGCAGAGAAGCAGGATGAGGGGGAATCTTCAGTATTTGAGACAAGGGATTCATATTCACAACTTAAGAAAAATCAGCAAACCCCTAAACAGGCAACAAATAAACGAACAGATCATCCCTCTGGGAAGAAATACAAATAGATGACCAAAATATGAAGGGAAGAAAAACTTGCCACCCCAAAATATCTCTTTGGCATGCAGATTATTTGAAGCTGGAGACAATAGCTCTGAAGACTCAGGAAGAACCTTTGACCTTGCCCTTAAACTGCCTAAAAAAAACACAGATAGAGGACCTGTACCAGGAAGGGAGCCGTTGCCTAGAAGCCTCTAACTCACATGAGGCAGTGGATGGGAAGTCATGGCCCATTGTATCTGCAGGGGCCAGCAAACCTTTGTTTTCCAAACAGCTGTTGGTCCATCTCCTAAGAACTACCTTCCTTCCCTTTGAAGCCCTCTTTTGTCTTTAGCTGAAGGTGATATTTAAAGGTTTTGGCCATTTTGGTTCTTTTGGCTCCCCCCTATGTGTACATGTTATTACACTTTGTTTGACTTTCTGCTGTTAACCTGTTTCATCCTAATTTAATTTATTTTAGTTATTTTGGCCCTGCCACACAGCATGTGGAATCTTAGTTCCCCACAGAGATGGAGTCCTCGCCCCTTCCAGTGGAAACTCAGAGTGTTAACCACTGGACATCCAAGGACGTTCCCACTTTTTTTTTTTAATTCTTAATTCTTTGACCAGCCAGAAGAGTGTAGAAGGGCAGAGAAAAATTTCTTCCTTCCCAACAAAAATAATCTTTGAAAAGCACTAAGATAATAAAAAGCCATGTATCAGATTAGCCAAAGCTTAAAAAAATTGATACTTTCCTGGTGGCTCAGATGGTAAAGAATCCACCTGCAATGCAGGAGACTCAGGTTCAATCTCTGGGTTGGGAAGATCCCCTGAAGGAGGGCATGGCAACCCACTCCAGTATTCTTGGCTGGAGAATCCCATGGACAGAGAAGACTGGCGAGCTATATAGTCCATGGGATCGCAAAGAGACAGGACTGAGCGACTAACACGCAGTAAATACTGACAAGTGAGGTGGATGTTTTCAAAGAAGGTGGAGGCCCTGCAGCTGGGCACAGACCCCTGGAGAGCCACATGGTACCTCCTCATAACCTCCTATGTGCCTACAATTTGTCATTTTCTCTTGAGTTTTCACACGGTACACAAGGCTGCTCATCACAATCATGATTGTGACAGCAACATATTAGAAACGAACTAAGCATTTATCAAAATAGAATGGATACATGGGGTATTCCTAAGTATATCCCTACATGGTTTGTCCCTTTGGTGGAAAACCATTCCCACTTGAAACGAATTAACCAAGGGTGGGACTTTCCTAGCGGTCCAGTGGTTAAGACTCTGGACTTTAAGACTCAAATGCAGAGCAGGGAGGATTCAATCCGAGGTCAGGTTCAACCACTGGGTTGGGAAGATCCCCTGGAGGAGAAAATGGCAACCCACTCCAATATTCTTGCCTGGAGAATCCCAAGGACAGAGGAGCCTGGGGGACTATAGTCCATGGGGTGGCAGAGTCAGATATGACTGAGCAACTAACACATAAAAACAAAAAAAGGGCCAGATTCCAAGATGCTCCAGTGTCAGTCCCCAGACACTCCTCTACAAGTGAAGGCAAGCAGCCTTCATTACTTCTTTGTTTCCATGGTGACAGTTCCTGGGGCAAGAATCTTCTGAAAGTTTGTAACAAGCCAATTATTTTCCAGATTGCTTTAGGAAAACTCCAGCATGGGGTATGCCCACTAGACCTAGAGGCTCCGCCAGCTCAGCGGAAACAGGAAAGGCAGTTGTGAGGGTCAGTGGTTGTTTGTGACCTGGAGGTGGGTCTAAGCCCACAGAGCTGATAAGATTGTCAAGGCCCATCATATCCCAAGGCCAACTCAATGCACTTGGGGAATAGAAATTCCATGGCTGGGAGTCAGACTTTTCCCACATCCTAGGATTCAAGTCTTCATCTGTCAGTGACACATCCTTTCAAGAACCGCTGATAACATTCCTGAGTTAGTCCTGGAATTCCTGTATCAGAACTTGCTCTAAAAACACTTTCTTTTTAACTTGACCTTCAAGAGAATCTCTCTCCTCTTATCTAACTCTAAAATAAACAAAGCAAGATTGAGTCCCTCCTTTCCCCTCCCTCCAGCCTGCCCTGCAAGCAAGGGTGTCAGACAACTTCTCTCCTGGTCCATCAGTCCATTGGGGAAAATTGTTATCTAGTGTGCACATCTCAAGCTTAGAGACTTTGGGGCAGACAGGCAGAAGGAGGGTTGGAGTCCAGGAACACTAATCTTTTGTAGCGGAGATGAAACAACCTCTTTGCAGGCAGGGAGGTGAATGAGTCTGTTTTTAAGTGTCAGCTTTATCAGCTCTCTGCTTCCTAGCGGGTCACCATTCATATAAAGAGAGGACTGAACTAGGAAGAAAATGTGAGAGCATTTAGGGGCAGGCTCCAAGGTGTTTTCATCTCATCATCCTATGAACTCATCCAAACCCAAGCCCTAATATCAGGGGTTCAGGAATAAGTCGGTACCGAAGGATTCAGGACTCAGCTGACAGGGGTCGGGCTGGGATTGGAAGGTAGGTCTTTCTGAGCCACAGCTGGGGTCCTCACCACCGCTCTTTCGACTTAAAAAACAAAAAATAGTTGCAACGTAAAAGATGAGAGTTATGTTTTATTCAACGGAAATTTTTAGGACTTAAGCCCAGGAGGTAGCACCTCAAGTAGTCTTGAGAGAATTGCTCCAGGGGAGGGGGGTGAGGGGATCGGTGAGGAGCCAGGTTATATAGAAGTTTTGCAACAAAGGGTAGGTAGTCTGAACATCAAAAGTATTTTTGTGAATTAAAGAGAACCAGATATCACAAGGAATTTAGCGCTTTTCTGTATATGGAAGATGCAGGAGTCTGGGCTCACTGAAATCATCCCTTTCATATGCATCTCAACTATTTGGGGCCAGTGTCCTGGGTGTTTTTTGTTTTCACATCCTGAGCTCCAACCAGTCCATCTTAAAGGAAATCAGTCCTAAATGTTCATTGGAAGGACTGATGCTGAAGCTGAAACTCCAATACTTCGGCCACCTGATGCAAAGAACTGACTCATTGGAGAAGACCCTGATGCTGGGAAAGATTGAAGGCAGGAGGAGAAGGGGACGACAGATGATGAGATGGTTGGATGGCATCACCGACTTGATGGACATGAGTTTGAGTAAACTCTGGGAGTTGATGATGGACAAGGAGGCCTGGTGTGCTACAGTCCAAGGGGTCACAAAGAATCGGACACAACTGAGCCACTGAACTAAACTGAGCTCCCTTGGGCTCTCTGAAGGGAGTGGTTGCAATCTGATGGCTGTTAGATCTCAGGTATTTTTCCTCCTTCCTGAATGCCCTGGAGGGCTGAAATCGCTGACGACTGTGACATCATTGTTTACTGATATGGTAGGAAGCACTTCATTTCTCTGTCAGGTAGGGGCTGCAAAGCAGGCTGCCTCACACACTGTACCCCCTGCTGCTGGAAGTGTGGCCCCATTGGTGAGGTTCCCCTGACAGGCACATGACCCACACAGAATAATTACAGATTGGTCCATATCAGTGTAGACTCATGGGCCTGGCTGGAGCTGCACAGGTTCCATGTTGTCGAGCCCTGGGTGTGATCTCGGGAAAGAACCTGGGGCTTCCCGAATTCTCCTGCCCTTGGCCTGGCTGCAGGGTAGGGTGAAACTCATCCCAAGGAGTACTACCTGTACTTTGTTCTGGAGCCCAGGGCGGGGGCACTGGCTTTCTGAGCAGAATGAAGGAGGGACGCAGAGACCCAGCCCCAGGCTTGTTCTCCCTGTGGCGGATGCAGAAACAGCTGATCCTACCAGCAGCCTTCTCCCTGCTCTGCACCCCAGCCCTGTGGGGTATACAGAACACAGGCCATGCCTTGACTTTCTCCGGGCAGGCTGTCTGTGCCCTGACTATGTTGCTGCTTGTGGGGTTTTCTGGAGAGAACATAGCTACTGTGTTTTGAACAAGTACTACTATCTCACTGGCTCTGTGCCCTGAAACCTGAGGCCCATCTCTGGTGCCAGTTCACTGAGTAACAGCCGTTTGGCTGTGTTGCCACCCCCTCGGGCATCCACACATGTCTAGGGCAGCCATACAGGGTTGCGGAAAGCCACACTGGCTTCCAGCTTGGCACACGCGTAGGCAGCCCCTTCCCCGCTGGAGGAGTTCTAACAGAGACCCGGATGTGCTGGGGTATCAGGTTGTGTAAGTGGATTTGGAGAAACTTGAATGAAGCAGCTTACACGGAAACTGACTGCTGTTGGCTTTAACACAGGAAAAGGCTAAAACTTCGGTTCACACTGCTTCCCCTTCGGTGGGTGCTAAGTTATCCCTGTTTGCCCTCAAAGAATGAAATCTGGAAGAACATGAGAGCATAAGGGGTGAGGTCAAACATCTGCCAGAATTAAAACCAATCAAACACACCTGTATCTGGGAACAGTGGTGGGGAGCAGCTTACATCCCATCAGGGACCTCTGGGCTGACCTCAGGGAGCAGCAGACATTTTAGGGTGACTCTTGTTTCTGGCGGCCTGGCTCTGGAACCCTAGCCTCTGGTCCATCTGTCAGGTAAATCTGTGCCATCTGATGGATGAGTTGGGGTCAAAAGGGGTGGAGAGGGGAGATGAAAGGGGTGAAAACGCCCTCAATCCATCCAGAGCGTCCCAGAGTCATCCAGCCAGGGCAGCCTCTGTGGTCAGCCACCTTCATGCCTTGGGGTCCTGGCCCTTCCCTTCTGCTTTACAGATAAGGGGTGCCACCTGTGGTTTGCCATCTGGGTGTATTGAGTGACAACCACAGATTGTAGTGTGTGTTTGGGACAAAGAAAGCTGGCTGGAGGGGTCAGCTGCTTCTCTCGGGGAAAGCCATTCAGTTCGTGATGATGGCCGTGAAGGGGACTGAGGGCAGAAAGGATGAATGTGCTGGGTTGGGAATCTTTCCTTTGAGATTTGCTGGAGGTCGAGTTTGGGCCTCCCCAGGGCACGCCTGCTTGCTCCCTCATGGGCCATGTGTGACCTTCCTGCCCTAGAAAGTGGAGGGGGGGACCCCTGCACAGACACTCAGACACCCCCAGCTCACCCTACTCACTCCCACCTTTTTAGTCCTTCCTTTTTCGATTTTCCTACATATTGGAGTCTGGGTGAACTCTGGGAGTTGGTGATGGACAGGGAGGCCTGGCGTGCTGCGATTCATGGGGTCGCAAAGAGTCGGACACAACTGAGTGACTGAACTGAACTAAATAAGTTTGATGACGAAGTCAATTAAACATACAGAAAATCGCATGATATTACACTCATCACTAGCTCCATCTAGTATCATCATTTTGCCACTTTAAGAAATGAAGTGCTGCAAGTGGCTGAGATGCTCTACCTGTGCACACCTCCATCTACCTGTGCACACACCTCTGTCCACCTGTGCACACCTCTGTCCACCTGTGCACACTTCCACCCACCTGTGCACACCTCTATCCATCTGTACACACCTGCATCCACTTCTCTTCCTGAGAACCCTATACTGCATCTTGGAGTCATCTGTTTTCATATATGTATCTACAAACACTCAACAGTACAATTTTGCTTAGTTTTAAACTTCATATACTGAGTGTAATCTGTTTCACTTTTCTTTTTTTGCTTTTATGAAAACTTGTTTGAGCTTTTGCCTGTGTGTTGATGTATATAATCTGCTTCTTTTTCTTTTGGTTTTTTTTTTTTTTGACTACGCTGGGCAGGCTTATGGGATTTTATTTCTCTAATCCAGGATTGAACCCATGCCCTTTGCGGTGGAAATGCAGAGTCTTAACCACTAGACCACCAGGGAAGTCCTAGTTCATTCATTTTAACCGCTGTGGAGTATTCTATACCTCCATTTATCCAGTGTCTCCAGTTGGTGGACATTTAGATGCTTATAATTTGGTTTTCTTACAAACAGCAGTGCGGCCAATATTCTCATCTCACCCAGGGGCGTGGGTTTCTCTCAAGCATGTGCACGGGAGTCTGTGTCTCTATAAGGTACCACACACGGCTTTCCAATGTGCTTGCCAAACATGGCTCCGGCAACATGTAAGTGCTCCTGTTTTCCCACATCCTCAAGGATTTGACATTGTCAGACTTTTAATTTTTGCCTCTGGAATGTGTCTCAAAGGAAATCCCCTTATCTCCTCTTCTAAGGCCCCAGTGCTTCCAGAAGCTCCACGTACAGCCTGCACCCCAGTCACACACAAAGGGGATGGACTTGGCTGGCCCCC
Organism: Bos indicus x Bos taurus; assembly: GCF_003369695.1. Classification (NCBI taxonomy): domain Eukaryota; kingdom Metazoa; phylum Chordata; class Mammalia; order Artiodactyla; family Bovidae; genus Bos; species Bos indicus x Bos taurus. The sequence continues at coordinate 43,857,257 of NC_040088.1, read as the reverse complement.
TATCCCCTGACCTCTAAGTGCTGAGAGTGCACACAGCTGTTTGCTGGGGCCCCTTATCCATCCCCCCCACCCCCCATAGATAGTCTCTCCTTGTCACAGTGACCTATTCCAGTGACTTCCAAATGTATAAGTTGTTCCACCCTTAGTATTAGAAGTCACTTAATACATTGAATTGATGACCAACCAGCAACTCAGTTAGAACTTAACCTGTGCAGTGTCCACTGGGTTACTTCCTCAAATCTGATCCTTCCCCATGTTTTCCTCAGTGAAAGGCACTATCGTCTATCTAATAGCTCAAGCCAACAACTTAGGAGTGGCCTTGAGACTTCTCTCACATTCAATCCATCTCTCAGTTTCCATGTCCAGTGATTCCTGGATTTGCCCCCTTCTCTCTGATACCACTCTGGTCCATACCACCGTTGTCTCTTGCCTGGACCATTGCAGTTGCCTCGTAACTACTTTTGCTGCTTTTCCTTACAAACCATGTGTAGCCAGCAGCCAAGGAGATCTTTTTAGAACATAAAACAAGTAAAATGGCCATTCCCCTACTAAAGCCCTCCAATGGTTCTCAGCTGAAAATTCAAATCCAAGGGTACTGTAATCTAGAAGGTGGACAAAGGCTGGTGGCAGGCAGACCACAGTTTTCCACAAACCTCCCTCGCCTCTGGGACTCGCTGTGTGGAGGGCTCCTCCCCTGATCTTTTCTTGGCTCCCTTGTCATTCAGGGCTTCATCACTTCCTCAAAAGACCTGTCCTCACCACCCACCATAGCTAGGGTGACCCTTTAGCTACCGCCTACAGCATCACTCAATTCTCTTTTCATTCTGTAACTTCTCGATGCTCAGTGCTGTGGTCTGTGTCCCAAATACAGTATTATCTCCATGAGAAATGTCATGGAGTGCTTAGCATGAAGTGAGTAGACATAAAAATCTGAATGAATGAATAGATAAGGGTACATTTTGGTACAGCCTATAGACTCAAAATGAAATTTCTTCCAGAGTCTGGGTGGAATAAAAGCTGCTTGAGGCAAGACGACAACATCTTTAAGCTAGAACAATGATTCTCAAGCATTTTATCCCCAGGACCCCTTTACACTGTGAAAAATTATGGAGGGCTTGACGTGTGGGTTACACCTACAGATATCTGCTATATTAGGAAAGAAATAATTTAAATGTTTATTTTAAAATATTAATTGGTTTCTTGTTGACATAAGTAACATTTATATGAAAACATCTGTTAATTTAGCCGCTAAGGTGTGTCCAGCTCTTTTGTGACCCTATCAACTGTAGTCTGCCAGGCTCCTCTGTCCATGGGACTTCCCAGGCAAGAATACTGGAGTGGGTTACCATTACCTTTTCCAAGGGATCTTCCCAATTCAAAGACTGAACCTGTGTCTCTTGCAGGGCAGGTGGATTCTTTACCACGAGCCACCTGGGAAGCCCCATATGAAAAAATAACTGCTGCTGCTGCTGCTGCTAAGTCAATTCAGTCGTGTCCGACTCTATGCGACCCCATAGACGGCAGCTCACCAGGCTCCCCCGTCCCTGGGATTCTCCAGGCAAGAGCACTGGAGTGGGTTGCCATTTCCTTCTCCAGTGCATAAAAGTGAAAAGTGAAAGTGAAGTTGCTCAGTCATGTCCAACTCTTAGCGACCCCATGGACTGCGGCCCACCAGGGTCCTCCATCCATGGGATTTTCCAGGCAAGAACACTGGAGTGGGTCGCCATTTCCTTCTCCAGTGTATGAAACTGAAAAGTGAAAGTGAAATCATTCAGTCGTGTCCGACTCTAGCGACCCCATGGACTGCAGCCTACCAGGCTCCTCTGTCCATGGGATTTTCTAGGCAAAAGTACTACATTTTTTTAAAAAATGAATGAGCAGTGACACTTTGAGTAGCTGTTCCACAGATCCTGATTAGCATCATGAAGATTCTTTTGAATGAGTGGATGTGGGGAGGAAGGGGGGCTCAAGAATTCAGACCACACTTCAGGGTCAGATGTAGCTTCTTCCCAAGCATGTAAGCAAGGCATGCAAGACTACACAAGTCTTCTCCGAGAAGAAGACACGTTTCCCCATCTCTTCCCCTGCGGCTCCCTGACTGCCTGCTCACCCACTCCTACCCCCACACAATCCTCTCTCTTCCCTTTCCCCTAACAAGTCATTGGAAGTTGATTTGCCAACTGTATGTATCTTTGAAATAGACATCTTTCTGTAACCAGAATAAGGATGGTATAAAGTTTAATCCAGGGCATCCATTTTGACTGTTCACTTTGACAGTAGGAATGTTGAAGCCTGGTTTTGCCAAGATTTGTTTATTCCTCTTTGTAGTTCATGTTGAGAAAGCAAACTGGGTGTCATATTTTTTTGTTTTATTTATGTCATATTTTAGGGTGATACCGAAACCTAAGTTCTTCCTCTTTCTCAGAAGCTGCTCCCTCCCTATTTCCCCCCTCCTCTGGGTAAAGGAAATTCACAAAGCCAGGATTTAAAAAAAAAGAAAAGAAAAGTGGTCACCTCTGTGCTCCTATTGAAGTGGCTGAAGCTGCCCAGCTCTGGGCACGCCTCTTCCACTTCCTGACGTCACACTATTTTTGTCTTTGAATAGCTCATTGACACAATTGCCTCGGAGATCGGCGAACTGAAACAGGAGATGGTGCAGACAGATGTCAGCCTGGAAAATGGCCTGGGACCCACCGAAGCCCACAGGTGACCGAGGCGATTAGGCATCGGGGACACGATGGGGGCGATGTGACCCTGGTAGCCACCAGGATAGCTGTTCCGGTCGCCTGGCAGGTTTGGGAACTGGGGGTGTGGTGGCCACTCCAGAAGAATCTTCTGTAGGAGGTGGGAGTGGCCTAGGAACCAGTTGTCTGGGTTCACATTAATCCATCTGAAGGCACTTGAACTTTACACCTTCTCCATTCCTCTTGGCATCAGAACCCGGAAACCTAAAGTTCTGTCTGCCACCTCCACCTTCTCACAGTGATGGAAACAGTAACTCAGCGGGAGCCTCCGTGTGCAAAACAGAATTCAGTGTAGCCCGTGTCTGTCTCCAGAAGGTTTGAAGGGAGCACTAAAGAGGATGGACTCGTTTTGCATTCTCAGGTCAGAAACAACCCCAGCACCTTCCATGGCCCTTAGCCCAAAATGTGACCCAGCGTATTGGAAATTGGATGTGGTTGTAAGCGATGAAGAAAGGCACTGGCTACCTGTGTTACGCTGTGTTCACAACACACAAGGTCTAAGTAGGTAGTTAAGGACTGGCATTTTCTGCAGAATGAGGATACAGAGGTGGGGAGCGGGCAGGCTGGAGGAGAGTCCCCAAACCTCTTCTAGTTCTTGGAAGCTCTAGTTCTTTGCAAGGACAGGAGGGCATAGTCAGTAGAAAATGCCATGGACACTTGGTGCCTCGGAGGCCAGATTCATTAGCAGTTTCCCCTTTTTCTCAGGAAATGGGGTTGAGGCTGCCTGGTGCAGTGTGAGGGTGAGATTTTTGGAGTTGGTTTTGCTTGCAAGTCATGAGCTGGGCAGGAGGAGTCCTGCAGAGGCAGGCAAACCAGGTGAATCTGGTTGTCAGGGCAAGTTTCAAACCAGCCCGACCTGTTCCTGCTATAGAGGAAGGAGAACCAGCCGACCCAGGGCGGGACCCTGCCACCCTGCAGCTGCCACCCTGCAGCTGAGAGTCTGTGCGTCCACACCCTGGGTCTCTGGAGGAATAAGTCCCCCCTTAGCTGTGCAAATACTCTGTGCTGTCTCCTCTCCTTTTGTACAAAAATGTTGGAGGTAGACTAGATGGTCCTCCACTTGGCATTCTGTGACTTCCCCTTGACTTTGGTATGAACAGTTTTAATGGGGTCATTTTTTCCCCAGAAACTAGACAAATACACAGTGATTTTTGATCAGAGATTTTCTGCCCCGTGTTCAATGTAGTTCCAGGTTTTTTCTCTTCACCCTTAACATTTCCTTTAAGGTTTTTAAATTTAAGAATGACTATAAACATCCCACGAAACCTTTTTCTTTTTCACGTTAGTGTCAGTTATTCTTGAATGCTATACTGGTTGATACGGAATTTATGAATTTTAAAGGCTTGTAGAAGGGAAATAGGAAAGTTGAGATTATCTTTTTTTAGTTTGTTTTTTAATTGAAGGGTAGTTGTTTTACAATGTTGTGTTGGTTTCTACCAAACATCAACATGACTCAGCCATAGGTTTACCCATGTCCCCTCCCACTTGAACAGCCGTGGCACCTCCCTCCGCATCCCACCCCTCTAGGTTGTTACAGAGCCCAGGTTTGAGTTCCCTGAGTCATTCAGCAAATTCCCCTTGGCTATCCATTTTACATACGGTAATGTCTGTTTCCAAGATTATCTTTAACAATGTGTACGGTGTTCACCACGTGTGGACCACTGTTTTAAGTACATTACATCTGCCAGCTCATTGAATCTCCTAACGACCCTTGAAGGAAACTCTATCGTGACCTTAGTTCTGCTGATCTGGGACCCATGTGACATGGAAAAAGCCCACCTGAGAAGCCTCTGGATTCTGTGCTGGGATCTCTCACTGACTGTTTGGAGCATGGAACAGGGACTCAGTTTTAATCCCTCCATTTTGCCCAGTGGAGAAGTCAAGAGAGGCAGATGATGGAGACGCACTGCGAGGAGGACTCTGAGCTGTTTGCAAATGAGGGCAGAGCAGGTCTGTGGTTACAGGGAGACAGTGGGTCAGCCTGGCACAGAGCACCCTGAAGGGCAGATGACCGGGAAGCAGTGGGAGTGAGGGGAGCAGAACCCAGTCAAATGAGAGCCTTGTAGAGAGAAGACACACCCTAACCCCATCCCACCCTCATCTCCTACCCCCACCCCCAGACGTGGGCAGGGCACCTTCTGGTGGCTGCAGGAAGGCATCCCAGTCACCTTCCTTTGTGACATCACCCATGGTGAGGGTGCCTGGGCGCTGTGGGCTACCGTCACCTGCCCCAGGCAGTCACCAGGAAGCGTCTGGGTGGATGCGAAATGAAGTACGCACTGACTCCCCAGGTTAGGATGTGGTTTCCTGCCTGCGGTGGCTGCTCTGTGGTTAATATTGAGATGAGCTGGAGGTCTTTAGCCTTTTCGGGTGTCATGGAGCCCCTCCTCGGGATAATACTTTACATGCATAAAATAAAATATGTAGCGCGACAGCGGGAACAACTGAGATACGAGGATCAGAATCGTTAACGTGTGATTTCATAGCGTAGGTGCTCCTTTACTGATATGTTAAAGGCCAGGTCAGGCTGTGGGTTGAGGAGCCGCTCTCATCTGGAGGCGGACAGGCAGGCCTGTACTGACACTGAGAGCGTCTGGGGCTGCTGGTGGTGACAGGGTCTCAGGGGCTGAGAGCACTACTGAGATGTGTTGCCTGCATTCAAACTGGGAGGAAGTTAATTTCAGAAGGAAGCAGGTTAGTGGAAGTAAAGATGTCCCTTTTTTCTATCCATGGTCAGCTCCCACCTTCTGTCCCCTGCAGGGACACTCGTGGGCATCGGGGACACCAGGCTCCCTGGTCTCCTCTCACCTCGCCTGCCACTGGCTGCTTCCTCCTTGTCCCCCTGCCCACCTGACCCTGGGACTCCCAGCGGCCTCTGCACCATCCCCTTTCTTTTCTGAATAGGACCCTCGGTGTCCATATCAGTAAAATAGGGACAATAACGGAGCTTTACCTCTGAATCGTTAGGAAGATGGAGTTAACAGCTGTGAAGCACTTGGCCCAGTGTTAGCACGTGGAAAGCACAGTATCTTGTTTACAGAGACATCTCTAGAGCCACTTCCTGTGTGATCCCATCCAGGCTTGTGGCTTATGATCCAACCATAGGTTAAATGGAATCTTTTTGGTTCCACTTCCTCTTACCTCTCTCCATCTCATCCATCCGTCATTATGAGCATTCCCACCTCCAGAACATTCCCAGGTTCCCAGCTTGTATCCATCCCTAGGCTGGTCCTCTGTTGGATCCACATGTTTGCATCCAGCTGCCCACAGCCTGACCCTTGGCATTTCAAACTTACAAAGACCAGGACTGAGCCCTTGGTTTCCCTTCACAAACGCTTCAACCCTGACACCTCTTGTCTCATAACTGCCTTCCCCTCTATCTCCAAACTCTAGCAGCTCTGCTAATAAGATAGATCCAGGGTGGGACCACTCCTCACCAGCACTGCAGTAGACCCTGCCTGCTGCCCCTGCTTTATCTTCACCGATTCACCACCTCTGAGCTGGTTTTTTTTGTTTTGTTTTGTTTTGTTTTTAATTTTTGGCACAGCTCCCGCAGCATGTGGGACTTTATTTCCTGGACCAGGGATCAAATCCATACTCTCTGCATTGGAAGGTGGAGTATTAAACAATGGATTGCCAGAGAAGTCCCTCTGAACTGTTATCTAAGTCAGAGGATGGTCTGACTTTAGTTCATCTGAATCCAAGTCATGTCCCTCCCGTTCAAAGTCCTTTAGTAGTTTTCCATTTAAAACCAAAATCTTCACCATAGCCTTCAGTCCTTCGGGGATCCAACCCCCACCCCTGCCCCGCAAATCTCTTCTGACAGTGTCACCTACTCCATCTGTCTACTCCAGCCCCTGGGCTCCTGGCCAAGCAAGCTCCCACCTCCCAGACTTTATCCTACCGTTCCTTTTGCCTGGAATGCCCTTTCTGCAGGAAGCAGTCACCCATGGACTCTCCTTTCTCCTGTCCCCGCAGCTGGCTGTTATTATTTTTTTTTTAATATTAATTTATTTCTTTGGCTGCATTGGGTCTTCATTGCAGCCACATGTGGGATCTTCTTTGCATCTTGCAGGGACCTTCATTTGAGGCTCATGGACTCTCTAGTTGTGGAGTAGGGGCTCTTAGTTTCCCAACCAGGGATTGAACCTGTGTCCCCTGCATTACAAGGCAGATTCTTAACCCCTGGACCACCAGGGAAGTCTCTGGCTTTATTCAAAGTTGTAGAACTTGTACAGACCTGAAATGGACTCACTGGCTTACGTTTGTGTTTTCTGCCCCCGACACTAAAAACTACGCTGTGTGAGACCAGAGACTTCATCTGTGCCCAATGCTGTTTTTTTTCAACACTCAGGATGGTGTCTGGCAGGTAGCACTTAGTAAATATTCAGTGAATGGACAAATGACAGTCGCCAGCCCCTTTGAGATTCTAAACATATTCAAGCCTCTTGGAAGAGCAAGACGCCAGGCTCATAAAGCAATTAGGGGACCTCAGTTCAGTTCAGTTCAATCGCTCAGTTGTGTCCAACTCTTCACGAACCCATGGACTGCAGCACGCCAGGCTTCCCTGTCCTTCACCAACTCCCAGAGCTTGCTCAAACTCATGTCCATTGAGTCAGTGATGCCATCCAACCATCTCATCCTCTCTCGTCCCCTTCTCCTCCTGCCTTCAATCTTTCCCAGCATCAGGGTCTTTTCAAATGAGTCAGCTCTTCACATCAGGTGGCCAAAGTATTGGAGTTTCAGCTTTAGCGTCAGTCCTTCTAATGAATATTCAGGACTGATTTCCTTTAGGATGGACTAGTTGGATCTCCTTGCAGTCCAAGGACTCTCAAGAGTCTTCTCCAACACCACAGTTCAAAGGTATCAATTCTTCAGTGCTCAGCTTTCTTTATGGTCCAACTCTCACATCCATATATGACTACTGGAAAACCCATAGCCTTGACTAGATGGACCTTTGTTGGTGAAGTAATGTCTCTGGTTTTTAATATGCTGTCTAGGTTGGTCATAGCTTTTCTTCCAAGGAGCAAGCGTCCTTTAATTTCATGGCTGCAGTCACCATCTGCAGTGATTTTGGAGCCCAAGAAAATAGTCTGGTGCCTAAAGAAATAAAATGTTGAAGATGTGGGATAGGCTTTAAGCTTCCTCCAGAGCATAGGGAGGGCCCCCCAGTGTACTCACTTCTGATCTCCGTACCCCAGGAGTAAACACTTTCCTGGCTTCTGTTGCCATCAGTCAGATTTGCCTGTTTGGGGCCTTAATACAACTGGAATCATACAGTGTGTATTCCATTCTATGAATACAGCACAAGTTGTATTCTCCTGTTGATGGATATTGGCATTGTTTCCAGTGTGGAGCTATTTTGAATAATGCTGCTGTGAACGCTGGGCTGGAAGAAGCACAAGCTGGAATCAAGATTGTCAGGAGAAATATCAGTAACCTCAGATATGCAGATGACACCACCCTTATGACAGAAAGTGAAGAGGAACTAAAAGCCTCTTGATGAAGGTGAAAGAGGAGAGTGAAAAAGTTGGCTTAAAACTCAACATTCAGAAAATAAAGATCATGGCATCTGGTCCCATCACTTCATGGGAAATAGATGGGGAAACAGTGGAAACAGTGTCAGACTTTATTTTTCTGGGCTTCAAAATCACTGCAGATGGTGACTGCAGCCATGAAATTAAAGGACGCTTGCTCCTTGGAAGAAAAGCTATGACCAACCTAGATAGCATATTGAAAAGCAGAGACATTACTTTGCCAACAAAGGTCCGTCTAGTCAAGGCTATGGTTTTTCCAGTGGTCATATATGGATGTGAGAGTTGGACTGTGAAGAAAGCTGAGCACTGAAGAATTAATGCTTTTGAACTGTGGTGTTGGAGAAGACTCTTGAGAGTCCCTTGGACTGCAAGGAGATCGAACTAGTCCATCCTAAAGGAAATCAGTCCTGAATATTCATTGGAAGGACTGACGCTAAAGCTGAAACTCCAATACTTTGGCCACCTGATGTGAAGAGCTGACTTATTTGAAAAGACCCTGATGCTGGGAAAGATTGAAGGCAGGAGGAGAAGGGGACGAGAGAGGATGAGATGGTTGGATGGCATCACTGACTCGATGGACGTGAGTCTCAGTGAACTCCAGGAGTTGGTGATGGACAGGGAGGCCTGGCGTGCTGCAATTCATGGGGTTGCAAAGAGTTGGACACAACTGAGTGACTGAACTGAACTAAACATTCTTGTGTCTTTGGGGGGAACATGTGTGACAAGCTTCAGTTCGGGACATAGGAATGAATTGATGGGTTGTAGGATCCTTATATAGTCAACATTAGTAAATGGTGCCCAACAGTTTTCCAAAGTCATTATGTCAATTTGCACTTCCACCCACAGTGTGTGAGAGTTCTGAATGCTCTGTTCTTATCTACACTTGCTGTCATCTACCTTTTTAAATTTATTTACTTATTTATTTGGCTGTGTTGGGTCTTAGTTGTGGCAAGTAGGATCTTTAGTTCTGGCATGCACACTCTTAGTTGCAGTGAGCATGTGTGTCCTATATCACTTAGGTCGTGTCCAACTCTTTGCGACCCTATGAACTGTAGCCCACCCGGCTCCTCCGCCCATGGGATTCTCCAGGCAAGAATACTGAAGTGGATTGCCATACCCTTCTCCAGGGCATCTTCCCGATCCAGGGATCAAACTTGCATCTCTTATGTCTCCTGCATTGGCAGATGGGTTCTTTACCACTAGTGCTGCCTGAGAATCCCTAACTAAGAAATATATGCACCCAAATCTGGTAGAGCCATTTTGGCTATTTGGGGGGCTTAAATTCTTCATTTAAACTCAGAATACATTTTAGCCTCCAATACAGTTTCCCATAGTTAATAAATACATGTCCTCAATATCGGTGACTTTAAATACAGAATTTAATGTCACTTTGTATTATTCCTTTCCATCTTTTCCTCTTGAAATAGTATGTGCAGGGTGACTATTCTCCACTGATTATAGCTACTTTTGGTCTTCTGAAAGTCTTGGAGGATCTTTTCATGAGGTCTTTTGGAACAAGTTCAAGTCGTCAAAGGCAAAATCGCTTTGTGTTTTGTCTCCTGACATAGTGTCTGTGTCCTGTGCAAAGCAATATTTTCCTCTTTTGCCATATTTGGAAACCTGTCTGCCCCTCAGAATTTGGGGCTCATCCTTAGGTCCCACAGCATCTGAGAGCAGACCATGCCCAGAACCAACCACACCTGTCAGAAAAGTTGGTTTGTCTCCTAGGAAGCTCACAATAATCACTTGCTACAGAATCTTAGCTATATCTTGTAGCATCTTAGATTCTTTCTTTAAAAAAAATGCTTACTGTTATCAAAGTTTATGTTCATCTTACACATGATCTATTTCTAAGAATTATTAACACTGTTGTTGTTTTAGTCACTAAGTTGTGTCTGACTCTTTGAGACCCCCATGGCCTGTAGCCCACCAGCCACCTCTGTCCATGGGATTTCCTAGATAAGAAAACTGGAATGGGTTGACATTTCCTTCTCCCAAGGATCTTCCTGACCCAGGGACCGAACCCACATCTCCTGTATTGGCAGGTGTATTGTTCACCACTGAGCCGCCAGCGAAACCCCACGCATATTTCCATTAATTCTGATTTGTCAGCCCTCGCCTGTTCACCTTCTTTCTCGAAGACTATCTGATGGCAAACAGGATAGAGAAGCTCTTTGACTTGAGTTGAAGACCCATTTGTCTGAAACACTCAAGTGACACCATAGACACAGCTGCTCTTTCCTTCAGTGGAAGCAGGACGATGGGGTGCTTTTGGGGGGACAGAGCTCGGTTCATCAGAAGCAGAAATAGTTTTGCAGTAAGACAGTGACCCATCATGCCCGTGAGGATATTCTGCCATGACTTGCCTGACCAGTTTTCTCCCAGTTCCTTAAGATGTTTCCTGATTTCCAACCACTATGCAGGTGTTTGGATTATGGTATCAAGGAATTCTACGTGGACTGACCAACTCTTTTCTCACACTGTTACCAAAGTGGCAACAATTAAGTTCAATTTACATAAAATGTGTTTCGAGCGGGTGCTATTTGCTAACATACCTAGACAGGAGCCTAAAGTGTTACACAACTTAAGGAAGAAAGAATGGTCAACAAATATCATATAATGGGAAGAGGACATAATAGTGGACTGTGCCAGATGTCCTGGGGACCTTAGCGAGGATGTGGGTAATTCCAGGTGGGAGGCGGTTTTAGCAAAGATGCGACTCAGCCTTAAAGAATGAGGTGAGCAGGTGTAAAGACATCCTCTAAATCAACAGTTCCCGAAACAGTTGTTTTGCCCATTTTGACTGGTGATATTGGGGAAGGTTTTTTTTTTTTTTTTAACATTTATTTTTGTTTATTTATTTGGCTGCGCCAAGTTTTAGCTGTAGCATGTGGGATCCAGTTCCTCAACCTGGGATGGAACCCAGGTGCCCTGCATTGGGAGCTCAGAGTCTTAGCCACTGGACCACCAGCAAAGTCCCAGGGAAGGCTTTTAAAAAGAACATATAAGATTTCTTTTTTTGATCAGCAAAAGCAAAACCTGCACATTGTAGAAAAAGCATAATGCAAAAAATAAAAATCAGTATTACCACGAACCCACCCCCTGAGATATAGTCCCTTCTGATTGCTCGTTGGTTATTTTCGTTCTTTGCCTGGGTACATGTCCTGCCAGTGTTTCCTGGGCATCTGAGTGGTAGATTATGATTTTCGCTGACTTACAAGGACGTTTTTGGAGAATTCTGGAAAGGCACAGTGTGTTCTAGAAGTAGATTCGAGTTTTGTTGTGGGGCTGGTGGCCCAGATCTCTTGCGGCCTTTACAGACCTTGGCTGGCCGCTGGATTGGTAGTTGACTTTGCTGCAGAACATCGGGTCAGTTAGATGCAGGGTCTGACTGAATCTGGCTCTGAGACACCCGTGGTGTGACCCTAAGGAGAATTGCTTTTCCATGAAGCTCCACGCTGGCCAATGGCTGGGCTCCGGGATCAGCGGGTGAGACACAGCCCGCCTGGCTCCTGCTCCTGTTTTCAGCTTCAAGGGTGCCCAGGACAACAGGTCCTTTGTTCCTTTCTTAGTTTTACAGGAATGAGGGGAGACCCTGCCAGCACGGGCTCCTATCTGCCCTTTCCATCTCTCACTGGTAAGTCATTGGCAGGAAGTTCATAAGTAAAAAAGTCACTGAATCCTTCTCCTCTCCTGCAAGTGGCAGGGCCACGTCCCCTGATGTTCCCTTTCCTGTTCTGTTCTCTCCAACTGGTCCTCAGTTGATGGAGCTTTTTCATAAAAATCCTCCTGTCACTGCTTTTAGAAATCTTCTTGACGAAGTCAAGGCCTCCCCTCCTCCCCCAGCAAGTAGCAACCCTTGGCCAGGGGGGATAAAGCCCGTCACCTCAAATCTGTTCATCTTTGTCCTTGCGGAGTTCAAGGGGACAAAAAGGCCTTGGGGGATGAAAATACCCATTTTTGTGGTGTAGGGAAACTGCACAATTCAGGACTGGGCCCAGTTCTACCAATTTCTAGCATTTGACCTCAAAGAAGGAGATGGCCTCTAGTTTCCTCTAGATGGCCTCTAATTTCCCTTCAATGAAGGTAGACCTGCCACGCTCCTTATGAGAACATGCCACCTCCCAGGCCTCTGCCCATCACATTTCCATCCCAAGTGGTAGGTCAGAGTCTTCTCAGCTCACCTGGCAAATTCTCTGTTATAAACGGAGAAAGGAGCCACATACAGCCAGAATGAACTGGGGCCCCCTCCTCCAGACTGGACCACTACACAGTGGGTTTTATTTGGCTTCACACATTCTAAAGAAGTGTTTGCATGACTGAGAGTGTTAGGAAATCATTGTACATCAGCTACCAGGCATCTCTGAAATGAAAGGTTTTCTGGGAAATTTGTGTTTGCTATGTATATGTGTATGTGTGTTTAGCAACATTTGGAATTGGTCCCTTTGCCAGAAATTTTTATTAGATGTATCTTTTTGGGATGAGCTGGTCTTTTCTGTCTCTCTACCTAAGAGGCTTTTTCTTTTTTTTAAATTAAGCATTTGTTTATTTATTTGTTTATTCATTTGGCCACTCTGGGTCTTAGTGGCAGCGTGTGGGATCTAGTTCCCTGACCAGGGGTGGAACCCAGGCCCCCTGCATTGGGAGCACAAAGTCTTAGCTACTGGACCAGCAGGGGACTCCCTGTGCTGGGTTTTGACAGGTGGGTTGCAGCCAGTTACAGACACTCAAGAGCAGTTTTGACATATACGTATAGGTGATTCAGATCGTTGTACAGCAGAAACTCACGCAACGTTGTTAAGCAATTATATGCCAATTTTTAAAAAATGGAAATAAAAGGAAATGAAATGGGGGGAAAAGTGTGAATGTCGCAAGGAGGGGCTGAGAAGAGGCGATAGATGCTCTTCTCAGGGTGGTCTTCCCTGCTGAAACTAAGAGAAGGTTTGTGAAGATTAATACAGGAAAAATAGTCTTCTTACTCGAATCATCTTAGCCCATCATCCGTTGTGCCCAGTTTTTCACTTATTCATGTGCCATCTTTGCTATTCATTTGCCTGATATTTTTCTTTAAGTTGGCTGCGTGTTACATTTAAGATAAATTTAATAAGCCAGCCATGAAAAGACAAGTGCTACATGACTCTGCTTATATGAGGGATTTAGAGTCGTCAGATTCATAGAGACAGAAAGTAGATGGTGGTTTCCAGGCACTAGGGAGAAGGGAAGAATGGGAATTACTGTTTAAAAGGTAGTTTTTTGGACTCTGTGGGAGAGGGAGAGGGTGCACTGATTTGGGAGAATGGCATTGTAACATGTATAATATCATATATGAAACGAGTCGCCAGTCCAGGTTCGATGCATGATACTGGATGCTTGGGGCTGGTGCACTGGGATGACCCAGAGGGATGGTATGGGGAGGGAGAAGGGAGGAGGGTTCAGGATGGGGAACACATGTATACCTGTGGCGGATTCATTTTGATATATGGCAAAACCAATACAATACTGTAAAGTTAAAAAATAAAATTAAATTAAAAAAATAAATAAAAGGTAGTTTTAGATTTGCAAAAGGAAAAGAAGTCTGGACGTGAATGGCTTCATGAATTTATACTTCACAAATCAGGCAGCATTCCATCTACGGAGGAAAAAGGCGCTCCCTTGGGCTGCAGGAAAGGAAAGGTTTTTTAAGGTAGAGAGGAAATGGGAAAATGAAATTATTAGCAAAGAATTCATCGTTTATAGCAAGGTCACCCTCCTAAGGAAAAGGAGGGGCCTATTAGACAGTATGTCTTATTAGTGTTAACCAGGAAATTTCAAGTTGGCTGCTTACAGGTCACATTCTTGAGGAAGGTTGAAACCATACTTAGCTTAGTTAGGAAGTTTTAGTGGGCTCAGCACAAATAACTCCATTTGGAGCCTGTCATTTCTTTTTTATCAGTAGTGATGGTTGTGCAACAATATGCATATGTATTCAACACCACTTAAAAATGGTTAGGATAGTAACTTTTATATTATGTGTGTTTTTCCACAATAAAAAATGGGGGGAAAAGTCAATTAATACCTCCACCATAATGGCGAATTACACTAAATCCATATGGCTATTAAATGCTGGACATTAAAATGAAAACCATGCTTCCATATACTATCTTAGTATATCCAGCACTCTCTGGGAATTACTCTCAATTTTTGTAAACCACTGAAAAGTTATAAAATATGAAAAGTAATCTATTCTGTCCTACCAGGGGGGGTTTGGTTTTGAGTTCTTTGCTTTGTAGCCAGACTCAGCTCTTTATGTCAGGGAAAGAGGCAAGCAGATGAATCTTAAGTCATAATTAAATCCTCAGCAAAAGCAACTTGAAATCCGGGACTCTGCTCTTATTGTTTTTGTTTGTTTGTTTTCATTTTGTTTTATTGACAACACTAGCAACTTATTGGTAATTACCAGCCCCATCCATTTCTCTTGATTCATTCTTTGTGTAATAGGCCTTTACAGTGTAAACAAAGACAAACTCTTAGTTTTCTTAAGGGTGTGGAAGGCCAGCCCTTAGGTTGCAGGAAGAACTCTGAGTCTTCCTTGAGAGTTGAGTTATATTTGCTGGAAATCCAGGGAGGGCCTGGAAGGTGAAACCTGGGTGGAGCCTGCCTCTTACCCCTTCACATCCTAAATCCAGTGCCCTTGTGAGTTACTCAGTCCTACAGCCCACACCTGGGATTGGCCAGGAAGGAGCAGGCACAGTGGGCAGACTCCCCTTTGAAGAAGAGAACTAACTACCTGATAGAGGAGACCAAAGGTGGTGTGTAGGGCCAGAGAGCTGGGATGTAGGGAAGAAAAGGGACAAAGGCCAAAAGCCAAGGTGCATTTTAAGGAGTTGCAATAACCCTTCCTCCAAATGCCTGCAGACTCAGTCATCCAGTCCTCAGATGATTCAACTCACAGAGTTCTTTGAGTAGAGGCAAGACAAAAAACTTGGTTAAAGTGTAAGGATGGGTTTTCCGTGAAGATCACAAAGGTACCAAATTCCCAGGCAGAAGGGATGGGTTTGTGCAAAGATGCCTGTTCCTCCTCCATGCAAACACCCAGAAGGGAGCCATAGAATCTGGTTTGGGAGCCCACCTTATATATATCATTATATAGATATAAGTCTTCAGAGCACTTGCCATTCATTCTAAGAGAGGTTTTCTAAAGTCGTTAATGAACTAAACCAATCCCTTTTTCCTTTGAACTATGATCTAACACTCTGCTCTAGAAAGGAACAGTCTTAGCACACATTTAAACGATTTAGTTGAAATAGCGTTTGCCCTTGAACAATAATCAAGTACAGCTTATCATAGATGTTGATATAAATTGTCCATTTAAAAAGTATAATTGTTTGGCCTAATGATTTTTTTAATGGAAAGGAAGTTTTAATATTTTATTTATTTAGCGGCACCAGGTCTTATTTGCAGCACTCAGGATCTTTGATCTTGGTTGTGTCATGCAGGATCTTTAGGTACAGTATGTGGTATCTAGTTCCCTGACCAGGGATTGAATCCCGGCCCACTGCTTTGGGAGCACAGAATCTTAGCAACTGGACCACCAGGGAAGTCCCTTAATAATGTGTTTCTAATGCACATAGGATAGGTTTGGAGAACTTTCTCTTTGAGGTTTATACTTCTGTCCCCATGTCCTGACTGAGGACAGAGCCCTTTGGACCACTGAACTCTTTCT
The DNA here is from genome assembly GCF_003369695.1 of Bos indicus x Bos taurus. Lineage (NCBI taxonomy): Eukaryota > Metazoa > Chordata > Mammalia > Artiodactyla > Bovidae > Bos > Bos indicus x Bos taurus. Next base: position 43,841,274 of record NC_040088.1, on the reverse strand, counting down.
GAGACCCATTTGCCAAACAGACTTGTGTGCCCTTGTTGAGCATGACAGTTTGGTATTTGCTTGTATCTCGTTCCTTTAAACTGCATTTTTGCTATTCAACAGCTGAATTAAGATTCTTATACACAGAACGTTGCCGACTGTATCACTGCGCTGAAACAACTTCACATCAAAGTTTCATGTCTATTATGTATTGCTTTCTTTTTAAAATAAAACAGATTTATTTATTTTTGGTCACGCTGGGTTCTCATCGCTGTGGGCCGGTTTTCTCTAGTTGCGGTGATCCAGGGCTACTCTTTGTTGCAGTGCTTGGGCTTCTCATTGCGGTGGCTTCTGCTGAGCACAGGCCCCAAGTACTCGGACTTCAGTAGTTGTGGCACACGGGCTTAGTTGCTCTGCGGCATGTGGGATCTTCTCAGACCAGGGATTGAACCTGTGTCCCCTGCACTGGCAGGTGGATTCTTAACCCCTGGACCACCAGGGAAGCACCTTTGTATTAATATTGCTTTCTTATTTGCCCATCATTAAGAAAGACTGAAGTGTAAAGTAATGTGTTGTTTTGGATAGGAGCTTGGGAGGGAGTGATGTATTGGAAAGACAAGGGAGCCTTACTGAACACGCTTGGTCTAGACACTGGACCTTAATAGCTGCCTGGATGGATTGTGCCGTACTCTGGGGTTCTGGATGAGGATCAGAAAGCATCCTTTGGGAACACTGCTGCAAGTTCATGGTTCCTCTGAGATGAGTCTGATTCTGTGATGTGTGATAGAAGAAGCAGGCCTTGGTCCTGAATTAGAATGCACTGCCTGCCGTTGCTTCTTCTTGCACCTGCCTAGGCTACCAACGCCTGGTCCCAGGAATGACAGGAATACAGCCAAGTGGAAAGGCCACTCTTGTCCCACACTCTGAACAGCCTGGCATTGAATGTGACCAGAATGTTGGAGAGCCCTGCCCCCCAGGCTAGGTGTGGTCATCAGCCATCTGCTGCCGGGCCCTGGAGCCCAGTTGGAATGAGAGCAGACAGGGTCCGAGTTTTTCAGTGTTTATTCTCTGCCTCTAAAGCCATCTTAGGGTTGTAGGGCATTTTTTGATTTGCCCAGGATTTTCACGTGCAGGTATGGGGCTCACTGAATCCATAATTGAGCTTCATCTCCCCCCTCCCTGAAAGTAGCCTAGATATTTGGAAATACTAGTTAATAGTTGAATAAATAAATGGATCCTCTGCTCATAAAACCCAGTAAGGGACTTCCTTGGTGGTCCAGTGGTTAATTAAGACTTTGCCCTTCCAACGCAGTGGGTACGGGAACTAAGATTCCACATGCCATGTAGCACAGTCAAAACAAAAACAACAACAGTGAGGCGCCATGTATTTTCCCGTCTCATTTCCCAACCTAATACTTGAGAAATTTCAAGCTCCAGAAAAGTTGCAAGAAGAGTACTATTTATAACTGCTCTCCAGTTGTCGGGATTTCACCTCCTTTTCCTTCCCTCTGTATTCTTCCCTTTTTTTGAGGAGGTGAGAGGTGAGGAGGAGTTAACTACTTGGTACTTAATTTCTAACATTTTCACACTTGGCCCCTGAATTTTTGAGTATGCTTCTCTTAAGACCAAGAACATTTTCCTGCAGAATCGTAATAACATTATCACAGTCAGGAGATTAAATATCAACACAGTAGTATCGCATATGTATTCCTCATTCAGATACTGTTCCTTCTAGCTGCATTTTATTCTGAGGCCGTATGTGATTGGTTCTGTGCGCTCAGTGAGATTATCACATCTGTTTAGTCTCCTTTTCTCTACAATAACTCACAGTTTGTGTGTGTGTGTGTGTGTGTGTGTGTGTGTGTGTGTGTGTGTGTGTTTGAGATTTATTTATTTATTTATGGCTGCACTGAGTCTTCGTTGCTGTGCAAGGACCTCTTCCAGTTGTGGTGAGCAAGGCCTGCTCTGTAATTTCCGTGTGCGGTCTTCTTATTGTGGTGGTTTCTCTCATTAAGAGTGTGGGCTCTAGTGCACATGGGCTTCAGTAGTTGTGACGCATGGGTAGTTGCCCTGCGGCAGGTGGGATCTTCCCAGCCCTGCCAGGTCCCCTGCCCTGACAGGTGGATTCTTTACCATGGAGCCACTAGGGAAGCCCTTTTTTGTTTTTAATTTTTTACCACACTGACATTTTTGAAGAGTTCAGGCCAGTGGCTTTGCAGAAGTCCCTGAATGTGGGTCTTTCTGTTTCCTCCCATAGGGATTCAGGTTATAGGCGTTTGGGGGCAGGAAGACCCGGTGATGCTATAACCTTTTCAGAGCATCGCATCAGAGGCAGCAGGTGAGGTGGTGGAGATGTCAATCCCGGTCACTCGGTCAAAGTGGCTTCTCCCTTGTCAGGGCACATTTCCTTCTTCAGAATAAGGAACACTTGGGGTGGTATTTTAAGGCTGTAAATGTTCTGTTCCCTAAATCTTTCACCTACTGATGTCAGCATCCATACGTGAGTCTGCCGCTCATCAGTTCTGCACGGTGGCGGAGATATTAATTGCCACCTTCAGACAAAGCTTAAAAAGGGAGCTGGCCGGATCGCAGGTGCCAGCCTCCCCACTGTGACCACGTCCTGTGTCTCCTGCTCAGTGGTTTGTCTTTTATAAGCCTCTCCTCCTTTGTCCTTCCTCACATCTGTCTTAGAAATCATGGCATCGAATCTCATCGGGTTCTTTCTCGGATTGGATTCCCTAGACGCAGAGCCTGAGACAGGGCTAATAGGATGTGATGGGAGGAAACCAGCCAGAGATGGGGGCTCAGCTGGGGTGTGGCCTCCGCCTGACCCTGCAGGGAGCCCTGAAGTTTGACTGGCACCCACCTTGGACCTGTCCCACCTTGAAGCCAGAAAGCCTCTTCTCCACTTGTGTCACCAAGTCCTGAGCCATGCATCTGCTCCCGGTGGGTGGGGGTGGCTAGCTTCCTGGGTTGCCCAGGGAAGGAAGCAGCTGTGGGCTTTTGGCAGCCAGCACTCATAGTAACAGGGGCACGGGTGCCTAGTTGATCGAGGGGATCTTGGCAGGCAGGGTGCCAACAGCATCCACTACAGCTTCAGTGTTTCCCTCATTAGTTCTTTCCTGAGCCTTGTCCCCATAAAAGCCAATCTGTCCTGTAATCATAGGCTATAAACCTCAGACAGCTGGCTGCATAAAGGCGTGAGCTTAGTCATTTGCAAAGACAAGGTCTAATTTATGGTTGCTCCTTTATGAGGTCCCATGAATCATATTTACCGCCTTCCTGTCTGGGCCCTGGCTTTTGTAGGTGAGGTCAGTTGTCAGAACAAAGGCTTTGTAGCTGCTTAACAACCAAGGCTGCTTAACCGCACAGGCTGGGCCCTTCTAAGGAAGAGGTATCAACCTATTCACTCTCAGTACACAAGTGTCCAGACTGCCATGTTGGGGGAAGGAGAATTTGGTTTTGATAAAACATCTCTTAGCTTTCCTGGTGGCTCAGATGGTAAAGAAAGAATCTGCCTGCAATGCAGGAGACCTGGGTTTGATCCCTGGGTTGGGAAGAACCCCTGGAGGAGGGCATGGCAATCCACTCCAGTATTCTTGCCTGGAGAATTCCATGGACTGAGAAGCCTGGTGGTCTACAGTCCATGGGGTCGCAAGGAATCGGACACGACTGAGCAACTAACACTTTCACTTTCACACTTCCAAAATATCACCAACTTGAGATGGCAGGGCTGACATGTGTCTTTATTTGGTTTCCTATAATTATTATTTATTTGGCTCTGCCGGGTCTTAACTGCAGCATGTGGGAACTAGTTCCCTGACCAGGGATCGAACCCAGGACCCCTGAATTGAGAGCATGGCGTCTGCCACTGGGCCACCAGGGAAATCCCCTAAGAGCTCTTTCAGTGGCATGTTACCTGTGTCCTCTCAGCCCCAAACAAAACACAAACGCCAACCACCTAATTGGGTCTGGGTTCAAGTGCATATTTTACTCTTAGGCCTCAAGCCTGTGCTCCTCGAGCTCTGGGGCTGGCAGCATCAGAATTCCCCCAGAGCTTGGTAGAAATGCAGAGTCCTGGGCCCACCCCAGACCTGCAGAATCAAAACCTTTGGGGCTGAAACCAGGAAGCGCATGTGGTCACTTCCCCAGGGGATTGCTCCCCCAGGCTCAAGCGCTGATGCAAAGCAATGGTTATAAACTTGGGTGCAGGCTGGGGCTGCCTGGGGAAGCTGAACCATTCTGACGTCTGCATTCTGCCCCCAGAGTGTCTGATTTGTTTGTTCTGGGGGTGCTGTCTAGCCATCACAAAAATTTATCCTCCCCAGGCAATTTTCATGTGCAGCCGAGGGTGGAAACCAGTGCTGTAAAGTTGCCTTCTTTACCTCATGGGAAAGGAATGTTTATGCCAGCTTCATTGTGAAGAGTTTGTCCTGAGCACTGCAGAGATTCTCTTCAAAACACCTGGAGGCCCTGGAATGGCATTTCCAGAATGAGGAACTACCCTTTCTGGGCACAGATGGCCCCATGTGGAAACTTGTAGCAGCAGTAAAGGAAAACACTCCTTACTTGAGAACAGATGAAATGTAAATATTGAATGGAAGCCCTAGATTCTTTAGATCTGGAGAGTCTTTAGATCTGGAGCAGGTCTAGAGATGGCAGGGGAGAAGGTGGGGTACGGTCTCTAGTGGCCCATGTGCTGTCATGGGGTGGCGGGGGGTGTGTGGTTCCTAGGTCTGCATGCCCCACGTGATCTCTTAGAGCAGAGTGGCCCACGGTGGGGTGGCATACCCCTTCTCCCCTCTCCCCTTACATTCAGACCCTGTCACCTTTCTTCCTCACTGTTGAAGGCTCCCTTCAGACCACATGTATGGGTCTCTTGGAGTGCACACATTTGAAGATGGTGTGTATCCCACCTGAACTCAGCCGTGCAGACATGGGTGGTCAGGCCTGGTGGTCCCACTGGCTGTTGGGGCCAGTGGGGATGACCACGGGGGACCACAGGGATGACCAGCATGGAGAACTCTGAATGTGGCAGAGGAAAGATACCCCAGAGCTTAGGCAGCCTTAGACGGGGACCTCCATGCTCTCTCAGCAGAGCGCTGTTCCTCGGCCTGAGCCTCCAGGTCCTCTTTTTGAAAGCTAAGATCCTGGCACCTCCTTTCAGGGCTACTGTGAGGAGCAGATAAGAGAGTATTTCTGAAGGTTTGGCCAACAGTAGACAGCACCAGGTTACAGCCACATGGTGTTTGTGATCTCACCTCTTAGCTGCAAAGCTGGAGAAACACCAAACTTCTGGGATTTCCGGCTTTGCCATTTCATGGCTGTTTATTACTCTGGAGCTTGTTGAACTTCAGTTTCCTCACTTGTAAAATCGGGATTAAGTACTCAGAAATAGGGTTAGGGTTGGGAGGCAGAGGAGATGATATACGTCAAGGTGATATTTTTGTACTGAGATTTCATTCACATACCATAAAATTCAGTGGGTTTTTTTAGTACTTCACAAAGTTGTACAGCCATCAGCTCATCTCATTCCAAAACATTTTTGTTACCTGGAAAGAACCTCCAAACCCTTTAGTGGTCATGACCTACCCCAACCCCTTCCCAGTTCTTGGCAATCACTAATCTTTCTGTCTCTGTGTTTTTATCTAACCCAGATATTTTGCATAAATGGGATCAGTACGCTATTGTGCCTGGTTTCTTTCACTTTGTGTGGGATTCTCAAGGTTTCATTCCATTCCATGGAGTCTTCAAAGTCTTCCATTTTGTAGCATTGATCAATGGCTCAGTAATAAAAAGAATCAATGACCATTACGGCTGAATAAAATTCCATTTTCTGGATATACCACATTTTACTTATCCTTTCTTTAGTTGATGGAGATTTGGACTGTTTCCACTTTAGGGCAACTATGAATAATATTAATATGGTTTTATGAATAGTGTAATACCATTCCACTGTGGGATTCTGTTAGAAATAATATTAATAGTGAAAGTGCCTGAAAGGAAATGAAATCCAGTTTATATGGGTATGAAATGAGTGTGCCTGAGGAATGTTTGTCTGTGTTTTCAGAGCTTGCCTAGTCATACTCTTGGCCTCATGGTTATTGTATGGAATTTAGCACTTAGAGTTTCTTTTTGCTCAAGGTGAAGACATGCCTTAATTGCAGAAAACAGAGTAAACAGCATTTAGGATATTTAGAACCCTGTGAAAACTGGGTTAGAAGGGGAAGGTTGAGTGTGTTGAGGGGTGTTGAGGACTCGCTACAATGTTAGACATATAGAGTGACATAGAACCCAGTGTCTGCCCCTGGAAAGCTTTCAGTCTGGAGGGGAAGACAGAAGAAGTGGTGATGAAGGACGGGGCCTCGGGCCAGGATAGGTCCAGCCAAGGAGAGCGCAGGGTGCTGTCCTCATGAGGGAGACCTTGCTGCAGCCGTCTGACCCCTGCCAACTCTCTCTCCTAGCATGGTAAGGCACAAGGACGATCACTACTCCGAGGAAACGGACGCCAAGACCTGCCCCCGGGACTCGGGCTACGACAGCCTCTCCAACAGGCTCAGCATCTTGGACCGACTCCTGCACACCCACCCCATATGGCTGCAGCTGAGCCTGAGCGAGGAGGAGGCGGCGGGAGTCCTGCAAGCGCAGCCTCCGGGGGTAAGACCCTAAGTGGGCAACTGGGGAGGCGGGCAGGGCCGTCACTTCCCTAAAGAGAAAGACGGCGAGTTCCAGAGAGTTCTTCCCAGCCCCTAGGGAGCACGGTTCCCAGTTTGTGTGTCTCGTTACAATGCAGAGAAATTCTGGAAACTTTGAGCAGCTCCCAAAATAGAGCCCTTCATATGCTCAGTGACCTTGGGACCTCAAGACTCTGAGGGATAATAGGGCACCTGGGTACTGAGGAGGGGCCGCTGGCCACGGGCCCCGGGCCTGACTTCTTGAGATGTGACATGGAGGATGAGCCTGGTTGTGGGGTCCTCAGTCTGTGGTTTTCCTTCCATTATGAGCCTGGGAGCCCTGGCCTGGGTCCAGCCATCCAATTCAGGACCCAACCTTCAAAAATTCCACATCTGTAATCTTGTCTACTCTGGCTGCCAGTGTCATCCTCTTTCCCTTGTGTGGTCTCAGTGACAAATCAAGGCCCAGTTTGGTTTCTTCAGCACCCCCCTACCCAAGGCTACACAAGGGCTTCCCGTGTGGCTCAGCTGGTAAAGAATCTGCCTGCAATGCAGGAAACCTGGGTTCAATCCCTGGGTTGAAGATCCCCTGGAGAAGGGAAAGGCTACCCACTCCAGTATTCTGGCCTGAGAATTCCATGGACTGTATAATCCATGGAGTTGCAAAGAATCAGACACTATTGAGCAACTTTCACTTTCACCCAAGGCTAGTCTCATCTAACTCAAGCCCACTCCATGATGCTATAGAAGTTTCTTAGAAAATGTTATTCAGTGATAGGTAGATATATTCTGTGCTATCTGACATGGTGGCCACTGGCCTCATGTAGCTATTTAAGTTACATTAATAAAATAGAATAAAACATTTGGTTCCTCAGTGGCACTAGCCATATTTTAAGATCTCACTATCCCCAGTGTCTGGTGGCTACCATATTGAATGGACAATGCAAAGTATAGAACATTTCCACCATTATAGAAAGTTCTTGGGGACAGCGATTGTGTACAATGTAGACTTCTAAAACAAGGGTAAATACAATAAATCACAGATAAAATAAGACTGGAAACAACACACCACAAGAGATAGAAACTAAGAAATAGATGGAGAGGCGGGGAGAAAATTCCTTCAGTAGCTGGCTGAGGAATGTTGTAACAGCTGGACACAAAAATAAACTTTCCAGTTTCCTATCAGCCAGAGCTTGTCGGTTGTTACTTTTTGACTCACAAGTGAGTCTTTGTTCCTCATCCGACAGAAGCAGACAGGACTAAGTCCTCTGCTGGAACACGTTTGGGAGGACAGGCACAGTATTGAATCATCCTTGTGGAGAATTCCTTGGCCGTCACACCAGGTTGTTTCCTCTGGTTTAGGTCTGTATGATCAGGATCCTTTCTGTGAGGCCCCCACTTTTTGCAAGTTGAGTTGTCTGCTTTTGTATTTCTGCAAAAAAAAATTCTAAAGAGGGAGGTTGCTGTGTTGCTAGGCAACCTCCTAGCAACTCACCCCAGCACCTGGAGTCAGGCATGTCCATTCCTGCTGGAAACTGGTGGGGAGCAAGTCAGGCAGGAGGTTCTCCACCTACTGGATCCCTCTGCAGGATCTGCCTGATGGGATGAGGCTGAGGGCAGGGTAAGGAGAAGAGAGGCCACAGTTCACCAGGAGAAGCAAAGATCCTGAACAGAAGGAGGAGCGGGTGTATGAAAGAGAAAGGTTTGAAAGACCAACCTTAGTGGCATCTGGTCCTTAGGGTGCCACCATCCCTAATTCATCTATAGCCCTAAGACAAGGATCGGCAAACTCTTTCTGTGAAGAGTCAGAATGACAGTATCTGGGGCTTTGTGGCCATAGAGCCTCTGTCACAGCCACTCAACTCTGCCATCATAGGGCAGCCGCAGCTGTTTAAGTATGTAGACCAAGCAGCAGGCTGTATGTCAATAAAACTTTATTTATGAAAGCAAGTGGCAGGATAGGTTTGGTCTGTAGGCCATGTGCTGCCAACTGCTGACCTAAGGTTTTGGATGTTCAGGAGATAAGGCTCAGAGATTGTACCCTCCCTGAGCGTCAAGACTCAAGGAGACCCCTACCTCCCAAAGGGAGAGATACTTCTTTCCACCAACCAGCAGCTGCCTCCTAGCAGTACTTTGAGGCTTTTCCTCATCACAAAAGCATTGTGGGAACACCTGCTTCTGCCTCAGGATGACCCAGAACTATTGACTCCCACAACTGGCACATTCTGTGGCCACCTCTCTATGGTCACTGCGGAAAAAGAGAGCCCTGAAGATGACCTTCCTGTCTTCCACAGACACCCAGTTCCCATTGCCCCTTCTCCCCTCATAAAAGTATCTTAGGAGCTATTGACCGGACATCAAGAAAGAGATGACAATTAGGTGGGAAAAGTGAAAGACTACAGAACCTTAGGAGCAGATATCCAAACACAGAGCAAAGGGGAATGAAGAAAAAGGACAGGATGGTCTCCTTGGAGAAGGGTCGTGAGTCACAGAAGGAAACCGGCCTGCAGCCAGGCCACCACACCACAAACTCCAGGGAGTACCACTTCGTTTGTCATGACGCCCATCAGGTAGATGACACCCTGGGTAGATGATGCCCCCAGGTTTGTGCAGTGCACAGCTGTATGTGGCTTACCCAGCTCTGTAGTAACATATGCTTGGATGGTCTCCTGAGATCAGCACTGGACTTGGGCTGGTTTAAACTTACATCTAAAGACACCATTTAGAATTGGAGGGAGTTGTTGTAAAGCAAAGTGAATCAGGAGTAAAGGGACCACCAGCCTGCATCTTGGCTGGAGCGAACCTCAGAGCACTTCCCATTTTCAGCTCCAGTAGATGTGGCCAAGCCAGGTCTTGCCTTATTATCCCGTTTTCCAAGAGACACTGGCCATTCAGATTTTCATGTGTAAAGTGAAAGACCTGTGCTCTTCCACTGTTGGCAACAAATTCAGATTTCTATCTTAAATACACCCATGAGCCAGACTAGCCAATGAACTTCCAATTCTCCACCAATGGCTGAGCCGTGTTACCTGTGTCTAGAATTTAGGGTTCATCAGCCAGGACACCTTATCAGACATAGGCTGGAGAGTATGTATCATGAGCTGTAAAATAGTCACCAAACTGAAAATGTTTCACAGATTGGGGAGGTTCTCAGTCTTGTGGAGAAGTTCCCATCAAAGAGAAAGTGGGATCCTCCTCAGACTGGTTACCAAAGGTGGGCATCCGTGGCCTGCTGGCTCATCAGTTTCCATGGCAGCAGTGTGCACCTGAAGCCCTGAAGTTTGGCTACAAGAGGGGTTCCATGCATGGAAGCTACGTGTATAGCTTCCCAGGGACACACCCAGGTCCCAGCCTTCTAGATGTCTCCTAAGCTTGTATTTCTTTTCCCTCCTCTAGATCTTCCTGGTTCGTAAATCCACCAAAATGCAGAAGAAGGTCCTCTGCCTTCGCCTGCCCTGTGAATTTGGAGTCCCACTCAAGGAATTTGCCATAAAGGAAAGCACATACAGTAAGTGGTCGTCAGGTGGTGAGGTCCTGGTGAAGTGAGGTCTTTAAGTAAGTGGAGGGGGAGAGGGCCTGCAACTTGAAGATGGACAGACGTGGGTCTGAGTCCCAGAGCTGTCACTTATCCTCTGTAGATAACCTAGCACAGGAGCCTCAGTTTTCTTATCTGTATAATGGGATGGTGGTGACCTCAGAGAGCTGTTGACAGTTCGGTTAAACAGCCTGTGTGCAAGGTTCACAGTCTGTTGCCTGGCAAATGACAGGGCCTCACAGAGGCTAGTTTCCCAGTTACACTGGGTGTGGTCCCCAGGTTTGCTGATGGCTAAGCTGAAGGACAGGCTGCACAACAGTCTTTTTTTGGGGATCTCATTCCAAAGTGTGTGTCTGCACAGCCCTTGAATAGCCCTAGAGGGGATTGTCCCCTCTAGGCCATCCTTCTACAGTGTTCTAAAGGGGCAACTGGTCATAGGCTGAATCCAGAGCTCTTTGGAGAAATGGATTGGCTGAAGTTTTGGAAGGAGAGAATCAGGAGTGTTGGTTTCTTTCTGCTGATTTGTGGTCCCTGGAAACGTGAAGTCTTTGGGAGGTCAAGTGTTCAAGGAAAAGGGGAACATACAATCCTGATGCCCTGTGAGCCTCCCAGCGACAATCAGAAGGTGGACCTACAGCCCCAAGGGGGAGGCCTCTCTCAGCCACAGGTGAGCAAGCCCAGGTGTGAAGGCCAGTTTGTATACTGATGTAGGCCAGATTCTATTTATAAGCTGAGCAGCCTCAGTCTTGGAAGGAGCCAAAGATCCCGAGACTGATTTGAGGGCAGGTACAGGCTTCCACTCAGCCTGGAGTTCAGAGTCTTGCTGAGCCAAATATCTATTAACTGGATCTGGAGGAGATGTTTCTGGCCCCAGCGGAACTTGCCAGCCTCTGTGTGATCTACGACTGGCCTCAGGTCAGCTGTAGACGGGGTCCTGTGATGTTTACCCCCAGACCTCTTCAAGGTCGCTGACGTCAGGGAAAAGCTCCCACGTGCAGAGTCATCTGAGCAGTTACTAAGCTTGGCTAATGATCTGCGGGTTTATTTACATTAGGAGGGAGTCAAAAGGTAGATTTCAAACCCGCCCTCTGAAAGACAATGAATTAAATATTAAGTGAGAAAGGGCGATGCTGAGTTGGCTTTTTAAAGTCAGCTAGACAAGAGGTGATAAATCTAAGAGGTTTTTAAATCCCTTCTAACATCCACAGTTGAAAAAGCTGGCATAAAACTCAACATTCAAAAAACTAAGATCATGGCAACCAGTCCTATCACTTCATGGCAAATAGATGGGGGAAAAGTGGAAACAGTGACAGATTTTATTTTCTTGGACTCCAAAATCACTGCAGATGGTGATTGCAGCCATGAAATTTAAAAACTCTTGCTCCTTGGAAGGAAAGCCATTTCAAACCTAGACAGTGTATTAAAAAGCAGAGACATCACTTTGCTGACAAAGGTCCGTCTAGTCAAAGTTATGATTTTTCCAGTAGTCATGTATGGATGTGAGAGTTGGACCGTAAAGAAAGCTGAGTGCCAAAGAATTGATGCTTTTGAACTGTGGTGCTAGAGAAGTCTCTTGAGAGTCCCTTGGACTTGAAAGGAGATCCAACCAATCAATCTTAAAGGAAATCAACCTTGAATATTCACTGGGAGGACTGATGCTGAAGCTGAAGCTCCAATACTCTGGCCACCTGATGCAAAGAACCAACTCATTGGAAAAGACCCTGATGCTGGGAAAGATTGAGGGTGAAAGGACAAGATGGTTGGATGGCATAAGCAACTCAATGGACATAAATTTGAGCAAATTCCAGGAGATAGTGAAGGACAGGGAAGCCTGGTGTGCTGCAGTCCATGGGGTCACAAAGAGTCGGACAACTTAACAAATGAACAACAATTTCCACAGTTTACCGTGATAAGTCACCTTGCAAATCCCACCCACCTTCCCTTCCTACAATAAGTACAGTTAGTGTTTTGTATTTTAAACTTCTCTCGTTGTTTGTCTGAGATCCCTCCCTGGCTGCATGATTTTCCTCCCTATTTTGCAAAGATCTTTATCACTTATCTGGTTTTAAAGTAGCTGAAAGAACTAGTCTGCCTAGTCTGAGCAAAACATGAACCTGCCTATAACTGGTTACCACAGGCCTCCCATGATGACCCCTTCCCAGGCAGGGTCTGCCTTCTTTGCGAGGAAGGGCTGGCCTTAAAAACATAGATATTTTTGGACTTTGCTGGCGGTCTAGTGGCTTAGACTCCATGCTCCCAATGCAGGGGGCCCAGGTGTGATCCCTGGTCAGGGAACTAGAACCCACATGCTGCAACTGAAAGGTCACATGCCTCAGCTAAAGCTCCTGTGCACCCACAGCTAAGACCCAGCACAGCCCAATAAATAAACATAAAAAGCAAAACCAAAAACCCAAAACCCCATAGCTCTTTCATCGTAACATCTGAGCAGTGTTTTGCATAATAAGTACCAACTCATATCTGCATAGAACTGCTTTCACAGAAGTTACTCCATTTTTTAAAAATTTCCACTACCCACTACTCTCCTTCTGGGAGACAAGGGAAGTATAATTATTGTCCATTTTACAGATGAGAAAACCAAGGCCAGAGATGTTAAGCTACTCAAGTTCGTTCCCTTTTACTCCACTCACAAAATTGTGGTACATATGGGCGTGTTTCTCTTTCTGTGTTTGTCAGTCAGGGTATATCTGTAGGGGTACTAAAGAAATAGTAAGTAAGTGAAATAATACAACATAAGCAAGTAATAAGCAAAATGAATGAGGATGTGGAAGGGAGAGAAACTCATCTGAAGTTAGGGAATTGTCACAGAACTGAAGCTCTTTGGAGAATTTCTGGAAGAAGGGCTGCCGGGGTGGTATTTCAGCCAAGACAGCATAAGGAGTGGTTGGCAAATACATGAATTTTTGAAGTCAAGCCACTCTCTCTGTTCTATCATTTGGAAGATTTACAAAATGGCACACCGTCTTGCCAGAATACTTCTTTCTTGGAAGGTTGCACCCTTAGTGGCAGCAGTGGGGTGGGGCGGGGGCTCTCGAAGTAAATCAATTTTAGCATCTTTCCTGCGAAGTCGAGCTCAAGCTGATGTATGGGAACCTGTGTTATCCTCCAGGCTTCACCCTCCTTCTGCCTTTTGTCTTAACCACAAATGGCACATTTGTGATCCAGGAGGTCTGGCTTGGGAGGGTCAAGGGCTGGGGGGGCCTTGGTGTCCCCCCAAGCCCTGCCTTCTGCTGGCCTCTGGCTCCAGCCCGTCTGACTCCTTGACTCCGCCCAGTTTTGTATCCTGAACTTAAAAAAAAAAGATAGTTGTGTAATTTGAGTCTGGGCTGCTCTGTTTACCAAGCACTGGAGCACGTGCTCTGATGAGTCAGGGGCTGGACTTACTGTAGGCCGCCCACCCTCCCCTGGCCTATCTCCCACCACCATGCATCCTCCGTACATCTGGTTCCCATCAGGCGCGGGAGTTGGTCGGGGAGCCCGGAGATGCTCCTGCCCTCCCAGCCAGCAATATCGAGGGCCTTTCCTTTCCCAGGATGCACTCGGGGACACTCAGCTGGTTTCCGAACTCTCTCTTTTCCAGCCTTTTCCCTGGAAGGCTCAGGAATCAGCTTTGCGGATTTATTCCGGCTCATTGCTTTCTACTGCATCAGCAGGTAAGGCTCCCTTTGTCTCCTGATGTCAAGCCGCTGCTTGGTGACTGTGCTGTCAACAGCCCCCAGGTTTCTTGATTAACCCTGGGCAGGGGGCTCTGGAGGGCTTGTCAGCTATTGGATGTCCCTGGAAGGATTGGCCCCTGAGGTAAAAGGATCCCCAGGCTTAAGATCAAAATGACTGCCCTGGCCCCTGTAAATGTAAAATCACACACTCACTTTGAAAGGGACCTGTGATGCAAACCTGTAATGTTTAAAGATCCTAATATTACTCATGGATCGAACTAAGAGTGTCACACTGAATGAAGTCAGACAGAGAAGGAGAAACATGGTATGACAACCCTTATATGTAGAAGCTAAACAGAAATGATACAAATGAACTTACAAAATAGAGACTCACAGACTCACAGACTTCGAGAAGGAACCTATGGTTGCCGGGGGGAGGGGGGAGTGGAAGGGATAGTTAGTGAGTTTAGGTTGGGCATGTACACAGTGTTATATTTAAACTGAATAGGAAACTTCTCTGGTGGTCCAGTGGCTAAGACTCTGTGCTCCCAATGCAGGGGGCCTGGGTTCAATCCCTGGCTGGGGAACAAGATCCCACATGCTGCAATAAAGACCCGGTACAGCCAAATAAATAATTTTTTCAAAAAAGAATAAACTGGATAACCAACAAGGACCTTCTGTATAGCACAGGCAACTCTGCACAATGTTTTGTGGCAGGCTGGATGGGAGGGGAGTTTGGGTGAGAATGGATACATGTGTGTGTGTTGCTGAGTCCCTTCGCTGTTCACCTGAAACTATCGCAGGATTGTTAACTGGCTATACTCCAATCAAAAAAAAAAAAAAAAAACTCCTCTGGGATTGGAACATATAGGTTTTCAAGGCAGAGGCCTTCCCTGTCCCCCTTTGCCTGGCAAAGCAATATATCCTTTTCTACTTCAAAATAAATCAAGGTCCTAATGTCTCTGAAAACTCCCCAGTGGATGCAGTTCATCTAGAATTGTGGGTGCCTTCAGCCCCTAAATCTTGTGTCCCTCTCCTTCAGGCCTGCTGGGTACCCCTGTCTTTTTTGTAACTAAAGGAACTGTTTCAGTCTACATGAAGCTAAGCCCCAAACCCCGATGTTAACAAGTGTCAGGAGGGCGCAAATTGGGAAAGCCTTTCTTTCTTTCTTTTCTTGTGAGCCACCCCGGTTTCTCAAATCAAGGATTCTTTCTGTGAATCAGGATCGAAATGCATTGTCTGCAGAGGCTGACATTGCCTCCTCTCAGGTAGCCTGGCTCGGGGGTGGCGGGGAGCGGGGCGGGGCACGGTTCCCTGGGTTTTTCTGCACATCTGTTGCAGCTGACAGAGCAGAGATGGGCATGTGTTCCTGGGGTATTTTGCAAAAGATACTTCTCATCCCCATCCCACCCGTGGCTGAGAAGTCTGTTTGGAATCGGGTTATTTTATGTTAATTTAATATATGGGCTGTTTCTCAAAAACTGAGTTAGGTGTTTGTTGCACCTGTTGGACTAGACCCTTGGTGGGGGATGGTAGAGGAGGCACCACGCTGTCCACTCCCGGAGGTCCCCAGACCAGGCCAGCTGAAGCCACGGTCAGCAGCCTGATGAGGGAGGCACTTTCAGAGGGGGAAGAAACAGGGCTTTTACACCCCTAAATGGGATTGACCGGAACCCCACACCACCTGCCCGGGTGTGAGGGAATCCACTCATTTGAGGAAGGCAGTGCAGAACCCCCACATCCCCAGACATGCACACTTGCTGTGGCGCAAGCCCCTGATAGCGACGATCAACCTGGCATGTGGGCCAGAGGCGAGGTTGGCCAGCATTCACACGCCATAGTTCATGTCTTGATGGGCCTGCTGTTGTTACGAAAAATAGTCCCACCTAGGCTCTGTGACAACCTAGAGGGGTGGGATGGGGTAGGAGGTGGGAAGGAGGTCCGAGAGGGAGGGGACATATGTGTCCCTATGGCTGATTCATGTTGATGTATAGCAGAAACAACACAATATTGTAAAGCAATTATTCTTCAATTAAAACTAAATAAGTTTAAAAAAAAAAAGATCGTCCCACCCAGAATACAGGGTTTGGCAGCCTGAGAAAGATATCATCTCTGCCATCGGTGGTCATGGTAGACTGGGGACCGCTGTCCGGGGCCACTGGATGACTAGAGGGGACAGAGTCCATAGAAGCCTTGGTGACCTACCCACATGATGCCAAGATAGGTGCTCACAGGCAGACCCCTCTGTTGACATTTTGTGATTAATAGCCAGTCTCCTCCTCTTAAGAAAATGTACACATGGAGTAAAAACAAAATTAAAAAATAAAATGAGTACGCAGGTACGAACACTCTTGAGTGAAACATTTTTAACAAAGATGGATTTATTTTGTCTATCATGAGAGTTTTAGAGCCAGGGTGTAGGTGAGAAGGAGGCACCCTCTTTTGTGGGTGTACGTGAGGAGGGGCTGGATTGTGCCCTTGCCCAACACGGCAGGAGAGGACTCACAAACAACATCTAATTTTCTAGTAGATCAAAGCCTAAAACCACCCGTGAGTGAATGACAGGTGTGGTTTCCTGCCATCTCTGTCATCAAGGAAAACCAAAACCAAGCACGCGATGTTTTAGGCTCTAGGTACTGTGCTGGGCAAAGTAAAATCTTAAAATAAACGTAGGTTGGTTTTTGTTTGGGGCTTCCCAGGTGACTCAGTGGTAAAGAACCCGCCTGAGTCAGACAATACGTGGTTTTCCTCCCAGATCGTCTAAAGAAAGTAGGTTTTCATGAAGTGGGCAAGCCATGGAAACATATATTTGCATGATGCTTTGGCGTTACAAAGTTCTGGTTCTCGTTAGCCTTCATTTAAGATTATCATCAGGTCCATGACCTCTCCTGGGTCAGGCAGCAGCTCTTACACAAATGCTGTGTCCCCTGACACTCCACTTGCTTCATCCAGAACAGATGCACGGGGACAAATAGAGGGAGGTGATCACAGCATCTAGGGGAAGAAGGGTCTCCTGGAAGCAGGATGTGACCCTGGCTTGACACCCTGGAAAGAGGAGCCTCTTGACTGCCAGCTCCTAATATTTTTATGTGAGCCCTTCCTGACCCTGTTACACTCTATTCTTGTTTTGCTGTTTTCATCGATCTTACTAATTTGTTGTTCATTGTCAACAGCCTCAAGGGCCCCAAGATTCTCTGCTCGTCCAGATTTAATCTGCTATAGCCCAGAGTGTTGCCCAGTCTTACTGTAAACGACAAGTTGTTTGGTGTAGTTACTTTCTTCAGTGGAAATATCCAGAGCATCTTGTGCAGACAAACACTCCAGGCGTTGCCCTCACATACTTCACCACAGGCATGGGTGGGGAGGTGTCTCCTGGCTGTTCTTCATACACGCCAGACACTCTCCCACCCCAGGGCCTTTGCACCTGCTGTTCCCTCTGCCTGGAATGTGAGGCCCACTCTCACACGTGAACCCCCTTTATTTTTCCGCTTTTGTGCTTTATTTTTATCCATGGAGCACATCCGCTTCTCATAGATTCTATGAATTGCGTTCTTGTTCTCTGTCTGCTGGCATCCACTGGAGTGACGCTTCACGCAGGTGTGGACTTTGTTTTGTTTGAAGCACCTAGAAGAGCGTCTGGCACATTGTGGATGACCATAGACTTTGCTGGATGAATGAATGAATACTTTCTTTGTGAGATCAATACCATCAATGGGAAAAAAAAAAAAAAAAGTCCTTTCCTGAGAAGTCGTTATTGTCATTGCACGTTCGTTCATCTATTTATTTGAAGCACACTCTCTCCCATCTGTATCAGGCCAGGCTGTGTGCTGAATCCTGTTTAGATTTCACCAGTGCTGAGAGCGTGACCCTAATCCTTGTGTCTAAGTGTTAGTCTCTCAGTTGCGTCCGATTCTGTGACCCCATGGACTGTAGCCCACCAGGCTCCTCTGTCCATGGGATTCTCCAGGCAAGAATACTCGAGTGGGTTGCCATTTCCTTCTTCAGGGGATCTTCCCAACCCAGGGATCGAACCCAGGTCTCCTAGCATTGCAGGCGGAATCTTTACCATCTGAGCCACCAGGGAAGTCCAGATCCTTGTGTATGAAGATGAGCAAATGTTTCTCAAGTCTGCCTTTGCCCTTTTGGAGAAAGCAGGAGATCACAAAGCAGGAGGTCTCGGTGGTGACGCTATGCTCTGGCCATGGCAGGATCCTTTTGCAAGCCCAGCTCCTTCCTCTTGGGCCTGCTGGTCTGCAGTGCTGCAGTGCATGTGTTTCCCGGTCCATACATGGCATCAGACTGTTTAGGGGCAGGGTTGTCTCATGAGGTCCTTTAGTTTCACTTTTCTGCTCAAAGTGTGATCCAGGGGCAGGGAGCTTGGCAGAAATGCCAAACCTCAGCCTCCCCTAGACCTGTTGAATCAAAGCGCAGCCTCACAAGACCCTCAGGGATTCAGGCACACATCACAGTTAGACAAACACTACCTGAAGACTCAAGAGGAAGGTCTGCCACCAGCACACAAAGGACAGTGTGTGGGCTCCAGCTGGAACCCCTCACAAGTAAAATCAACAGACATTCACTGAGAACCTACCGTGGAAAAGGGAGTGGATAACACATCTCAGTTTAGGACCACACATTCCCACCCAGGGAGTCGGGGCCCAACATCCAGTTCAGTTCAGTTCAGTCGCTCAGTCGTGTCCGACTCTTTGCAACCCCATGAATTGAAGCACGCCAGCCCTCCCTGTCCATCACCAACTCCCAGAGTTCACACAAACCCATGTCCTTTGAGTTGGTGACGCCATCCAGCCATTTCATTCTCTGTCGTCCCCTTCTCCTCCTGCCCCCAGTCCCTCCCAGCATCAGGTTTTTTTCCAACGAGTCAACTCTTCGCATGAGGTGGCCAAAGTATTGGAGTTTCAGCCTCAGCATCAGTCCTTCAAATGAACACCCAGGACTGGTCTCCTTTAGGATGGACTGGTTGAATCTCCTTGCAGTCCAAGGGACTTGCAAGAGTCTTCTCCAGCACCACAGTTCAAAAGCATCAATTCTTCGGTGCTCAGCCTTCTTCACAGTCCAACTCTCACATCCATACATGATCACTGGAAAAACCATAGCCTTGACTAGACGGACCTTTGTTGGCAAAGTAATGTCTCTGCTTTTCAATATGCTATCTAGGTTGGTCATAACTTCTTCCAAGGAGTAAGCGTCTTTTAATTTCATGGCTGCAGTCACCATCTGCAGTGATTTTGGAGCCCCCAAAAATAAAGTCTGCCACTGTTTCCCCATCTATTTGCCGTGAAGTGATGGGACCAGAGGCCATGATCTTTGTTTTCTGAATGTTGAGCTTTAAGCTAACTTTTTCACTCTCCTCTTTCACTTTCATCAAGAGGCTTTTTAGTTCCTCTTCACTTTTTGCCATAAGAGTGGTATCATCTGCATATCTGAGGTTATTGATATTTCTCCCAGCAATCTTGATTCCAGCTTGTGCTTCTTCCACTCCAGTGTTTCTCATGATGTACTCTGCATATAAGTTAAATAAGCAGGGTGACAATATACAGCCTTGACATACTCCTTTTCCTATTTGGAACCAGTCTGTTTTTCCATGTCCAGTTCTAACTGTTGCTTCCTGACCTGCATACAGGTTTCTCAAGAGGCAGGCCAGGTGGTCTGGTATTCCCATCTCTTTCAGAATTTTCCACAGTTTCTTGTGATCCACACAGTCAAAGGCTTTGGCATAGTCAATAAAGCAGAAATAGATGTTTTTCTCGAACTCTGTTTTTCGATGATCTAGCGAATGTTGGCAGTTTGCTCTCTGGTTCCTCTGCCTCTTCTAAAACTAGTTTGAACATCTGGAAGTTCACAGTTCACGTATTGCTGAAGCCTGGCTTGGAGAATTTTGAGCATTACTTTACTAGCGTGTGAGATGAGTGCAATTGTGCAGTAGTTTGAGCATTCTTTGGCATTGCCTTTCTTTGGGATTGGAATGAAAACTGACCTTTTCCAGTCCTGTGGCCACTGCTGAGTTTTCCAAATTTGCTGGCAGATTGAGTGCAGCACTTTCACAGCATCATCTTTCAGGATTTGAAATAGCTCAACTGGAATTCCATCCCCTCCACTAGCTTTGTTTGTAGTGATGCTTTCTAAGGCCCACTTGACTTCACATTCCAGGATGTCTGGCTCTAAGTGAGTGATCACAGCATCATGATTATCTGGGTCATGAAGATATTTTTTGTACAGTTCTTCTGTGTATTCTTGCCATCTCTTCTTAATATCTTCTGCTTCTGTTAAGTGCATACCATTTCTGCTTCTGTTAGGTCCATAGCATTTATCGAGCCCATCTTTGCATGAAATGTTCCCTTGGTATCTCGAATTTTCTTGAAGAGATCTCTAGTCTTTCCCATTCTGTTGTTTTCCTCTATTTCTTTGCATTGATCGCTGAAGAAGGCTTTCTTATCTCTTCTTGCTATTCTTTGGAACTCTGCATTCAGATGCTTATATCTTTCCTTTTCTCCTTTGCTTTTCACTTCTCTTCTTTTCACAGCTATTTGTAAGGCCTCCCCAGATAGCCATTTTGCTTTTTTGCATTTCTTTTCCATGGGGATGGTCTTGATCCCTGTCTCCTGTACAATGTCACGAACCTCATTCCATAGTTCATCAGGCACTCTGTCTATCAGATCTAGGCCCTTAAATCTATTTCTCACTTCCACTGTATAATTATAAGGGATTTTATTTAGGTCATACCTGAGTGGTCTAGTGGTTTTCCCTACTTTCTTCAATTTAAGTCTGAATTTGGCAATACGGAGCTCATGATCTGAGCCACAGTCAGCTCCTGGTCTTGTTTTTGCTGACTGTATAGAGCTTCTCTATCTTTGGCAGCAAAGAATATAATCAATCTGATTTTAGTGTTGACCATCTGGTGATGTCCATGTGTAGAGTCTTCTCTTGTGTTGTTGGAAGAGGTCGAACCTGGGTCTCCTGCATTGCAGGCAGATTCTTTACCACTGAGCTATGAGAGAAGCCCCAAAATCCAGAGCAGGTAGCAAATTGATACCTAATGTATTATTTGCATGATGGATCAACCATCATAGTCAGTGAGTCCAATATTAACTCTAGATACAGTTTAGCTGCCTGAGAATGCAACTCAGTCTTCACTGCTGATCTGTAACCAGGAACTCAGTCTGTCCTGCATGGGCAGAAGTCATGACCCCCCAGTCCAGTCACCAGTCAAGACAAGTCAGGTTGGATATGATGCGATGTTGAAATAAAGCTGTAGTTAAATAACAGGGATCTACTGCACAGCACAGGGCACTGTATTCAATATCTTGTAATAACCTATAATGGAAAAGAATCTGGAAAAAGACTATCAGTTCAGTTCAGTCCAGTCACTCAGTCGTGTCCAACTCTTTGCGACCCCATGAATTGCAGCACGCCAGGCCTCCCTGTCCATCACCAACTCCCGGAGTTCACTCAGACTCACGTCCATCAAGTCAGTGATGCCATCCAGCCATCTCATCCTCTGTCGTCCCCTTCTCCTCCTGCCCCCAATCCCTCCCAGCATCAGAGTCTTTTCCAATGAGTCAACTCTTCACATGAGGTGACCAATGTACTGGAGTTTCAGCTTTAGCATCATTCCTTCCAAAGAACACCCAGGGCTGATATCCTTTAGAATGGACTGGTTGGATATCCTTGCAGTCCAAGGGACTCTCTTCTCCAACACCACAGTTCAAAAGCATCAATTATTCAGTGCTCAGCTTTCTTCACAGTCCAACTCTCACATCCATACATGACCACTGGAAAAACCATAGCCTTGACTAGATGGACCTTTGTTGGCAAAGTAAACTGAATCACTTTGCTGTATATTGGAAACACTGTAAATCAACTAGACTTACAAGAAAATAAAATACTTTCAGCTGAAACCTTTCTAGGATGGAAATGAAAGCAAGAGACAGAAATGAGATGTGTAATCATGTGTATTCTCTCTTTTGAAAAATCAGGGACGTCCTGCCATTTACCTTGAAGTTGCCTTATGCCATTTCAACAGCCAAGACCGAGGCTCAGCTTGAAGAACTTGCCCAGCTGGGACTAAGTAAGTGGGTGCCCTTGCCCAGTCTCTTGTCATGCATGTGTGGAGCAGAGCCAGTGGCCCCTGAAACATTGTTGCATCAGAATGTAACCCTCACCTCCATGGCAGAACTTCAGGAGGCCCTGAGTCACACCTTTTGAGAGTCTTTTTCTAAGTCAAGCATTGAACCAGCTCTCAGAGGCAGGTGCTAGGTTTGCCTGGGGAGCTCTCACAATTCTCCCCAGCACCTCCTGTTGATGAGTTTGTGCTCCCCCAAATGTCCAGCAGGTGTCTGTCATAGGTCCTGCCTTTCTATGGCATCTTGCTGGGGAATGGCCATGTCTGATGGACAGGGAAGTCCGGCGCAGGCACCTCCCCTGCTTGAGTTTATTCTAGAACGCACGGCGTAGATGGCACTTCTGTGCTTTGAGGAATCTGACTGCACAGGCTTCCAGGGAACATCTGTCTCAGTTCCTCTCTGCCTCAGTTCTGGCCCTGGTGTTCTCGGCCACATCCCTCACCCCGCCGAGCATCCCTACTCCAGCCAGCCAGATGTTTGCTTCCCCTCGTGCCTCTCAACCCAGGCCCGTGCTGGGCAGTGGATGGTAGGGGCTCAGGACACACCACTGCCCCAGTGTCACTTCTGGGTCCTGTTGCCCTAGGGAATCTGTGTGCATTTGACTTTCACACACACACACATACACACACACACAAAGTTTTCCTCCTTGATGGGAAAGGGGAATTCTCTTAAGATTTCAGGGCTCCAGTCTTCAGGTAGATGAGCAACAAGGCCATGGTATTTGAGTGAGAGTTTGGGATTCAGAAGTGCAAGTCCCAGGATTCTTAGAACCTAAGAAACTGTGATACTTGACCCAGCAAATAAGAAATGTCCTTCCTTGGGCACGTTTTCCCCTTACTCTAAAGAATCTGTTCTGAAGGGGGTGCCATTGCCAGGGGAGCCTGCAGAATTCACAGAGAAGCCTGGAGTTAAGAGTCATGTTCCTCTCTGAAACCTAGATTGCCTCAGAAGAATTGCCACATGCAACCAAGGCCTGCCTGATGGGCAGCTGCGTTGCAGGACAAGGAGGCAGAGTCCTGGTAAAAATACCAGGGCCATGTAAGAGTCCCTGCTGAAAAGTCATGCCATCTCTGCCACTGAGCTTTATACCCCTTGGAAAGAGTTCAGAGCATTTCCTGAGTTTAAGGTCACATCACCACCTAGATTCTAGCCCTGCTGAGGACGTGTTCCAGGTCTCTGTTTCCTCTGGTGACCTCTGTCCCTGGGTCTCCCAGGTGGGTGGTCCACCTGCAGGTGGTCCACCTGCACGAAGCCACGAGTGCTTCGTGCCAGGGCTCAAGGACTAGAGTATCTGGGGGCAGCCCTTGTGCCCTGAAAAGGCTAAGGCAAAAAAAAAAAAAATCTGTTCTGGTGGCCACTCACCAGAAGCAAAATTTTTTAAAAAGCCAAAGTATTAATTGCTCAATCATGTCCCAGTCTCTGTGATCCTGTGGACTGTAGCCCACCAGGCTCCTGGGCTCCTCTATCCATATAAGTCTTCAGGCAAGAATACTGAAGTGGGTAACATTTCCCTTCTCCTGGGGATCTTCCCCACCCAGGGCTCAAACCCAGGTCTCCTGCATTGCAGGCAGATTCCTTACCGTCTGAGCCACCAGAGAAGCCCATAGATATTGAACGTGTGATATTTACTGTGTACTTCATTTTGTGAAGAGACATCCCTTTTTAAAACCCTGTATCTCATGTATTTGTTCATCTAACAAGTGTTTCTGGAGGGTCTGCTATGTGGCAGCCACAGCAAGGGTTTAAGGATCCATAGGGTCTCTCCCCCTTGCCCACTCCCCAGCTCTATAGTCTGTATGGGAACAACACATACACAAGAACTACACGTTCTATATTTGCAAAATCTCAACAACGGTTGACAGTGGGAATTTAAGGAGGGTTAAATTTCGAGCTAGAGCAGCCCTATCCTGGCCACTATAAAAATATGTAAGGCTAGTCAGCGCGCACTTTTAAAATTTCCTAGTGGCCACATGAAAGAGGATTAAAGGTGCAGTTAATTTTATAATTTATTTACTATGTGAAATGCTATTTCAATATATCATCCCTATTTTTTTAAATAGTAATGAAATATTTTACCTTCTTTTTTTCTTGCTAAGTGTTTGAAATCCAGTATATATTATATCCTTACAGCACACTTCTATTCAGGCACTAAATTTTCAGCAAAAATACATGGATCAGTATTTAGATTCCATTAAATTTACAACTGAAGAAGTAGTTTCACATACCCCAGTTCCAGATCTACTTGAGTTTCCCAGTAATGCAATTGTTCAGTTTTACATTTAAATGGGTTTACATGAAATAAGATGGAAAATTGAGTCCCTGGTTGCACAAGCTGGATTTCAAGCGCTCACTGGCCACAGGTGGCTGTTGGCTTCCCTGTTGGACAGCACAGACCTAGAGGGAAGGAAGGACGACAGAAAGCGGGCAACAGGAGCCAAGGTCAGGGGTGTGCATGGCAAGGACAAGGCAGGCCCAGGGCTCCTGGCCTCACCCTCTCTCCAGGATCCCGGTGACTAGCCATTCTGGGCCCTTAGGAAAGAAACACAGTTTCAGCAAACACAGCAAGGCAAAGCGGTAGAGAGAGCAACCTATTCCAGATGGAAATGACACCAGGTATTTATTTATCAGCCTCCCTCGATTTGCATGGAAGGCCGACCTGTCCGTCCAAGGACGCACAGGCAGGGTGCCTACAGTCACAGCGATGTGCCCCACTCCAGAGTGTGCTGAGCCGCAGTGGCCACGGCTAGAAGGCTGGGAGATTTGGGAAGAGTGGGCAGCAAACCACAAAGACAGTCGAACTTGCACTTATCCTTGGCCTGAGCCCGGCTGTCCTGTTTTTTTTTTTGTTGTTTTTTTTTTTGCTGATGGGCCCTGCGAGTGCATTTTTCCTGCTTTTGGGTTTTAATGCTGAATGTGTAAAACCCCAGGCAGATTGTGTAATGTCCACAGACCCAGCTGCTCCTCCTGCCCATTAAAGGGGAACTGCAGGCCCTAGGGGGTGGAGGAGGGCACCCCAGGATAAGGGGATCCATCAGAAAGGGTGCTGCCACCGGGCGGGCAAACTCCCTCTTGGTGGAGCAAGTGGGAAGCCGCCTCCCACCCCTCCCCGGGGACCCCCCCACCCCACAGCCTTCTCCCAGCTCCCACTGTTCCTTTTTCCTCACCTGGGGAAGGGCTGGGCCCTCTGTGGGCAACAGCCAAGCCATTTCTCAAGAGCCTTGAAGCCCAAAGCCTCACGAACCTTCCTGGGAGCCCGCAGCTGGGCCTGGCAGCATTTCCAGCCCTTCCAGTAAAGGAATGCAGTTAAAAGCAAAAAGAGAGAGAGAGAAAGGAAAACACCACACTCCAGCATAGCACCTCCCCTCCAAAGCCATGCATTGCCAGGCAAGTGTGCTGTTTGTGATGGACAGGCCGAGTGCACTGTATTTACATTCTTGTGTTCACGATAATGACTTTCAGATTTTTGGAGCTCTCCAGCTGACAACAAACCCCCAAACCCTCCACCTCCCCATAGGCCTCCCTCCTCCGACGGCGGCGACGACGGTGTGAGTCCGGCCTCCTCGCGTCAGCTCTGCCTGATAAATGGAGTGCATTCTATAAAAACCAGGACGCCCTCGGAACTGGAGTGCAGCCAGACCAACGGGGCCCTGTGCTTTATTAATCCCCTGTTCTTCAAAGTGCACAGCCAGGACCTCGGCGGGGGCCCCCGGCGGCCCTGCACTCGGACTCCCAACGCGGATGGCACCGAGAGGCCTCGGTCCCCGCCGCCCCGGCCCCCGCCGCCCGCTATTCATAGTCAGCCCGCCGGCCCCCAGCTGGCCGGGCCCGTGGCGCCCCCGGCCGGCATGCCGGAAACCGTCGCCCTGCACCAGCCCGGGGACGCGGCGCGCCTTGGAACGAAACCCACCCCCGTGCCTCCACCCCGGCTCAAGAAGCAGGCGTCTTTCCTCGAGGCGGAGGGCGGCGCCAAGACCTTGACCGGCGGCCGGCCTCGCCCGGAGCCCGCGGCGGGCCCGGCGGGCGGCGCAGGGGGGGGCTCTGCCCCGGCGGAGACGGAGGCGGAGGCGGTCCTGGCCTCGGGGGATTGCGCAAGGGCCCGGCGCGCCGCCGCCTCGGCCTCGGCATCCCGGGCCCCGTGGCGCGCGGGCCGCCAGCGGCTGAGTGACATGAGCCTTTCCACTTCCTCCTCCGACTCGCTGGACCTGGACCGCAGCATGCCCCTGTTTGGCTACGAGGCGGACACCAACAGCAGCCTGGAGGACTACGACGGCGAGAGCGACCAGGAGACCATGGCCCCCCCAATCAAGTCCAAGAAGAAGCGGAACAGCTCCTTCGTGCTGCCTAAGCTCGTCAAGTCCCAGCTCCGCAAGATGAGCGGCGTCTTCAGCTCGTTCCTGACCCCGGAGAAGCGCATGGTGCGCCGGATCGCCGAGCTGGCCCGTGACAAGCGCACCTACTTCGGCTGCCTGGTGCAGGACTACGTGAGTTTTCTGCAGGAGAACAAGGAGTGCCACGTGTCCAGCACCGACCTCCTGCAGACCATCCGGCAGTTCATGACCCAGGTGAAGAACTACCTGTCCCAGAGCTCCGAGCTGGACCCCCCCATCGAATCGCTGATCCCCGAAGACCAGATAGGTGGGTGCCACCTTGCCTTTAAAATACATGTGTGTGTGTATAGAATTGCTTATACATACCAGTGGAATTATTTAAAAACAGAAATTCACAGCCGTAGAAAGAAACTTAGGGTTATCAAAGGGGGAAGGGGAGGGAGGGAGAGATGGAGAGTTTGGGATTAACAGATACACCCCACTGTAGGTAAAATAGGTAAGCAACAAGGACCTACTGTAGAGCACAAGGACCTATATACTTAATAGTTTGTAATAACCTATATGAGAGGAGTCTGAAAAAGAATACATATGTGTGTATCTATATATGTGTGTGTATATGTGCTCAGTCGCTCAGTTGTGTCCAACTCTGTGCAACCCCACAGACTAGCGCACCAGGCTCCTCTGTCCATGGGATTCTCCAGGCAAGAATACTGGAGTGGGTTGCCATTTCCTCCTCCAGGATGTGTTTGTGTACATATATCTGAATCAGTTAATATACACCTGAAACTAATAGGACTTTGTAAATCAACGTTCAATAAACGACAAATATATATATATATATATATATATATATATATATAGTATATATATATACTGTGGCCTGGCAGGACAGTGTATCCTGTGTTAGTTCTCTTGGGTGACGTTTTCTCCAGAGTTCAAAACAGCAACACACTCCACCCCCTGGGCTCATCTGAACTAGAAACACAGCTTCTTGAAGTTGACTTCATGTTATATACCTGGTTTGGGGGCTGAGCATCAGGCTCAGACACGTTTTGGGGAGCGACTAATGGGAGCCGCAGATGGGTCTGTTCAGGGCTGGACCATTCTGGTTGCCTGCCTGATTTTGTGCTCTGTGTGGGCTTTGAGGGTCTCCTGAAGGTGTGTCTCAGCAAGCCATGGGGGTTTGTGCTGTATTGGTTGGAAAGTGCCCTTTTTTACCCTCAGGAGGGCAGAGGCCACGGTGTGCAGCTGGGTGAGTTGCCACAGGGAGCAAGCACCAGTGCAGCAGAACGTGACAGCATCAAAGCCCCCAGGGAACCCCTCCCTGTCCCCCTTCTTCCCAAAGGGAGACTGCCCTGCTGGCTTCTAATCACAGAATTCAGTAAGTTTGGGAGTAAGCAAAAACAAAAAAGTCAAATGGACAAGTTTGTTTTGTGTATCTTTAAAAATAAGTATCAAATTTTGGACGTCACATGAAAGGTGTTTTCTCCAAAGTCAAGGGGAAATAACTTTCTTTCTAACTTCATTGGAGAGCTGAATTGCTAATGGTTACTTTGGCCAAGGGAAGATTGAATTTGGCAAGACCTCTCTTTTTCCAGGGCTAGAGTCTTAAGAGATTTTTTTTTTTTTTTTAACTTCAGAAGATTGACTCTGAAGGACAAATTTCAGAGACCTCATTCACTGGGCAGCAGCAATCAAAAAGAGCTACCCGACATTTCTAGGCCGTTCATAAAGCAAAGCTGGAATCGGCTTCTTTCTGATTGGGTCTGTTTGTGGAAAGTAGTAAACAGCGTGTGGTTTGCCGGTGGGGTCTCCCCGCCTCTCTCTCTCTCCCCCTCTCCTTGAAGTGAGTTTCAGCAGCTTTTTTATTTTCTCACAAAGGAATCAAAGCCTTGTTTGTTTTCCTGTGGCTTGCGCCTGGGTGGGTGGGGCGTGGTTAGAGCCCGGCTGCTGGAGAGAAAGCTGGAAGGAATGTGCCCCAGGATGTGCCTTGGGGATGGAAACCCTTGCCTTCGAGACAACGGAAGAGCGGCCCGGGCCCTCTCGGTCCCGCCCCCACCCCCAGAGCCTGCCTCTCAGGGGAGACCGGCTCAGACCCCGCACCCGGCGGGAGAGCCAGGCGGGCGCTGATGTCAGCGCTGGGCTATGTGGCCGCAGTGCCAGCCAGCCCACGGAGACGAGGCTCCTCCCTGGGGAGCCAGGCCTTTCCTTCCTTCCCCGCCGATGCTGTGAGCACCGACCGAAGCTGCCGGTCCTTCCGGCGGGTGCGGGGGACACTCTCCTCCTAGCTTCTCGGAAGGTGCCAGTTCAGATAGGGTATTGCTGTTGGTTGGAGCCCCGGATCTCATCTTCTCCAAAAACAGATTTGAATGTGGTCAGCAGTCTTTGACACAAACGCTTTGCTGCTCTGGAAAGATAGAGCTTTCCATCTAAAAATCTAAGGTCCTGAGGAGGAGGGAAGCTGACATCCAGGCTGCCTGTCCCAGCCATGGCAGTAGGTCTTGGCCTCAGCCCTGTGAAGCAGGCATCCTGTGCCCTGGCAAGGCTGGGTTCTGCCAGCTGGAGCCAGGTGTCCAGGGCTATCCCGGCCTAGCCTGTGAAGCTTCTGAACTTTCTTCTTTGGATTCAGAGCCTGTTTTTTTGAGGGGACTTCCCTGGTGGCCCAGTGGTTGCCTTCCACTGGACCACCTGGGAATGTGGGTTCAACCTTTGGTCGGGGAGCTAAGATCTCATGTGCCTCGTGGCCAGAAACACAAAACATAAAACAGAACCAATATTGCAACAAATTTAATAAAGACTTTTAAAATGGTCCACATTAAAAAATCTTATAAATTAAAAAAATTTTTTTTACTTTGTTTATTTGGCTGTGCTGGGTCTTTGTTGCTGCACAGGTTCTTCTCTAGTTGTGGCAATCACAGGCTGCTCTCTAGTTTCGGTGCACGGCTTCTCATTGTGGCAGCTTCTTTTGTTGCAGAGCACAGGCTCTAGTGTGCCGGCTCAGTAGTTGTGGCACACGGATTTAGTTGTCCAGCAGCACATGGGATCTTCCCGGACCAGGGATCAAACCCGTGTCTCCTGCATTGGCAGGCAGATTCTTAACCACTGAGCCACCAAGGAAGCCCCCCAACCCAATTTATTTTTTTTAAACCCTGTGTTTTGAACCTTACCCCAGTGCCCTGCCAGAGAAGGCAATGGCGCCCCACTCCAGTACTCTTGCCTGGAAAATCCCATGGACGGAGGAGCCTGGTGGGCTGCAGTCCACGGGGTCGCTGAGGGTCGGACACGACTGAGCGACTGAGCAGCAGCAGCAGCCTCTCCCTTGCTGGTGCCTGTGTTCATATTTTCTCATAAGAAACTTAGGAGATTGGAAAACATTGTTTAATTGTGTTATGCACCTAATAGGAATATGATATTTGTCAATTATATCTCAATGAAAACTAACTTAAACATTTAATTTGTAAATTCAAGGGAATTAGGATAGTAGGCTCACCATTGGTAGAGGAAGCTCAGAGTGCTACTGTCTGCGGACGCGGATGTGGGACACACTGCCACACTTTTTTATTGGTTTGTTTTGTTTAAGCTTTTGCATTAAAGCAGATGCTTCATCTTATCTGTTGCTTCATCAATGAAACCATTATTCTGTTTTGAAAAGTGCAGAGAATGTGCTGGGCTTTTGAAATTAAGAGGAAGGCGAGCCAAAGCAGAAGGTGACCTAAGAAACTCATCACTTGCCCAGTTGTGAGGAAAGATGTGATCCTAATGATTAGAAAACCAATCCCCTTAAATGTGCCCGTTTAGATTCGGACTCTGGCAAGAAAATGGAGTCTAAATGATCTTTTTACATATTCCTAAATGAAGGGCTCACTAGTTTACTAAGACCTTGTTAACACAGTGATTCCTTTGAACTGTGTGATCAACTCACGGGTGGTACCTTTGTGTAGATTTTGTTCTGTTTTGCAAATTCAGGAATGGAGGTCAAGATGTATAAAGTGACTTGTGGAGGGTTATGCTGCTGGTGGGTAGGGGAGATTGGATTCAGCCCTGGTCTCCTCTGGTTTATCTGTTTATTTTCACCAATCTCACTTCCTGGGAGGTTATAATTCACTTTGAATGGATTCACTTTAAATGCCACCCCCAGGATTCCAAACCTCAAATTTCTTCAGAACCGGTATCAACTGATGCTTGTAAGGCTTTTCAAGAATACCAGTTGGATTTCTCTTCTTCTTCAAAAAAAATCTAGTTCTGTCCTCCTTTCCCACAGCTTCTGGGGGAGAGAGTGCTGAATGAGGAGGTGGGAATATAAAGCCTAGATCTACAGAATTCCATCCTTAAATTCAGGAAGTTGGAGGAGGTATCTCAGTGCTGTAACCCATGTAGAATTCCATCCCTCATATATAAAAAAGAACCATATGAACGCATGTGCATTTAGTGTTTGGATACAGTGCTAATCTTCTTCACAAAGGAGTTCTTCAGTTGCACAGAGAAAAGCCAGTGAAAAAACTAAATATCTCTCACCCAACTGCAACTTTGTCCATTTGCTCCTGTCATAGCCCTG
This sequence comes from Bos indicus x Bos taurus, assembly GCF_003369695.1. Taxonomy (NCBI): domain Eukaryota; kingdom Metazoa; phylum Chordata; class Mammalia; order Artiodactyla; family Bovidae; genus Bos; species Bos indicus x Bos taurus. The sequence continues at coordinate 43,810,388 of NC_040088.1, read as the reverse complement.
TAGGGCAGTACTTTCCAGGTGAGAATGACACGATAAAAACAGTCTCAAAGCTGTAAAATTGCCAGCCTAAATGGTGGTGCCCTATCATAGAGAATTTGACTTCTGTTTAGACTGCTCTTTAAAGCACTGCCACACAAAACCTTGCCATGTAGAGGTTCTTGAGCAGATGTTGGTTGATTGACATCAGCTTTGCTCTCCTGATGGGAGGATAAGATAAGTTCCCATTTGACCCAGCTCCCTCTTGATTCCAGGGCCACATATCCTGTTTCCCTTTTGACAAGCTCTCTACCCTTCACACTGCAAAAGTGGTACGTGGAGGGACAAGCAACTGCTTTAACAAAAGCATGTATACCATTTGGCATCCTCCTCCAAAGCCCAGGATCGGTAACTTCATGGACACAGTGAAGTGTACTCACTCCTGAGTGCCCCGCCCAGTAAGATATAGACCCTGTGACATCATTTGTTATCCCAGCACATGCTCCTTATTGGTGGGTTTTCACATCATACCACTTCCGCCTCAGTCTCTTTCAACCAACGAGAGAATAGTCCCAAAGTGGGTTACAGCACTGAAATACCTCCTCCAACTTCCTGAATTTCAGGATGGAATTCTGTAGATCTAGGCTTTACATTCCCACCTCCTCATTCAGCACTCTCTCCCCCAGAAGCTGTGGGAAAGGAGGACAGGACTAGATTTTTTTGAAGAAGAAGAGAAACCCAGCTGGTGTTCTCAACTGGTATTCTCTTAGTCCCAACTTTCTGGTAGTGAAATCTACACTTTGCAGAACTTGTTGCATTTTTGTGGATACTGTTTTGATTTTCTTAAAGCAAAAGAATTTTTACTTCTGATTTGATATTAATCTTAAGGAAATCCCTCTGTTTTCAAGTCTTGTTTCAAGAAAAACAAAATTTTCCAACTCCCAAAATGTTAGCAATCCTCAACTTTCTACTTCATTCAAATTGCACACAAACACTCAACAAAGATACAGATAAGCCAACTGTATTTATAAAAGTCAGTAATAAAAAACAAGATACGGTTTTGCCTTCTTTAGTGGCTGTCAAAATGTGTATTTTTTCTGAAGAGTATTACCATTATTTGAAGAAAAAGTAGCCTTAAAATTCAATTCCCACATATTTCAAAGAGAACATCAATTTACTTACATGAGTGTTTTATTTTCTTTATAGAGAAATGATACTGAAATGTGGTTAAACACCAGAGAGCATAGTGTGCGTAAGAAAGAAGTCTGAAGTCATTCCTTGGGTTTTAAACAATTAAAACTGCCTTGCTTCATGTCATTTTTTTTAAATGAACATTCAAACCTGGGGATTCCCCAGTGGTACACTCATAAAGAATCTGCCTGCCAATGCAGGAGAGTGGGTTCAATCCCCTGGGTTGGGAAGATCCCCTAGAGGATGAAATGGCAACACACTCCAGTATTCTTGCCTGGGAAATCTCATGGACTGAGGAGCCTGGCTGGCTACATAGAGTCCATGAGGTCTCAAAGAGCTGGATACGACTGAGCATGCACGCATAAGTCTAACTCAAGCTTCAATATCTAGTGTGATTTGCTTTTAATTTTGAATTCAGAGTTTGGTTTAATCCCTTGAGTTATTGTGTTACCTGCTGTGTTTTAGACAGAGTCATTCTGAAAGGAGGCCGAGAGACACAGTGGTGCAGAGTTAAGAGTTAAACCACCTTGATTCTGACCTCTGAGCTAGTCCTTGTGTCCATGTCACCTGGAAGGAGAGGATCTCTTAGTACATTATCAAAAGGTACAGAGCAGGAGAAAGATCGACCTCTTGCAGCCTAGGAAAAGCACGTCTATACTATTTTTGAGAGTTAGTTTAAATAGACAGAAGACTGCCCCTCTTTTCCTGACTATAGCTCAGAAGACCCAAGGGAAAACACATAGGAGTTATGTATTCATGTCAGTCAAAGGGTAGTTTAAATACATGTAAAGTACATAAAAGTGTTTGGAATGCTTGGAAAGCACTTAGTACCCCGTCCAGTTCAGCCCTGATTTTTAATCCAGCTGTGCAGCCAGAGGTGACCATGTTAGCACCGAAAGACAGAAGCAGCTCCTTTTGCCCTTCTCGTACAGAGCGAGGGCCACTATGCTATTTCCTGACTTCTTTGAGGTAGGGACAACCAGGTTCCCCACCGTCCAGGGAAGGTCATTTAACTTCTGTGCCTCGGGGAGAGGGCCCCCATTCATTGTGACAGGGCTGAAGTGAGGGCCAGCACAGAGCACAGGCTTCCGTCCTGCCCCTTGTCCCAGGAACTGCGCAAACAGATGTGCCCATTGGTATTCGTGGTGGTGCACGTTTGCACTTCGCAGTTTGAGTTCCCCACAAAAGAGGTCTGCCTCTTGTCATCAAATGTTAACTTCTATTGCTTCTACTTTACTTTCTTGAAAGAATGCTAGAACTTGAATAAGCCAAGAGGCTGTGTGACCTCACTTCATCTTTGATCTTTGTCATGTAGGTTGCAACCTACCCCTTTTGGACATCATGTTGTTTAGACTTTGGGTTCTGTTAGAATTCCTGGCGAATACCGGGAATTATTTTGTTTTAACCAGGTTCAGAGTGCTCCTTCTGTCTTCCCTGCCCTGGGCGAGGAGTAGATGGCAGTTCAGAAGTTGCAGGCAGTGACAGTCAGAGAGGTGAAGTGAAGAGGCCAGAGTCACTTAGAAAGACACAGCTGGGCCAGCTGCCAGGCCACCTCCTCTCACTCTTTCTAAGACACGCGCCTTCGCTGAACTTCAGCTTCTGGACTCTCGCTTCCTCTTCAGCAGCAGTGGGGGAGCAGAAAGTGTCCAGACGAGCTGATGAGTGAGCCTGTCCTGTGATGGGTCCCTGTCTCGTGCCTGACTTTCTCTGGAATCCATGCCTCTGATCAGAGGGAAGTGACAGACCTTAGGCTTCTGTCCTCATTCCTAAGACGGGGCAATCATCTCACGGCTCTAGAGGCCGACACGTTTAGCGCTTCTTGTAAATCACTGCATTTACAGGTCTCACTAAGGCAGGGAGCTCTAGGCCGATGCCCCTGACTACGTCTCTGAGTGGATGAACTTTAGAACCAGTTGATAGGATCTCTATAAATATTTTCAGAAACTGTGTTTCCAGTGGGTTATCCAGTTAGCAATCGGTTTCTAACACTCACAGTGTTGTAGTGCAGACAGTTCTCCGGCATCGTTTTGTTTCTTTGTAGATAAACACAGTTGACATAACCAGAGTTCTTGGGCTTGAGTCCTGGCTCCCCTTGGCAGCTGTGTGGCATCCATGTCTCTGGGTTTCCTCAGCGATAAAATAAAGAAATCACAGTCCTCCCACCAGGGGTTTGGTGGAGGAGCTGAAGAGTCAGTGCATGTAAAGTGCCTAGAATAGCATCATTCTTGGATGTAAAGCAACCAGAGATGGTAGGGGAAAACGGATAGTAGTAATTTATAAGCCATATGACTGATCTGATCTTTTGTTCTGAGCTAGTCCACATTCTGAAAGATTTTCTGTTCCTTTTGTTTCCTAAAATCATTTTTCCCTCTTGCTTCATAAGCACGACCTTCTTTTCCTTTTGGAGAGACTCAGGTACTGGGTCCTTGTCATTTGGACTTTTTTTCTTATTCATTGTATTTATTAAAGATTTGTGAGGATGGGGAGGGGTGATTAGGAGTGAAGACATGAAAAAGAAAGCAGAGAGACCAGTTTTTCTTATTTCTAAATTATAGCCTTTTAAAAATGTTCTAAAAATTTGTTTCTTTGGGGATTTTAAGGCAATGGGTCCTGGATGTCAACCCTCCTAGCAAATTTCCACTGTTGCATTTCCTACTGAGAGTAGAGTTTGTGGCTCAAAGGTCAGTATCAGCACCCCTTCCCTGGGGACAAGGATGAGTTGCTCAAGAGACTCACTCAGCTGGCTGGTGACGAGCTGTCTGCTGTCAGCCCCAGGAACAGCATAGAACCTTTTGGAGATGGTTTGTGTGTACACTCTGGCCCTGAGATGATCAGACTTGCTCGGAATTTAAAAGTTGCCCTTGGGGTTCAAGGTGAAAAGCCCAGGCTGGTCTCGAGGTGTTTTCGGTTGGCTTGATTTATACACATGGCTATTGAGGTTTAACGTGTATCCATGAAGTGTATAAATTTCAAGTGCTTAGCTTGACAATTCTTTATCCATGTATCAACCACAGGCATCTACCATCTCCACCTCCTGAGAGTGTCCCCCGAAGCCCCGTTTATTTCTCAGGACGACTGCCATCCCGACCTGTCATCATAAATTGGTTTTGCCTGTCCTTGAGCTTTGTGTAAGCATCGTGCTAAAGGAGACAACTCTTGTGTGTCTGGCTTTTTTTATACAGATTGTATCTTGGAGACTCAGCCAGTTGTGTCCAGAGCAGCAGCATGCTCTTTTTCATGGAATGAATCTTCCATTGTCTGCATTCCATTTTCTGAATTCCATTGTGTGTATATCTCCTGGCATCTATGCCATTGGGTTGGGCCTTGGGTGCTTTCCAGATTGGGCCTGTTATGAGTAACACTGCTCCCAACATTCATGTGCGTCCTAATTAATGATTGACGTGGCTTTCTCCCCCCTTGGTGACCTCCTTCCAGCAGAGGGAGGGGTCACCAGGAATGTGGCTGCAGAATCTTTAGATAGAGCAGTAAACTGGTGAATGTTTATGAAACACCATGAACTTTAGAACTAAGAAATCATTGACTTTGAAAAGCAGGGTGTTCAGTTTTATGGGCTCAAACAAACCATTAGACATCTCCAAGTCTCTGTGTCCTTATCTATAAAAAGCCCTATATCTGTTTCCTTATTCTATAAAAAGAATATGAATAGTCATATTGTGCAAAAATAATAGCGATACTATAGAATTAGATGAGATAATGAAATAAGGCCTAGCCCAACTGGGCACTCAATGTTAATTCCTATTGTTGACTTTTCATCCTAGTGGCCATTGGAAGTGAAGTCAGAGATGCTATATGACTTTCTAGAAGTTTATTGACACAGCATAACCAATGCAAACTTGGTTTTAATTTGTTTTAAAACAGTAATTTGTTTTAATGCCAGATGTGAAGAAATGTTGTTCTGTTTTTCTTCTTACTGTATAACCTCTTTTGCTTCAACCTTGGTTTCTACAGGTATGTCCTGCTTAGATTTCTCTTTGCCTCTGATCTTCTAATAATAGGTGATCATTTACAGTCTGTGTCATCTGATGTCTCTCGGGAATGCCAAGGGCCAGAGAGATAACTTGGCTATTTCTGTGGGTTCCTGGGCTTCCAAGATGAAATCGTATCCCCAAGTGTCGTATCCTAGGGGTGGTTGCTACCCAGGCAGCTTTGATGAGAACGTGAAACATTTGAGATGGAAAAACTGATGTGGAAGAAGCAGAGAGAGCTTCTCACGGCACAGACCCTCTTCAGACCAGAGCTCCAGCTTCGTGGTCCTGGTTACTGTACCGTCAGCTCCATTGGGCAAACCATTCCAAGAAAGAGGGGGAAATAATGCCTCCCACACCTAAGGGTATTTCCTAATTCTGAACAGAAACGCACTTCAAGAATTTTTAAATTTTCACTTTGAAATCAGCTCAGACATTCAAAAAAGTTGCAAAAAGTCAATGAAGAAATCATGTCTGCCCTTCACCCGGATTCCTGGTGTTAGTGCTTTTCTGTTGACACACACACACGCACTCATGTGCACACACACGCTCACACACACATATACACATGCACACATCCCCTCCTTTTATCTAAATCATGAGCGCTAGTTGCAGGCATTGTATCCCTTTTTCCCTAAATACTTAGTGGGTATTTATCTAAAAATAGGGACATTGTGTTACAAAACTGCAGTAACATTAACTTTCATTAACTTTCACGGAAGAGTCATTCTTTGAAAAAGAGCACACTGTTGCTCCAGACACAGCTGGCCGAGTCTCCAAGATACAGTCTGTGTGAAAGAAGCCAGATTCACTGTTAACAATATTATCTAATCTGCAGACTTTATTCAGATCTCATCTAATGCCCCACTATGTCCTTTATAGTAAATGACAGAAAGACTTTTTTGGTCCAGAATCCAATCCAAGATACCATGTGCATTTAGTTGAATTTTTCCCTCAGGAAATATTTTGAGGCAGCTGGTCCCCTTGCTATTAGCAAATCCTTCTTTTAACATAACACATTTGCTTAGCTGTTCACTGACTCTTCAGTGGAAAGACTGGGTCAAAAGCGTACCTTCTAGAATATTCACCTGTGCTTATGGGTGAGAAGGTATAAAAGTAGTTAAAACAAATATATTCAGTTGTATTGACTGCATGCAAGAGAGACTGTAAAAATGTTAGGGGAGATTCACTCTTCTTGGCTTTACTGAAGAAAAAAAAGTGTGGTGTGTGAATGCGTGTGTGCTGTGCTTAGTCGCTCAGTGTCCAACTCTTTGCAATCCCATGGACTGTAGCCTGCCAGTTCCTCTGTCCATGGGGATTCTCCAGGCAAGAACACTGGAGTGGGTTGCCATTTCCTTCTCCAGGGGATCCTCCCAACCCAGGGATCGAACCCAGGTCTCCCACACCACAGGCAGATTGTTTACTGTCCAAGCCACCAGGGAAGCCTGATGTGGGGCTAAATTTTGGTTGATTGGCTGTGCAGTTGGGACATGTCTGCCCGATAACCAATGCACGGAGTTGCGGGTGTCCATTTCCAGAAAGCAGGCCCTACGTTTCTTCTTTCTTTAGACAATGGTCACAGTAGCTGTGCTTTCTTTGGCAGACGTGGTGCTGGAGAAAGCCATGCACAAGTGCATCCTGAAGCCCCTGAAGGGCCACATCGAGGCCATGCTGAAGCACTTCCACGTGGCCGATGGCTCATGGAAACAGCTCAAGGAGAACCTACAGCTCGTGCGGCAGAGGAATCCCCAGGAGCTAGGCGTCTTTGCCCCCACCCCTGACTTTGTGGACGTGGAGAAAATCAAGGTCAAGTTCATGACCATGCAGAAGATGTATTCGCCAGAAAAGAAGGTCATGCTGCTGCTCAGAGTCTGCAAGCTCATCTATACCGTCATGGAGAACAACTCAGGTGAGGCTACCACCCCATCCAGGCTCTTGGCCCTCCGATGGGGCTGGGACGTGTTGGGTTTTCCAGTCCCCAACTGCTCTTCCTTTCAGCTTCTTGACCTCACCAAGGGCCTCATAAAAATGCAGGTGTTACTCTGGTTCTGGCAAATTAGTCCACATGCAACAAACTACAGCACCAAAAATCCAGGACAGGGCAACAAGAGTTTTGTACAATGCCAGTTTATAAAAGCTTTAGTTCAGAAACTTCCCTGGCAATCCAGTGGTTAAGACTGCATTTCCAACACAGAGAGCAAGAGTTAGATACCTGGTCAGGGATCTAAGATCCCACATGCCTTGTGGCCAAAACATCAAAACAAATAGAAGCAGTATTGTGACAAATTCAATAAAGACTTTAAAAATTGGTCCATATACAAAAAAGAAAAAAAAAAAAAAAACCTTTAAAAAAGTTATGTTAAGATAAAAAAAAAAAAAAAAAGATTTAATTCAGGGCAGTGGATACAGACTCAGTCTTGGGGTTTGAGTTGAGACCTGGCTCTGGGAATGGGTTCATTAACTGTGGGGCTTCGGCCTCCGAAATCAACCTTCCAAGCTGCAGTTGTGTTCTTGTCCTGGGTATGACCTTAGCCTTCCTCCTAAGGTGGGCATTAGACAGGTCAATGTTTGCACAGCCCCAAGCGTGGTGGAGATAGTTCCAATTATTCCTATTGTTACTGCATTCTGGCCCGTGAGAGCCTGTGTCCATGATAGCATCTGTCAGAAACTTGGAGCATTCAGCTCTCGTTATAGTCATTTATCGGCCATCCCTTCTTTGCCCTGAGCTGATGCAGTGCAATAGGAATTCACACATGTCAGCCCTCAGGTTTCCCCAGGGCTCCTCCATGTAGATGTGAGAGTGACCCTGATTTATGGGTAGTGATGAGTCCTGTGGTACCCCAGGTCTTGGGTGAGCCTTTTTAATTTCCTGGATGGTCACAGTGTTTCCAGGAGCGAAATTGCTTCCTGGAGAGACAGCAGAGAGAAAACACAGGCTCTGTTTCTCACGGCTGGAGGAGGTCACCATGCGCATGCACTTTGCAGATTGTTGAGCAGAAACGTTAACATGTGAACGCCCGGGTGGTGATGCTGGCGGATGAACACCGCCTCTGAAACATACTTCACATGCAAGAAATGTATTTTCTTTTATTTTTTGGCTGAGCCAAGCAGCATGTGGGTCTTAGTTCCCCAACCAGGAATTGAACTTGCGCCCTCTGCCTTGGAAATGTAGAGTCTTAACCCCTGGATATCCAGGGAAGTCCCAAAAAGTGTATTTTCTGTAGTCTGTCAAATTATTTATAAGAAGTCCCCCACATTATATCTGCACAGGATTCTGTTCTCAGGCAGTTTCTCAACCTTAGCACTAATAGCATTACAGCTGGCTAGTCCTTTGCTGTGGAAACATCCCACTTCCTCTAGGAAGTTTATTGGCATCCGGATGCATGCTATTTGCACGCCCACCCTCCAGTCATGAGCTTGAAAGATGTCTCCAGACAGTGCCAGACTTCCCTAGGAGGCAGAGTCACCGCTAGTTGAGAATCTCTGTCATAATAAAACAGTACAGACTGACCATTTTTTTGGTCAGATATTAATTAGATGTATTTATTCAGTGTACAGCGATTGAGCACATTTAAGTCACACTGAAGATGGAGAAGGACAAGTTGTTCCTTGCTCCAGTTGGTTTTGGTCACTATGTTTTGGTTAATTTGCACAGAAAGCAATAGGAAGGAAGACACAAAGGAGAAACATCATAAGTAGACACTTAACGCAAATGTTTTATTCTGTCACTTGCTGAAAAGTTAAACCCTTTAAAAATAAAAAGACTGTTTTATTGCACGTGTGTGCATGCTCAGTCATGTCCGACTCTTTGCGATCCTATGGACTGTAGTCCAGTAGGCTCCTCTGTCCATGGGATTCCCCTGGCAAGAATGCTGGAGTGGGTTGCCCACTCCAGTAGATCCAGGGGATCTTCCCGACCCAGGGATCAAGCCTGCGTCTACCTGCCTTTCCTGCACTGAGGCGGGTTCTTTACCGCTGAGCCACCAGGGAAGCCCCATTTTATTGCTTGCATTGAGGCATCTCATGGAAGTGGGAAAACAATCTCCCCTGTGTTCGCTGACTCGGACATTCATCCTGAAATTGTGAGTTAGGGTCGGCCTCTGATGAGGGCAGTGGGGAGGAGCCCTCCCACCGTAGAATTCCAGAAACACCCACCTCACTTCCCCTGCATGGCTGTTTGCTAATAAAAGCAGCAAGTAGGACATGAAAGGGAGAAATGTGGCTAAAAATACCCTGTCTGTCCCCCCCTTTCTTCCTACTCCAGGGAGGATGTACGGAGCAGATGACTTTTTGCCAGTCCTGACCTATGTCATAGCACAATGTGACATGCTGGAGCTAGACACGGAGGTCGAATACATGATGGAGCTTCTGGATCCGTCCCTGCTACATGGAGAAGGTAGCAGGCTTTTGGAGAAGTGGGAGGAACTGGGTGCTTTCCTTCAGTTTTATTTTCTTTTCTTTGTAAACTGAAGCAGAGTTCGCGGAACATGAGATAACCATTTGAAAATGAGCAATGCAAATGCCCTGGCAGTCCAGTGGTTAAGAAAATGAGCAATGCAATAGCCCTTAGTACATTCGTGGTTAAACTAAAATTAACTATTGTAAAGTGACAATTTTGTAGCGTTTAGTCCAGTTGCAATTTGGGGCAATCCTCCAACTCTTTTCAGCTCCAAAACATTTTCATCCCTCCAAATAAAACCTCAGATCCACCTGGCACTTACATGGGTGCTTCTTGACATATTCAGGGTTAATGGCTGTTTTAGTTTTGCTCATGTATGAGAAGGTACTGACTTTTTTCCAGATTACAGAGGTCATAGTGTTGGTCGCAGAAAATTTGGAGAAGTCGGAAAAACACACAAAACAACGCAACCCTGCCATAATTATACTTCACCGAGATTGCTTAGTTGCAGTAAAAAAAAATATATATATACCATTCAGTAGAATCAGGGCCATTTTTTAAAAGAAATGGTTTCTTTGATTTCACAGGGAAGCTGTAAAGTTTTGCTGCAGAATATTTCCCCTGCCAGAACAACTGCCCACTGTGTGTCTGTGAATCGGACAAAGGCCTATCTTTTGTTTTCATCTTTATTTTTTAAATTTGATTTTCAAGATGATAATAGCATCAGTGATTTCCTTTTCTTAAAAAAAAAAAAAAAGATAGCACCTGCTTATCGTTAACATAAAACCACAGTGGAGTAAAAAAATCCAGGCGATTTGCTTTCAACTTACTTTGTCAGTTCAGTCATCCTCCTCCTGTCTGCCTCATTGCAACACGTCTTCACAGGAATCCCTCTCCTTACACAAGGGTTAGGTATTTTATCATGGAAATAATTAGGGTGTTTGTCACTGTGGTGCACAGGCCTGAAATAACAAGGACTCTTGTATGAGCTTGTCTTAAAGGGGATCAGATCGGAGCTTGTTCAGCCTGTGTATCCTGACAGTTCATTTCATGTGTCTCAGCCCAGATGGACTCTGAGTGATGAATTGGCACCTAACATTTTTTCCTCTAGTGAGTTTTAGTCTGGGCTTGAGTAAAAAGGTCCATCCACATGCCGATGGGATTCCCCAGGGAATGTATCATCCCGGGATTTTCCCTGGAGGAGACAGCAGTGCAGTCACCCCCCAAACGTGTGCATTAATTCCCTTGGTCCCCAGGACCTGGCTCTGGGTCAGAGGGTCTGACCTCCAGGGAGCCCTGTGGTCCCCCTCTAGCCCCGCAGGGACCCGCTGACTCAGGACCAGTGATGAGTATCTTCACCCATCCCTTTACCTCTTCCCGGTTTATCTCCCCTCATTAATATAAACTGATGCTGAGGCCGGACCCTCTAGGATAAACTGCCCAGACCCTGCCCGGAGCCTTCCTCCCCGGCTCTGCCCTGGGGTTCCCAGGAGGGAGGGAGCATGTGGCTTTGTCCAGGGACCAGGAGGAGACATACATTCATCTCCGTGCCCTTCTTTTCTTTCTTCCACGGCATTATTATTATAATTGAATATGCATCGAGGATTTTTTTGAGCCTCAGTCATGTTTAATTCTAGTGATAAGTGTGCTGAACTCTTGGGGCTTCGGGGAAAGGGCATGCCAGCCTCCCTCAGAAAATTACCATTCTGTTGCTGTCAGTGTGCACTTGGGACAAACACGTGCTTACATCCTGTGACCTGAGGATGGAGACAGCCACTTCCTGTCACCTTTCCCAGCATTTCTCCAGAGTGAGGCACTGCCCAGGGTACTGTGTCAGTGACAGGTGGGCGGGTCCTCACCTCCGGGAATCACAGAGAAAGACAAGGACACAGCTAAAAAACACACAGAGCAGTCAGTCAAGTCAGGGTTTCACTGGAGCCTGCCTTCACTCAGCCATGTCCTGGCTTCTTGGGCTCCTGGCTGGGAGGACCAGGCAGCCCTGTCAGGCTGGCAGACCAGGAGGAGACACATGGCTGGTCCTGCCCTGCATCCTGCCCCACTGCCCAAAGCACAGCCCACACCAGTTTTCTGCCGTTTAAGCAGGTAATTTTATTTACGCAAAAGACATCATAGAATCCCTTTGACGTGCACAGCCCTAGTGGCAGGGTTAGTTTTGCTGAAATTTAAACCTTAACTTTAATTGCATCCACATGTTTCCAAGTGTGGTCAGTTTTGTGCTTCCAGCATTTGGAGTTTTCTCCTTAGTGGCCTGAACTTTGAGCCATGGAGTGAAAAATTTGACATTCAAAGGAAACCAACCCCTCCCCAACTCAACAGTCATGGTCCCTCCAAGTCCAAGCTCCAATTCTGACACCTCCACAAGCCTCTCTTGAGTCCTTAGGTCCACATTGGTTTTTTCTGAAATCCTCTGTGTCACATTTAAATTCCATACTACTGAGTTTCTCACTCAATCATGTGATTTGTTCATGGATAAAATCTTTAGTAAAACTCAGCCACTCGAAACTCTCTACTGTGTACCGTGGGGGCTGCCTTAGAAAGCTTATAGCTGAGTGGTAAATCTGCTAAATTAAGATGACTTTGAACAAAAAGGCTGACCTACAATGGATACACAGAAGGTGTGCTGCTCAGAGTGGGCGAGAGGATGCTACAGTAAGTGATAACCTCCAGGGACGTCCCTGGTGGTCCAGTGGTTAGGACTTCAGCTTCCAATGCAGGGGATGCAAGTTCAATCCCTGGTCGGGGAGCTAAGCTCCTACACGCCTCCCTGCCAAAAAACCAAATCATAAAATAGAAACAGTATTGTAACAAACTCAGAAAAGACTTTTAAAATGGTCCACATCAAAAAACCTTAAAAAAAAAAAAGACCCCCAAATCTCTGCCGGTGACCTGAAAACCACAAAACTGTTTCTCAGATTCCACGTCCAGTATGACTTAGGGGGGCGTTCATCTGGTTTCCTAGATGGTGGACCACCTCCCATCTTGAGTGTTGACCAGAGAGAAAGTTCTTGTGTTAACTTAGGGTCTTGTGTTAACACTCAGTACTTTGGCGGTGGAAGTGACACTTGGCAGACAAAGCTCATTTAACCGCAGCTAACTTCTGGTCCCTGCATGAATAACAGGCCAATATCCGTTTTCTTTTAATGTATTTATGGAGCAGGGACTCAGATTCTAATTTTTACAAACCCAGCCGGGCTCTGTACCTGGCTCAAGGTGGAGATTCAACAGGTATTTGGACCAAGAATGTCTCTCAGTCCACAACATGCAGTGTCCAGTTGCGGAAAGAAAAGTGCAGTCGCTCAGTCGTGTCCGACTCTGCAACCCCATGGACTGTAGCTTACCAGGCTCCCGTTGTGGAGTTTGTAATAAACATCTAGTGCGCCCTCTAGTGTTTCTCCAGCGAAGAGCTTTACAAGTTCCAGAAAGGCACCTCCATCGTATTGGGTTAGCCAAAAAGTTCTTTCCGGTTTTCCTGTAATATCTTATAGGAAAACCAGAATGAACTTATTGGACAACCCTATAGTTTAGGACCAACCTGTGAACACATTTACATGCCTTTCAGAGTATTGTAAGTGTTTTTAACACTCCCTCAGACATAAGAGGACTTCCCTGGTGGCTCAGCCGGTAAAGTATCTGCCAGCAATGTAGGAGACCCCGGGTTCAATTACTGGGTCGGGAAGATCCCCTGGAGAAGGGAAAGTCTACTCACTCCAGTATTCTTGCCTGGAGAATCCTCGTGGACAGAGGAGCCTGGTGGGCTACAGTCCATGGGGTCGCAAACAGTTATACACAACTGAGCACCTCAGCACAGCACAAACATAGGAAATCATTCCCAAATGCTCCGGCAAAAGGGGCGTCACTTCCTTTTCCTTGTAAATTAACCTTTCCTAAATGTCCTGTTCTGTGAGTCCCTATGTAAGGGTAGGAAAGGGAAGCACGAGGGAGAGGTTCTTTTGAAAAACCCATATTATTGTAAGCACACTTGTATGTTCTGTATTTCTTTCAAAGTGTATAGTTCACTTAAAATTTAGAACATATGAATTCTTAAATGAGAAGCTTCAAAGCAGGTGTTGCTAGGAGGTGTGTGGACTCGTGTTCCTACCGGAAGGTGTTCTGACCTCAGCAGTGGACCCCACCGCCCTCATAAGCCACCACCCCCTCCCCCTCAATAGGTCAGGCTCCAGAGCTCTAACCTTTTCTGGAAAAGCATTTTCACAGTTGCACTTCGGTTGATTCTGTGAGTCTCAGCTTTGGAATGGAAATTCCATCAATGAAAGCACGGCCTGGTCCTCAGTTCCCAGGCAGTGGCTCAGGTCTGGGTTAGCTGCACATCCGTGGGGAGGAATGCAGGAATGGATGGAAGAGGATTCTTTTGCTCAAAAAGAAAAATAAATAAAAAATGCATGTGGAAGAGAAGGGGCAAGGTGGAGCCTGACCTCCAACTCTGTGGTCACCCTCCTGTGGTCCCCAGAGGTGAACCCCTGGAGAACTCACTCTGTCTACCCTTTCCAGGAGGCTATTACCTGACGAGCGCCTACGGGGCCCTCTCCCTGATAAAGAACTTCCAGGAAGAGCAGGCGGCGCGGCTACTCAGCTCTGAGGCCAGGGACACCCTGAGGCAGTGGCACAAGCGCAGGACCACCACCCGGACCGTCCCCTCGGTGGATGACTTTCAGGTGCGTGGCCAGCAGCCTGGGTGGGCCCAGCTGCTTCCTCACGGCCCATGCGGCTCAGGGACGCCCCCCACTCCCCCTCCCGCCCCACTTTGTCCGATCATCCAGTGGAAAAGGGATATTTTAAACCACCTTCTGACCTTGTTGTTTCACTTCTCTCTTTTCCTTAAAAGAGAGAGAGGAAGAGAGAGAGAGAGTGTGTGTGTGTATGTGTGTGTGTGTGTGTGGATTTGGCCCAAGTTTTGCTGCCCTTAAGGAAATAGTCAGATGAGGGCAGGATTTCCTCCTGAAGGTTCAGCGTGGATACTGAGCACCTGGGCACTCAGGAAGCCTACAGGAAGGATGCTTTTGGCACAGGTGGCAAACAGGTGACCTGCCATATGGAAACAGCCCTGTGAGGCCCTGCACTTGACCTGGCCTCTCTGAGAAGACGGAGGGGTGCAGTGACCCCATTCCTTTTTTCCTTTCCCTGTCCCCTACCCCCAAAACAGAAGACCCTAGGGTCTCACCGGCAGTGTCAGCTCTGGCAGCCTGGTAGGGCCAGAGCTGAAGCATGAGCATCTGAGCCCAATCTTCTGAATTCCTCATCCAGAATTTTCTCTGTGCATGGACAGGTGCTTGGGAAGGTGGGGTTCCTATGGTGCATGCTTCCTGGAGAGGAGAGGCTGGTTGAGGCTGTAGAAATCTTGACCCAACACAGGATCACTTCAGGGGCTTACAGTCTATGAAATGATGAGTGAGTCTGCATAGGTCTTCGAATACAATTTCAAAAGCTTCCAGCAGAACTGTGAACCCGGACTGAGTCCATGTGGTAAATTCCCAAGCAGGCCAGATTTGTCTCTGTGTCCCAATTCACTTTCCTTGCCCTTTTTGCCTTTTTAATGCTCTGAAAACACTCAAAAGGTACATTTGGTTTAAAGGAGCCTGTTGTGGAAAGGCAGGGTCAGCAAGGTGTTCTTGAGGATAGCCGTGCTCCCAGAAACTTCCTTCCCAAGCACATAAATCTAAAGGGCAAGAAGGCATCCTGTGCACCTCCCACCCCTGGGATGGTTGAAGAACATCCAGGTGTTAAGGGATTTAGCATTCACGGGCCCTTGGGATGCAGTGATTGTTAGCCATCTAGGCAGTGGTTCCTGAGGCTGCCCAGCCTCTAAGGAGAATCATGGAAAGAGGGCAGGAGAAAAGGAAAATGCATGTCCTTCCAATTCCCACCTTCCCCCAGTCCCCTGTCTCTATCTGGAGCTTCTCGACCAGAGACGCCCCCCGGAGTCCACGGAGCCCTTGTCTCACGCACACCCCTCCCCACTGGCCTCACTCACCTCGCAGACGGACATCTTCTTAGAACAGGCCCAAGACGGGGATTGTCGGCGCTCAGCTTGGCTGTAGGAGCAAAGCCAGGAAGTGAGGCTGCACTCGGAACAGCTAAGTCAGGCTCACAGACGCGTCTGCTCACGCTGGAGTGGCAGCACCTCACCTCATGGGCAAGAGGCTAGAACGCTGGCCCTGCCACTCGCCTGCTGTGTGGCCTTGGGCAAGTTACCTAGCCTCTCTGTACTTCAGTTTCTTCCCTGGTCAAATGGGGATAGTGTAGGCCTCCTCCACAAAGTCCTCTCCAGGAGTCAGTGAGTGAATGCACACCAGGCGTGTGGACCACGTGTGCTGGGGGTGGGGCGCGGGAGGAGAGAGGAGGGGTAAGTAAAACAGGGCAGGTGTGTACTCAGAGGTGCCCTGAAACGTTCTGGTTCAGAGCCTCGACTTTATCATTCATGGGCAGAGTGCACTGTCCTTCCCTAGAGAGCTCTTTTTTCCATCAGCCCAGGAAACCCTCAGGGGAACCTCATGGGACCCAGGCAGAGGGCTTCACTCCCCTTCATGCCTGAGTAGGGCGGCCATGTTTTGAAAAGGAAGATGTATTTATTTTCTTTCTGAAAATCCAATATAACAGGGCCTCCCCTATAACCCCCACTCCTGAAGAAGTGGAACTGAAGAATAATTCGGGGCCACAGACTCTGGGAGAACTGAGCAGGAGGCTGGGACACCCTGCCCCTGGTCAGGACCCCAGTCTGTCCTGTGATGCCGCTCGCCTGGCACTGCTTATGACATGGGGCCTGCCAACACCCTCCACCCCCCCGACACCTCCCATTTCCACATGGCAGCACCCTGCACCCAGTCAGCGCATCTCCCAAGTCTTTCCAAAGAATCCATGTCCCCCCCGCCCACCACCACCACCAACTTTTCCACAGGGCGTTCAGAGCCGCCTGGAGCCTTGCATTGGCTTCAGTGGTGTGAAATTGCCCTTAGGGGAGGGGAAGGATGGTCAGCTGTCTGCAGTAACACCAGAGCCCCTGCTTAGGCTTTGTGAAAGGCAGTCCAAACCAACAGGGCCTGTGTCCTCACGTTATGTGTCTCGCCCTGCTATTCTGGTTCAGGTTCTTCTGCCCTTTGGTTTAATTTTCAAACTGGGAATAAACCCGGCATCAGTTCTAGTTGACACTCTTTTTTTGGCTTGTGCACAACAGAAATTTATTTCTCACAATTTTGGAGGCTAGAGGGACAAGATCGGGGTAGCAGTAAGTTGACACTCTTTACCAGGAATTTCTCAGCCCAGCTTTATAAAAGGGACTGAAAGAGCAGGTCTGAACAGACTTCCTGCTTCTGACATTTGAGATGAATTACAGGACGTCCCTGGTGGCTCGTTGGTAAAGAATCCGCCTGCCAATGCAGGAAACGCGGGTACGATCCCTGGGTTGGAAAAATCCCCTGGATCTGGCAACCCACTCCAGTATTCTGGCCTGGAGAATCCCATGGACAGAGGAGCCTGGCGGGCTACAGTCCATGGGGTTGCAAAGAGTCGGACACGACTGAGCGACTAAACGACAACAACAGTACAGCAATCCAGACCACACAGCGTGCTCGCCACTGTCCCGCCTGGGATCAGCCCCCTTCCCTACCTGGGGCCTTGTGTCCTGACACCGGACGTCCCGGTGAGGCTCACCTGCCAGCCTCTCCTTGGCATCCCATGGGTTCACCTGTGCCGTCTCTCTTCCTCTTCTGACTCTGTATCCCCGAATCTCTTTCCCATCCCCCCTGCAGAATTACCTCCGGGTTGCATTCCAGGAGGTCAACAGTGGCTGCACTGGAAAGACCCTCCTCGTAAGGCCGTACGTCACCACTGAAGATGTGTGTCAGCTTTGTGCCGAGAAGTTCAAGGTGGCCGAGCCCCAGGAGTACAGCCTCTTCCTCTTTGTGGACGAAACATGGCAGCAGCTCGCAGAGGACACATACCCACAGAAGATCAAGGCCGAGCTGCACAGCCGGCCACAGCCCCACGTCTTCCACTTCGTCTACAAGCGCATCAAGAAGGATCCTTATGGCATCATCTTCCAGAACGGGGAGGAAGACCTCAGCACCTCCTAGGGGACTCACAAGGCTTCCCAGTGGTGCATCCAAAGAGGGAGACTTAGGAACCTGGCCTCTGGCGTCCACGGGCTTGTGCAGTCACTTCCTTGAGGACCCGTGACCGAGCCATCCACAGGCCCAATTGGCCAAGGGCATCTTTAACCACGACTCCCCAGCGAGCTCGCTGAGGTTCAGCAAAGAGGAGGACCTGTCCTTCAGAGGTGGAGAGTTGCATCCAGTGGTTCAAGTGTCCCTGGATAGCTTGCTGCCTACCCCTCAGCCAGGTTTCAGGTTGGCTCACGTGTGTGTATATGTACTGAATAAACATTTAAGAACCAGCTCCTCTCGAGTTCAGCAGCAGGCGTTTGACAAGACTGTCCGATGCAGTGCATCAAGGACCTCTCAGTTCTGTGGATGCCTTCATCCACCCTTCCTTCCTTTTTTTTTTTTTTTTTTTACAAAGAGCCTTTGCGTTTTTATATATTTCATAGAAGATTTTATAGCAGTTGCAGGTAAACTGTCAGGATTGGTTTTTAAAATATTTTTGTAACTTTTAAGATATTCTATAATTATGCATGTGATTTTAACATTGATGCAAAAAAAGAAATCTCTTGCTGGATTTGAGAGTATTGCATTTTAAAAGTCTCTCTCCCGTAACTGGATGTTTCGGCCACTCTGTGGGGAGAGACGGCTGGGTTTCTTACAGCGGTGTATTTCTGACACTGGCCACAGGATGCCTTTGGGGATCTGATGTACTGTTTTTACCTTGTTCACGCTCAGTGCTATCGTGTCGTTTTGTGTTTTCACCAAGTGATGCTGACGATCAGGAGAGAAATGAATGTAGAGAGAGACTGAGAGGGAAATACAGACTCTTAACAGAAGACTAAGGAGTGGAGCCTGCTGGTTCAGGCTCCGTACAGGAAGTGGGAAAAGGAGATAGAAGGAACCACCTATGCCGAAAATACTGTAAATATGCAGTGAGGTTTGCAAAATCTGTCCCATGTTATTTGCTTTTGGAAGCAATTTTGAAAACCCCACGAGGAAAAAAAAAAAATTAGAGCAACAGTTTCCCCCCCCCCCTTTTCCACATAAATCAAAACTAACAGCATCAAATTCTATGGGACAGAAACCACATAATGTGAGTTTCATTGAGTTAAATAAATACCTTTTGGAAAGGAGTTTGCCGATGCACCAAAAAAGCCTGTCTGTGTTGTAGGAATGTGTGGTGAAGTTCAATTTCTGTTTTATGAAACCTGTTTGGGTGGGGGTCTGGGGGTTGCACAGAGAATGAGTTCTTGTATTCGTGTCACACAGGTAGTTATGGAAATATGTTATTGTACTGTGTAAAGATGCCCAGTCATCTGATTTGTTTGGCTTTCTACTTTGTACCTTTTCAAGCTTTTGCTATACATCTGGAACCCTCAACACATACTGTGTTGTACTTCCTTTTGTAAATGATTTTTAATGGAGTTTTGCACATAACTCTTTGTAATACTGTACGATAATTCATGTGTGAAAATAATTCTTGCAATATCCTCACGTTGTCTCTTTTTCTTTGGGAAGCGGAGTGTAATGATGTACCACAGAGTGTTATGTAAAACTGGAATCCGTGCTGGTGTTTGTGGTTAGATAATCCTCAGACAGGAAACAGAAAAGTTGATGTGTTGTTTTTTTTTTTTTTTTAAGTCAGCTCGTATTCTGATAGGAGGCAAAAATCCAGCAGCAGAAGGAAAAGATGGTCTTCTAACCTGAAAGGATTTGGCATTTCTGGGAGCTCTGCAGACACTCCTCTCCCCACTCCGCTCCCTCTCTCCCCAACCCCTGCTGCCCAGGTCTTATGTAACCTCTAAAGTGCCCAGGCTGAGAGTTTAGGGTTGTTGCAAAACCAACGTTGCAGAAGCTGCCCTGTTCCTGCTGCTTGGAGCCAAGCCTGGCAGAGAGCAATGGCACGATAAGTCCTTGCTGAAGGAACGAACTTTCTAACCCAGCAGTAGGATGGGCACTTTAAGATCAGAGCTATAGCTGAGCGGGCTGCCTGCTTTGTATATTTACAATGAATTGCAAATGACAGTTTGGTCCTGATGGTTGTGAGAGCGTCAGCTCTCCTTATCTTCCGAAGTCGGTACACTGCTGATTTCACGAGGGTCACAATGTCTGAATGGGGGACAGCTGGAGTAAACTTCGGTGAGATCAAAATAGGATGCTGGTGTGAGCAGAAGAAAACATCACAAGACAGCCCCTGCTTTCGTCCTTGGGCAATGTTTCCATGCTAACATGACAGCATCACATGTCTCCTCACTTTTTTTCCCCCAACTCTGACAGTTCTCACTTCTCAAATTGCCAGGAAACAGATTTTGCTGCAGTTTGGAAGGAGTCAGAGGAGAATAAAAATATACATGCTGGGTGGAGGGAGAGGAAAACGTATTTCCAAATCTAAAAATATAAAAGTTGAATACCAGCCAGAGGAAAGGAATTTTTTTTTTTTTTTTAACGTTACATGCGCTGCCAAGTATTCTCTCCTCGCGGGACAGAGAATAGAAATAGAAACTGTTCATGTAGTTCAGTACTGTGTGGAAGTTACAACTTTAGATCTGTAAGGAAACACAGAAGGCAGGAAACCCAGCCATGAATGCGTTCATTCATAAATGCGGCTTCGCGTCCGCTGGGCAGCTCTTCCCTTCATCTTTAAGAGTCTGGAAATGAGAGAGTGCTCTGACAGTCTTCAGCACTGCCCACTTACTCCCCCAAAGATCTGAGAAGGAAAGGTTACGTACATGGACACAGCTGTTTTCATCGCCTGGCAGTATCTGATGGTAAAAATCCTAAAAAGTAATCATTTTCCAAGTTGTGTTGATGATGGTGAATTTGAGAGCAAAAGTTGTTCATTTAGTGAGCCCTGATCAACTTGGACATAGGGTAAGTTCACAAAACATGGCAGAATCCTAAACGGATCGTAGAAAAATAGAAGAGATAGACGGAGGAAGATCTGGTGGTTGGTCTCAGAGAACATGTGCTTCAAAAAAGATGTCTCGCTCCAGCATGGAAGGATGGGTGGCAGGTGGGACCATCTGCCCCCTTGGAACAGTGACTTTGTCAGGAAGGTATGCAGGGGAAGTTTTATAAAAAATTATTCAGAAAGATCTGGGCCAATATGTTTAATAAAGTGGTAGCCAGACCCCTGCTCAACAGGCAAGTCTGCAGGCGGGGGCGGGGGGCAGCTTTGATTGAAGTCAGCGGGGGTTTGAGGGGGCAGTTTCTTGTCTTGATGCTAATAATCTAACCTTCAAGAGTTGAAAGTTGCCTGAATTCTGAAATTCTGTACGTAGTAGGTAGACATTTAGAATATCATATGAATGGATTTGAGTATTTCCTTTGACCAAACAGAACTGCTATAGCGTCTCCTGGACTCTGGCTCTCGGCCTGGATGGGAGGATACTCAGAGCCTGTGGACAAAGGCTGGGGGCTGGGGGTGTGGTGGGGGGTAAGGCCAGTCTCAGCTCAGTGCTGTGGTTTCCTCCAGGGCAGCATCTCTCGGCCCTGTGGCCCCTGGAGGTGAGAGAGGCATACACCTCTGCAGCCAGCCCTCCCTGGGGTCCCTGGGGAAGTGTCACCTCACACAGCTGAAAGCATTCTCACCACCCCCACCCCAACTGAGCTCCACTCCTCCCCTCCCCACCGCAGGACCCTGAAGGGGAGGGGAGTTTAGTTTTTAATGAGCTGTGCAGGCTCTGACCATTCTCCTGGGCCTTTCCACACCATGCTTATCTAGTTGTACGAGAGATGCAGAGTGAGCCAAGCCCCTCTGCCAACACCCCGCCCCCTCCGCTCCCTCCAACTACCTCAGTCCCCAGGGCTCAGTTCTGCAGATCCTTTTTTCCCATCAGGTGCTCAGCTTCCACTGCTTCTTCAGCTCACTTGCAGGCCTTTAAAAAACCCCCGATGGCCAAGCTGTCCAGACCATCAGAACCTCTGCACGCAGGATCCAGGCGGCAGCTTTTACTGAAATTTCCAAGGTGATTCCACTGGGGCTGAGAAATACCAGGCTAGAGCAAGACACAGGTCTTAGGAGAGACACGCACCTGGGAGAGGTAAGACCTTGTCTACAGCCCCCAACAACTAATCAAGTACAAGTTCTTCATCTCATCTGCCTGATTTCAGCAAAAGACCATAGAAAATGTGCTCGTAACACGGTGCTGTTCCAGCAAATAGGAAGCAAGCCACATAAGCGAGTTTCAGTTTTCTAGTAGCCACGTTAAAGAGAGAAGAAAAACAAATGGGTGAAATCAATAGCACTATATTGCAGTATTACTAATAATTTATTTGATTTTAGTAATCTATGATATTTAACCCATGATATCCCAAATATAATAGTTCAACAATTAATCTAAAATCTTAGAGATATTTTACATTAGTTTTTTTTCATTGTCTTCAAAATCTTGTGTGTACTGGGCACGTATGTCACATCTTATTAGCCAGATGTCAAATGTTTAAGAGCCAAAATTGGCTCGTGGCTACAATATTGGAGAGCACAGTTCTACCAAATTCACTAGGAATGATTTAAGAAGCTGAAAAATGTAGCTATAGATGCATATAAAATAAAATCACGTCCAGAGCATCTATCCACAAAACACACAAACATGCCCACTGTCAAACAGGCACTTCTTACCAGCCGAGGAACTAACAGCATCTTCCTCTTAACTCCTCTGAGAGCCATACGGCACTGAATTAATCCATGTGAGGTCTTAGTACCCAGTTCTCCACCAGCACGTTGAATATTACTTACTATTATCATGAGATAATCAACTTTGAAAAATTTCCACTGCCACTGGTTATTTCTACTTCCTCATCCCTGTTACTATTTGCTTGCAATTTTTCTTATGAAAAAAAGAAAGGCAGTAACAGGTACCAAAGGTTTAATATTTATATATGTGTATGTGTGTGTGTGTGTGTGTGTGTGTGTGTGTGTGTGTGTGTGTAGGGCTTCCCTGGTGGCTCAAATGGTAAAGAATCCACTTTCAATGCAGGAGACATGGGTTCAATCTCTGGGTTGGGAAGATCCCCTGGAGGAGGAAATGGCAACCGACTCCAGTTTTCTTGCCTGGTGAATCTCCATGGACAGAGGAGGCTGGCGGGCTAGAGTCCAGAGGGTTGCAAAGAATCAGACACGACTGAACAACTAAGCACAGCATACACACACATACACACACACATATATATAGAGTGTTCATGTTCCCAGGTGGCGCAGGCGTAAAGAATCCGCCTACAATGTAAGAGACACAAGAGATGCGGATTCAATCCCTGAGTCAGGAAGATCCGCTGGGAAATGGTAACCAACTCCAGTAATCTTGCCTGGGAAATCCCATGGACAGAGGAACCTGACGGGCTCCAGTCCATGGGGTCACAGAGAGCTGGATACGACTGAGCACTGAGCACGTGTATGTGGGATGCCCAGTGTGGGAGAATTAAAGTGGATGCCTTCCGTTAGCCTTGTTGTTTATGATGGAGGTGATGATGGCAGTGATGGCGGACACACGTGTGAACTGGAAGGATTTTCCCAGCATTCCCTCCTGGCTAAGAGCATCAGCAGGGCTCATGGTCAGTGGTGACTATTGCCAAGAGGGGCAAAGAGAGGAAGGGAGATTGCAGGGGCAGCCAGAGTGACCTCCCAGGAGGAAGTGGGTCTGCCCCTGAGGTTGCCTGCAGCAGCGCTTCCCAGAAAGGAATGACATAAGGAAAAGTGCAGCTACTGTCGGGGATTATCTCCATAGCTTTTCCTCTTTTAATTGTACTTTTTATATTCACTTATTCATTTAGATATTTATATATGTGTGTCTATTATTTAACTGGATTACTCTGAAATACATTAGGCTTTTGAAAGAAGAATCAGGTGTCATTTGATGTGATTTTCCTTATCTCTAGTGTCCTTGCTTCCTGCTGCTGCTGCTGCTAAGTCGCTTCAGTCGTGTCCGACTCTGTGCAACCCCATAGACGGCAGCCCACCAGGCTCCCCCATCCCTGGGACTCTACAGGCAAGAACACTGGAATGGGTTGCCATTTCCTTCTCCAATGCACGAAAGTGAAAAGTGAAAGTGAAGTCGCTCAGTCATGTCCGACCCTCAGTGACCCCATGGACTGCAGCCTTCCAGGCTCCTCCATCCATGGGATTCTCCAGGCAAGAGTACTGGAGTGGGGTGCCATTTGCTTCCTACTTGCTGCCAATTCTACAGATTATGAGAGAGTGGACTCAGATTGTAGTGTTAGTCAATTTTATCTTTTTTGCTCTCTGTTTCTCTAGTCTATTGATACACAATCAAGAGCAGAACAGAAAAGCATCAATAGTGAAATGAAAGAATGAAAAATTGCAAGAAACTGCCCAAGTCTCTTTAAGTAATTAAAAATAAACACATGTGAACTTGCTAGGACATTGGAAAGCATCTGCTTTTTATAAGCACATGGAAATACCATACTTGGCAGAGTGCAGAATCTCATTTCACAGATAGTTGAAGTTTTTGCTGCAGAAAATGCAATCGAAGGATCAAGCCCAGCATCTCCTAGGTGCTGGTCAGAGTCTCAGACCCTTCCCAGACCTACTGAAACTGAACACACATTTTAACAAAATTCCAGATGACCAAATGCATGTTACAGTTTGAAAAGTATTAGTTCAAGGCATATTTGAATTGAGGACATTTGTGCAGCTGATATGATTAAACAGATGTAGGCTGCTGCTGTTACAAGTCTGGAGGAAAGGGCTGGTGTGTGTGCTAGGTTGCTCAGTCATGTCCGACTCTTTGCGACCCCATGGACTGTAGCCCACCGGGCTCCTCTGTCCACGGGATTCTCCAGGCAAGAACACTGGAGTGGGTTACCATTTCTTACCCCATGGGATCTTCCCAGTCCTGGGATTGAACCCTAATCTCATGCATTGGCAGGCGGATTTTTTTTATCACTGTGCCACCTGGAAAGCCTTGTTATTAAAAAAAACTCTGGAGGAAAGGAGCTGGTGACACTTATGGGGAAAAAAAAAAAAAAAGGCATAACCTCACTTCACATCAACTGCATGATCACAAAAGGTTTAAAAGGCAGATGTCAGGAAATGAGTATTACCCTCCTGGTTATTTATATATTCTTCTTGCTTTTATAGGGGGAAAAAAACACCTGAAAGGTAGGGGGAAAGACAAATTCAGTACTCTTGCATCGTCTTTTACCTCCGACTATGTGAGGGCAGCAGAAGCTGAGTCAGAAGGTTCTTTCTGTCTGGGCCAGCTGCTCTCACTTGTGTGCACGTGTGTGTGTGCGCGCAGGGACATCATCACGTACTCTGGATAATTAGTCACGCTGTCTCCACGTGATGTTGGAAGTTTATGGGCTTTTTCATTTTCTGAAAGGACAGCCAACTTTCTTTTAAAGGCATTTCATTCTCTGAAAATCTGTTACCAACGGGGCCATTTTACTCATCAGTTTTGAAACACAGGGAAGAGAGATGTAATTAAAATGTATTTGGTGATTAAGAAGTGAATTGTGTAAAACATCAAATAATTGCAGCTGTATAAGGAAGCAGTGGTTCCAGTCCCCTCCCCCAATCCCAGGGGCTGGAGTTGAGGGGCCAGAAGGGAATTGGGGGAGAGTTTTATGGGGGCTGCCTTGTAAATAAACCTTTGTGACAAATCTCCATCTCCCAGCATTTGGCTTGCTTCATATAGAGGAAATAAACCGGCCTCTGTAACAGACCTAGTAGATTGCACACCTATTTTTTTAAAGATTTATTTATTTTTGGCTGTGCTGGGCCTCTGTTTCTGAGCCAGCTTTTCTCTAGTTGTGCTGAGCAGGGGCTACTCTTCGTTTCTATATGCAGGCTTCTCCTTGCAGAGCACAGGCTCTAGGCACTCAGGCTTCAGTAGTTGGGCTCACTAGTTGTGCCTCCCAGGCTCAAAAGCACAGGCTCAGTAGTTGTGGCTCACGGGCTTAGTTGCTCTGTGGCATGTGGGATCTTCCTGGATCAGGAGTTGAACCCATGTCTCCTGCATAGGAGCCAGATTAGTTACCACTGAGCCCCCAGGGAAGCCCTCAGTATCTTTTTTTTTTTTTTTTTTTTGAATCTCTGTTTATCCTAGTTCTCTTTTTCTGTTTTATTGTTTTTGGGATTACAGGCTGTACTGAAATGTTCCATGGCTTTTGGCTGGCTATTCATAATTAAATGGAAAGCATCACAAAGCTTGTTGGGAGCTGCAGATACCGGGCAGAGTTTGTGAACTGGTGACCCTCCCAGTGACCATGTCACAACCTGGTCATTTCATTGGAGGGATGAAAAATGTGAATAGCTGTGGGGCTTTTCTTTTTGGGTCAGGCAACTTCCCCAGGAAAAGTTCTCCAGTGTCCTCCTGGAGGGTGCAGGGTGGGATTAAGTCTTGCCAGCACCCTGGGACCTCCAGAGGGCAGGGTCAGGATGACTGCTCTTCCTTAGCCCTGTCTCACCCTCACCCTGTGCTGTCTGTGTGCTGAGAACTCAGGAGCACAGCTCCTGTGCCGCTCTGGGGATAAAGCTGCATTCCTCTCCCTGCAGGCATCCCAGCCTTGTCCAAATCCTGGGCCTCGGCAGATTCTGCACTGGGAACCCACTGCCTGCCCCTTGGCTTTTTGTCCAGCAGTGGCTAAATTCTCAGCTTGTCTCCGGTTGCTGAATGAGTTTACCAGCTTCCATAACTGTGCTGCCCGTTATCACTGGCTGTTGTCTCCTCCTCCATTTCCTTCATTCTTATGGTTTTGGTGCAGTGGGTGCTCAATCGCTCTGTGTGTCCAACTCTCTGTGAACCCACGGGCTCCTCTGCCTATGGGATTGGACAAGAATACTGGAGTGGATGGCCATTTCCTCCTCCAGGGGATCTTCCCAGACCTAGAGTTGGAACTCACATATCCATCGTCTCCAGCATTGCAGGCGGATTCTTTACCCCCGAGCCACCGGGGGAAGCCCCTCATATGGATTTATGTCTTTTAAAAGTTTATTTATTTATTTTTAAAGCTCTTTTCTTCTCATTTTAAGTGAGGCGCTGGTAGGGAGCCCATGTGTGCTGCTCACCTTATTTTATTGAAACCTGTTGTCAGCTTTTCATATGAATAGACAGTGCTTTTGTACAAGCTAGTTAGCAAAACTAAAAGTAATTGATTCCATGGAGGGCTGGAATGAAAGCATCTATCCAACCCAGTTATTTTATAAAAAAAAAAAAAAAATTATCTGAAGGCAACTGCCAAGCTGTTTCTTTGTCAAGCATATTGGCGAGGATTTCTCAAAATACATATTTCCTGGGCACTTCGTCTTTTCCACATGATCTGAAGGAAAAAAAAAAAGCAACGGTGGCTGAATCGCCAGGCTGTTTGCTTGCTTAAATGTCAGTGAAACATTGCCATGGTGATGAGAGCTTGGGTCAGCAGTATTTACAGAAGAGCACATGGTGTTTCATCTCAATGAGCAGGAAGATGTTTTGTGATAAAATGTGGTAAAAACTTGTTTTTTTCCAACTAAGCTAAGAAAGGAAGTACACAGTGTGAAATGATCAATGAGAAGTTCTGAGTCATCTGTAACATAGGAAAATGTGCAGCCAGGACAGGAATGGTGTTTTTCTGCAGGTTAAAAATAAGATTGGATGCACTGAAATGGAAAGCCATAATAGCACATCCTAGAAGCCTAAGTCAGTGTGGGGCTCCAAGGCATTTAATGTACTTTGTACTTATCAAATAGAGTTACTGTGATGGTGGGGACATTGATGTAACGATGCAAACCATGACAATTCTCTTGGACAGCAAGGAGATCCAACCAGTCTATCCTAAAGGAAATAAGTCCTGAATATTCATTGGAAGGACTGATGCTGAAGCTGAAACTCTTAATACTTTGGCCACCTGATGCGAAGAACTGACTCATTTGAAAAGATCCTGATGCTGGGAAAGATTGAAGGCGGGAGGAGAAGGGGACGTCAGAGGATGAGATGGTTGGATGATATCACTGACTCAGTGGACATAAGGTTGAGTGAGCTCCAGGAGACGGCGATGGACAGGGAGGCCTGGCGTGCTGCAGTCCATGGGGTCGCAAACAGTCAGACACGACTGAGTGATTAAACTGAACTGATCTAAGTATTTGTGTACAGGTTTTTGTGTATATATACATTTTCACTTCTCTGGGATAAATCCCCAGGAGTGCAACTGCTGGACTATATAGTAATTGCATATTTTTTGGGTTGGCTGAAAAGTCCTTTTGGGTTTTTCATCTTAAAGGAGAACCCAAACAAACTTTTTGACCAACTCATTAGTTTTTAAAGAAACCTACCAAACTTTTCCAGAGAGGCTGTCTCTGGTTATGTGGGAGTGATTCAACTTTGACTATTGTTTGTGTGTGTGTTAAAACTGCTGAAATTGTCAAAGATTTAGTTGGTTTAAAATGTATGCACTTTTAAGAATGTTTTCTTTCTGGAAGTGTCTTGACTAATCCCACTTCAGTACAAAAACTAAGTCACCCGCAAAAGGGAAAACAGAAACCCTGCTGGCCTTACTCTTTTCCCCTAGAAACTTTCAACACCCGAAAACAACGGAATAATGATGTGTACAAAGTTCTTGGCGGGGAGAGAACACGGGAATCCATGAATATCCAGCCAATATTCTAATCAGGCGTCTCACAGACTAAAGAGGTCTGGGAGTAGAGGACCAGCCCCACAGGGCCCCTGGAAAACAAAGCAAAGAGGGAAAAGGAAATACTGTAATGAAACCCAGCCAAGCCATAAATGAATCAAAATGAAGAATGGAATGAGGAAATTGTAACAAAAAGTGGCAATGAGCATGATATCCACTCAATTACAGACTGAAGAAATCAAGCAACTGGGAGATGCATAGATGTAACACAGCTGTATATATGAAAGTTCGGAAAAGTAACAATATTACAAGCAACATAATCAGGAGACTAGGGC
The DNA here is from genome assembly GCF_003369695.1 of Bos indicus x Bos taurus. Taxonomy (NCBI): domain Eukaryota; kingdom Metazoa; phylum Chordata; class Mammalia; order Artiodactyla; family Bovidae; genus Bos; species Bos indicus x Bos taurus. The sequence continues at coordinate 43,781,797 of NC_040088.1, read as the reverse complement.
AGAAGGGACAAAGACCATGACAAAGATCATTATATCTTTCATTACAAAGAGACAGTAGTGCCCTAAATGGAAGCTTATAATAAAAAATACTTTTCAATGATTTTCATTAAGATGTTGAAAACATATTTACTATATATGATGTGTGTGTGTGCTAAGTTGCTTCAGCCATGTCCAACTCTTTGCAACCCCATGGACTGTAGCCTGCCAGGCTTCTCTGTTTATAGAATTTTCCAAGCAAGAATACTAGAGTGGGTTGCCATTTCCTCTTCCAGGGGATCTTCCCGTATATGACGTAATATAATATATATCTTAAGCGTAAAGGACATCTTTGGGTACTCTTATTTCTTTGGCGCTCAGTAATCTATTTAGTTTTAATTCAGTTCATTTGGAAATTACCAAAAAAAAAAAAAAAGATTCGGCTTTCTGTCAGGTACACGCATCCAGGTTAACTCTGTAAGCTGCAGAAAATGGACAGTAATAAAAAGGATTTCTGTCCACAGAAACACAAATGCATGGTACATGGCCAGGAGATACAGTAAATAGATATGCTGTACATGTATTTAGAAACACATTTCAGCTTTCCTGATTGCCTTCTGCAGTTTAAATTCTCCTTTTAACCCATGGTAACATCTTAGTGGTTCTTTCATAATGAATGAGTTAAAATGTTTTTTTAACGTGTGCATTTTATGTTTGTATGAGAATCACAATTTTATCTTTTTTAAAAGGCTACTTGAAAACTTAGCATGGTTGGAACAATGTGGGTATATCAATCCACTTTTTAATCATACATTTTATGAACTCTAAATACAGGACAAGAATTGCCTATGACAATTTAGGTCCCGAGTTGAAATATGCTGCAAATATATTTCTAAGGCTTAGTATCATAAAGAAAAAAAAAGAAAAAAATTAAAGCATTCTATTAGAATTTTTAAAAGTTGATTACATGTGAAACAATATTGTTTATATACTGGGTAAAATAATAATGCTGCTAATTCCACCTTTCTCTTATGTTGTGAAATATGTTAGAAAATTTGCAGTCGAATGCACGGCTGGCATCACTGGGACAGGCCGCTCTGGACCATGAGTTCTCCCATCCCTCTGGGCTTCCTTCCTCACATGCCAGGGGCACAAAGTGATCCTGAACCCTGCTTTTCTGCCTTGGGTTCCTAACCCCCGGCAGCCTCTTGTTTCCTTCTCTCCGGGGCTCACCGTGAAGATCCTCGGAAAACCCCAGACGTTACAAGCGTTCCCGGCTGCGGCCTCCAGAGGGCGCAAAGTCGCGACCGCCGTTGCCGAGCAACTCGTGGCCCGGAAGTAGTTCTCTGCACCGCCCCCTCCCCCCGTGCCGCCTTGGGGCATCCGCGCCGGACAACTTCCGGCGGGGCGAGTGTGGTGGTTCCGCTAACGGGTTCCCGCGGCCGCGGCGACGCGATGACCACGCTCCGGGCCTTTACGTGCGACGACCTGTTTCGCTTCAACAACATGTGAGTGAGGCACGCTCGGGCCCGGCGGCGGCCGGCGCGTCCCCGGGGCAGCCCTGGGAGGGAGCCGGGCGGGACGTCCGGACGGCCCCGCTGACCTTGGCCGGGTGGCCGTGTCCCCGCAGCCCTGACTGCAGTGCGGGCGCCTCTCGGGGCCTGAGGGGACGGCGGGCGAGGGTCGGGGGGTGCCGAGCCGAGCTCCCCGCCGCTTCCTGCCGGCGTCCCCCGCCCTGCGCGGCAGCCGGAGCCCGGCGGCGGCGGCGCGGTTACCTTGTATCCGCGCAGGGTAACACTGGCCGCCGCCCGGCGCGGCGCCTTTGCGCTCCTCGTTACTGTTGCTGCTCGTCACGGCGGGGGTACCACTTGCTGCGGGATGGGGCGAGGGGCGGTCCTCGGGGTTCCTGGTCCTTCGTCCGACTTAAGTCAGGCTCTGTGACTTGCAGGTTTCATTATTTTTTTCCTAAGTTTTATTATGAAAATTTCTGAGCGCTTAAAAGCTTGATAGAATTTTACCGTGAACACCTGTAGGCTACCAGCTGGACTCCCACTTTTTTACCATTTCACTCCTTTGGCTTCATCACATTTCAGCCCATCTTATCCACCCACCTCACCAATCCCAGATCCACTTTTAAAGATCCCGAGGCAATTATTTGAAAAAGGACCAGGTAGTTCAGGTCCAAGTGTCAGGAGGATGGAAAGAACCTGAGAAGAGTTCGCTAGAAACGTTCACAGAGGGACTGAGTCTCAGAAAATGGGTAACTGTTGACAGTGGTGAGGAAGAGGGTGCTGGAGGAGGAAGCCGCTGCCTTGCAGGGCGGCCGACGCTCGGGCGGGGATTAACTGTAGGAGCCGGATTCTGTAACTCCGAGGTCAGAGCAACTTGTGAGACTGGACCTGTGCCCCATTTTTGGGGGCGGAGGTGGTTTCTGGGGGCCTCTCTCAGTCGGAGCAGATTAACTGAGGCGACTGCGTTCAGTCTCGTTGTGCCTGGCCCCGGAGTGACTCCTTAGTAGCTATAGTAGTAGTAGCAGCTTAGTCGTGTCCGACTACTGGCGACACCATGGACTGGCCAGTTGGGCTCCTCTGTCCATGGGATTCTCCAGGCAAGAATACTGGAGTGGTAGCCTATCCCTTCTCCAGGGGATCTTTCCGACCCAGGGATCGAGCCCCACTCTCTTGCATTGTAGGCAAACTCTCTACCATTTGAGCTACAGGGAAGATTGGAGTAACCCCTTTCCTTCTCACACCTCTGTGAAGTAGTTGCCCTTCTCATTCCCATTTTTTGGCGTGAGTCAGCTAAGGAGCTGAGAGCTCAGAGGAATGGCTCAGGTGGAAGAGCCCTGTGTGGGAGTGGGCTGAGCAAGGAGACTCCTTAAGGACATTGGGTCTGGTCTGGTGGTTCTTCATTCCTGGCCTCGCAGGACCCCTAAGCTGTCCGCTGCAGGGCCGTGTGTCTCGGGGTGACTGGAGAAGGTGTACCAGGCAGGTGAGCCATTTAGGAGGTCTTGGCAATGGCCCAGAGATGATAACTTGATGAAGGCTTGGGTTTCAGAAGCACAGACCCGGGAAGTGACAGTGTGCTTTGACATTTCAAGAATGGATGAGGCAAAGCTGCCTAGAAAGTCATTTTTAACCAAAGACTGAGGAAGGGCCCACACTTTTATATGAAAATGAATAGAACAGAAGGAGAATAAGCCTGACCATTTACGTACAACAAAACATCCTGTCAACAGGCAGAGAAAATCGACACATATTTATTTAATCTCCACATTGTGTAAGTCATCATGCGTTTGTATAACAAAAAAGGTATATATTCAAAATTACTGTTAATTAAAGATTAATTATGAGGACTTCCGTGGTGGCTCAGTGGTGAGAAGTCCACCTGCTAGTGCAGGAGATGCCAGTTCTATTCCTGGGCTGGGAAGACCCCCTGGAGAAGGAAACGGCAAACACTCCAGTACTCTTGCCTGGAGAATCCCATGGATACAGGAGACTGGTGGGTCACAGTCCATGGTCACAGAGTGGAACACGCCTTAGTGACTAAACTTAGCAAAAAGTCGGACACGACTGAGCGACTTTCACTCGCTCACTCACCAGAGGTTCTAGTCCTTTTCTTTACATTTTGGTTTTATCCTGGGGATCAACAACTACTGCCGATGTTTTTGTTTGTAGGATGCGGAGGGAGGCAGGACTGGTTTCCATGGTTACTCTCCCACTACTCAAGTAGGACATTTAGGCCCCCTTATTTTAAATGTATTAATTTCCTTGGTAGCTCAGACGGTAAACCATCTGCCTGCAATTCGAGAGACCTGGGTTTGATCCCTGGGTTGGGAACATCCCCGGAGAAGGAAATGGCAACCCTCTCCAGTACTCTTGCCTGGAAAATACCGTGAATGAAGGAGCCTGATAGACTACAGTCCATGGGGTCGCAAACAGTTGGACACGACTGAGCGACTTCACTTTCACTTTAGCGACTAAACAACAATAGTCAGAGTCATCTAACTTGTCAAGGCCTCTTCAGTCTGTGCCAGTAGGGGGACTCCTCTCCCTCCTCTCTTCCTTGTTTCTCACCTTGATTAGGGCGGTTCTGTCAAGAACATGGAGAATCACTGGGGTAGGGTGTTGCAGTAGTAACTGAAAGAAGCAATGGATGTGGAAACATTGCCGTCAACAGCAAATATTTTATCCTTGGAAAAATATTTTATGCCTGCCAGTACTGAAGAGACAGTAGTTAACAGACAAAAAATGTTATCTTTATGGAATTTACAATTTATTTGTTTAAATTGGCCACACCACACAGCTTGTCGGTTCTTGGTTCCCCAAGTCCAAGGGTTGAACTCGGACCCTCAGCAATGAAAACCAAAGTCATTGAAAGCCGAAGTCGCTGTAGTTGTACGTAACCATTGCATTGGATTGCCAGGGAATTCGCAGAATTTACATTTTAGAGGGGAAAGTAAGATAGAACTTAAGTGTTCAGTAAACAAGGAAAAATGAGAGCAGGAAAGGGAAATAGGAAGTACATGTGGATTCGGCTTTGGGTGAGGTGTTTCAGGGAAGGTGTCACTGCAGGAAGATGGGGATGGGGGAGTGTGTAGGCTTTGGGGGCATGGGTATTATGGGCAGAGTAGTATGGGTACTGGTTCCTGTTTCAGACACAAAGTCAGGGAGGTGGAGGCGGCTGCCAGTGTGGCCCAAGCAGCAAGTGGGAGTGTGAGAACACCAGGTCGGAGTCACAGGGCTCGACCTTGGAGAGGCCAGCGCTGGACATGGGCTCTGCAGAGGGTGCTCAGACCCCCAGGTAGAGAAGTCAGCCAGGCATCTGGACATGGGAATTTCAAGTTTAGGTCTGGGCTAAAAATAGAAACTTGGGGGTCAACGCTGCATGGATGGTGTTAAACCCAGGTGGCTCGGTGACTTCATTGATGAGTGTGGACAGGAAAAAAGGCTCCAGGATGGCTCCCAGGGCATCATGTGGTAAAGGAGACACAGTGGTCCAGTGAAGCAGGAGGAAACCCTGCTGCTGGGTCTGGAGGCTGAGAAGGGACAGCATGTCAGGGGGGCGGAGCTGTGGACTGTGTCACGTGTTCTATGGCCTAGTGTGCAGCAGGTTTGTCCATTTCGTTCAGGGGAGCAGGCTTCTGGGTCCTGAGAGGTGGTGGGACCTGCCCACCTGCACTCCAGGCCTGGGTCCAAGGCAGCAGGTAGAGAGCAGGTGGGGCGGATGCTGGAACCTTGGTGAAGCTTCTTCTTAGAGTTGTGTTTTCTTCCTGAAATCAGAAGCAGCTGAGCTGGAAGAGGGAGCATTGAGGAGACAGGAGAGGGTATAAAGTAGTCTTGAGAAGGGCGGAGAGTGAGTCCTGTACTCGATTAGAGCAGTGATCCTCTGGGTGTGGGCAAGGGCGCCTCAAGATTGCTTGGGGGGTTCTGCAGGATCAGAGCCATTTTCATGATAAAACTAAGGTTTTTGGTTTTTTTAAAACATTTTGGCCATGCCGCGCAGCATGTGGGATCTTAATTCCCCAACCAGTGATTGAACCCTGGCCCCCTGCATTATCAGCACAGAGTCTTAACCACTGGACCACCAGAGAAGTCTGGTTTTTTGTTTTTTATTGCTTTTTTTTACTCTCATTTTCTCACTAGTGCACAAGTGGAGTCTTATAGATGTGTGATCATCTAACAGAAAGCATAGCAGACACAGAAATGAAAAATCAACTGTTTTCTATTAAGCCAGACAGTAAAAAGATACGTAAAATTGTTCAAATAATGACATTCTTGTTACTAAATTTTCTTTTGTTTTTGAAAACAGTGACTTTTGGTTTAAAAAAGTCATTCACATTAATATTTAACTGATTTTTTTTAAAATGAACAAATATCTTACACTTTTAAATACCAATAGATTTAAGTCTTGGGGTCTTTAGTAATTTTGGAGGGGAAAGGGGCACTAAGGTTTGCTGGTCTCCAGAAACGCAGTGTGACCGTTGCTGTCCCTAAAGGTCCTGAGGACGAGCTTGACTGCATGTGTGAGGGGTTGAGGGCGCTGTTCCGGGCTCCGCCAGGATTGTGCTTCCACTGACTGAATAGGAAAGTGAGGGGCAGAGCTCTCTGGAGGGGGGCAGGTGTAGAAATGCAGATTTGGGAGTGTTGTGGCCAGACACGCTGGTGAGGCAGCTGCTCAGCAGCTCCAGAGCCGGGTAAGGAGTATTCCTCTGAGAGCAAAATTAAAGGTATGAGAACAGGGGCAGTGGGGAGCAGAAGCCCCGGAGTGAGAGCACCCACATTGAGAGGGTGGGGTAAGGCAGGGCCGGCCCTTGGCACATGCTGCAAGGCTGGTGTAGCCCTGTCTGTGATTGACACCCCAGGTTGGTCACCAGTTCCACTTGGAGTTTACTGTTAGAAAATGGAAAATTGTAGGGAATTCCCTGGTGATCCAGTGGTTGACGTAGTGCTCCCAGTGCATTAGGGCATGGGTTCAATCCCAGGTTGCAGAACTAACATTCTCCAAGCCATGGTGAGGCGTGGCCAAAAAAAAAGAAGATAGAATGTTTTGATGATGTATTAACTGTAAAGTAATTTGTAAAGAAGCAGTTAAATGAAAATGTACGGGTGTCTTTATAGTGACTGTGATGATGGCTCAATATGGTCATTAGGCAGGTTAAACCGTCTTTCTTAGTTGAAAAGTTGGTTAAAGTTGTGAACTTAACATGTCTGTTTTCCCTATGCATGTTATTTTTAGTTGTAATTGGCCTATTTAAACTGATTTTGTAAACACTGCTTACTGTTGACATTTCTCTTGTTTCTTTTAGTAACTTGGATCCACTTACAGAAACTGTATCCTTTTTTAAAAAGTTTAAATAAAGGCTTCCAAAAGTAAGCAAAATAGAGAAAAGAAAAAAAAATAGACTTGAACACTGAAAATGTTTAAGACTTGGAGGTCAGGAAACATCATCAACAACATTAAAGGCAATTAAAAAGAAACTAAAAACTGGGAACAAGAGTTATCTTACATCTGCTGACAAGCTGCTAATATAATGACCTCATAAATCAAGAACAATACAATCCCCTGCCCCTCAGTAGTAAGCATAACTGTGAGCAGCAGAAAGCTGTGACTTCAGCAGGAGGGGCTGTTTTTGTCTGATAAGAACAAAGCCTCAAGAGGATGATCAGACCCGGGCGATTCCATGACATCCTATGACACCGGGCTCTGCCCTGGGACCACTGTGTCACCCAGGGGACCCTGGCTTCCAGAGTCTATGGCATCTCATCCGCATTCCTGGCAGGAGCATCGATCAGCAGAGGGGAAGCCAAGGGGACCACTGGGAGGTGTGACACAGCCCTCTGCCCTGTAGACCAGCACCTGCCTCGAGATACACCTATCTAGAACAGTCTGGGATGAGCCGGGGTTTACATTCAGGCTGGTTGCTAAAGGGGAAAAAAACGATTTTAGGTAACAATTAGCAGTATCTGTCATGGTCCCCAGTAGAAACATGGGCAAGGATGTGCGAAGTTAGGGTCCTCTGACCTGAATAGAGAACTCCTACATTCTCAACAGCTTGAAACACAGAGTTGGATTTCTGGGTTATGTGCTATGTCCACTGTGGGGTAGTGTTAATTGATCATTTAACCAAGAGGGCATATAGGAGGCTATGAAAATTTCAAGACTTCAGTCTCACCAATTAAAAGACATGATAATTAAAACCAAAATGATGTACCATGTTTTATCTATCAAACTATCAAGGATTTCAAGCAGTGATGAAGCTCAAGGCTGATGGAGGTGAGGTGAGGGGAGTATTCTCATAAATTGCTAGTGACAGAGCAGTTTATGAGAATGTTCAAAAGCTAGTCTCTTGAAGGACTTTACTCATGAATACCTGGTAATTGCGTTTCCTGGAACCTGAAAATAACAATAGAGGCATTTATGTCAGGGGTGGGCACGCTAATATGCAGGGGCCTGTTTTTGTAAATAACGCTTTACTGGGGAATAATTTATACACTGTGTCTAGTCCTTGACTTTCACAGTTCTTTTTTTAGTTGAAATATAGCTGACTTACAGTGTAGTGCTTTTTTATGGTAAGAATGTGTAACAAGCTAGAACTGGAAGGACTTTTATTAATTTGGTAAAGGTTTTATATTTTAAAACTTTCAGCAAGCATTATATACTTGAGTGAGAAATTAAGGTACATTCCTTTCAAGATTGGGCATAAGATAATGCCTACTGTCACTACTACCCTTTAACATAGTTCTAGAGGAACTGACCAAACTTCCAGAAGGAAGAAGTATAAGGACGAGAAAGGTAGAAATAAAACTATCATCATTTACAATTGATAGTACGATCGAAAAAAGAACAACTTAAGAACGTTCACCAATGTTAGAACCAGGATCAAGTTTTAAAAAATCAGTAGCATGTGTACACCAGCAGTAGAAATCAAGAATATGTGGGTGTGTGTTCGTGTGTGTACTTTTTTTTTGTAGTAAAAACTTTATTAAAACTTTGAAATCAAAAAATAAAATTCTTGTTACAATTTTCTGAACCTTTAGGTCAGTTCAGCACAAGAAAATAATTGAATATTTAAAACATGTATATTTACTTAAAGAACATCATAGAAGAATGGAAGCAGGTTTTTTAAATATCTAAAACTGACCGTATCTGTAATATATATTTATAATAATCCCTCTTGTTTTATGACCTTTTAAAAAACGCGAGTGTAATTGATATACATTATTGTGTTAGTTTTAGGTGTACAGCAGAGTGATTAGTTATATATATAAAACCATTCTTTTATCAGAGTCTTCTCCCATATAGGTTATCACAGAAAATTATTGAGTTGAAGTCCATGTGCTATACAGTAGGTCCCTATTGGTTATTTACACACATACACATTTTATATATAGTAGTGTGTATGTTAATACCTGACCCCTGATTTCTCTCTCACCCCATGTTTTCCCTTTGGTAACCATGTTTGTTTTTGATACCTATAAGTCTGTTTTATAAGTAAGTTTCTTTGTATCAGTTTTTAAATTAGATTCCACATAAAAGTGATAGCATATGACACTTGTCTTTACCTTATTTCACTTAGTATGATAATCTCTGGGTCCATCCAGGTCGCTGCAAATGGCATTATTTCATTTTTTATGGCTGAGTGATATGCCATTGTATGTGTTTACCACATCTTTATCCATTCATCTGTCAATGGACATTTAGGTTGCTTCCATATCTTGGCTCTTATAAACAGTGCTGCAGCGAACAGTTTTCTCCTGATACATACAGAGGAGTGGGACTGCTTGATCATATGGTAGTTCTATTTTTAGTTTTTTAAGGAACCTCAATACTGTTCTCCCTACCAGTTTATATTCCCTAGGAGGGGTCCCTTTTCTCCACACCCTCTCCAGCATTTTATTGTTGTATACTTTTTGAAGATGGCCATTCTGACCACTGTGAGGTGATACCTCATTGTAGTTTTGATTTGCTTTTCTCTGATAATTAGGGATATTGAGTATCTTTTCATGTGCTTTTTAGCCATCTGTATGCCTTCTTTGGAGAAATTCTATTTATATCTGCCCATTTTTTGTTGGATTATTTCTTTGACACAAAGTTGCATGAGCTGTTTGTATATTTTGGAAATTAACCACCTCAGTCACTTCATTTGCAGATAGTTTCCCCCCATTCTGTGGATCATCTTTTCATTTTTTTTTTTTTTTATGGTTTCCTTTGCTGTGCAAAAGCTTTTAAGTTTAATTAGGTCCCATTTATTTTGATTACTGTAAAGGATACTGACATGATTATGTAAAAAAAAAAACGTTTTACCTGTGTTTTCTTCTAAGAGTTTTATAGTATCTTACATTTAGGTCTTCGATCCATTTTGAGTTTATTTTTGTGTATAGTGTTAGAGAATCTTCTGATTTCATTCTTTTACATGTAGCTGTCCAGTTTCCCTGGCACCACTTATGAAGAGACTGTCATTTCTCCATGGTGTTTTGTGTGTGTGTGTGCCAGTACCATGCTGTTTTGATGACTGCAGCTTTGTAGTATAGTCTGAAGTCAGGGGGCCTGATTCCTCCACCTCTGTTCATTGTTCCTAGGATTGCTTTGGGTCTTTGAGGTCTTTCGTGTTTACATACAAATTAAAAAAAAAAATCTTCTGTGAAAAATGCCATTGCTAATTTGATAGGGGTTGCAGTTGAACCTGATTGCCTTGGGTAGTAGAGTCATTTTGACAGTATCGATTCTTCCAGTCCAAGAGCTTGGTGTATCTTTCCATCTGTCATTGATTCCTTTCATCAGCATCTTAACAGTTTTCGGAGTCCAGGTCTTTTGTCCCCTGTGTAGGCTTATACACAGGTGATTTTTTTTTTTCTTTTTGATGTAAATGGTAAATGGCATTGTTTCCTGAATTTCTCTTTCTGATCTTTCATCATTAGTGTATGGAATGTAAGCGATTTCTGTGTATTTTGTATCCTGCAGTTTTAACCAGAATCACTGACGGTCTCTAGTAGTTTTCTGGTAGCATCTTCAGGATTTTCTGTGTGTAGTATCATGTCATCTGTAGTGACAGTTTTACTTGTTTTTCAGTTTGGATTCCTTTTCTTTCTTTTTCTTCTGTGCTGTGGCTAGGACTTCCAAAACTATGTTGAATAAAAGTGGTGATAGTGGACATTCTTGCCTTGTTCCTGATCTCAGAGGGAATGCTTTTGGCTTTTCACCATTGAGAATGATGTTACCTGTGGATTTATCCTGCTGCTGCTAAGTTGCTTCAGTCATGTCCGACTCTATGCGACCCCAGAGATGGCAGCCTACCAGGCTCCCCTGTCCCTGGGATTCTCCAGGCAAGAACACTGGAGTGGGTTGCTATTTCTTTCTGCAGTGCATGAAAGTGAAAAGTGAAAGTGAAGTTGCTCAGTCGTGTCCGACTCTTAGCGACCCCATGGACTGCAGCCTACCAGGCTCCTCTGTCCATGGGATTTTCCAGGCGAGAGTACTGGAGTGGGGTGCCATTGCCTTCTCTGGTGGGTTTATCCTATATGGCCTTTATTAGGTTTAGGTTAAGTTCCCTCTATGCCAACTTTCTGGACAGTTTTTTTATCATAAACTGGTGTCAGGTTTCGTGAAAACCTTTTTCTGCTTCTATTGAGATGATCCTTTGGTTTTTCTTCAGTTTGTTAATGTGCTGTATATCACATTGATTGAAGCTATTAAAGAATCTTTGCATCCCTGGGATAAATCCACTTGATCATGGTGTATGATCCTTTTAATGTATTGTTGGGTTTGGTTTACTAGTATTTTGTTGAGGATTTTTGTGTCTGTGTTCATCAGTGATGTTGGTCTGTAATTATTTTTTTGTGGTATCTTTGATTTTGATATCAGGGTGATAGTGGCCTCATAGAATGAGCTTGAAGTGTTCCTTTTTCTGCAATTTTTGGGAAGGTTTCAGATGGATAGGTGTTAACTCTTCTTTAGGTGTTTGATAGAATTCACCTGTGAAGCCATTTGGTCCTGGATTTTTGTTTGTTGGACATTTTAAAATCACTGTTTCAGTTTAAGTACTTGTGATTGGTCTGTTCATATTTTCAATTTCTTCAGTCTTGGAAGATTGTATCTAAGAATTTGTCCATTTTATTAGCATATAGTTGTAAGTTTTTTATGATCCTTTGTATTTCTGTGGTGTCAGTTGTAACTTCTATTTCATTTCTAATTTATTTGAGCTTTCTTTTTTCTTGATGAGTTTGGGCTAAAGGTTTATCTATTTTATTGTCTCAAATAACTAGCTTTTAGTTTCATCGATCTTTTCATTTATTTCTTTTCTGATCTTTATGATTTCTTTCCTTCTACTAATTTTGAGGTTTTGTTTTTCTTTCTCTAGTTGCTTTACTTGATAGTTTACTTGTTTAGATTGTTTACTTGAGATTTTTCTTGTTTTCTAAGGTAAGACTATATTGCTACAAACTTCTCTTTTAGAACTGCTTTTGATACATCCCATAGGTTTTGGTGGAGAAGGCAATGGCACCCCACTTCAGTACTCCTGCCTGGAAAATCCCAGGAACAGAGGAACCTGGTAGGCTGCCGTCCATGGTCCATGGGGTTGCTGAGAGGAGGACACAACTGAGCAACTTCACTTTTCACTTTCCTGCATTGGAGAAGGAAATGGCAACCCACTCCAGTGTTCTTGCCTGGAGAATCCCAGGGACGGGGGAGCCTGGTGGGCTGCCACCTATGGGGTCGCACAGAGTGGGACACGACTGAAGTGACTTAGCAGCAGCAGCAGCATAGGTTTTGGACTGTCATGTTCTTACAGTCATTTGTCTCTAGGTATTTGATTTCCTCTTGATTTCTTTAGTGATCCATTGGTTGTTTAGTAAATATTTTTTCAGCCTCCATGTGTTTGTATTTTTTATTTTTTCTGTATTTGATTTCTTATCTCATAGTGTTATAGTCGGAAAAGATGCTTGATTGAACTTTCTTAAATTTACCAAGGTTTGATTTGTGGCCCAGTATGTGATCTATCCTGAAGAATGTTCCATGAGCACTTGAGAAGAAAGTGTATTCTGCTTTGGGATGGAATGTTCTATAAATATCAGTTAAATCCGTCTAGTATAATGTGTCATTTCAGGCCTGTGTTTCCTCATTGGTTTTGTCTCTGTCCATTGATGAAAGCAGCTTGTTAAAGTCACCCACTGTCGTTTTGTTGATTTCTCTTTCTCTGTTATCATTTGCAGGATATAGTGAGGTGCTTCTATGTTGGGTGCATGTATACGTCTTTTTGGATTGATCATTATGTCTCTCGTAACAGTCTTTAAAGTCCATTTTGTCTGATACGAGTATTGCTACTCTAGCTTTCTTTTGATGTTTCATTTGCATGTAATACCTTTTTCTGTCCCTTCACTTTCAGTCTGTGTGTGTCCCTAGATTGGAAGTGGGTCTCTTGGAGACAGCATATATATGGGTCTTGTTTTGTATCCATTCAGCAAGTCTGTGTCTTTTGAGCAAGTTTATTTAACTTTATATATAAGTTAAATTTAATTTAACTTAAATTAACATTTAAGGTAATTATTGACACACATTCTTTCTGCCACTTTCTTGTTTTGGGTTTGTTTTTGTAGGTATTACCTTCCTTTTTTGTTCTCTTGTGGTTTGATGTCTCTGTTTAGTGTTGTGTTTGGATTGCTTTTTTTGTGTGTGTCTTTATTGTAGATTTTTGGTTTGTGGTTTCCATGGGGTTTTGATACAGCAGTCTGTCTGTATACCCACAGGATTGTTTTAAGTTGCTGGTCTCAATTTCTGATGCATTTCCAATATCCTGTACTCTTCTCACGTGTGTTGGTTTTGATACTGTATCTGTGTGTGGAGGGTTTCCTACCTTTACCTCTTTTGCCTGTACCTGTGAGCTTTCCCATTCATAATTTTCTTGATCCTGTTTGTGGCCTTTTCCACACAGGGAAGTTCCTTTAGGATTTATTGTGGCTTTCATAGTAGTTGCAACAGAGACCATATGGGTCACACAGCCTTGAATATTTACTGTCTGGCTCTTTACAGGAAATGTTTGTCGCTGAGTTATGTCAGTGGAATACTATCAGCAGTAAAAATCAACTATAACAGGTGACAATAGGGCTGAATATCAGAAACAAAGTTGAGTGAAAAAAGCAAAAACAAAAAAGCCTCAATTTTCATTTGTATTGAAAAGATTATGACCTGTTAAAGACTGCTGTTTAAAAAAGTGAAAGGATTTTGGAGAATTTTTAATGACAAAATTTTCACTGTGTATTAGGCAAAGCATCACAGTGCGAATCAGCCTACAGGGTGTGCTTCCTGTTATGTGTAGTTTTTGGCAAAAGTCCCATAAACCGGGTGAGGTGCCTGCCAGGGCTTCATGGTCCATAAGCTAGTGCCTGGGGCTGCTTCAATAGCCAGAGAAGAGATGGTTATGGTGTCAGTGGCTGGATGGCAGAAAGACTTGTGCTTCCATGTTAATGGTTATGTTTTAAGAGACAGAATAAAGGCTGTCCTTCAGAGGGGAGTTTGAAGAATTTACAAAAAGATTTTCCAGAAAGTTAAAAAAAGCCTGATGGTGTCCCCTTATAGAACTGCACCTCCAAGTTAATACTGAGAAGTACAGAAATGAGTACAACTCAGCAGGACAGCAGGGCTGAAGAGCTAAGTAATGAGCCAAGTACTCAGGCATTCACTTTAACATCAGGTTTTTATTTTTTGCATTACTAAAAATGCAGAATCTGAATCAGTGGACTGGACGAACTGGGTTTAAGTAGCCTTTGGAAGTAAATTACAGTTATTTTCACTGTCCCATGCCTGAAGCTAATGAAGGCACTCGTCATTCATTTCCTAGTGCAGAAAGGGAGAAGTAAACATACTGAGGTTGCACTGTGTGCCCAGCACCAGGGAGAGAGGGCAGGTGACACTCACACTGTAAGGGGACAGTAGACAGGAATGGCAGGTGATGGGGAAGTGCTGTGCGGGGGAGGGGGGGTCTAGACAAAGTATGAGCCGGGGAGACAGGCTGTAGAACTTGGGGGTCCTGGTTCTCCACTCTTGGATGGTATGTCTCCATTCACATCTGAGGTTACATATTCAGGCAGTTTTCTTGAAACTTAGTGCTAACCTAAACATTTCATGTAATGAACTGATTGCAGAAATCATACATTTGGCTAGGGATGAACAATATGCTTTTTAAAGGAAACTTCAGAACACGTTTTGTGAAGAACTCTGATTGTCCTTACTTTGCATCCTCCTTAACGAGTCTCTAGTATGGGATTCCTTTTTACCTACAGTACCTTGCCCACTGGCCAGAGTACTTCATCGTCGCAGAGGCCCCTGGAGGCGAGTTAATGGGTTATAGTAAGTATAACACTACTAGTGCTTTTCTGGGTAAGCAATTAAGATAAAAATAGTTTTTAACTCTTAGACTGATCACAGAACTGGAAATATAATCATGATGCCTCTAATTTTCTTTTCTTTTCAACTCTTTGACAGCTTACTGATCCCTCTGTCTTGGGTACTGTGCTAGGCCCAGGGGATACAGCAGTGACCCAAACAGAACTGGTCATGTTGCTGGCACAAGTTTGAGCTGTGGACTGTCTGTTGTGTGTACATACACACATACATACCCACATGAAATGGTAGATCGTTTAAAAAATACATATCAAGTAAGAGTAACAATTAGCTAGATGGCTTTAAGCAGCAGTCCCCAAACTTTCTGGCATCAGGGACCGGTTTCATGGAAGATAAATTTTCTGGTGAGGGTGAGGATGGTTTTTGGACAATTCCAGCACATTACATTTATTATGCACTTTATTTCTATTATTACTACGTCAGCTCCACCTCAGATCATCAGGTCCCCAGAGGTTGGGGACCCCGGCTTTAAGTGTTACTTCAACATCAGAGCTTGGTCGTTTCCTTTATGATAAAAGTGTGCACCACACAGTATTTCTCCACGTGTGAGTTGCCGTGTTTAGTCACTGGATGTGGTCTTTCATTGGCAGTCATGGGCAAAGCAGAAGGCTCAGTGGCAAGGGAAGAATGGCACGGGCATGTCACAGCTCTGTCTGTTGCCCCGGAGTTTCGGCGCCTTGGTTTGGCTGCTAAACTTATGGAGCTATTAGAGGAAATTTCAGAAAGGTAGGAGCCTGTTTTTCAAATAATTCTTGAACTCTAACCATTTGGTTTTTCTCTTGGTGAATGTTGATCAGTTGTTTACTTCAGGATGAATGTTGTCATGATGCAGTTCCATAGGAATTTCATGTTCAGCCTCTACAAGTCCTTACAGCAGTCCTGTCACATATCCATAGTGGTGTTACTGCCCCTGTTTCGCCACTGAGGAAGATTAAAGCAGGCTGCGTGATGCTCTGCAGACTCTTGAGCTGGGTCATAGGTGGAATCAGAATCTAGCCCTCAAGGTCTCTGTTACTGTTCTTGTCACTGGCAGATATTCCCTAATTCTTTGCATTGCCCTTTGCATCCCGGTTATTTTTTTTCATAGTGTCCTAGGCTAAAGAAAAGTTTATACTTTTAAGCAGTAAAACTGAAAGAAATATTTTCATTTCATTTTAGTCACTGTGGTTATCTCCTAATGAGATGTGCCTGCTGGGCATCGCATGGCTTCTCAAACCTTGGAATCTGATTCTGCAGAACCACCTGCACTCTTGTTCCACATTAATTTTCATGTGGTCCTGGGGCTTTATAATGACAGGAATTGCTAAAAGCCTGGCTTCATAAAGACATTGTCACCAAAAGAAATATAATGTGATGTGTTTTTGTGAACTATACAAAGCCAGTGGTTTGCCTGTGTTTTCCCCAAATGTTTGAAATATTCTACAGCACATCCATGAGTTTGGACCACCTGGGAGCACAGTTCGAACAGCCAACGTTGTGGCTTTTTTTTTTAAAGACCTGTTTTATATATCAGATACTTGTTATGTGTTACTTGTTATGTGCTCCATTAAAGTGGAGCGTTTTACAGAAGTAACCATGGCCTCAAAAGTCGACTTGAGGCAAGTTGAGAGCAAGAGGGAACTTGAGCTCATTCTTGTTTAAGCTGTAAAAGAAGTTTAGTCCTTAAGAATTTTAAAATTCCTGTCATTAAAAAGCCCCAGGACCACACGAAAATCAATATAAAACAAAAATGCAGGTGGTTCTGCAGAATCAGGTTCTCTTAGACTGAACAGGGAAGAGGAGAATATTGTAGTTTACACACAAGAATTAATGGCATGCACATCTTGTTGAAAAAGTTATCTGACATTATTATTATAGTGGACAAGGAGTTCGGACATGTGTTCTAATAGCCATGACCTTACACATAAAATTTATAGGACAGACTATCTTTTAGAGTAGAAAACTACTCTCCTTCCCCTTCCAGTTCCTAAATCTTCATTACAGTAGTTACTAAGATTTAAGTGACCTGTATTTGTACAGGAGTGTGTGTGTACCTATGCATATACATACATATATACATGTATATATTAGTGTACACTAAAAATACAAACTATATTTCCAAAGAAAAAATTGACTCATAAAAAATCAAAAGAAAAACGAAGGTGGCAAAACAAAAAGCATGAAATGAGGTGGTAGTCATGAATCCCAGTGTAATTAGGTAAGTACAACAGTGAATGTTAAGGAACTAATAACTCCAGTTTAAAGACAAAGATATTATGCCAAGTGAAATAGGCCAGTCACAGAAAGACAAATACTACATGATAGCACTCAGAGACCGAAGGTGGTAAGATTCATAACGAGTGGAATGGTGGTAGCAGGGAGGGGGAATGGGAAGTTATTACATTTACAATTTACCAATAGGGTGAACCTCATGTTTAGTGTTCTTAGGACAGTAAGATTAAAAAAATATTGTCAGCTGTACGCTATTTACAGGAAATACATGTAAAGATACAGAAAGACTAAAAGGAAAGAAATTTTCTAAATTGGGCTTCCCTGGTGGCTCAGCTGATAAAGAATCTGCCTGCAGTGCGGGAGACCTGGGTTCGATCCCTGGGTTGGATAGATCACCTGGAGAATTCCATGGACTGTAGAGTCCATGGGGTCACAAAGAGTCGGACATGACTGAGTGACTTACGCTCACTTCACTTTTTAAATTATGCAAATTCCAAAGCAAAAAGTGAAAAGCAATTAAGAGTGTAATTAAGTCACATTATAGTTATTACTAGAATAAAAAACAGTCACTGCATATTGGTAAGAGTCAAACTTAAAAATGCAACAACTGACTAAACCATAGGAAGAAATAGATCATCATAATTAGAGGTATGAACAGGCCTCTTCCTAATTGGAACAATCAGAAATTGATTTAATTGTATATAACAGGAGTCAACGTACTTTTTCTTGGGCCACCAGAAAGGGTTCACAAGGCGACCTGAGGTCTCTGTTGCACATTATAACTGATGTATTCTGTAATGTTAAAATATAGTTCCTTTTAAAATACAGTTTAGTGGGTTTCATGTTTTGATTGTATAAATGTCACCATACTCCATAAAACTTCTTTAAGACAACATAGGCAAAACATTAAAATATATTTCTAAATATTTAAGGGTTGTCCCTTGAAAATTGTAAAAAAAAAAAAAAGGATTCTAAGTTCAATCTTACACACAAAAAGGGAACTTATTTTTTAAGGCTAAGATAATCTTAACAAAAACCTGACAAGCGATATGAGAAAGAACAGATGCAGAAGTCCTAGAAAAACTTAGCAAACGGACCTAAGAATGTATTCTAGCAATTAATAGACTGAAGAACATTTTTTTATCTCACTAAATGTAGAAAATGCTTTGATAAAATGCAGTATTCACTCTTGATTAAGCAATCTAGGATACAGAAAGGGAAAACTTTAACCTGCAAAAAGTATTTACTGAAAACCTTTAGTAAATATTAGAGGTGATGCACGGAATGCTTTCCGGGACAGGATGCCTAAAGCCAGCTTCTCTTAGTAATTATTGGAAATCCTTGACTGTACAGTGAAGCAACTAAAAAGAAGGTATGAGGACTGAGAGAAAACATAACTGTTACTTGGACAGAGAAGAGTGTACACATGAAAAACCTGTAAGAATCTAGTCTGTTGGATATAAAGTGAAAGTGTATAAAGTGAGTCTAAATTCAGTTGCGTTTCTATACAAACAGTAACATTTAGAAGAGGATGAGATCTGCATTGGCATCAGTCCACTAAGCCTTTAGGAAAAATCTAACAAAAGCTGTGCAAGACCTCTCTGAAGTTCATACAGCTTTATCCAGAGACAGTAAAGATGGCCTTTGTAAATGAAGAGAGGAACTATTCATGCCAGTATTGTTTTCTAGGACTTCTCCCATTCTGTTTTTTTTTGTTTTTTTTTTAATTACAGAAAGGGTGGATTTTTTGTTGATCTCTTTGTAAGAGTGTCTAACCAAGTTGCTGTCAACATGTACAAGCAGCTGGGCTACAGCGTGTACAGGACAGTCATAGAGTACTATTCGGCGAGCAATGGGGAGCCCGACGAGGACGCTTACGGTGAGTCCCCGCTGGGGCAGCGTCCCGGAAGAAGGGACGTTTACATGCATCCTATAGACCAAAATACTCGGCTCTTTCAATACACTTAAAAAAACCATATTTAAATTTGAGCTATAGTATTTAAATATCCTGTAAGCTACCTTCATGAACCTACCACTAACTAACTTATATTAACTAACCAATGGTTAATTACCATCGGTGGTTGTTTTGCTGTTACAGACATGTTACTAAGACTTTGTTAAAAGAACATTTGTAGGAAGAGCTGAATCCCAGCTAGGGTTCGGTTAGTGTTTTGTGTACTCCTGCTTGGGAGTCTCACTTATAAATACGTTTCTCTTAGAATCTGGTAAAAATGGGAGAGTAGGGGACAAAACCACTTATGGCTTTGGTGTTTTTTAAAACATCTGTACACTTTAAATCTGATATAAAATCATACTCTGACATTTGGGTACTTACATTAAACTTTGCTTCTTAACAGATATGAGGAAAGCTCTATCCAGGGATACTGAGAAGAAGTCCATCATACCATTACCTCATCCTGTGAGGCCAGAAGACATTGAATAACCATGAGCAGTGGTTCTTAGGCTGATGATGCTCCAAATAGAATTATGGACAATATTATTTTCATTAGGTGACCTTGGAGCTCTATTAGGAGAAAAGGGGATCATTTAGCTCTTAAAGACTTCAAGAAAATATAGGTTATCAAACTTTAAGTCATCTTGTTTCCTGCTAGCAATATCATACCTTCTAAAGCTGTTCACTGTAATAAAATCCAACCAAAAAAGGCAGCTAGGTGAGAAGGAAACATTCCCCTGTCATGGCTCATAACACACTATTCACGGTGTGCTCGGGAAAATGATTGCTCCAGTCTCCCCCTAAATTCTGTGCCTGAGAACCACTGCTGCATATACAGTTTTTATTTTGTATTGAACTTAAGCTTTAAAAGCATATATGAAATGTATAAATCTAAGATGTATAATAAAATGCACTGTTGACTCTCTGAATGTTTTCTGGAAGTTTTGATGGTCATTTGTAAACCTATAGCTAGCAGGATTGAGAAAGGTCATCACTTAGGGTTGGTTTGTCACATTTTTCATTTACATACAAAGCATTGTTTAAATGCTTACGTGAACAGCCCCTGCCCTGCACACTTGAGCTTCCTGCTTATTGCAGATGAAATTCTTCCCAGATACTTGTTTCCACACTGCTGGTCTCAGGTCTTTCCTCTGTGTAGTTTCACAATACTGTATTCCTGCCTTTCAAAGTACAAAAAGATGATAAAAGGAGAACAGAACCTAATTTCTTTAAAAAAAAAAAAAAAAAAAAAGGCCAAACGATTAGTTCACAGGCTAACCACTTATTTTCATGTTTAGTTTTCACTTGTAATACCAGTGCATAAAAGAAGTAGCTAAAGAAAATGAAAAGAATCACAAATGACTGTTAAAACCCTTTACTTTTGAAAGGACTTATTTTGGTGGAGGTGAGAGAGAAGTGATAGTCTCCCCAAAGAGTAACTTTTTCTTCATGCATTTTACACAGGCATGGTATGTGCCTGCAAACAGCGGAAGGAGTTTACACAAGAACTTGGCTGGTTTTTTTTCCTTTCACACATGTGCAACACAAACATGATTATGATTAATCACTTACAGTAGCATCTGGCCCGTTTTCATCTTACCCATGGGGCTGTGCAACTTAGCCAGTTCAGAACACAGTGCTCCTCTGAAGCCCCTGCTCAGACCTCGGGACTCAGAGCCTGTGACTCCAGCAGCCAATGCCAGTCTGGTGACCGAAGGAGTGAGGTGGAGAACAGGTTGCTTTTACCTGCTGGTCCTATTTCTTTCTGCTCTCAAACGCTCCTATTTTCAAGGTAGAATTTTAACACCGTAACAACTAGCTTTTACTCCCTTGGGTGACTAACATACTTGACAGTGTAATAATACATTTGCCCAAGTAAATTTGCTAATTGTCCCTACAGGTGAAGAAACAAGACAGCTATGCTTCCAGTCAAATAACCTTGGCAGTGAACAACAAAAAAACAGGCTTGAGAATATGGGCTAGATTAAAGGAAACAATTTCTCAGATTGGTTAACTAAGGCAAATGCTTTTTTGCTTGAGAATATACGCAATGTATCAGCCAGCAAATACACCATCATCTTTGCGTTGCTAAGTGTCATATAAGTTCCCGCAGGTGTTTTTCACATTCTAAATCGAGGCCAGGTTGAATGAGTCAAGTTTATGGGTAGACAGTCTGCTGCAGCATGCTGGGCAGTGTTTATTGGTGCTCTTGGTAGAAATGGTTTCCTTTTCACTGTATTTTGGGGAACACAGCGAGGCCTTGCTGCTGAGGATTCATAACATATAGGAATGTGTCAAGAGCCCTAAGAAGCCTAAGTATAAAGAGACTTGTCTGCAAGGCTTAACCTAGGGTTTCCCACACTCACTGGAGCATGGGACATTGTTCTTCACAGCTCCTGAATTACTGTTGTTTAAGCAAGCCACTGCAGAACTCGGCCAGTTTGGGCAACTGATTATGGTATAACTGAAATTTTACTAAAATGTTCTTGGTTTTTTAAAAAAAACACCTTGTGCAGAAATGTAGCAACTGTAAATTATTTCCCAACTGGTGTTTTCATAAACATTCAGTATAAATGGCCATTAAGAAGGTACAGTTATTCATGTTAAAATTAATCCAAGCATGCCCAATTCCACAAGGCATGGACATCTGAGCACTCCCTCTGCCAGGCATACTCCTTTTCTAATTTAATCTTCAAAATGACCCGGCCAAAGTCCATAAACTGAAAGGTTATGTATCACTAAGTGACAGAGCTGGGGATGGAACTCAAGTCAGTGACTCGAGACGTGAGTAAGTTACAGGTTTCAGATGAATGCATAAAATATCTTTATGAAGACAACCATGAGAAAAAAGTTACTATGGAATGTAACTGAGAACTTTTTATAAAAGACTTTCAAAATTCTGCAGTTCCATCTAAAACAGATGAATTAGATTTCCTAATGAATGATGGAGGCACAAAATGTTTTAGACTCAGATAAAGAAAACCCAGCAGCTAAAGAAAAATTCCTTTACTTACAAACCCCACCCCCAACTAACCCAAGAGCATTTTAAAAATAATTCAAAAGTAGTTGTCAAAAGATCCCCATCAATTCATTACTGGTGGAATACCCAAAAACTTAACAGGAGTTTCAAGAATTCCAAACTATACATTTATAAAAATAATATAACATCTGTCAATACGAACAGGAGGGCCCAGCTTCCCGCTCGGCAGTGTCTGTGTCTGGGTCCTGCTCTCCAGCCTCCTTCTCCTGCTGCTGCTTCTTCCACAGTTTGGCCATGGCCAGGAGCTTGAGGTTGGGTTGGTTGGCTGCATCTTCGGGAAAGATGTAATCATAGTATTCTTCCCACCCTGCATCTGACTACAGGGACAAAGAAAAACAGAAGATAAGCTAACCTGTGGCTGAAATGCATTTTCCAGTTACAGCAGAGAATCGTCACTGTGGAGCCCAGGGTTCGTATTCAACTTACTGTTACTGTGCAAAACAACATCAAGGCCTACTTTCAAAGTTCTACTTTCAAGGGCAGGCCCTGGAGACCGGGAGTGAGTGCGTACTGCTGGATGGGGGGTGTTGCAGCTGCTGCTCACTGAAAGCAACAGCGTGGTGGGAAAAGTGCTCCACAGTCAACCAGAAGATACGCAGTGTCCTCCATCCCACCTTGCAGTCCTGTGTGTGAGATTTTGAACTTCTAAAGATTTACTTGACTTTCACCTCACAGTGAAGCCACAGACCTGGGACTCCTGGCTCCCTGCCTGCCCCTCCCACGTCCAGTCGGCCACTGGCTGCACTCCCCATGGGTGCACTGTCCCAGATTCCAGCACCGCCTCTCTGATACAACAGCCTCCCAAGAGACCCTCTGCATCCAAGCCCCTGCAATCCACCCACAGGAGACGCCAACTGCGTCAGAGCTCTGGGGGCTTTCCTACAGCCGACAGGGCCTCCCCTGCATTAGTTCCCACCTAGAGGCGGAGCTACCCTGCCCTCCACCTCCTGTCTAATGCTCCAGAAACAACACACTTCAGACAGTTCCCAGAACCAGCAGTGCCAGGAAGACCCTCTGCAAGCCCTCCTTGGGGCTCCACCCTGGGTGGACCGCACACCCTGCCGTGTTCCCACAGCAGCCAGACTGTGACCGACTCCTTCCCCATCTGCTGACCCCGTCCTCAGGCTGTACACGTGCCATGCATTGCACACACATTTCAAAGTCTGGGGCGCTTCTGCTCGGCTGGCATGGAGGACCAGCACAAGCTCAGTCCTTACCCCGTCGTCAGCCTGGACCTTTCTCCTTTTCTTGACCTTCTCGGGCATGAGCTTGTCCACTCTCTCCTTATCTGACGCTGTTCCAAATTCATCCTCAAAGTTTCGCCACGACTCCAGCAGCATGAGCCTCTCTTCCTTTTCCTCACAGTTTCGCATGGTTTTGTTAGCCTCTTCATAAATTTGTCTGCACTTGGCCAAACTTCCTTCTTTCCCTGAAGACAACTCAAACTGTGCAAAACTGATCCATACCTTAGAAAGAAATTATTACCAAACCAAATTAACCATGTCACCCAGGAAACAATAATGTAATAAGCTAATTTCTTGTTGACAACATCTGAACATACCTACTGTATTCATCTCAAGTATTCTAAAGAATGTAACCTATTGACTAGCTGCTTCTATACAGTAATGGTGAAGAAGTCTGCTTTTATATCTAATTAGGTGTCTGAAGTAATCTTAATATACTGAAAAAAGTTTTAATTTTTATTCAACCTACAATATCCAAGTTGCTCACATGCAATATAAATATTGGCCTGGTATAAGCTTAACATTCCAAAGTCTTGAGACTCACAAGCTCTCTGTAAAAGGAAGCCACTTAAAATATATTAAAAAAAAAAAAAATATATATATATATATATATATATATAAATACACTATTTCTTCCAGACTGCTGATTCGAGCAAACACACAAATCACAGAATACCTTGACGTGCTGTGTCCGCTGAAGCAATCTTCGGTAAAGATTTCGTGTTCTCTCAGTTTCTTCCTGCTCAATTTCAAAATCAATATATGATTTCCAAAGCACCTGAGAAAGACAAATTCATAGGTCAGTCTTGACATTTAAAAAGCAACATGCTCTTGTTTGAAGCACAGCCTAACTAGCATCTCAACCTAGAACATCCAGGAACCTAGAACTTTCTAAGGAACACACAGGGGATATTACGACTAATGCCAGTATTTACAAGCTGGCCAAGATTTGGCTAAGAGTCTACATTATGAGAAAAAAGACCTTGGATCTATTTCCAGATTCTCTTTTGAAATTTCCCAAATGTTGGACTTAACAAGAAGAGCAGAGAAACTTAACAAACCACCCAGCACTATCATAAGCCTGCCACATATGAGGAAATTGTGTGGAGAAAACAGGCCTCGGTCAGTCAGTGTACACTGTTTTTGCCATCACTGTAAGTTCCCTGATGCGTCTGAATTCAACTCAACAAGCATCCAGGGACCAGCTGCCCACTCGCCTGGTACAGCCTGTCAGGGCACAAGGACAAGAAAGATGTAGCCTGGTCACCTGAGACTGCAGTCTGTGGAAAAGCTGAGGCCAACTCATGGGACCAGTGACCGAGAAAGCCCTGCCCAGTGCAGTCAGTGGGGCCTGGTAAACCACTGAGTGCAGTCACCCCAGAGCAAGATTCACAGAACACCTGCGCAAGCCTGGAGGTTCCTGAGGTTCACGTTGTCCAGGCTGCAGTTTGGCACCACCTGGAGGCTCGAGCTTACCCCATAGCTGGCCAGGCCAGGGCACTTGTGCCTCCAGGAACATCCTGATTTGGTGAGGGCCTAATCCAGGCAAATCTGTGCCAGAAGAACCCCTCCCCTGTACTTCACGTGGCCTAGACTGCACTGCCCTGGCCGCCCCCTTTAGCCTTCTGTTACAGAAAGGCAGGAAGAGCCCACCTGTAAAATTACAATTCATCCTGGTGTCACTGGGGCAGGGCTGAGCTACCCGCTAGAGAGGGCTTCTCCCCCTGCCTTTCTGTCTCTAAAACAGAAGCCCTGATCTTAGTGAAAGACTACAGGTGATATTGTCCCTATGCTCCAAAAGGCACACAGACTTAGATGGTTATCTAAGGTAAAGCTGGGCCAGTGTCTGAAATAAAGCCAGTCAACGCAAGCGCCTCACCTCTGGCATGTCCAAGCGTGGCTGACTAATGGCTAACTCGTAGATCGCCCGGGCTCGCTCAATATCGCCAAGGATTGTCTCTAATTCTGCAAATTTAATCCAAGAGGTACAGTTTTCTGGCCCAAATTCCAGGAACTTTTCATAAAGCTTCCGGCATCTGTCAAATTCTCGAAGCTGTAGCTCCAGTTCTATGTAACCTTTAAATAATTTGTTCTTTGGACATTTGCCTATGGACGTTCCCTGGAAAAGAAGACACCGAGGTGATGCCTGAGTGGGTCTGACTTGTGCAGACATCCTTGACCTGGCTGAGAAGCCGTTACTCCACTGAGCAAGAGCCTTGGTGCATTGATCCGGTGAACCACCCACTCCCTCTGCAGTACCACACTGCTCTACTGCTCCTGACAGAGGCCCAAAGAAACCCTCCAGCTCACTCAGCCATCAACTGGGCCTGTTCAGTAAGAGGCAGGGTTGCTGAAGTGTTTGGAAAACTATTTTTAATCTCACCTAGATTCTCAGGATCTCTTATGGAATCCAGATGTCAAAGGAGAACACTTCCCATGATAAAGGGGTTATCAATGAATGAACCCTGCTGCCCACAGCCAGGGGCTTATCAGAAGGACAGCTGCATCTGATCCTATTGAGAAACTTTAGAATACCTGTCAAGACGGAGGTGCATTTAATATACCAAAAATCTTGCAGAGGATCAGACTACTAACAATTTAAGATCAAATCTCCCTAGCCGCAGGAAAGATCTGGTTAACAGGTAGCTGTAACTGTCCATTGTTGACAACAGAATAATTTAAGCATTATCGCCCAATCTTCCCTCTAAGGCCCAGCTTTTGAAAACATGTCTCAGGTTATAAAGGCACAGTATTTCTCCTGCCTTCTTAGTGGGGGACTGGACAACCTGTAAACACTAAGATGTAAATTTCCTTCTCAAAGGACTTAATGATGCATCATGATCCTTTATTTACTCACCAAAGCTCTTCTGGCAAATGGTAAATTTTTCTGTCTTATTTCAAACTGTGCATATAGTAACCACATTTTGGCAAATGTGAACTAGAAAACAAAAGCACAAAAATTCACTTAAACTTAAATTAACACAAGGCCACAAGTGAATTTCCCTAAAGCTTCACAGCTAGGGCAGATGTATTTTCTCGTTTATAAGCTAAGCTAACAATATCTGACAGAAATCACCAAGAGTAATCTGGACACTTCACTGTGACGCAGGGCTCTCCAGCCCCCACTGAGGGGCAGCTTTGTGGGTGTGCGGTTAGCAGGCAGAACACGCCCCTCTGTTCCAGACAGTAATTTGGTCAACATCGCTCGCTATCTCTGGTGTCAGGAAATAAAGCCAACTGCCCACAGTGGGCAGAGACCACGTGTCAACTGCTCCCAGAACACCCGTGTTCCTGTGCCTATGGACATCCACGCAGGTGCCAGCAGCTGGCTGTCCCTGTGCAAGCTGAGTGCACTCCGCTCAGTCTGTTCCCATTATGATCCTCTCGGAATTTCTCCATTATCTCTATCAGTCATTGGTCACTTAAAGGCTGTCCATTCAACTAGACTGGAAGCTGTTTTCAGAGGCAAAGAGCATACCTAGTTCTTATTTATGTTTTCCTAGGGTGCCTAGCACAGGGAAAGAGCTCATCAACAAATAGGATTCCTCGGGATTATTTCACAAGTAACAGACACAGGATTTTCATGTGTTTAGAACAGAATGCTTACAGCAAACATACCTTTTTATGAGGAATGAGTTCCAAAGAGGCTTGGTAAACCTGTCTTGTCCTCTCAGGATCCTACATGAGGATAAGAAATTTGCACAAAATATTCATGTCCAATACTAATTTTACCATTACTAACAAAAATGTATACCCCTAACACTGAATATCAGTAATCCAAGTCTATGCCCCAACCAGTAACGCTGAAGAAGCTGAAGTTGAACGGTTCTATGAAGACCTACAAGACCTTTTAGAACTAACACCCAAAAAAGATGTCCTTTTCATTATAGGGGACTGGAATGCAAAAGTAGGAAGTCAAGAAACACCTGGAGGAACAGGCAAATTTGGCCTTGGAATACGGAATGAAGCAGGGCAAAGACTAGTAGAGTTTTGCCAAGAAAATGCACTGGTCATAACAAACACCTTCTTCCAACAACACAAGAGAAGACTCTACACATGGACATCACCAGATGGTCAACACCGAAATCAGAATGATTATATTCTTTGCAGCCAAAGATGGAGAAGCTCTATACAGTCAGCAAAAACAAGACCAGGAGCTGACTGAGGCTCAGACCATGAACTCCTTATTGCCAAATTTAGACTTAAATTGAAGAAAGTAGGGAAAACCACTAGACCATTCAGGTATGACCTAAATCAAATCCCTTATGATTATACAGTGGAAGTGAGAAACAGATTTAAGGACCTAGATCTGATAGACAGAGTGCCTGATGAACTATGGAATGAGGTTCGTGACATTGTACAGGAGACAGGGATCAAGACCATTCCCATAGAAAAGAAATGCAAAAAAGCAAAATGGCTGTCTGGGGAGGCCTTAAAACAGCTGTGAAAAGAAGAGAAGCAAAAAGCAAAGGAGAAAAGGAAAGATAGAAGTATCTGAATGCAGAGTTCCAAAGAATAGCAAGAAGAGATAAGAAAGCCTTCCTCAGCGATCAATGCAAAGAAACAGAGGAAAACAACAGAATGGGAAAGACTAGGGATCTCTTCAAGAAAATCAGAGATACCAAGGGAACATTTCATGCAAAGAGGAGCTCAATAAAGGACAGAAATGGTATGGACCTAACAGAAGCAGAAGATATTAACAAGAGATGGCAAGAATACACAGAAGAACTGTACAAAAAAGATCTTCACGACCCAGATAATCACAATGATGTGATCACTGACCTAGAGCCAGACATCCTGGAATGTGAAGTCAAGTGGGCCTTAGGAAGCATCACTACGAACAAAGCTAGTGGAAGGGATGGAATTCCAGTTAAACTATTCCAAATCCTGAAAGATGATGCTGTGAAAGTGCTGCACTCAATATGCCAGCAAATTTGGAAAACTCAGCAGTGGCCACAGGACTGGAAACGGTCAGTTTTCATTCCAATCCCAAAGAAAGGCAATGCCAAAGAATGCTCAAACTACTGCACAATTGCACTCATCTCACACGCTAGTAAAGTAATGTTCAAAATTCTCCAAGCCAGGCTTCAGCAATATGTGAACCGTGAACTTCCTGATGTTTAAGCTGGTTTTAGAAAAGGCAGAGGAACCAGAGATCAAATTGCCAACATCCGGTGGATCACAGAAAAAGCAAGAGAGTTCCAGAAAAACATTTATTTCTGCTTTATTGACTATGCCAAAGCCTTTGACTGTGTGGATCACAAGTAACTGTGGAAAATTCTGAAAGAGATGAGAATACCAGACTACCTGATCTGCCTCTTGAGAAATGTGTATGCAGGTCAGGAAGCAACAGTTAGAACTGGACATGGAACAACAGACTGGTTCCAAATAGGAAAAGGAGTTCGTCAAGGCTGTATATTGTCACCCTGTTTATTTAACTTATATGCAGAGTACATCATGAGAAATGCTGGACTGGAAGAAACACAAACTGGAATCAAGATTGCTGGGAGAAATATCAATAACCTCAGATATGCAGATGACACCACCCTTATGGCAGAAAGTGAAGAGGAACTAAAAACCTCTTGATGAAAGTGAAAGTGGAGAGTGAAAAAGTTAGCTTAAAGCTCAACATTCAGAAAACGAAGATCATGGCATCTGGTTCCACCACTTCATGGCAAATAGATGGGGAAACAATGGAAACAGTGTCAGACTTTATTTTTCTGGGCTCCAAAATCACTACAGATGGTGACTGCAGCCATGAAATTAAAAGATGCTTACTCTTTAGAAGGAAAGTTATGACCAACCTAGATAGCATATTGAAAAGCAGAAACATTACTTTGCCAACAAAGGTCCGTCTAGTCAAGGCTATGGTTTTTCCTGTGGTCATGTATGGATGTGAGAGTTGGACTGTGAAGAAGGCTGAGTACCGAAGAATTGATGCTTTTGAACTGTGGTGTTGGAGAAGACTCTTGAGAGTCCCTTGGACTGCAAGGAGATCCAACCAGTCCATTCTGAAGGAGATCAGCCCTGGGATTTCTTTGGAAGGAATGATGCTAAAGCTGAAACTCCAGTACTTTGGCCACCTCATGTGAAGAGTTGATTCACTGGAAAAGACTCTGATGCTGGGACGGATTGGGGGCAGGAGGAGAAGGGGACAACAGAGGATGAGATGGCTGGATGGCATCGCTGACTCGATGGACGTAAGTCTCAGTAAACTCCGCGAGTTGGTGATGGACATTGAGGCCTGGTGTGCTGCGATTCATGGGGTTGCAAAGAGTCGGACACAACTGAGCAACTGATCTGATCTGATCTGAACACTGAATATGTTTCCACAAGCTGTTATTCTATTTATCATCAAAAGCGAACTAACTTTGGGCATCAAGCTTTGGTCAAAGACCTGCCCACAGCACTGAGCCACCAAGTGAGAGCTTCTCAGTGGGGTGTGTGACAGCAGGAACAAAGATGTTCTGCAGTCTTCAACCAACAGGATTCGTCTTTTCCTATTAACTTACAACCAATTTCTGAAAATTCTACTTAAGAGCAAGAATGTGCAATCCAGCTGTGATCCCTAGTTATGAGAAAACCCTGGCAACTATAAATAATGAAGCTATTCTTTCAAGCACCTCAAGGTGCAAAAAAAAAAAATCAAAACTAAAAACCACCTCGCCTGTGCCCACAGCAGGTATAGAGAGTTTAAAACGTGGCAGAAAGAATGTAAATGGCTGCAAGGAGGCCTGTAAGAATGTACAGAGAAATTCCTGTGTGGTCAAGGCTCCGCGGTTATCAGTTCCCACCCACGCCAGCTGGCTGCCCAGGGGAGCAGCCCCCCGCGGCCAGGACCCACTCTGCACCTTGGCCTCCAGCTCCTCATAGAGGGCGTAGTTGATCCACAAGTAGATGTAGCGCTTCCAGTGCCTCTTCTCCTGCACGGGCGGCACGTTGGCAATGGCGCGCTCGTACACTTCCCGCACCGTCTCGGCCTCCGCATCGCTCTCCACCAAGCGCAGGTAATCGAACCACGCGTCGTAGTTGTGCGGGTTAGCCTGGAAACACCAGGCTGGATTAAACAGAAACCAAATCCAGAGCTGCACCTGCTGGATTAGGCGAGCTGACGGAAGGCACCAGACTGACTTTCTATACTCCAGCAGCCTTTTTTCTAGACTTTACACTATTTTATTGAAAAATACCATTCTTGAGATTATATAAATAGAAAGGGAAAAGGAGAGAGAAGACAGACTGTTACCAGGTTCCCCAGCAAAGCTCCTTTCACCTACAACAGCCTTTTTTTGGGGGGAGCATCCCAGTTTTTAAGTTGGGTTTCCAAGGTGGCGCTAATGGTAAAGAACCTCCTGCCAATGTAGGACATAAGTGGTAAAGAACCTCCCTGCCAATTCGGGACATGGGTTCAAACCCTGGGTTGGGAAGATCCCCTGGAGGAGGGCATGGAAATCCACTCCAGTACTCTTGCCTGGAGAATCCCATGGACAGAGAAGCCTGGCAGGCTATGGGGTCACGGAGTTGGACACAACTGAAGCGACTTAACACACAATTTTTAAGTTTTTTAAAAGAAGGTATAAATGGAAAAATGACTTAGAGGCAAATGCATAAAAATTAATTAACAACTGGTTTTCTGTTTGTTTTAAATGAAGCAGCAATTGGTAATTTGCTGGTCAAATTACACACAGCTCTGTGCTGGGTGATGCCCTGCACACCTCTCCTCCACAGAAGTGAAGGGAGCCAGGGGCCCACCCTTCCTGGCCCCTGGAAGCCACTGCACTTGGCAACGTAAGGACCCCTGTCTGAGAGTCTGGCTCATGCTGGTGGGTGACACAGAGATGAAGGACAGCGGGAACTGGCTTGTGGAAGCGCTTTCCGTTGGTGGGTTGATCATTCCCAGCTGGAATGAAATGTGACTGTCCCACCTTCTTCTTCAGGACTCTCTGCAACTGGCCTGATTCCTGCCCACTTTCCAAGCCTCCTCCCCCAGCTTCCTACTGCTTCTGCAAAGCTCCCAGTATCTACAGCCATGAAAACAGACGTCTGTTCTCCTAAGTGTCTGTTTATGTATGTGACTCTATGTCTAAATTTAATATTATAATAGGATTGTACCACTCTCACAACTGCAGAACCTGCCTTCTCATTTAATAATAATATATCTTGAACATATTTCGCTGACCTCATCTACCACCACTTGGTCCTTTGTTTGGAGATATCTTAATTAATTTGACCAGGCAGAAATATTTTAAAATACATAGCAGAGCAATAAAGGCAAACACTACTACCTTTGAATTCAAATCAAAACAGTATGTTACAGAGAGAGATGAGGATGGAACTGTAACTACAATAGTCTTGCTCAGGCAGCTAAAGGGTAATGTATAAATATGGTTCTTTTAGGTCAATCTCTGACTCTTCCATCTTCTTTAAATAATGAGCTCAAATGGGTTCCAAATTTCCTTTGCTCAAGTTCTTTGTGTCCAGTTAGCAGCCAACACTGTGACTTCCAACACTCGCACGGCAGAACAAGTCCAAGTGCTGTCTGCCTGCCTCTTCCCTGTCCTGTTTGCCGGTTTACTGCAGACACAGGGTGGGGAGAGGCCTGGCTGGCAGGCCCGTCGGTGCCGCCCTGTGACTCTCACCTTCACCTCCTCCTCGTACTGGAACCTCCGCTTGCTCACGATGATGTCTTCGATGCCCCGCCTGTCACCAAACTTCTTCTCAAAGATGGTATAATTTTTAAAGAGTTCCTGGGCCTCCTGCTTCGAAATTCTATCCAGGGCATACTTGTAGATCACTCGCACCCTCTCAAACTGAAAGCAGACAGGATGGTTACTCTTCCAGAACACAGCACTCTTGTTCTAGCCACAGCACGGGGAGCAACTCTGACATAAAACATGACCTGTAGGTTAGACTGTGAGGCCTCAAAGTGTCCAAAGTACGGTTTTCCCTCTCCCTTTTGTTGAGGTACTTTTGCCAGGATGGACAGACACTCTGAGCCCCACATTTAAGTCCACCTAACCTGCCAGCTGGACATCGTCCTTGCATCTTGGACTCACCTGAGTCCCGCCCAGCTGGGTCGTTGTCAGACTCCTCATTCCGGTCTTGATCACGCACCTGCTCAGCCAGGGCCCTCCCCCTGCCCCCCACCCCGACTCCTCTCTCCCCTGCACCCCCACACTCCCTGCTTCCACAGTCCACCCCTTCTACCTCCTCAACTCAGCCCTCCACTCCCCCCAGGTCCCTGCTGACCCACCTCCATCTCTCTGTGGACCATGTGAAAAGCCCCCATCCCACTTCTGCCGCTCTCTCCCCATACACTGCGCTTGAAGCAGCCACAGGCCCACCACATGTCACACAGACGACATCTGACCACTTCCTGCTTAAGACCCTCCACACCTCCCACCAGCCTGAGGACAGAACCTGAACTCACCCCTGGGACCTCTGCAAGACCCCACACTCAGACCCCAGCACATGGCCCTCCCCATCCCGGATTATCTGAACTACGAGAAGGGATTGTTTTCCACATATACTACGGGAGAACACAACTGACTTATTTGTGGGGCCATCATTGTTTTCATTTCAAATTCTGTTCTCAGTACTGAAGGCTCTAGGCCTTTTGTTTCCCAGGCTCATTACTTGAGAAGCCTTTTAATCAGAGTATCAAATGACTCTTAGTTTGTAGATAATATTCTCATTCTAGATTTAAAGATCTGTTTTCAAGTAGAGCACACAAAATCAAGACCGCTGTAATACAATCTATAACCACTCCCAACCTGCAGGTTAGTGACGTGCACTTTTCCCTTGAGAAATCATGTTTTCGTATTTTGAAATTATTTTCTCCAAGGATAAGTAAGAAACTGTAAATGAACTCAACGTGCACAAAAAGTCATCCTTTCTAAGCTCTTTTGCAACATAATTGATTTCCTTTAAGTTTACCTACTTCTTTCTGATTTTCCTCAAATTTGGCAAAGGCAACATAAAGGTGCTCGTCCATATGTTCGTCCCCGAAGAATTCAACAGCCCTCTCATACACTTTCCGTGCGTGGGCAAAGTAACCATGCTTTTCTTCAAAGCGGGCATACTTAATCCAGTTCTTCACATCAGGGTGCACAAGAACAAGTGAGTGGAATGAAGGAAAAACCAGGTAGCACAATGTGGCTTAGAGAACAAAAACCCAAGCCCAAACCCAGAACCTCAACAACACCCACTATGGCTATGGGGGTGACTGGAGACACACTAGCCTGTGACTCCCCAGGGGGCAGTGTCTTGTTTCTCTGGCCTCCTCCAGTGCGTCTTCATATTTTAGGAGTAGTACAAAGAGGAGTTTGGAGTCATGAAAAGCTGAACCCCGTGACTAGCCATGTGATCTGGGCAAGTTCTTACCTTATCTAAGCCTCAGTTTATCATCTATAAATGATAAGAAAATAGTAACAACCAACCTCATTTAATGATTGTCAACTATAAATTAGAAAAAATGTGTAGAAAAGTCTTTGCAATTTCAGGTCAAAAGAATGTGCTCAACAAATGGCACCTGTTGTGGTATCTGCTTAGTAATAATATCTGAATTACTGATTAAGGAAAAAACTTCTGAGAGGACTCTGGATGGCAGAGGAGGATGTGGCGCTCACCTCTCCCTACAAGTACACCAAGAGTACAGCTAGACAGGGAACAGTTCTCACGGAGCACCTGCTGAACACCAGCAGAGGACCTCAGACACCTGAAAGAACAAGAAGATGCCCACGTATCCAGGCAGGATGAAAGAAAGAAAAGCAATAGCCAACAGTGAGCAGGATAGGACCTGCACCCCTGGTGGGGGACTGGAGGAGAGGAGAGATTCCCGCACCTGGGGAAACCCCCTTACAGCTGGAGAGATCAGCTGGTTAACACAATCAAAGATGACATAAACAGGTGGAAACACATACCATGTTCGTCGGCTGGAAGAATCAATAGTGTCAAAAATTATGATACTGCCCA